>NC_064620.1:474827108-475452108 GCF_023898315.1 Schistocerca nitens | reverse complement strand
TATTGTGCGACAAGCGATAATTGTCTTTGAGCAAGGAAAAATGTTAGGTCATCCACACGAGCAACAAAATAAATCCTGAAATTTCCGTCACGCTACAAATCACACAAATTTAAAGACTATATATTGAACTAACTACCTAGAAAGTAAATTACGATAAACGTAAATCTGAATTATGACATAGATAATATTGCTGAGACGAGAAACCAATGACTATAGCACAACACTTAGAAGTCTACTGAAGAGGCTGTTCACACAACACTTGGTCCACAGCTTGAGTCTAATGGCTAGCGTTGCTGCTGTAGATCACACGGTCCCGGGCTCGATTTCCGACCGGGTTGGGGGTTTTTTCTGACCATGGATTGGGAGTTGCTGTTGTCCCCATCATTTCATCATAATCTTCTTCATCATTTGTGGCAGTGACTAGATTGTATTGCCGAAACAATGGATTGTGTAAAAATTGAGACTTAGTACGGGCGCTGATGAGTGCCCCACAAACCAAACATCGTCGTAATCATCACACAACGCTCGCCCGTCCTCTTATATGGGATCCTTACCGAATGAGATTGGCGGGAAACGTTACAGAAATCCACAGAAGGGCAGCTCTTTTTTTATTACCGCGAAATAAGGGAGAATGTGTTACTGATAAGATAAGCGATATGGTGTAGCAACCATTAAAACAAAGGCGATTTTCGTTGATGCGAGATCTTTTCACGGTATTTCAATCGGCAATTATCCCTCTGACAGTGAAAATATTTCAATATCATTAACCTAGATAAGGAGAAATGAACATCATAATAAAATAATAGAAATCAGAGCTTGTACAGAACAACTGAAGTGTTGACTCCTTCCACGAGCTGTCAGAGATTGGAACGGTAGAGAAGTGGTCTGATATGTTTCTTACGCTGACTGGGAATGACCAATGGTATGGGAAGACTTCATAAAGTTCATTCCCTTACTACGAAAATTTATCTGGAAAAGTTTTAGTGCCTTCAATGTTGAAAAATATGAGAGAAATTGAAACAGATGCTCGATATGTAAGAGGATAAGGTTTAATGGAGCGCCATCAGTATTAGGGAAACAGAGGAATGTATGCCGTCACAGTGACACATGCTACTGCTCTCTACAACAAATACTCAGCTCACTATCTTCATGTAAGAGTACCTGTAGCTGCTGAAGTTCGGGCAGTTTGGAACTGCCTAGGGGCTGTAGAATCGTCAATCATCTGACTGGTTTGATGTGGCAAGCCCTGAATTCATCTCCTGCGTCAGTCTCTTCATCTCAGAGTACCATTTCAACCTATATCCTCAATTATTTGCGCAATGTATTCTGGTTCAAATGGTTCAAATGGCTCTGAGCACTATGGGACTTAACTACTGTGGTCATCAGTCCCCTAGAACAATTTAAACCTAACTAACCTAAGGGCATCACACACATCCATGCCCGAGGTAGGATTCGAACCTGCGACCGTAGCGGTTCTGTGGTTCCAGACTGTAGTGCCTAGAACCACTCGGCCACTCCGGCCGGCCTGTAGAGGCAGCTCGTGACCTCTAGGTACCCGAAAACGAAGCGTTTCCTATCACTCTGCATTACGAATTGTGTTGGATTTACTGCTGAAAAGCCCTAAAGAAGTTTTGTGCAGTTCGGTCGACTTAAAAATCTCATGCTGTCACGGATATATTGAAGCTACTGGAACCGTTGACTTAAGTGGTTGCAGCTATATCTGGCTGGCCGAATGTTTTTTCAGGTACAGCTAATACGTTAATGTTGGCTGCAGAGTGAATTTGTCATCACTCTTTCAGTGATAGCTAAAGCGTTTGCATTTGGCTGTACAAATATTTGGAAATTTGTGGTAAGGTCTTATGTGACCAAACTGCTAAGGTCATCAGTCCCTTACTTACGCACTACCTAAACTAACTTACGCTATCGGCCACACACACACCCATGCCCGAGGGAGGACTCGAGCGTCCGACGGGGAGAGCCGCGCGGACCGTGACAAGGCGCCCCAGACTGCACGGCTACCCCGGGTGGCCGGTTGTACATTAAGCAAAATTTTTCATAAGCCAACACGGTGTCTCATAGAAGCCATGAACGGCATAAAAGTAGCTGAAACTGTAAAGAAGAACTGAATATTCTGAACTACAAAAACTATCGGAATTGTTTTTGAGAGAGCAACGGAGAAATCTCAACAGCTGCACATCATTATCTTGGTTGTCAGGGTTGTTAAGTACTAAAAGAACTTACCTAAGTACATGATACGTGATCCTGAACTGTACTACAGACTGGTAGTCTTTATTCAATTTTTAGATTGATGTTGAGAGGGTTCAAGTTTACGGAACGTATGAAATTGCCTTCTGAATATTCTTCACGAGTCCAGATTTAACCTGTGAAGTACCCTTAAATGGTGAAGAACGAGATAAGTTCAATATCTTAACTGAATCCTGAAGTACAAATGGCTCTGAGCACTATGGGACTCAACTGCTGTGGTCATAAGTCCCCTAGAACTTAGAACTACTTAAACCTAACTAACCTAAGGACAGCACACAACACCCAGCCATCACGAGGCAGAGAAAATCCCTGACCCCGCCGGGAATCGAACCCGGGAACCCGGGCGTGGGAAGCGAGAACGCTACCGCACGACCACGAGATGCGGGCAATCCTGAAGTACATTGTATAGTGCAGAGGAGAGAGTAGGTAGGTGGAAAGGGTACATTGAAGGCCTCCATGAGGCGGAACATATGTCAGATGTGACAGAAGAAGTAACGGGAGTCGATTTAGAAGAGACAGGGGCTCCACTATTAGAATAAGAGATTAAGAGAGTATTGGAAGACTTAAGACCATATAAGACAGAAGGAATAGGTAACATACCATCTGAATTTCTAAAATCATTGGGAGAAGTGGCAACAAAACGACTATTCACGTTGGTGTGTAGAATGATCGGTCTGGGGACATACCATCCGACTTTCGGAAAAGTATCATCCACCCAATTCCGAAGACTGTAAGAGCTGACAAGTGCGAGAATTGTTGCACAGTCAGCTTAACAGCTCATGCATCCAAGTTGCTGACAAGAATAATACACAGAAGAATTGAAAATAAAACTGAGAATGTGCTAGATGACGATCAGTTTGGCTTTAGAAAAGTTGAAGGTACGAGAGAGGCAGTTCTGACGTTGCGATTGATAATGGAAGCAAGATAAAAGAAAAATAAAGACACGGTCATAGGATTTGACAATGTAAAATGCTGCAAGGTAGTTGAAATTCTGAGAAAAATAGGGGTGAACTGCAGGGAGAGTTGGGTAATAAACAGAATGTGCAAGAACCAAGAAGGAATAATACGGGTCGACGACCAAGAACGATTGCTCGGATTAAAACGGGTGTAAGACAAGGATCTAGTCTTTCCACCCTACTGTTCAAACTGTACAGCAAAGAAGCAACGATGGAACTAAAATAAAGCTTCAAGATTGGAATTAAAATTCAAGACGAAAAGCTGTCAATGATACTATTCGCTGTTGACATTGCTGTCCTGAATGCAAGTGAAGAAGAATTATGTAATACGCTGAATGGAAAGAACAGTCAGATGAGTGAAAATTATGGATTGAAGGTACATCGATGAAAGACTGAAGTAATGAGAAGTAGTAGAACTGAAAACTGCGATAAACGTAACATCAGGATTGATGGTCTCAATGTAAATAAAGTTAAGGAATTCTGCTACCTGGGGAGCAAAATAGCCAATGACGGACGGAGCAACGAGGTCATCAAAAGCACACTTGCTCCAACAAAAAGTGCATTTTTGGACAAGAGAAGTCTACTATTATCAAACATAGGGCTTAATTTGAGGAAGAAATTTCTGAGAATGTAGGTTTGGAGCACAGCATTGAATGGTAGTGAAACACGGACTGTGGGAAAATCGGAACAGAAGAAAATCGAAGCATTAGAGATGTGGTGCTACAGAAGAACGTCGAAAATTAGGTGGACTAATAAGGAGGAAAGGGAAACATGGAAAATACTGACAAGGTGAAGGGACCGGTTGGTAGGACACCTGTTAAGACAACAGGGAATGACTTCCGTGGTACTAGAGGGAGCTGTAGAGGGCAAAAACTGTAGAGGAAGGCAGAGATGGAAATACATACAGCATATAATTGAGGACATAGTTTGCAACTGCCACTGTGAGGTAAAGAGGTTAGCAGAAGACAGGAATTCGTGGCAGGCCGCATCAAACTAGTCAGAATATTGATGACTCAAAAAAAAAAAAAGAAAATGTACGTTGAAGGTACGGAATGCGGAATTGAAGATGTCCTTGCTGAGTTATATTTATGGTGAAAGAAGAATGAATATTCCAGGCTTTTATCTGCCACGGAAGCATTACATTTACGCGACGAAGAGCAATATACGCAAGTCAACCAGAGCGTGTAGATGTTGGCAACACTTCCTTTAACTAAAGTCACAGCAGAGGGGTCATTTCCGAGTTTAAAGATAATCAAGACATATCCGCGAGGTTTATCAGGACAGGCAAGTTTTGAAATGTATTGTCTCCCGTTAAGACTATAACAATTATTAGATTATTTTCAATTTCTAAAAATAAGTAAGGTATTCTGTTGTATCAGTTGATAATTATGTTTCATGCTCTCAGTGAAGACTAAAAGATCAGATCTCTTGATCATTCATCGTTCAGTATTTATCCCACCATTGGAGGTGATAAATAACCTCACCAAGAGAATGAGGAAGCTGGATATGTCATTATCTGGAAGGTGCTTCTTCTTTGCTGCTACATCTCGTTTAATCCACTGACGACGGATGACTCATTCATAGCCGGCCAAAGTGGCCGTGCGGTTAAAGGCGCTGCAGTCTGGAACCGCAAGACCGCTACGGTCGCAGGTTCGAATCCTGCCTCGGGCATGGATGTTTGTGATGTCCTTAGGTTAGTTAGGTTTAACTAGTTCTAAGTTCTAGGGGACTAATGACCTCAGCAGTTGAGTCCCATAGTGCTCAGAGCCAGCCAGCCAGAATCATTCATAACTTGAGGTAGGACAATTTTGCACTAGGGAGGCTAACATTCAGTGGCTTTACCTCACTCGACACGTAGTCCGTTTTTACCTACTGAAGTAGTAAATATTATTTCAAGCTATAATTATGTCTGTATGAGTCGATTTGCGCACGCGCGCGAGCGCGCGCGCGCGTGGTTGTGTGTGCGTATGTGTGTGTGTGTGTGTGTGTGCGTATGTGTGTGCGTGCGGGACAGAGAGAGCTTTTTTGCCAGTGAAGATGTGAGATTCTGTGACACATTCGTTTGCGATAGGCATTTGTCAAACTGTGATTGATTCTAATAGCAAGAGTTGGAATATCTATTCGAGGTTTCGTTAAGAACATTGAATGCTGATCAATAACATATTCAGTTAGTCCATTATACATTCAGTGATAGAGAAAGAACAGTATTAAGCAAAGAGTCGTGTTAGGCCTTAACAGTGAAATTCTTATAACCATTTTATTTTGTACTACTAAATCCGTCGAAACAGATTTTACAGACAGTGTCTGCCTGTATCACTAAATGTACTTGCTAAGTTATGTCATTTGTACGACACTTAGTTCAGGGGAAATGACGTCATAAACATATGATTTGTGAAAAATTACGTTTCTTAATATAGAGGGCCAAATACTCAATTATAACTTTTCAGTTTTTGTTAATGAGAGCACCTTTCGGCTTCCAACTAACTATTTTGTTTAATCACCTTTGGTTTTGGTTTTTTCATAACTCTACAGGTGAATAACGCGACACTAATACAGCAAACACTATTACGTTTTTGATCTTGAACAATAAATGTTTCACTTGCGCAATGTCAAATATACAACACATTATCTGATCTGTAAAGTAATCAGACGTCTGAAGCTCTTTTGTACATGGAAGTTAGATTTGTGGTAGGGCGGTTATTGGTAACAAGTAGTCAATAACTGTTAATTTCAAGCTGATGATTTGTACGTCCTTTGGGTGTGAGAGGCTTTGGCAATTAGCGTGTAGTGCCCAGCTGCATATCAACAGACCGACTCCACGACTCTCTCCCACTTCGACCATGTCCAGTCACACTGACCTAGGTTGGTAGCGCTCATCGATCCCCAGCCAACAAAATATTTAATTTAGTATCCACATTTCTTAGGTGGTTCAGGGATATTTTATGAGTAAACTTCTTGCAAGGGACCCGTGGTGTGTTGTGGATCGTCACATAGTAATAAAATAAACATGATTTTTTATCCCCGTTATACATGTTTCTTCGCACATACCTTGGTAACAGTAAGAAAGCCTGTAATTTGAAAAAGACGGCAATATAAGGTAAAACTCAGAGTAATGCAACCAATCAAGCCTGCCCGACAACCCGTGAGGTCTCACGCACAGCTTCCCGAGCGCCAAGGCGTGCCGGCCCCCGGCACGAATCCGCCCGGCACATTAGTGTCGAGGTCCGGCGTGCCGGCCAGCCTGTGGGTGGTATTTGAGGCGGTTTTCCTTCTGCCTCAGCGAATGCGGGTTGGTTCCCCTTATTCCGCCTCACTTACACTATGGCGGATATTGCTGCGCAAACACTGTCTCCACATATGCGTATACCATAATTGAACTACCACGCCAACATTGGGGTTTCACTTGTCTGGAATGAGACATTCCTCGGGGATTCTACATGGGGCCGCAATGCACAATAACCCTGGGTTCAGTGTGGAATGACGTTGGGGTGAGTGGACTGCTGTATCCTGTTGTGGGGTTGTGAACCACTAAGGGCTACGGTGGGAACGAAGCCTCTGTGTCGTTGCTAGGTTCAAATGGTTCGAATGGGTCTAAGCACTATCGGACTTAACATCTAAGATCATCAGTCCCCTAAACTTAGAACTACTTAAACGTAACTAACTTAAGGACATCACACATATCCATGCCCAAGGTAAGATTCGAACCTGCGCCCGTAGCAGCGGCGCGGTTCCGGACTGAAGTGCCTAGAACAGCTCGACCACAGCCGCCGGCTCGTTATAAGGTCCCATATTCCATACATACTTTTGTGACGGCCTTCGTAGCGACAACACTTCGCTGTAGAAACGGCCTACGAAGTCACCGCCACACTTTTAATAGCGGGCCGACCGGTCCGCTGGAACAGTGAACAGAAAGATGAAAACCCAAACACTTGGATTAAATGAAAGTCGGTACTTATCTTTATTAACGACGATACAGAACACAGTGGTGAACATGGTCTACAGAAATCTGTCTAGTTCGAGTCGGAGCGGCTTGGTCAGCGTCGGCTGACGACAAACAACAACTCTGCTGCGATGAACACACAACTGACTAGCAGGTACACAATTCGGTGGCGAGTATACAACTGAGCGGCGAATCCAGAACTGTCCTAGCGCTCGCGACTCCAGCGCTTAAGAAGCCAGAAGCCAGCGGTGGCACGCGCAGACTTGCGGCGATTTCCTGTATCGCTGGCGCTGCTTATGCGGACGGCGTCCGGACTTTGATGCTGCCAACCTTTTTGGCAGCGGGCTCGGTTGGCATTACTGGCTAGGATATAACACTCCTCCCCCCAAAATCGCCGCACCGTCGTTGAAAAATGACGTGGCGAGCGTCGACGGCGGGGGAGAGGTCTGGCCGCAGACGTAGCAGAAGAGACCGGGGCGGAGACTGTTGTCGGTGGCAGTCCCCGGTCCGCACACCAGCATTGGCTGCGCGGGGCCTCGGGAAACACCGACTGAAAACCGAGGTCAGGGTGCACGCCTGTGACCACGGGCGCAGCTTCTGGTACTGGACGCGACGGGGCATCGGGACCCACGAAGAGAGGCAGCGTCTCCTGACGCTGCGTCGACGGCTGCTGAGTGAGCGCCGGACAAGGCGCTGCGGTGTCAGACTCCTTGGGGGTGCCCAAGGAAAGCGGCTGCAGGACAGGCTGCACAGCCACCGCTTGGGAAGGCGGCCCGGCTGAGGGGTCGACGTCCATCAGCTCCGAAGGCGGTGGCGACTGAAGAGGGACCGCAGGCGCCGGAGCGACCACCTGGGGCGCTCCCGGATGAAGCTGCGCGGGAGGCATCAACGGGACGGGCTGTCGGCGTGGTAGCGGCGACGGCTGCTGCTGCCCTGGGGGCGGCAGCGAAGTCGGAAGGCGCGGCTGGAACCCGCCGCGGACCAAATCTGTGGACAAAGAACGAGCGGCAGAATCCGGGCGGCCAGCACGGCGCAACTGGTTCTGATGCCTCCTGTGCACCCCAGTAGCACCTTGAACAGTATAAAAACCGCGACCCTGGACACTTACCACGGTACCACGTTCCCAATGACGGCGACCGTGATAAACTCTGAAAAAAACGGCGTCGTTGCGCTGAAAACGCGTGCGATGTCAGAAGCGGCGGGTCGATCCGGGGGGTGCAACAACCGTAGTAGGGTGCGATGACGACGGCCGTGGAGAAACTCCGCAGGCAAAGGGCCGTCGCGTGGCGTGGTCCGGTACGACGACAGGAACGTGATGAGGGCCTGCTGACGAGAGTGCGTAGCACGAAGGCGGTCCATATGATCCTTGAATGTGCGTACAAAACGTTCCGCTGCACCATTCGATTGAGGGTGGAACGGCGGAGTAAGAACATGGCGAATGCCATTGGCAGAACAAAAACCTTCAAATTCAGCAGAGGTAAATTGTGGACCATTGTCAGACACTAAAACTTCTGGAAGACCCTCAAGACAAAAAATTGAAGTCAACGCCTGTATAGTTTGTGCAGACGTTGTAGACTGCATGGGCACAACAAACGGAAAATTACTAAATGCATCTATCACGATGAGCCAACGAGAATTCCAATATGGACCACCGAAATCAATATGTACTCGCTGCCAGGGACCGGCAGGGCGTGCCCACTCAAAATAGCGTTGAGGCGGAGCAGCTTGGTGTTCGGCACACGTCGAACAATCTGTAGACATCTGCGTAATCTGCTTATCAATGCCGATCCACTTACAATGACGGCGGACAAGCTGCTTGGTGCGGACCACTCCCCAATGACCTTGGTGCAACAAGTCGAGGACCTTGGATTGGAGCACTTGAGGAACCACTACACGAAGCTGGTCATTCTCGGTGCGTAACAGCAAAACTCCGTGCGAAACAGACAACAGATGACGTTGCGGATAATAGCGACGAACCACAGGATCCGATATGTCCTTTGCCTTGGACGGCCAACCACGTTGAACAAAACGTAATAGTAAACTCAGATGAGGATCCGTAGCTGTCTCACGTGCCACCTGACGATAATCAATCGGAAAATCCCGGAGGGATTGATGCTCATCGGCGTCAATCTGATGGCAAGAGTCGTCAGAGGAATCGAAGACATCATCCGCAGCAATCGGCAATCTAGAAAGCGCGTCAGCGTTTGCATGCTGAGCTGTAGGGCGATACAGTAATACTGGTATTGCGATAACAAAAGAGCCCAACGTTGTAGTCTCTGAGCTGTCCGCTGAGGAACTGGTTTAGACGGATGAAACAGCGACGTCAGGGGCTTGTGATCTGTGACTAAATAGAATGGTCTACCATAGAGGTAGTGATGGAATTTTGTGACACCGAACACAATAGCCAACGCTTCCTTGTCCAATTGGCTATAATTACTCTGAGCTTTGTTTAACAATTTAGATGCGAACGCAATAGGACGTTCGGTGTTACCGACTCTGTGAGACAACACAGCACCGAGCCGAAAGAAGAAGCATCACAAGCTAACACCAGAGGCTTGTTAGGGTCGTAATGGACCAGACAACGATCATTCAATAAAGCCTCTTTAAGCTGCTGAAAGGCTGATTGGCAATCAGCTGACCACACAAACGGAACATTCTGACGGCGGAGACGATGCAACGGTGTAGCAATCCGTGATGCATTAGGTATAAACCTAATATAATATGTCAATTTGCCAAGAACTGCTTGCAATTCATGCAGATTGCGAGGGGAGGGAAAATCACGAATAGCTGCTAAATGTGACTGGGAGGGATGAATGCCTTGAGCATTAATAACATGTCCCAGATACTCCATCTCCGTAAGGAAAAATGAACATTTATCGATGTTGCAACGTAGGCCTGCCTGAGACAACACTGTAAACAAACACTCCAAATTACGGAAATGTTCAGCAGGCGTCCGACCGGACACAACAATATCGTCTAGATAGTTGCAACACGATGGCACATTTGCCAAAAGTTGGGACAAAAAACGCTGAAAAACAGCTGGAGCTGACGCACAATCAAAAGGCAAACGCAGAAAACGGAACAACCCCAACGACGTGTTTATGACAAAATACTGTTGTGATTGCTCGTCGAGGGGCAATTGCAAATATGCTTCACGGAGATCAATTTTGGAAAAGAAACGAGCTTCCCCTAACTTATCCATCAGCTCGTACGGTCTAGGTAAAGGAAAAGAATCAATGACACTCTGAGGATTAACTGTCGACTTAAAATCAGCACACAAACGTAACTTGCCAGACGGTTTCTTTATAATAACTAAGGGAGAAGCCCACTGGCTCGCTGAAACGGGTTGAATAACACCGTTGTTTTGCCAACGACGAAGTTCATCTTCTACAGGTGCCCGGAGGGCGTGAGGCACTGGACGAGCACGAAAAAATCGAGGCTGAGCATTATCTTTTAACGTAATATGAGCGGCAAAGTTCGCAGCACAACCGAGTTCGTCTTTAAATATGTCACTGTATCGGTTACACAAATCGGTTATGCTGTCTTGAGGAACAACAACAGAATTAAGTTGCAACACATTGTCTTGGATAGACAGGCCAAACAAGTCAAAACAGTCTAATCCGAAAATGTTTACACTGTCTGTAGCGCGGAGCACTGTGAATGAAACTGTTCTTGTGTTGCCCCGGAATGTGGCTGGCACGCTACATACACCTAACACAGGAATGTGTTCGCCACTATAAGTAGCCAAAGAATGTTTTGCCGCTGAAAGGTGAGGGAGGCCGATAGCCGCATACGTAGCACTATTTATGAGAGTCACAGACGCACCAGTGTCTAATTGAAAATTGAAGGTCTTATCCTGGATGCGTAGCTTCACTAATAGTTTATTACACTGTCTCTGGATCGGTGCAGCGGAGGCGGAAGACACAAAATCAGCGCGTTTAGCGCGTGTTCGCTGCTTACGACAACTCGTGGGTTGGGCGGGTGGAACAACAACTCCCGCTTCACTTGCAGTCTGTACATCACTTTTTACAGCGTTTGAATTACGCTTGGGTCGCATAGCAGAGGGCTGGGTGGGTGGCTTATTGTGAACAAGTTTATTACCCACACGAACCGTGGAAGAGTCTTTAACCGCGACCTTCTGGGCGGGCTGGCTTTGAAGAACATGAATATCCATGGGCTGGGCAGCACTAGAATTGTTCTTGCGTTTACGCAAACAAACAGTCTGGATGTGTCCTTTCCTTTGACAAAAGTGACAAACCGCGTTTCGTAACGGGCAACGTTCACGAGGATGAGCAAGAACACACTTAGGGCAAGACTTAAGTCTATCATTTTGCACACGCGGCTGACGAATGTTTTTAACATGACGCGGCCGGCTAGTGTTTACAGTCTGACTCTGCCGGTGGGGCCGCGGGCGTGACATAACTTGCTTAGCACAGGCAATTTGAGAAATACATGGCTGATCTAACTCACACTCAGCATAGTCAAAAGTATCTTGGGCTTCAATAATGTTCATCACAGTCTCTAATGACGGGTCAGGCAACTTTAAGATAGCAGCACGAATACGAGAATCTGCAATGTTTTGAGTAATAGCGTCGCGTAACATGACATCACTGTAGGAAGCTCCACACACACAATTAAATCGGCACTGACGGGTGAGGCCCCGTAAATCTGTTAACCACTGTTTATTAGATTGATGTGGCAGTTTCTTTAATCTGAAGAACTTGAATCTGGCCGCTGCCACATGAACTCTCGACTCGAAATTCTCAGCAAGCTTGGTAACAACAACGTCATAGTCTAAAGCTTCTGGCTTGGATTCCGGGAACAACTTACAAAGTAGTCTATAGACTTCCACGCCTGCAGTAGAAATTAAATAAAGCTGCCGCTCATTACCTGTGATTTTGTAGACTGACATGTGCGCCTGCAACTGCGCGAAATATTCTTGCCATTCTTCTCGTGATGCCTCAAAAGCACGAAAAGGCGGTGCTGCCTGTGTTTGTTCCTTGTGTGGTGGTGGATTAGCCGCTTGTTTGGCGATTGCTTCCACCAGACTTTGTATTTGCTGACTCTGCAACAAGATCAACTGTTGTAATTCGACAGACATAGGGAACACAAATTAGACCAGCCCCCAAAATTCTATCTCAAGAAACAAGTTCAACCAGCCCTGCACACGAGTTCGGAAGTCCTCGTCGCCAGTTTTGTGACGGCCTTCGTAGCGACAACACTTCGCTGTAGAAACGGCCTATGAAGTCACCGCCACACTTTTAATAGCGGGCCGACCGGTCCGCTGGAACAGTGAACAGAAAGATGAGAAACCAAACACTCTGATTAAATGAAAGTCGGTACTTATCTTTATTAATGACGATACAGAACACAGTGGTGAACATGGTCTACAGAAATCTGTCTAGTTCGAGTCGGAGCGGCTTGGTCAGCGTCGGCTGACGACAAACAACAACTCTGCTGCGATGAACACACAACTGACTAGCAGGTACACAATTCGGTGGCGAGTATACAACTGAGCGGCGAATCCAGAACTGTCCTAGCGCTCGCGACTCCAGCGCTTAAGAAGCCAGAAGCCAGCGGTGGCGCGCGCAGACTTGCGGCGATTTCCTGTATCGCTGGCGCTGCTTATGCGGACGGCGTCCGGACTTTGATGCTGCCAACCTTTTTGGCAGCGTGCTCGGTTGGCATTACTGGCTAGGATATAACACATACATACATACAATGCAACCAAACTACCGTCAGATACTGGCACAGACTCTCAGACAGAAAAGAAACATGCATCACAAAGGCATTATCCTATTGAGACGGAAATCGATAGATGTGATGAACATTTACAGACTGATCCGTGCTCACTCCGAACTATGTGTTTCCTTGAAGTTGTCTATCCATCTGCGTTTGGTTCCCGCCTTTGTTGCGGTTATGCCATGGTTCTTCCTCCTTCTACGTGTGGCAGCAGCGACGTTTATCGATACTTGCACCGTGTACCATTTTTGGTATTGTGCGTATAGTTTCCGGCTAGGGTGTGTGTGGGCAGTCGCTCGGCTGGTGCAAACCAGGGAGGATATCTCCGTGCGGCGCGGTCGGCTGGGTCTGCTGGCAGTCCCTGCGCAGTGTCGGAGCGTGTGTGGAGGTGTCCGATCGCTACGAGCTTCCTAGCTCACTGACCCAGGGCTTCAAAGTTGAGTGGTGTCTTAAGTACCCAAGCCACGTAAGTTCATATTGTGTCGTTTGTGTTGGTGGTTCGCTGTTGGAGAGCTTTTCTTGTGAGCAGCACCGAGTGTTTGTAGTGGTTTGAATTCAGTCGCCATATGGTGGAATTAACTAAATTGGTTCACTGCAATTCACGTGCAACAGCGGAATCTTTTGCCTTGTGGCCATTAGTGTTCCGGTTACCTGCCCCGGCCACTAACGTAAAATCAGCCAGTGTCATTTCTCACCTGTTGTCGCTGTTCAACACAGTGTGTAGTTTTGACAGCTTAATACATATTTCATTGTGCATAATCACGTCTGCAGCAGTTTGGTCCTTGAGCTCATGTATCAGTTGGTGGGTAGCAAGTCGTTTGGTCGGTCAGTCCGTGATTGTCTCTTGGTTGGGTTACCGAGGGATCAAGTGTAGTTGGGCCCACCACCTGTCTAAGCTAAGTGAACGTTAATGTATGGAGGGCAGCCCCCGTCCCCTGGAGGCGTCTGAGTGCCATTGTCTATACTGTCCTTTTCATGGGTGTTTAATGGTCTGTTGGTAATCTATGCCTTAAATGAAAAAAAAATTGTTTTGTTAATGTAAGTCAAGGGCCTTCAGCCCGTATAATTAAGTTTGAATTCTGGCAAGTGTGTATTTTGCTGGAAGTTACTGTTGTTGTGCTATCTTTCCATTTAGTGCGCTGTAAGCCAATTAAAACTTATAGGTTTAAGGTACTTTGAATTTTTAGAAAATCCAATTGTGGGTCTTCACCGCTTGAAACCTTATTCTTTAATTTAGTGATTGTCGTTTCGTTGCTTATTAATTTAGTGTGCTTTCGGTCATTTAAAAGTTAAAGGTTAAGGTATTTTTTGAATTTTTGGAAAATCAACTGTGGGCCTTCAGCAACTTAATGCCTTATTCTCAAAATTTCCCCTTAAGCGAAAACATTGTGGCCTTGTGCCTTAAAAGATTATGTTAATACATTTTAAAATCTAGAAATTTAATAGTGGCCTTCAGCCATTTGTATTGCACCTTGAATATGTTTGTTCTATCCACTTTTGCCTTGAGGCTTTCAGCCTAGCTGTGATATATATATGTTTTGAAACTCGTAGTCGTAAAGGTTCGCCTATGTGCTGTTTTGGTTTAAATGTGTTATTAAATTACTATAAGTTACAGCTTTGAAGTGAAACTTACCGCCAGCTTATTTGGCCCTTTCCACAATCGTAATCACTTGTTTTGCCCAGCGGGTTAGCAGGCGCTTCACAGACAAACGTGTGATTACGATTTCGGAAAACTGAATGATTTACTCAAGAGAAATAGCTTCACAAATTGAGCAAGGTAGTAACGCGTTGGTCACCTCTGGCTCTTATGCAAGCAGTTATTAGACTTATCAGTGTTTGGTGGTTTTGCTAGATTTCTTAGGGATATCATGCCAAATTCTGGACATCTGGCGCGTCAAAATACCAGCTGGTACAAGGACCCTCCCATAATGAGCCGAACGTTCTCAACTTGGGAGAGATCTGGCGACTTTGCTGGAAAAGATAAACGATGCTAAGCACAAAGACAAGCTGTAGAAGGTGTCGCCGTTTGCGAATGGGTATTATTTTAATGAAATGTAAACCCAGGATGGCTGTCACTGAAGAGCAACAAAAAGGGGCGTAGAATATCGTGGACATAACTTTGTGCTGCAAGGGTGCAGCGGTTGACAGTCAGAGGGATCTTGGTAGGAAAAGGAAGGGCATCTCACGTCAGAAGATCACCCCAGATTCTCGGGCCATATGGCGGGCAATCCGTTTGACGTCCCACCGCTGTCGCCGGCCGCGGTGGCCGTGCGGTTCTGGCACTGCAGTCCGGAATCGCGGGGCTGCTACGGTCGCAGGTTCGAATCCTGCCTCGGGCATGGGTGTGTGTGATGTCCTTAGGTTGGTTAGGTTTAAGTACTTCTAAGTTCTAGGGGACTTATGACCTAAGATGTTGAGTCCCATAGTGCTCAGAGCCATTTGAACCATTTTTTGAACCACCGCTGTCCGGGGTCCTCTAGCAACGTCTCAGGCCTCGTATCTCCTAAACTGGAGGGGAATTGTCTTCTGTGATGAGTCCCGCATCGAACTGAGTCCCCGGCAACTAGCGAAGACGTGTCTGGAGACGCCCCAGACAGCGTTGGGATACCAAGCAACCTGTCGCTCATCATATCGGCCGACAGCCAGAATTTATTGTCGGAGGTGCCGTGTTATTTCACAGCGGGACCCATTTGGTTGTCATCAGTGGCTCTCTAACAGCACAGCGGTACATCGACGATACTCGATGGCCTGTTCTGTTGCTTTTATTGCCGTTCATGGCAAGCCATCCAGGCTTACATTTCAGGAGAAAATGGCAACCCACAAACGGCGACAGTTTCTACTACCTGTATCCGTGCTTGCTACGGCCTACCTTAGCCAGATGAGAACGTTTGGAGCATTATGGGCAGGGTTCTCCAACAAGCTTGGGATTTTGAAAATTGAACGTGCTTTTTGGACAGCACTTGGAATGATAATGATATCCCTCAGAAGGACATCCTACAACTTTGTCAAACAGTGCTAAGCCTAATAACTGTTGCGTTAAAGTCGGAGGTTTGTCTACGCGTTACTGACTTGCTCAGCTTGTGGAGCTCTTTCTCTTCAATACAGGTGATTATAATTAAAGTTAAATCCTCAAACAGCTCTGAAATAACACCACTGGTAAGAATGGCGTCAAATAGCAACGGTATATTACCGGAGAAGGGGTAAAAGCTATAGCAGAAGGAAAATAAGTAATTAAAGATTGGGAAATAATAAATTTGTAGTAAGTTCTATGGGACGAAACTGCTGAGGTTATCGGTCCCTAGGCTTACACACTACTAAATATTACTGAACCTAGCTTACACTAAGGACAACACATACACCCACACATAATACAAAAGCGCCTGACTTGTACGTTTGACGTCAAACAAACTGTACTACGTAGTAGCATGGGTGTACAGGTGTGATACTGTTTGTTAGTTGCGTAAACACATCCACCACGGCAAGGTCATATGACATCGCATGGGAACAATACCTTTTAATCATCCTGAGGCCAAAACCCGTACAAAATGCATCGATCGCATCGCTTTTAATTGTCCTGAGGCCAAAAACCGCATAAAAAGCATCAAATAAAATAAAATCATATTATTAATATCCGTGTGCCTGGCGCAAACACGTTCAGTATGCTGTCAAATGGTTCAAATGGCTCTGAGCACTATGCGATTTAACTTCTGAGGTCATCAGTCGCCTAGAACTTAGAACTAATTAAACCTAACTAACCTAAGGACATCACACACATCCATGCCCGAGGCAGGATTCGAACCTGCGACCGTAGCGGTCGCTCGGTTGCAGACTGTAGCGCCTAGAACCGCACGGCCACTCCGGCCGCCAGTATGCTGTCCACCGGTTTCTGCAACAAGCTGAAATCGAGAAACAGCATGTTCCACAACTGAACTAAGTGTTTCCGGGGTCACGTTGAGAATGTGTTGAGCAATGCGTGTCTTCAATGCAACTAAGTCTGTACTCGGAACACTGAACACAACTACTTTCAGATAGCTCTGCAGCCAGAAGTCATGCGGATTAACATCATGTGATCGGGACGGCCAGGCTGTAAGGAAATTTCAGCTGATAATTCTAACATTTCCGATATGGCGTTTCAGCAACTGCTTAACTGGTTTTTGAATGTGCAGAGGTGCGCAATCTTGCATAAAAATGATACCGTTCACACATCCACGTTGTTGGAGAGCTGGAATGACGTGGTTGCGCAAAACACAGTCATAGAACTTACCAGTGGCGGTACAGGTAACAGGACCGGAAGCACCTGTCTGTTGCATAAAAATACGGTCCTATGATGAACGAGGCCGTAAACCCGCACCACACAGCCACCATCTCTGCATGAAGCGGTAGTGGTTGATTTCAGTGTGTATTTTCCATTGCCCATATTCGACAATTCTGTGTATTGACATATCCTGTCTGATGGAAGTGGGGGTCGTTGTCCACAAAATCTTCCATAGCTAACCATTGTCCACTTACATGCGGGAAAGAAATTGTAAAGCAAATGTCTCTCTAGCTGGCAGATCAACAGGAAGAAACACACGCACAAGGGTAAGTTTGAATGAATAGCAAAGAAGGATGTTTCGTAGTACTTTACGCAACGTGCTCACGGCTATGTCCAACGCTCGGGCAATTCTCCGTGCACTAGACGTTTGCACACCACCACTCGTCTCCTCCTGCACTGCTGTGACCGCTGATTCCACTTATATCGAATCAATTCGTTTCCTCCCTCTACCAGTTTGCACACGAAAAAAACCCGTCTTTTCGAATTTCCGAATCATTTTCTCCAGGACCCCGCCAGTCATCGGACCAACGCCTTTTTTCAAACCTTTCAGTGTCCGGAACTTCTGCAGCGCGACGTGTGCACAGTCATCAATCTTGTAATACAGTTCGACAAGCAGACCACGATCCTGCATTGAGACAGTCATGGCAAGCGTCGCAGGCGTGAAAGGAGGAAAAGCCGTGTACCCGGCGTGTTTATACCAACATCAATGCGCCGTGTGCATGAAACGTGTTTTCATTTACTTGTTGGTTCAAATGGCTCTGAGCACTATGGGACATCTGTGGTCATCAGTCCCCTAGAACTTAGAACTAACCTAAGGACATCACACACATCCATGCCCGAGGCAGGATTCGAACCTGCGACCGTAGCAGTCCCGCGGTTCCGGACTGAGCGCCTGGAACCGCTAGACCACCGAGGCCGGCATTTACTTATTCTGACACATAGAGCGCCATCTATAGATCAATTTTCACACTATTTGGTTTTCTTCTGCCATACGTTATCCCTCTTCTCCGATAATATTCCGTTGCAATTTGACGTAATTCTGACCAGTGGTGTTATTTCTACAGCGTTTTGAAAGTTTTCAAATGTGTGTGAATTCCTAAGGGACCAAACTGCTGTGGTCATCGGTCCCTAGACTTTCACACTACTGAAACTAACTTATGCTAAGAACAACACACGCACCCATAGCCGAGGGAGGACTCGAATCTCTGGTGGGAGGGACCGCGTAGTCCGTGACATGGCGCCTGAAACCACGCGGCCACTCCGCGCCGCTTTTAAAGTTTAACTTTAATTATACTCACCCTGTATATCATCCAATTTTTTTGCAACCGTTGTCATTTTTTGTCTGTAACTGCACATTACATTCTACCGTTTCCCGTCCCATTCGGATAATCGAAAGGAGGTTTGTCGCATTTTTTTCTTTTTTTTTTTCTTACAATGGTTTTCGGTGGGTTTACCACCGCTGTGGGAACAGCACAGATGAGCATTTTTCTGCGGCTCGTACATGGTATTTTGTGAACCTATGCACGAGGCATACTGACCAACTCTTCATCATTTAGCTTACCCTTTGCAAAAAAAAAACACGAGACACAAAAGAACAGTATTGAATGTGGTCGTCCTCTTTGACAATTTCAAAAAACAGCTTTCTTTTTTAAACTGTCCTCTGGAATGGCTACACATTTAACATTAACTAAATACACGAGTTAAACACGAACAGATCGTTTTAGAGCATTTTTAAGTCTCATCCTCCCTCTCTTCTAAGTCCTCATAACTATGGACAGTAAGGGTACCTTACTCCATATTTTATCCCACTGCGCCTCCATCTCTCCCCTCTATAAATTCCATCTCCTCCGCTAACTGGCCAACCTCTCCTCCTCCTCGTTCTGTCCGTCTCCTCTTTTGTCTGTCTCTGTCCATCCTCATCTCTCTTTCCGTCATCTCTTCCTCCTCCATTTGTGTCCTCTCCACTCCTCCCTACGCACATTTCAATCTTTCTCTCTATCTGTCCACGTCCTCATACCCTCTCTCACTTTCCGTCTCAATATTCCCTCTCTCTGTCTGTCTCCTCTTACCCCAAGTAAACATTTCCTCTTTCCCCCTCTCTCTCTTCATGCCCATATACCCTTCTTCTCTTTCAGTCTCCAACTTCTCTCTCTCCATACCGCCTCCATCAATTTCAGCCCTCACTCTTGTCCTATATCCTCCTCAAATGTCTCTCTACCGCCTCCTCCCTGTCTCTCTTTCCTCAGCCCTCTCTTTTATCTACTTGTCTTCCTTCCTGTGTCTGTACTTTCCTCCACTCAGTCCGCATCTCTCTGTTGATATCCTTCTACGACATCTATGCATTCATAACCTCATCCCCACTCCTCTCCTGTCTCTCTCTGTCTCTGTCTCTCTCTCTCTTTTCTTCTCTCTTCTCTCACTCACCCTGTCTCCTCCTCTCTCTCTTTGTCTCTCTCTCTGTCCACCTCTTGAACCTCTGTCCTCTCCCCCTCACCTGTCCATCACCTCCTTCCCCCTCCTTCACCACCTCCTCCTCCTCCTGTCCATTTCCATCTCCCCTCTTCTCTGACCCTTCTGCCATTCCATCTGCAGTCCTCATCAATCTCCTCGAACTTCCTCCTACTGTCTACCTGCTCCTCTGCTCCCTCTGTCATCACATTCTCTCTGCCCTTCTCCTACCTCATCCTTTTTCAGCCGCAACTCCTACCTGATGGAAGCTAGGTGGTCCTCATCCTCATAGTAATTTTTCCCATGTAACGATTAATATAAGCACGAAGTTTGATTGAAATTGGTGCACCGGCACAGGAAAAGACGTTGAATGTATGGCGAGCCAAAAATCCGTTAGCAAATGTGAGCTTAATACTTCAGAAATAACGTAGGTGGAGAGCATTGAAATGACACAGGGTTTTAGGGAAACCAGAAAAAAGTGCACTATGTGAGCAATGGATGGCACTTCATATGATACAAAAACAGTGATTAGATTAATGATTATTTATTGGCAAAGATGGCTTTCTACCTGTGGTCTAGGGGTAACGTCTTTGATTCATAATCAAAACGTCTTCGGTCCCGGGTTCGATCCCCACCACTGCCTAAATTTTGATAAATAATCAGCATTGGCGGCCGAAGACTTCCGGCATAAGAAGTCAGCCTCATTCTGCCAACGGCCGTGTCAAAGAGGGCGGAGGAGCGGATAGAGGTTCAGGGCACTCTCTTGTCCTAGGGGTGGGATATTGCCCCTAAAGGCGGAAGAATCAGCAACGATCAACGACATGAGAATGCAGAAGGCAATGGAAACCACTGCATTAAAGACACGTAACGTGTATCCACAGGACATGTGGCCTGTACTTGAAGAAGTGTCATGATGATCTCCCCATTGGCAAAAGATTCCGGAATAGTCCCCCATTCGGATCTCCGGGAGGGGACTGCCAAGGGGGTGGTTACCATGAGAAAAAGATTAAATAATCAACGAAAAGATAACGTTCTACGAGTCGGGGCGTCGAATGTCAGAAGCTTGAACATGGTAGGGAAACTAGAAAATCTGAAAAGGGAAATGCAAAGGCCCAATCTATATATAGTAGGGGTCAGTGAAGTGAAGTAGAAGGAAGACAAGGATTTCAGGTCAGATCAGTATCGGGTAATATCAACAGCAGCAGAAAATGGTATAACAGGTGTAGGATTCGTTATGAATAGGAAGGTAGGGCAGAGGGTGTGTTACTGTGAACAGTTCAGTGACCGGGTTGTTCTAATCGGAATCGACAGCAGACCAACACCGACAACGATAGTTCATGTATACATGCCGACGTCGCAAGCTGAAGATGAACAGATAGAGAAAGTGTATGACGATATTGAAAGGGTAATGCAGTATGTAAAGGGGGACGAAAATCTAATAGTCATGGGCGACTGGAATGCAGTTGTAGGGGAAGGAGTAGAAGAAAAGGTTACAGGAGAATATGGGCTTGGGACAAGGAATGAAAGAGGAGAAAGACTAATTGATTTCTGTAACGAGTGTCAGCTAGTAATAGCGAATACCCTGTTCAAGAATCACAAGAGGAGGAGGTATACTTGGAAAAGGCCAGGAGATACGCGAAGATTTCAATTAGATTACATCATGGTCAGACAGAGATTGCGAAATCAGATACTGGATTGTAAGGCGTACCCAGGAGCAGATATAGACTCAGATCACAATATAGTTGTGATGTGTTATGTGTTGGACCCAACAACGGGTTACTAGAGGAAGCCGAAAGGCACGCGTTTTAGCTCACGCAGGCTGGCGTGAGGTCTGGAACAGGACAAGGAAATTAGAATTTAGAAAAACGGACGTAGATGGTGGAATACTTAACTTTACTCCATTAATGGTTCAAATGGTTCAAATGGCTCTGAGCACTATGGGACTCAACTGCTGTGGTCATCAGTCCCCTAGAACTTAGAACTACTTAAACCTAACTAACCTAAGGACATCACACACATCCATGCCCGAGGCAGGATTCGAACCTGCGACCGTAGCAGTCGCACGGTTCCAGACTGCGCGCCTAGAACCGCGAGACCACCGCGGCCGGCTACTCCATTAATGATGAGCGTCGCTCTTGACGGTACATGATTACAGTATCAAAAGTAACTGGTACTGGCGCCTTGCTAGGTCGTAGCAAATGACTTAGCTGAAGGCTATGCTAACTACCGTCTCGCCAAATGAGAGCGCATTTTGTCAGTGAACCATCGCTAGCAGAGTCGGTGGTACAACTGGGGCGAGAGCTAGGAAGTCTCTCTAGACCTGCTGTGTGGCGGCGCTCGGCCTGCGATCACTGATAGTGGCGACACGCGGGTGCGACGTATACTACCGGACCGCGGCCGATTTAAAGGCTACCACCTAGCAAGAGTGGTGTCTGGCGGTGACACCACATGATGAAGAATAGGCTGAAGTTCAAGACATTAGTCAGGAAGAATCAATACGCAGAGAAGTGGGATACGGAAGTACTAAGGAATGACGAGACACCTTTGAAGTTCTCTAACGCCATAGATACAGCAGTAGGCAGTAGGCAGTACAGTTGAAGAGGAATGGACATCTCTAAAAATGGCCATCACAGAAGTTGGGAAGGAAAACATAGGTACAAAGAAGGTAGCTGCGAAGAAACCATGAGTAACAGAAGAAATACTTCAGTTGATTGATGAAAGGAGGAAGTCCAAACATGTTCCGGGAAAATCAGGAATACAGAAATACAAGTCGCTGAGGAATGAAATAAATAGGAAGTGCAGGGAAGCTAAGACGAAATGGCTGCAGGAAAAATGTGAAGACATCGAAAAAGATATGATTGTCGGAAGGACAGACTCAGCATACAGGAAAGTCAAAACAACCTTTGGTGACATTAAAAGCAACGGTGCTAACATTAAGAGTGCAACGGGAAATCCACTGTTAAATGAATAGGAGAGAGCAGATGGGTGTAAAGAGTACAATGAACGCCTCTATGAGGGTGAAGATTTGTCTGATGTGACAGAAGAAGAAACAGGAGTCGATTTAAAAGAGATATGGGATCCAGTATTAGAATCGGAATTTAAAAGAGCTTTGGAGGACTTACGGTCAAATAAGGCAGAAGGGATAGATAACATTCCATCAGAATTTCTAAAATCAGCAACAAAACGACTATTAACGTTGGTGTGTAGAATATATGCGTCTGGCGATATACCATCTGACTTTCGGAAAAGCATCATCCACACAATTCCGAAGACGGCAAGAGCTGACAAGTGCGAGAATTATCGCATAATCAGCTTAACAGCTCATGCATCGAAGCTGCTCACAGGAATAATATACAGAAGAATGGAAAAGAAAATTGAGAATGCGCTAGGTGACGATCAGTTTGGCTTTAGGAAAAGTAAAGGGACGAGAGAGGCAATTCTGACGTTACGGCTAATAATGGAAGCAAGGCTAAAGAAAAATCAAGACACTTTCGTAGGATTTGTCGACCTGGAAAAAGCGTTCCACAATATAAAACGGTGCAAGCTGTTCGAGATTCTGAAAAAAGTAGCGGTAAGCTATAGGGAGAGACGGGTTATATACAGTATGTACAACAACCAAGAGGGAATAATAAGAGTGGACGATCAAGAACGAAGGGCTCGTATTAAGAAGGGTGTAAGACAAGGCTGTAGCCTTTCGCCGCTACTCTTCAATCTGTACATGGAGGAATTAATGATTGAAATAAGAGAAAGTTTCAGGAGTGGAATTAAAATAGAAGGTGAAAGGATATCAATGATACGAGTCGCTGATGACATTGCTATCCTGAGTGAAAGTGAAGAGGAATTAAATGATCTGCTGAACGGAATGAAGTCTAAAGAGTACACAGTATGGTTTGAGAGTAAATCGGAGAAAGACGAAGGTAATGAGAAGTAGTAGAAATGAGAACAGCGAGAAACTTAACATCAGGATTGATGGTCACGAAGTCAATGAAGTTAAGGAATCCTGCTACCTAGGCAGTAAAATAACCAACCAATGACGGACGGAGCAAAGAGGACATCAAAAGCATGCTCGCTATGGCAAAAAAGGCATTTCTGGCCAAGAGAAGTCTACTAATATCAAATACCGGCCTTAATTTGAGGAAGAAATTTCTGAGGATGTACGTCTGGAGTACAGCATTGTACGGTAGTGAAACATGGACTGTGGGAAAACCGGAACAGAAGAGAATCGAAACATTTGAGATGTGGTGCTATAGACGAATGTTGAAAATTAGGTGGACTGATAAGGTAAGGAATGAGGAGGTTCTACGCAGAATCGGAGAGGAAAGAAATATGTGGAAGACACTGATAAGGAGAAGGGACAGGATGATAGGACATCTGCTAAGACATGAGGGAATGACTTCCATGGTACTATAGGGTACTGTAGAGGGCAAAAACTGTAGAGGAAGAGAGAGATTGGAATACGTCAAGCAAATAATTGAGGACGTAGGCTGCAAGTGCTACTCTGAGATGAAGAGGTTAGCACAGAAAAGGAATTCGTGGCGGGCCACATCAAACCAGTCAGTAGACTGATGACCAAAAAAAAAAAAAAAAAAAAACAAATGCTGAAATATTGGCAGTCACTCATCAACAATACCGTTAGGCGAAGGACAATATTGTGAACAGCATATTAGTAGGTATGGTAAGACCTCACCATAACTCCCGCATCACCAAAACGATCATGTTTCTGGCTGCATTATGTTCTGCCATGTGTCGATAAGTGTGTACATTTTCAGCATAACTCTTATGTGAGTGAAATAAATCATGTCTTTGTGAATGAATAGGGAGATGATAGTTGTCAATGTAACAAAGATATTTTGTTTGACGTATTGGATAAAGTGGCACCCGAATTTGTATCAAAAGTTTCATTCCATTTTTTTTTAAAATAACTGTTTTCCTAATGTCTACAAGTAACTTCCTGGACAAACACCAGATGTAGATCGACGCTTTATAATCGTAGCCTGTGGTGAATCCTCAAGTCTGTTAGTATTAGGGTGATTCCGTGACGATGTTACGAACTTTCAGCCGGTCGGGGTGGCCGAGCGGTTCTAGTCTCTTCATTTGGCACCGCGCGACCGCTAAGGTGACAGGTTCGAATCCTGCCTCGGGCATGGATGTGTGTGATGTCCTTAGGTTAGTTAGGTTTTACTAGTTCTAATTTCTAAGGGACTGATGACCTCAGATAGTGCTCAGAGTCATTTCTACCATTTGAACGAACTTTCAGAGTGATGGTGAAGGGTAAATGTATCAATTTGAGGTTAGGGGCAACGGCTCCGAAACAATAGAATCGACAGTTAAAAACAAAAATTGTTCTGCTACCTCTGACAGTGGAATACGTATATAGATACTGTTGTTGCTAAGATTGTACAGTAGAATATTCCGACAAGTGACGAGGTGTAGAGGTTTGGCTGGCGGGCCGCGTACTGACATGAGCAGTCCTGGTGTAAAATGTCTGTACTGCAGTACATTACAGACTGTGTTTTCAATTTGAAGTACTAATGTCGATCAATCCTAAGCAAATGAAATTTTATCCGGCGACGGAACTTGCAGGCATGATTTTCCTGTATGGAGGAACAAATGGATGTAGCAGAGAAGCGAAAAACTTGGATATGACCAAATATCCACATAGAAGACATCTTTCTCATACCATGTTTCCGAGACCGTTCCAGTGATGAAATGAAATAGAGTAACTGATGCCACAGTATAACGACCGAGGAAGACGACCAACTTCCGATACTTCCGAGTTAGAAGATGCAGTGTTGGCTCCAGTGGATGAGGCGCCTGCAGTCAACACTCGATCAGTTGCTTCTGAAATGAATGTGTGGCGAGGATTACGGGAAATGCTGCTGCACCCCGAATCCCACAGAAACTGAATGCTTGTCTCCTGCTTACTTCGAGCCTCAAGTTGCCTTCAGGCAACGTTTTTTGCAGTGCCTTATTAAGGTCGATGCTCACTCTCCTACGTACACTATGTGATGGAAAATATCTGGAAACCTAGTTGAAAATGACTTACAAGTTCGTGGCGCCCTCCATCGGTAATGCTGGAATTCACTATGGTATTGGCCCACCCTTACCCTTGATGACAGCTTTCACTCTCGCAAGCACACATTCAGTCAGGTGCTGGAAGGTTTTTTGGGGAATGGCAGACCATTCTTCATGGAGTGCTGCGCTGAGGAGTGTGAGAGGCCTGGTACGAAGTTGACGTTCCAAAACATCCCAGAGGTGTTATATAGGATTCAGGTCAGGACTCTGTGTAGACCAGTCCATTACAGGGATGTTATTGTCGTGTAACAGGTGCTCGATAGTGCTATACGATTCCATCGCCATCCCCGAATTGCTCTTCAACAGTGGGAAGCAAGAAGGTGCTTAAAACATCAATGTAGGCCTGTACTGTGATAGTGACACGCTAAACATCAAGGGGTGCAAGCCCCTCCATGAAAAATTCGACCACACCATAACACCACCACTTCCGAATTTTACTGCTACGACTACACACGTTGGCAGATGACGTTCACCGAGCATTCGCAACACCCACAACCTGCTATAGGATCGCCACATTGTGTACCGTGATTCGTCACTCGCCAAAAGCTTTTCCACTGTTCATTCGCCCAATGCTTACGTTTCTTACACCAAGCGTGGCGTCGTTTCGCATTTACTGGGGTGATGTCTGGTTTATGAGCAGCCGCTCGATCATTAAATCCAAGTTTTCTCACTTCCCGCCTAACTGCAGTTGCAGTCGATCCCGATGGTGTTTGGAATTCCTGTGTGACAGTCTGGATAGATGTATGCCTATTACACGTTATGACCCTCTTCAACTGTCGGCGGTGTCTCTCAGTCAACAGACGAGTTCGGCCTGTACGCATTTGTGCCGCACGTGTCCCTTTACGTTTCCACTTATCACATCGGAAACAGTGGCTCTAATGATGTTTAGGAGAGTGGAAACCCGCGTACAGACGTGTGAGACAAGTGACATCCAGTCACCTGACCACATTCGAGGTCCGTGAGTTCCGCAGAGCGCCCCATTCTGCTCGCTCCTGATGTCTAATGTCTACTGAAGTCGCTGATATGGAGTACCTGACGGTAGGTGGCAGCACAATGCACCTAATATGAAAAACGTGTGATTTGTCATGTCCGGATACTTTTGATTTCATAGTGTATGTGTTTTTCATGGATGAAGCCTGTTTCCCGAAGGAAGAAGTGCTAAATGGTCGTAATATGTTTCAGAAGAAGAAAGTCAATGGTTACTTACTGGTCCCCTTCTCTTCTTGCTCCTTGCTTAAATGAACTAGTGTGCAATGGTTCGTGGAACTTATCCAACCTGTTGTTTGTCAACGATTACCGTCCTAACGTGATGTAGCCCCACCTCACGTTGGACTGAGGATTCGTTAAATGCTGGATCGGACACTCCCTGGAAAGCAGAGGCAGAGGGGGCTCTGTTCCGTGGGCAGCCATTTCACCTGGTTTCACACCATTTGATTTCTGCTTGAGGGTAAAGTGAGAATTTTTCTGTAAGAGACGTGTTGAGAGTGAAGATCTCCTCGGAAGACTTATCGCAGCATGCGACACTGTTCAAACGATACTGGCAATATTAGAGCGGGTACGACAGGACTTTGTGTAGCGATGCCACGCCCGCGCCCAGGGGCGCTATTTTGCACGACTTGTGCAGGTAAACAGAATTCATTATTGGAGCAAGGTAGACATAGGATTTTCGGCCTCTCTGACATTAAATTACATGTGCTGTTTTATTCAATCAACAGGGGAAACTGAGGGTATTGGAGGTATTCACCTGTAATTCTGCACATCATGAGCAGAGTTCGGAAATTTGGGCCCCTAGTTTGAGCGCTATACGAGGTTAAGGCGGAACTAAAGTAGATTTTCGACGCGATTATTTCCGAATTATGATCACCTACCTACATTGTTACCTTCACACTTCTCCATCATTTTTGAAATTTGTAACATCTTTATGGAATCACCCCGCGTACGAGGAACCTTAAGTAAGCAATGCAACACGTTCTTTTTCTGAAGACAGATTAGTTTTATTCACAATGCTGATGTATCATTTTTTCCCACACTTCTGGCTACAAAGCCCTACTATCAAAATAATCAACGTGCAAAGTGACGGCCTCAAGCCACCGTACCGTAATTTTAAACATAATACGTTCAATGCGACATCCTTGCGCCACCTTACATGTAGGGCTCGTGTGCCTGTATTGTACTACTCCACTGGCCAACATCGGAGGCAACGTCTTGCTGCATCAGTAACTTCCACATCATCCACGTACTGCTCCCAGCTGACTGCCTACTTCATCGGCCGATAGATGGAAGTCGGTAGGTGCGGGATCCGGTGGATATGGAAGATGTACTAATACCCGAACTGTATGATGTTATTGTCAATATTCATGTAGAAAAACATATAATTAAGTTGACTTATTGTCGAAACAATGGTAAATGCAGTTGTAAATGCTGATTACTCAATTCTACTAACACGCAATGATGTTCTCTGATATGAAAGGTTGCAAATTGGAAAGTGCAACACCATTAAAGCCACCTTAATGGAGCTTTGCCATTTTCAATACAAAGAAATGTACTTTTCTTGGGCCCTTTGGCCCCAGACACTTAAGTTTTCTGAGGGCCTGCAGTTATTAGAATATTATGTTTCATCTATCATTCATCGTTAACAGACGCGCAGTGCCACTGTGCAACACGATGCTGAAATGCTTTGTTACAGTGCACCATAATCTTGAGGGTTACGTGAAAGGCTTTGATTGTTGTTCGAGTGACGTTAATTTCTTTTCAACTGCGAGTTTATGCCATTTAGCATGTTTGTGTTTAACGTTTTTGTTGTGGTCTTCAGTCCTGAGACTGGTTTGATGCAGGTCTCCAAGCTACTCTTTACTGTGCAAGCTGCTTCATCTCCCAGTACGTACTGCAGCGTACATCCTTCTGAATCTGCTTAGTGTGTTCATCCCTTGGTCTACCTCTACGATTTTTACCTCCCCCCCCCCCCACGCTGCCCTCCAATACTAAATTGGTGATGCCTTGATGCCTCATAACATGTTCTACCAACCAATCCCTTCTTCTAGTCAAGTTGTGCCACAAACTCCTCTTCTCCCCATTTCTATTCAATATCTTCTCATTAGCTATGTGATCTACGAATCTAATCTTCAGCATTCTTCTGTAGCACCACGTTTTGAAAGCTTCTATTCTCTTCTTGTCCCAACTATTTATCGTCCATGTTTCACTTTCATATATGGCTACACTCCATACAAATACTTTCACAAACGACTTCCTGACACTTAAATCTATACTCGATGTTAACAAATTTCTCTTCTACAGAAACGCATTCCTTGCAATTGCCAGTCTACATTTTATTTCCTCTCTACTTCGACCATCATCAGTTATTTTGCTCCCCAAATAGCAAAACTCCTTCACTACTTTAAGTGTCTCATTTCCTAATCTAATTCCCTCAGCATCACCCGAGTTAACTCGACTACATTCCTTTATCCTCGTGTTTAACGTATTAAACATGAAATGTAGCAAAGCTAAATGTCGCGCACATTAAAATCCTACCAGCTTCATCGTTCTGTTAATAAGGAGAGACTGTGAGCTTTCTGTGAGGTTTGTATTGAAATCTCGTTATAGAACTGATTAAAATTCTTCAAAAGCTATTTTCTATTTATATCTGAATTACAATTATCTTTTATGTAGTGAACCGTGTGAGACCTGATCCGTGCTGACTGGCCCAGGCTAACATAAAAACTGCTTCTGCCATGAAATATTAATTCAATTTCAAGTGAAACACTTAAACAGATAATTCTCAGCTACTGAGTGCCTATTTTTAAGCCGTGTGGCGTAATGAAAAATTTACAATTATGTTTTCGCCCGTAATGGCGTCTTTAAAACAAAACCAGCTCGGTATATGAAAACTGCAAATAATTCAGTAATAATTATGGAATGCCTTTCCCTCCACTATTGAAAGGGAAACACAAGTTTACACATTTATAGAATTAATTATTATTATCATAAGAATGCTTTTTCTTACAGTATTAGTAACAAACGCATACCATTCTCATCATTACTCGTCAACGGCGTCCTTCTACAATCAAGGACAAAAGGAAGAATACTTAGTTTTTTTCTGTTTCTTCTTCGTTAGAGGACTGTGTATTTATTTTTATCTTTGTTCACAGATTATCCTTGAAATGCAGTTTTCGTATTGATAGTAATTTTCGTTGTTCTTTTTCTGTTTTATTTAACAGTATTTAACTGCAAAACTCACAACACATCATCTTTATGGCTTTTATCAATATTTTCGTCATTACGATTGTTTTTATATCGTGGCACTATTTTCGTAAATTTTCACAGTAACTTGATGGGGATGGCACAGAGAACAGTCCAGTGATGTTGTGTGAGTTACTCTCTTATGCGCAGACGCGTGTAAGGCACTGCACTGTGTTGACTTGGGAAAGAGGTTGTATGTTGCCTTTTAATGGGGATGAACGCCCTGAAGTCGTTTTTCCAGTTCCCTCTGAGTAGCACAACACACTTCGGACTTGTCGGTGCACCTAGGACATTAAACATAAAGACCCCTTCAGAGTCCCAGAAGAGGGTCGCCATTACTTTACCGACCGAGGGAGCGGATTTTGACTTTTTCTTCGGAGGAGAGGCGGTGTGGCGCCAATCCATGAATTGCCGTTCTGTTTCCGGTAAGAGGTGCTTAAAAATATTTCATCGCCTGTGACGATTTTCGACAAAAGTTTGTCACAGTCAGCCCCGTAACACGCAAACAATTTCGTACAGATTGTCCTTTGCACTTAATGGACTTCTGCTAGGCGTCTGAGGAATCAATAGGGCAACACCTAACAGTACCGCAACTAGTGGAGGAGTGTGCCAGACTACAGCCAGAGATATCCAATCGATCAGCAAGGTTCTTGATTCTGATCCGTCGATCATCACGAGCTTTTGTCAATGACAGCTCTCTGCTTGGAAAGTATCTCCGTTAAAGACGCCATTTTGAAGCTTACGTATACCGCCGCCACGTAACGGAACTTCGTGAAACTATAGAGGTTGAAAAGGGAATATTTCATAATGTCCCACAACACGTTCTGCATTTTTCAATCGACATTGGGCGGGAAACAAAATATGGGTGTCACTTCTCAGTCAGCGCCCCTTGAACATTTGAAGGTTCGAATTCACTGTGCGATTTACAGGTACCTTAGTGTGCTTAAATAAATAAACATATGATTTTATTTGGAGTTCGTAAACAAAATGAGTAGTTAAAAACAATTTGTAAAGTAGTTTGGCCCAGAAAGGCATAAAAATAATAATAAATGAGTTTATGCCTTTTTCTGCATCATTGCATATTGTGGAACTCTAATTACACATGCAGATTTGAATGCCACCGAAGTAATGTGTGGTCTTAATCGAGAGCCATTTGGTGGCTTACAACGCCTTTTTAATTTATTATTGTACTTTACGGGCACAGTGCAGTGAGCCATATAGCGTCATAAAGTTTAAGCCGTCGGGCTAGCTGCACAACAATTTCCCTTCCGGTAATTGACTTACTAATGAGTTCATAGGCGCTATTGTTTAAAGTGGCTTGCGGGAGGGCTAGACCGTAATTTGTCCTTCTGGAAAGTTCAACAGCAGTTGGTCGTTGACCTTACGCGCTAACACGAGATGTTGGCGAATGTGGTGGTCAGGCTTTACAAATACTTACGTATCAAGGTTCCTAAGCGAATAATGTAGTATTGTTCAGTTTCCTAACTACACCTTTCTGAGATACATCCCGGCAAATTAAGTGCAAAATTCTTTCTGTTCCTGATACGTTTTATCTTTTTGGTTGCCTATTACTGTCACTTTTGGCAATTAATATTCAGTACAAATTTATGTCGGAAGTGCTGCCTTTAATTATTTAGAGACATAAATCCTTTTACAAAACGAAAGAGATAATTCGTTAGGCACAAAAATGTAAGTGCTACAAAGGATCATGAATGCGAATTAAAATATTCTTAGACATAAGCCTAACTGACTGTTTGGTACATATAAAAGTAAATAATACTTGAAATATATTACTTGAAATAACCATTGAAATTTTCTTGCATAGGTCGCGTAATATCACGTAACGAAAATTTCCTAAATAAATATCTAAACCCATCTACTAGTAGCAAAAAAGTGCGCACTAAAACAGAGTAAGCTGTATATTCGATTCGAAATATCTGACTAATCCAGTCATGATTACAATTTTATTTATCTTCTGTAACCAGTTTCAGTTAACATGGGTCATGTTCAGATCTAAGAAATTCACCACAGAAATTAGTTGCTATTGCAGTGGCCTATGCTGGCTGAAAATGTTCATCGAAAATAAATAAGACTGTTGTCTGGCCTTCGTTTTTCAGACAGTACAAATCTTCTTGGTAACTTTCATTCACAAATGTGAATGTAGCAACATTCGGCAGTTGTTAATATATATCAGCCATCCGATACGTAAAAGAAATAGTTATCTCGTAATCGTTTCCGTAAATAGCTGAATTACAGGGTCAATTTCTACAAGCAAACAACCAATAGGGTACCAATTCATAGGCAAAAATGTATCAGAAACATATTGAAATGTTATTGGAAGATCTTCTTAGAATTTCGTATTAATGATTTCCTACTTCCTCTATCATCTAACTCATATGGTATATTAGCCACTTACATCGCCTAGTGTAAGATCCTGGGGCACTTTGTTATGCTACAAGGAAATTACGATCTTCAGCACCAGCCGTATCAGAACTTTTCCTAGTTCTTAACACTGACCTCATAATGTGCTGTAGGAGATCCGTTGCATTAACTGTAGATAGTTGTATGTGCCAGAGACCGTTTTACCGATTCTTTTATCGAAATGAAATCGAACGAATTGATAAAATATTTTGTTGGAGCATATTGAACTCCTTTTTGAGTCACTGACAGCATTAATAATGGTTTATAAAAGTCATTTTTTCCACTAGAGTTATAAGTATGGACATCACCGTTTTTCTCGGATTCTGATAGTTTTTTACGAATTTCAATAGCGAATACATGGATTGTGAAGGGCCAGTTAAAATGCCTAATTCCTTGAAGAAGCCTACATGATGGCTGCAGGAGAAAACGGCATATTATTCGTACTGCACGCATTTGTGCAAAGAATACTTTTTTTCTAAGAAACGAGATACTCAGAAAATTATTCCCCGAGATATTATGGAAAGGAAATATGCAAAACCTCTCGGGAGCTTAATTATTTTGTTTTCAAGAAAAACTGAATGCTGTGTGACCCACATCCTGCTATCTCCAGAGTCACATTTTTTTTTCCTCTTTCAACAAGTCTCAATTATTAAGAAATACTTGTTGTGGTCTATTTATTAAGTGCTAGTATAAGCCGGTTCCGTGGAAAACCATCAGTTACGAATGTATTTTTTTAAAAGAGTAAGATGATCACTTTAATCAGTGGAGAGATCACAAAAAAGTCACATAGGATTCTGACTCGTGCTACCCTTTGTACTGTATTTCCTGGGGTGGTGATGTATTTGAAGTTTATAAGTTCCATGTGGTGATAGTTGTTTTATGAATAGCTGCCGTAGTGCACCAAAGAGTAATCAAATGCATTGTGTTGCAATGTATTCCATGGAAATTAGAGATTCTGTGTCTAAAATCCCTATTCTTTGGTAGTCTTCTTCTGTTATTGGACTGGAAGAGAAAAGAACGATTGTCTGAAGTTCACCTTGCTGTAATTGTCTATATAAGTTTAAAACGTAGAAAAAATTGTAGTTTTTCATAACTTAAGCTTTGTGCACAGGATTCAATAATGTGCATTCTTCAGCCTTGCTTGTCCTGAGTAGACGTCGCCGTAACGAAATATTGACCATTGTGAGGCACCATACTAGAAAATTATTAGTAATTCTCTTTCAACCCATCTTCGAGACGTGCCGCCGATTAGAACACTAAACTTTCTTTCAGATTCCACGAGCTATGCAGCCTCTATGAAAAAATTAATATATTTCACTTTCAGATTTTCTCAAGGTTATAGATAATATCCCAGGCAGAAATGCCTGGTATCATGATTGTAGTTCTAGTGTAAGATTTCATCTGCAAAAGTTAAGGGTTGTTATCTTACATTGTTATTCGAGACGAAACCACGATCTTCAGTTACGTGTTGCATTTCTTCACACTGAACTGACATAGGAAATATCATCTGGTTCTATAAGCACATGAGTTTTAACTATACTTCGGATATACGTACATTGGGGAATATCTGTGATGATTCAAGAGAGAGACAATTAATTATTTATAATCCCGTAACAACCCTGAGTACTGAGCTAGTTGGCTGATTGCTGATCCACGTCGGGCTAAATTAAAAATACATTACATTGTTCATAGTATTATTAGTTACTTCTATTTTGTTTTGACGTCACTTTATTAAAAGATATCAAAGCAGATATAATAAATTAAAAAATTTTATTAAATTGCGTTACACCTTCTGGGCTCCAAACTGAGATGCGCTAACTAAATTGAGGGAAGGAGTGATATGTTGCCAGATTCTTCATGGAGCGTACGCCCTCGGATTCAAAACGCCTCTCTTGTAGCGCCTCCCACTAACGTTTTTGAGCACCTCTGTAACTCTCTAGTGCCGATTAAACTATCTTCCGACAAAATGCGCCACTCTTCTCTGTCCCTTCCCTTAGTCCGATCTCGTAAGAGTCCCAGATTGTTGTGATGGGGCCCGGTCTTACTGCTGTTCTCCGGGTCACTTCTTTCGTCGATGGATTACATTTCCTTACGATTCTTCCAAAAAGTCCATCCTGGCTTCTGCAGTTTGAGCAATTAATTTAACACTGTTCGCAGTTCGTGGTCTTGCGGTAGCGTTCGCGCTTCCCGTGCACGGGGTCCCGGGTTCGGTTCGCCGCGGGGTCAAGGATTTTTCCTGCCTCGAGATGATTGGGTGTTGTATCGTCTTTATCATCATTATCATTCATACCCATTACGGTCGGAGGAAGGCAATGGAAAACCACCTCCGCTAGGACCTTGCCTAGTACGGCGGTGGGGGTCTCCCACATCGTCCCCTACGCTCCTCGGAGCATGATACCTCATCATCATCATTATCAGTTTAACACGACTACCCATTGTAGGTGGATACGCACGGTTCTCATTAGTAATTTCATGGTGGTTACTTTTTGCAGCGTTTTGTCGCCAATTGTATAACTCAAAAGTAGTGTATATCTGAAATCATCGTGCTGAATAAGTTATGTTTAAAGATCACGGTCAAATCCCACACATAAAACGTCGATCATCTGTATTTCACTCTGCATGTCGCTACAGAATTCTGGCGCTGCTCTATTGACAACAGCGTTAACTGCCAACATCGTTATGGAAGTTCTGACTTTATCGACTACAAGAAAAGTTCTCAGTTTTCACTGGAACCACTAGAAGTAGTCACAGTGATTGAAAAGTCACAGTTCCTATCCCGACACCATAGATTAATTTGTAATTTCATTTCCAGTTTCCCTCAGCGTATAACCATTGTACATGCTATCCTGTTGCTGAAGAAGACAATGTATAACATCGTATTTATGTAAGTTATCACAGTTTTCAAATGCATATGTGTGACTGGCTAGCCGAATAGCGCATGAACGCTTTAAATGCAAGGATTGCGAGGTTCCCTCACTTGCGCCCAGCATAACGTGGCAAGAAACCACTCGACGGTGCTAGAGTCATTTGACCCGTGCCGTCTGTTAAATTAGTGTCGGTCATATGCTGTCAGCTCAGTTTTGTGTTGTCTCCAACAATCTGAAATTTCTTATTATTTACAATTCCTCTAAGAGTTTAACAGTATTTCAGAGAACTGGAACGTTTGTTCAAATGTCTCTCAGCACTATGGGACTTAACTTCTGAGTTCATCAGTCCCCTAGAACTTAGAGCTACTTAAACCTAACTAACCTAAGAACATCACACACATCCATGTCCGAGGCAGGATTCGAACCTGCGACCTTAGCGGTCGCGTGGTTATAGACTGTAGCGCCTAGAACCGCTCGGCCACTCCAGCCGGCGGAACGTTTGTACTTGCACTTTCAGCAACCCATACGCTGTATTACACACCCAGATTGAATTACACGAAATGATAATAAATGAAGATTTTATATGCATAGCTCACTGACACTTACAAGGACGGTGACCGAAAAAGTAATTATTATTATTATTATTCTGGATTTACAATGTGAGTACATTTTTCCAGCACCTATTCTAGATTACAGTAAGTCACTAATTATTGTTCTCCACTCTTCTCTATTTGTCCATAAATCTTCAGGAATGTTGTTCTTCCTCATTGCTGACTGAACTCCCTGTATCCATGTATCAGGTGGTCGTCCCCTTTTCCTTCTTCCAATTGGTACCCAGTCGATTATGCATTTTGGTAGCCTTTCCTGTTCCATTCGTCTGATGTGTCCATACCATTTAAGTTGTTTGTGCTCGATGAAATCAATAATTGAATTTTTACGTTTCATCTTGTCTCTGATTACTTCATTTCTTATTCTTTGTCGTCTTGATATTCTTGCTGAACGTCTCCAGAAATCCATTTCTGTGGCTAATAGTTTTGATTTCAGTTGCCATTTTAATGCCCACACTTCTGAACCATATGTAATAATGCTCCTAACTATTGTTTTAAAAATCCTTATTTTGTTATCAGTTGTTATGTGTTTGTCCCAGAGAATTCCATTCAATAAAGAGATTGTCGTCTTTCCAGAATTTATTCTTGATCTAATTTCTTTGTCCTGTTTCCCATCATTTGTAATTTTCACACCTAAATATTTATATTCCTCAGTAGCTGTTATTGTTCCCATCCCTTCTTCTAATATTAAGTCTCCATTCACTCCACCAATTACCATGTACTTTGTGTTATTCATGTTTACATTTAGACCTGATTTTTTATATTCTTGAATCAATTTTCTGGTCATATACTCTATGTCCTCATAGTCTTGGGCTATAATCAGTTGGTCATCTGCAAATTGTAACGAGTATATTGTTCTATCATTTATTGGTATTCCCATAGCGTGACATTTTTTCTTCCAATTCTGTAAAGCTACTTCTGTATATATTTTATACAATGTAGGTGAGATGCTACATCCTTGACGTAATCCTTTTGTGACTTGGAATCCATGTGATAGATATTTACCAATTTTTATTTTTGAAATAGAATTTGTATATAAATTTTGAATTGCTTTAATTATTCTTGGATTTATTCCTCTTGATATTAAAGCTTTCCATAAACTGGATAAAGGCACACTATCATAGGCTTTTTCTATATCCATGAATACTAAATGTATAGGTTGTGCCCGAACCATTTTTTTTTTCAATAATTTGTTGTAGGCAAAAGATATGATCAATTGTTGATCTTCCAGCTCTAAAACCTGCTTGTTCTTCAGCCTCCTTTTCTTTGTATTCTTGTTCTAAGAAATATTTATTAATTCTTCCATATAATCTACTGAAGGTATTGGTCACTGTTATTCCCCTATAATGTTTACACTCATCTTTCGCTCCTTTTTTATGTACCACTGAAATATATCCTACTTTCAAATCATTTAGGACATCTTCCCCATTTAAACATCTTTCGAAAAGGTTTCTTAACAATTCCATTAATTTCTTTGTTCCTAATTTTAATAATTCTGCAGGAATACCTCCAATGCCTGTAGCCCTTCCATTCTTTAAAGATTTTATTGCAGTTTTTACTGTCTCTATTTCCAAACGGATGTAAATCTCTGCTTGTAGATCTATCATTGCTTAAAAATGTGGGTTGATGGTTGTTGCCTAATATATGTCATTGTCTGTTTTATTTCAAATATTCAATTAATCATAAGCCGTTAGTGCAAATCTCTGCCATTTTTAATTTACTTTCTTGAAATCCATATTTTGCATATATTCACGCCAGTTAGTTCCGGAAACCATCGTGTTAATGACGATGTTAATTAGACGTGCTTTGTCTTTAAACAAATGGGCCATATCGCTGCCGTTGGAATGGAATCGTGTTCTTACACGCACACGACCGTATAGGTAAGTCTTTCTAAGTTATATGGTATTAAGATTTTGTCAGATAACATTACGAAGGGATTAATGAAAAATACTTTCTGCTGCGTCGTGGACAGCTAATGAACTCATCACTTAAACTGCCTTGGAAGCATTTGTTCATTGCTGTACCGTACAACTAACCATAAACTTTTAAAAAGCTAGAGGTGTATTTATGTACTTTATTCCTCCAGTTATTATTTTGTTTTAATATTTTCATAATGCTGTAAGAGTGGTGAAATTGTGTGTGTGTGAGTAGTCGGTAGTTCTCTGCTTTTCAGACGCAGTAATATATTTTCGAAACCTTAGCCATACAAGGCTTACGCACTGAGCTCCTCTGTAAAGAGTGAAATATTTATCGTTCTACACTAAATGTAATTATGACCTATACTCATCCAGTTACCATACATTGGTACTTCTTGGACCATGTAAAGCTGCTGGTATAAAAACTATATGCGTTTAATAAAGCCGGATGATCCAGAAAAACAGGGAGTAGATGTCTTTTAGACCCGTTTGTTGTGTCCCTTATTGTGCATCCGGACTCCAGCCTCTTCAAATGACCTGATAAAAGTACAGCAATAAGTATAAAACTATACAGCGTACGTAGTAGTAATTCGTACTGACTCCTCTTTCTATATTGCATACGTAATCATTTGAAAAGGATTGATTACTCCGAAATCGGTAGTTAAATAAAGAAATTTCGGAAGCAGTTAAGACGTGTACTTCAGCATATCTACTGCGTACGTAGTTTGCTTGGATATTGGAAGATTAAGTACCTTGATTGCCCTCGGATCATACCTTCGTATCGAAAAGTGATGACTTAATAGACGGAAAATTTTTGTGGAACACAAGCTCCTGATGTCAAGAAATGAGAAACCACAAGACTGATAGTGAATACTTTTAGCAGATGGTGTTGAGGGACTAAAGACTACAATACGCGTAGCGAAAATTAGTCCGGTAGTGTAAAATGCATGTACGCTAATATAAAGCTACCATACTGCCCTCCGTACATAACAAGCGTCACAATCCAGACACATTGCAGCAGTGAATTAGCTTTCATACCCCAGGCAGATAGCAGAGGAGAATAACACAGAGGCTTGTGATGCATGCAGTACAATAACACGGGATCATTTATCACCCTAATTAATGGTGGGAGCTCATGTTACGTAGCTGTTGTGTGATACTGTTAAGGATTAACCGAAATGCTCTATTGCAACGCTATTCTGAAGCGCGAACAACAATGTCGTCTTTTAACTATTTATCAGGGCAATTCATATGCATCAAGCTTTGATACAATCAAGTTGTCGGTATGTCACTTGGAATTTCTATCTTATCCATTTGGTGACACTACCAGATCGGTAAAGATGCTCAGTTTCTGAATACTTTTACAGAGTTACCAGTGAAATGGTATCATTAAAAAAATCTCCTTCCCTTGGAGAACGGTTGTATAGTTTATGAAAAATTAAATTGGCTAGAAAAGTGTAGGGAGAAAGTAAGCTGCCTTTCAGGATTTTTTACTTAAGAGTACCAAAAACTGTGTGCTGAGCACACTGACATTAGATATAAGTCAATACAAAATGGGGCTTGAGTGAATTAGTTATATCAAAAAGTATTGATGCTGAGAGAAACAGAATACTGCCATTTATGACTTTCCAACTAAACGTACCTGATATTGTAGCTTTGATTAGTTTATGCCAAAATACTAACGTTCGGTAATACGTGCTTAAATTGTCATAGATTCCATGATCCACCCTATCAGACAACTATGCATTCGAAGCTGATGATGGTAATATTTTAATACCGATACTCTCACAAAACCGCAGTTTCTTCATTGAGAGACAAGGAGAAGGAATAAATTTGGCCGAGGATAACAATATTGTACACAGTGATAAAAATTAATATATCTGGCCACTAAAAGAAAATAATACATTGAAGGACGATATTAAATTTTTGATAGCTTCAATTCTGCCGCAACCTGGGGGATGTTGCCAGAGTGAGATTTTCACTCTGCAGCAGAGTATTCACTGGTATGAAACTTGATAGCAGATTAAAACTTTCTTCCCTTCATCCAGGAGTGCTGGTTCTGTAAGGTTTGCAGAAGAGCTTCTGTGAAGTTTGGAAGGTAGGAGACGAGGTACTGACAGAATAGAAGCTGTGAAGACGGGTCGTGAGTCGTGCTTGGGTAGCTCAGTTAGATTGCCGGCAGGGCAGGGTAGCTCAGCGCGTTCGGTCAGGGGGTTTAGCTACTCCCTGTAATAAAAAAACTGAATGAACGGATCAACGTATAACCTGAACGGGTGTCATGAGACGTCCACCACAAACAAATTCAACGAACAGTACAGAACCAAATGAGATTCATAAAAAGTTGGTAGAGGAATTGCCCGCGAAGGGCAAAGGTCCCGAGTTCGAGTCTCGGTCCGGCACACAGTTTTAATCTGCCAGGAAGTTTCATACCAGCGTACACTCCACTGCAGAGTGAAAATCTCATTCTGGAAATTTTGATAGATTATAAAGTACCGTGAAACATAATCATAAGAAGAGAATGTCTTTTTTTTTTCCTCCCACAAATCCTGGAAATAAGCGTTTCGTACTACACCCTGGTGCCATCTACTTCCATTAAGGAAACACAAAATCCTTAACAGTGATTATTGTGCAGTAGTTACACCTGCCAACACCCACCATCTCGTTGTCAAATATTAGATCGAGAAAATACATTTTGCCGATCTGAAGCCCAGATTAGGAATCAAAAATTTATATTACAGGAAAGAACCGTATGAACTGGGCTTTTACTCATTAGATGAGTCGCTGTCTGGTTATGGCAAAAAGGTAGAACGATCTGACTGCAGCGGGTGAGTAGACCAAAATGTTGGTGCATCGCATTGATAAACACGTTCGTTACCAATACAGCGACATGTCTATTTGTGATCATAAAGAGATCACATATGTATAATTAACAAAATTTAAAAACATTATTCAACATGGCATTTTTATTCCACAAATAAATCAGTAGAATGAATTGTCAAAAAGATTTGCGACTGAACCAGCAGATCTCAAGGAATAAGTAATTGTTACGAGTAGAGTCAATTGAGCATCCTCAGTTTAAAGTATATATACTGACTAGCTTAACGGCAGCTGCTTCGCTCGCGTAAAATGTGTGGTTTCTTTACTTACCCTTGTTTTTAATCTGTTTACAAATCGATCATCATCTAAATTTTTCACGCTAATTAAGGCCGTAGAAGAACAGTCTTTTCAGAATTCACATCTGGCCAACTAACGATTCTGGTACCTAGAGTCGGACGTCTTTGTTAATCCTACCATTTGAATTCTTGTGGTGATGGCTCTGAGCACTATGGGACTTAACATCTGTGGTCATTAGTCCCATAGAACTTAGAACTACTTAAACCTAACTAACCTAAGGACATCACGCACATCCATGCCCGAGGCAGGATTCGAACCTGCGACCGTAGCGGTCGCGCGGCTCCGGACTGAGCGCCTAGAACCGCTAGACCACCGCGGCCGGCATCTTGTGGTGATATTTCCGTAATAACTTTTATCCTCCAACACATAATTCATTACAGATTACGTATCAGTTTTCATAGATTTTGCCGTAAAAATATTTTAATATAACGAAATATTTCAAAAAACCCTGAAACATGTGTTTATTTTATTTGTAGCTGCGAAGGCAAATACAAGCCTCCTTAGATTTGGCTTTAAAAGTACTTTTATAATGAAATATTTTCTTAAAATTACTTGATCCATTCCCTTAAGTCCTGAACTTCGAAAACGGCTAAAATCAGCATTTTTTATTTCTAGCCGAGAAGTCAAATATCAGTTTTCATAGTTATAGGTTTAAAATACCGTAGTATTACTTTAATAAAGATTTTGTTTAACAAAAAGTTCATTCAGTATTTTACTGATCAGTGATTAATTTCAAAAAATGCTGAAGCACGTATTTTTGTATTTCTGACCGAGAAACCAAGTACTATTTTTCGTAGTTCTACTTTCAAAATAGCCTTAATAGCGACCTAGTTTCAAATAATATTTTCGTTTGTTACTTCATTCCCTTAGGGGTGAAAATTTGAACAACTCCTTGTTAAACGAGCCTACAGTATAAGATCAACACACTCTGCAAATTTCCTATCCTTAGTGGTTTGGGTTGGGCGAGAATGAGTCACTGAATCAGCAAGGCCATATTTCCCCCCCCCCCCCCCCCCCCTTAGGGGTTGAATTTCCAAAAACACTGAAAGACAATTTTTCAAATTTTTAACTGAGAAGCCAGAATTTTCCCAGATTTAGTAACTTCAAAATTCCTTTCCCAACGAAATGTTTTCGTAAAATATTTCATTCCTTAGTTCACCGCCTTAAGAGTTGAAATTCGAAAAATACTGCAACACGTAGTTTTTATTTCTAATTGACAAGTCAGACACCAGTCATCACTGATGCAGCTTTAAAATACTTTAGCTGTAGTTCAACAGTGATATATTTCACAAAAAAATTTCACCCGGTTTTCCACCCTCTTGCTTAAACTTTCAAAAATGCTGAATCAGTAATTTTTTTTATTTCTGGCAGAGAAAGCAAATGTCAATTTTCGTAGTTTTAGCTTCAAAATTGACTGAATAGCTACATATTTTCAAAAAATTTACACCTCCTATTTCACCCCCTTTGTGGTGGAATTTCGAAAATCCCATTCTTGAACGATGCCTGCAGTACAAGATCAGCACAGTCACCAAATAACCATCGCGATTTGGACTGGGCGATGGTGTGTCAGTCAAGACATTGCCTTTTATACACTGAAGCGCCAAAGAAACCCGTATAGGCATGCGTACTCAAATACGGCACTCAGAATACGGCGCTCAGGGTGGCAATGAATATATAAGACAACAAGAGTTTAGTGGAGATGTTAGAGCGTTTACTGCTGCTACAGTGGCTGGTTACCAAAATTTAATTGAGTTTGAAAGTGATTTTATAGTCCTTACCAGCGATGGGACGCAGCATCTCCGAGGCAGCCGTGACGTGGAGATTTTCCCGTACGACTACTTCACAAGTGTACCGTCAATATCAGGAATCCGGTGAAACATCAAATCAGCGACATCGCTGAGGCTGGCAAAATATCCTGCAAGAACGGGCCAACCACTAGTTCAACGTAACAGAAGTGCAAACCTTCCGCAAACTGCTGCAGATTTCAATGCTGGGCCATGAACAGCGTCAGCGTGCGCACCATTCAACGAGACATAATCGATTTAGGCTTTCGGAGCCCAAGGCCAGCGCGTGTACCCTTGAGGACGACACGACAGAAAGCTTTACGCCTCACTTGGAGCCATCAACACCGATATAGGACTGTTGATGACTGGAAACATGTTGACCGGTCGGACAAGTCTCGTTTCAAATTCTATCGAGTGGATGTGTACGCTGTATGGAGACAACTTTATGAATCCATAGACCCTGTATGTGAACAGGGTACTGTTGAAGCTAGTGGAGGCTCTGTAATGGTATGGGGCGTGTGTAGTTGGAATGATATGGGTCCCCTGAAACGCCTAGGTACGACATTGACAGGTGAAACGTACGTACGCATCCTGTCTGATCACCTGCACCTATTCATGTCCATTGTGCATTCCGACGGACTTGGGCAATTCCAGCAGAACAATGCGACAACCCACAAGTCCGTAATTGTTACAGAATAGCTCCAGGGAAACTCTTTTGAGTTTAAACACTTCCGCTGGCCACCAGACTCCCCACCCATGAACACTATTGAGCATATCTAGGATGCCTTGCAACGAGATGTTCAGAAGAGATCTCCGACCCCTCGTATTCTTACGGTTTTATGGACAGCCCTACAGGATTTATGGTGTCAGTTACCTCCTGCAATACTTCAGACATTAGTTGAGTCCACGTGGTGCTGCGGCGCTTCCGCGTGCTCGCGGGGGCCCTACACGATATTAGGTAGGTGTACCAGTTTCTTCATCTCTTCGGTCTATATAGAGATTCTCAATTTTAGTTTTTCGTATTTCTGTGTGAACTCATGGAGCTACATGTTTGTGGCTGTTTTCAGGGGATTTAGTTTCATCATTACTTTGCGTCTTTGAAAATTAGACTGACGTGGAATGCCCCAGAGAGTTGCTTCCGACGTTGCGCCTCATAATGGAAGCAAGACAAGAAAAAATAAGACACGATGTTCTAGAAGGGGCTTTAGAATGTAAAGTGGGGCAAGATGTTAGAAATTCTGAAAAGAACAGGTGTAAGCTGTACGGGAAGACGAGTAATGTGCTATATGTAAAAGAACCAAAAGGGAACATAGAGAATGCAAGACCAAGAACAAAGTTCGCGGTCTGAGAGGAGTGTAAGGCGGGATGCATTATTTCGCCTCTACTGTTCAGTAAGCATTTGAAAAAAGCAAAGATAGAAATAAAAGGAACGTTCAAGAGTGGATGGAAGGTTATCGATGGTGTGATACGCTGATGCCATTGTTAGCCTCAGTGTAAGTTAAGAAGAATTACAGGATCTGCTGAATGGAATGAACGTCCTGATGGGTACAGAATATAGTCCGAAAGTAAACCGGAGAAAGACAAAATACTGAGAAGAAGCAGATACAAGATTTTCAAGAAACTTAACAACAAATAGGTGGTCACGAGGTAGACGAAATTAATGAATTCTGCTTCGTTAGAAGTAAGATAACCCATGACGGACGAACCAAGGATGGCATAAAAAATATAGCACAGTCGAACACGGTGATCCTGGCCAAGAAAAGTCTTCTGATGTCAAATATATGCCTTTATTTGAGGAATAAATTTGTTTCAGTGTACGTTCGGAGCACAGCATGGTGTGGTGGCGAGATATCTACTGTAGGAAAACCGGAACAGAAGAGAAACGAAGCACCGGAGACTATTGAAAATTATGTAGGCCGATAGGCCGAGGAATGACGACATTCTCCGGAGAATCGGTGAAGAAAGGAACATATTGAAAACACTTACAAGAAGAAGAGAGACGATGATAGGACATGTGCTAAGACATCAGGCAACACCTCCCACGGTAGTAGAGGTTGCTGTAGAGGGCAAAATCTTTAAGGGAAGACAGAGGTTGAGTTACATCCACTAATTAATTGAGGATGTAGAATGCAAGTGATACTCAGACACGAAGAATATGGCACAGGAGAGGAATTCTTGGTGGTCCACATCAAACCAGGTAGAATATGGATAAAAAGTAAATAATAAAAAGAATCTAGTCTAAAGGTGGCAGCCACACCTCCTCCACGCCTTGGCTATAATGTAAATAAATATTCTGCTCTCCTCTACACAACAAATAAAAGCCAGACTGACACTAAGATGGCGACCAAATAGAGGAAGAAATGAAGATCAGGTGTTAACATTCAATTCACATCGAAGTCAATAGCAACAGAGCAAAAGCTCGGGAGGTTTCAGGGATGGGGAAGGAAATAGGCCGCACGTTTTGAAAGGAACTGTCCTGGCAGTTGTCTGCCGTGATTAAGGGAAATCACAAAAACTGTACACGGATCTTAACGGCCGTCCTTCTGAAAGCAAGTCCATACGATTCCTATGACTATGAAAAGAACTAAGACGAATCGGAGCAATAAACTATTGAAGGTGGTCATATGAACTCTAAGCGGCCCTTGCGTCAAAGAGCCCGAATTCAAATTTACTGAGCAAAAACTGATACACCAGTAATGAAAGAGACAAAAAGAAACGAAGAGAATTCGTTGAACGGAAAGATTATGTTTTGATCCACGGCGGAGTTAATCTGAGTGAAAGGCCAGGTATTGCAGTTGATGTAATGGTATAAACGGATTTGAAGAAAGGACCACATCCTCCGTCTTCAAAAGGCACTTCAACGATATTTCTCAAAAATCTACAATGCCACTCTACCTACATTAAATAAAAACTACACATTGAACTTTCCAAAAGCTGAGAAGCGATTCTTCTTGGTGTTGTAGCTCTGTTAGAGCCTTAGTCAAAGGGATTATGTAATCGCTAATCTCTTTCTGGCCATTGCATAAGCACACCAGCAGAGCATGAGCGTACTATAGAGGTCCGCACGAAAGTAGAATCCTCAAGGACACGGCTGCTGCCTGCCGTCAGCCGGTGCTGTGGGCTGTGATTCATCCGCCTCTAGGCTTTTTGTTGCCATGTAGGTACCGCTGGCGGTGCGATAGGTCCCACCAGTGAAGTCTTTGGTGTTACCGTGCTATATCATGTGTTCACATCTGACCTCAGTGTCTTAGTGTCTTCAGTAAGGTGCTTTGACGTGTGTTCGGTGGTGAAAAACAATGCAGGAGCAACAAGAACAACGGCCTACATGTAGCACTACTTGGTCTGTGTGCGTAAAGGGCGGAAAGACATTCGTAAACAATAGAAAAATATCATATCGAATGTACTCAAGTTTTTTACTGATCTGGCCGACAGTGAAGAGGTGAGGAATAACTAAAATTTTGCGGAAATTCATAAACTTACTGCTAAAGCATGTTGTGTCTCCAAGTCAACTGTAGGCCATATTAGCAAATCTGTGTCATTGGCAGAATCTCCAGACATAAATGAGTATTTCGATTCTCCAAGAAAGGGATATGAACGTGAACAGAAATCAACCGACTTTGACGATTTTAACAAAGAGCTCGAGTGTAGAACTGTACTTGGATATTACGACAGAGGAGATTGTCCAACGGCTAAAAAAATACAAGCTGACCTCCGTGAAAAAATTAATCACTCGGGCTCAGAGACCTCCGTTCTTCGTCTTATCAGCTCCCTTGGTTTCCGATTTAAGAGTGTAATGACGGACGGAAATTCTTAATTGAAAGCAGAGACATTGCAGCAGCAAGAGCGTAGTTTTTGTGCATAATGCGCTTTTGCATGCTGAAGACACGAGGCCTGTGTGTACTTGTGTGAAACTTGGGTTTTACAGAACCACACCAATAAGTATATAAGGCACGACTCCAAAGAAAACGGAAGTTTGAAACAGCCTACCGGTGGAGGTGGCCGATTAATCATAGCCCTCGTTGGTTCATTAACCACAGGCTTCATACCAAAGGCGAAACTTATTTTTCGCGGTGGAAAAAGTTCTTGCCAATCTGATTACCATTCAGGAGTGAAAGAAGTTTTTAAGAACTGGTTTATTCGACTGTTGTCTGCACTGGAAGTAGGGTCAATTATCGTGATGCGTAACTCCAAGTACCATTCCATTCAGATAGAAAAGCTGTCACGTTAAAATTGGCGCAAGGAAGATGTTATAGACTGGTTAAAGAGAAAGAATGTTTCGTTTTCTGTGGGTGAAACAAAATCTGAAGTCCTGTGTAAGGAAAAAATCGTAGGTGCCAAAAAGACTTACGAAGTAGATCAACTGACAAACGAAATGGGATACCAAGTGGTAAGTCTACCACCATATCACTTCCAGTATAACCCCATTGAACTGATATGGGCCCAAGTAAAGCGAGAAGTAGGTAAAAGAAATATTACTTTAAAACTTGCTGATGTCGAGTAGCTAATACACGAAGCTCTTCAATGTTACTCAGCAGGACAGGGATAGGTGCGTAAAACATGCAGAAGCATTGCAAGAAACTGATTTCTTGAAACACTGTTTAAGAGACACCATAGTGGATGATACACCTGGCTGTAACAAGCGATAGTAAATCTGAATACATGGAGGCAGAAGATCCTTCAGTTTAGGCAAGTGCCGTCAGTGCATGAAGCTGACTTGATTTAAATGTTTGTCTATTCATTTCAGTTATAGAGGACACACTGCGAATGTTTTTCCCTTACAGTAGACGCCTGATAAATTTATCAAAAGTGGTGGCGATTTGTTAAGAACTGTCAATTAAAAGAAGATTGTCAATAATGCATTAATTAAAAACAGTTTCTCCTAAAAACCTGTATCGAATGTCTTTACAATTGAATATAATTGTATTGCATTCGATTTACTTGTACTATCGAAATTTAACTCCTTTTTTTTATAAAAGGATTTACTGGCTGTTTTGTAGTAGGGGTAATGCAGTTCAGAAAACGACAAAACGTTGTGGTGCTTCTGTGTCGACTGTATATATAAACACTGCAGTAACATCAGAACAGTCGCAGCATCTGTTCTGATTCTCCGAGAATGGCATTGAAATCTGAGATATTTGACAACTTTTACAAAAAGCTAGAACGTACAAATGTATTACTTCAGTATAACAGAGGATAATATCCGACGGCTAGAGAAATACGAGGTAATGTCCGTGTTAAATTTGATTATTCTGGCCAGTCACTTCAATACACTGTCTTCTCCGCCCACTTGGTTTTTAATTCAGAAACTTTAATGACAGACGAAATTTGTAACACAAGATAGGGACATTGTGGTAGTGAGAACGAGGTTTTTGTTTACCAAGCACGTACTGTGTGCTCAGAATAATAGGCTAACAGGAAATTTAGATAAAACTTGAGTTTCACAAAAGCTTTCGAACAAATATTTTGCTCCACTTCAGTGAAATTATAGGCTTCAAAATAACTACAATTACTTTTGTGTAGCGTATATTGGCGTTCTGAGTGATGGATGCAATGCCGGAAGTAGGGAATATTCTCGGTTATATTAATGCATATTAAAGCAGCACATGCATCTGTAAACTTTAAGGATATTCATTTTTCGTTCAGTCCAATTACATTAGTGATTCTCTTACTACCACAGGTTGAAGTAAAAAATTATTTTCCTCCAAAATTTCTTGTAACGTTACTTTTATTTTTTTTCCTAGCAGTTAGTGAGAAATTTCTTTTGGAAACTACTCCATCATATTCTAGACTAAAAGTAGAGTTGCCCAATATTTTCTTTTTAATTATTACGAACGTTTGGAATTATCACTATAAAAAAACTGGCAATGCTGTAAGACGGCGGGATGACCTTGAAGCCCTAATTTCGTGCTAGCCACTATAGTACGGCTTGTAAGAGGTCCGAGCAGATGTAATTTTATGTAAGAGGTCCGAGCAGATGTAATTTTATGTAAGAGGTCCGAGCAGATGTAATTTCGATGTATTGCTCATGTGCTGCTTGCGATATGAAAGGTATAAGAGAATCGCTGACCAGAGAGCAGTGTTGACTGCAGGAGGTACTGTGTAGCTGTAGCAGTAAGTTGTTGCTAGTCTGCGGTAGTCTGGAGTCTGCTCTGGTCTGGTATGGTGTATCGTGTTGGCTGGCGGGTCGCGGTGCAGCGATGCCGGAGCCTGAGTATTATTGTATAAGGTAAAAAGCAGCCTCGCGCATATCTAGTAATGTTATCTGAACTACCATGCAAATGTTTTAAAAAAATGTCCTAATAATAATCTTTGTCACATTAAGTCATTTTTTTAACAACCATTCATGTCAACTTAAAGAATTTACTAATTTCTCCAATCCATGATCATTCCGATTGTTGCAAAAGAAAAATCAGTTGCTTCCTTTCATAAATGACAAATCTATCGGCCAGCATTGCACAGAGCTGTGCCGGAAAAATTTATTGTAAGAGCAGATAAATTCGGGTACTCTATTGAGGTAAGAATTTTTCCTTTTTTATTCAGAATGATCTTACAGGGCCATGACGCAGCACTGCTGTCGTCCAAAATTTGCCAGGTTACTGAATTTATTTTTATTACGAGGTTTATGAATTTTTCTGTTTCGAGCTTACATTAAATGAGAAAAGAATTTTGTGGGTACATTAAATGGGAAACAAATTTTGTGTGGAGGTTAAATGTGAATGAATTTCTGTAGGGAGGTTATAAATGGGAAACAATTTTGTTCTGAGGTTACACAAAAATTAGAATCATATTCATTATTATTATTTATTCAATTTTGTGAGGAGGTTACACTTGGCGACAACTGGTCAGGATCGTATTTCTTTGTGAATTTCTGAGAAGTAGCCATATATCTGCTCTTATTTACTTAAACGTAGTTTGCATCTGGCGCAACGCATTTACTAATTTGTCACTTTTTCTTTCACAGATCATCGGCAATTTATTGCTCTTTGTTGTAATTGTGTTTGTTCAATTTTTGCTTTGTCTTTGTTTCATTTTTGTGCTTAATTTTGATTTGTGAAAAATGCTGCGAAAAACTGTTAACAGTACATCGCGATGTGCAATGAGTGAAATAGCCGACTCGAAAAATTTGACCGATAATGCTTGCGACACTCAGTGTCTTAATGATAGTCCTCCATTTACAGACAATCAGTGCGTACCGATCAGTAATGATTTTGATCCTAATGATGAACAAACAAATTCAATTATGTCCACAGTAAATGTAACAATTGATGACGTGGCACGTTCCGATACAATGAACGCTGCCCAGTTTGACACACCCGGTTTGCAAAATTTGAATTGTGAACAGATAAATTTTTCTCACGAAGATGAACAATGTAGTCCAAATACGTCGGATTTATTTCGTTCCGAGGTAGTGACCCACAGTGCACATCCGATTGCCAAACCTTTTCGAAAATCACAGAATGACCAAATGGTTACACAAAACATGACAATTGCAGGTATATCATCACACAGCACAGAGAATACAGTAGCTAATTTTGGCTTGGATCGAGTTATAGCATTAATGCTACAACTTAATGAAAAACAAGACAACCTTAATGAAAATTTCAAACAGTTGAATGAAAAACAAGACAACCTAAATGAACAGAACAAACAACTTAGTGAACAGATTACAGTAATTGCCGTGCAATGTCATGATACTAAAGAACAATTATGTGAGGAAATTATGGCTTATGCTAGGAACAGTAGTGAAGAAATTAGATCTGTGGCACAATAATTAAGTAATACACATGCAGCCACAACCAAATTACTTAGAGATGAAATTAGTGCAGTCGCTAAACAATTCTCTCAAAACGCAACACAGTTACGCGACGATTTTAAATTAATGTCAGCAGAACTTTCACGTACACTGGATGCGAAAGTAGACGCGAAATTTGACCGACAGAACAGTCAAATTGACGAACGTTTTAATTACCACCTACAAAACAGTGAAACGTTTTGTCCTAATAATAATCTTTGTCACATAAAGTCATTTTTTTAACAAGCATTCATATCAACTTAAAGAATTTACTAATTTCTCCAATCCATGATCATTCCGATTGTTGCAAAAGAAAAATCAGTTGCTTCCTTTCATAAATGACAAATCTAACGGCCAGCATTGCACAGAGCTGTGCCGGAAAATTTTTTTGCAAGAGCAGATATATTCGGGTACTTTATTGAGGTAAGAATTTTTCCTTTTTTATTCAGAATGATCTTACAGGGCCATGACGCAGCACTGCTGTCGTCCAAAATTTACCAGGTTACTGAATTCATTTTTATTACGAGGTTTAGGAATTTTTCTGTTTCGAGCTTACATTAAATGAGAAAAAAATTTTGTGGGTACATTAAATGGGAAACAAATTGTGTGTGGAGGTTAAATGTGAATGAATTTCTGTAGGGAGGTTATAAATGGGAACCAGTTTTGTTCTGAGGTTACACAAAAATTAGAATCATATTCATTATTATTATTTATACAGTTTTTTGGGGAGGTTACAGGCTTTACGCTCGTGCGGAATAACGCACCACTGGCCGACCGCGAAAATTGTAAGACCGCTGCGGGTACATCGAGAACCAGGAGCTCAGGGAGGCAACAGTATTTCCTAAATAAGTCATGAATCTGGTAAGAAGGCGTCAGTCTTCGTGCATCCGTTCATGCAACAGTACTGGTTCGCTCACACAGAAAGTGCCGCGTTATTATAGGAGGAGAAGGCGTTCGCACTCGACAGGGTGCAAAGCTGACGATAATATTGTGAGCCTTAATAGCAATTTTTTTTTGTGCCGAAAACCGAGAGTTCTGACAATCGATAATAAAAGAAGTCTTGCTGTCACTGAATAACTGCCTCACGAAAAGTAACGTAAAGTTTTTTACAGTTTGGTTACTTACAGACGTGGTAATGATCAGCGTCTTGCTGGAATGTCTCCACTAGCTGTTCTTCACTAATTTTACTGGGTGTCCGTAGTTTAGATGAACAAGGCTTTTCCCATTCTGCACAGTATTTCATTCCTTACAAGCTTCGACGACAGTGTCTTTATGTATCTCCAAAGCGTCTGCAGTTCTTTTGACTACCTTCGTTAGAGGCAATAGTCACACGATTATCTCTTTCCTTGTAGAAATATTCCCTAACAGAGAGACAAATTCGTATGTCTGACCACGCAAAATATGAACAGAGGGCAGACATTTCCAAATAGCTACCACACGTTTTTGCTCACTTCCGCTGCAAGCTTCAGGCAATCTTTAGCGTAAAATACACTCGCTGTATCGCGAAGCAATGCACACAACGAAACAGACCACAACTGTTTATGTTTACCAACAGCAAGCGTAGTCTGCAGTTTGTGATGGTATCCTCTACCTGCAGCAACACAGAGATTTGACAACGGTGAACGAAACAGAAGGAGCGACCGAGTGCCTTTTGTGATTGACTATTCTATGGTAGTAACCCTGTAAACAGTGAGCATCAGTTACTTTGATATTCATATCTAGGTATAGAGAAACTGTTTTGTGTTTATGGAAGAAATTCCACTGCTGCATTGACAGAGTATTTTGACTGAAAGTTCTGAGGAGTGGCCTAATGTTGTGAAATCCGAAAACATGGGTGACCATGGTTTGGCACCTCGAAGAGGAAGGGGTCCTATAACGGTGGAAATTATTGATAAGACTACTGTTGCTGTAACGGTTCATTCAGCACGTGCCATGGGTAGTGCCTGTGCTCGTGCAGTCTCACAACAGCTCTCCATGCAATGGTCAACAGTTACTGAAAGTCTTTCGGTCTGTTTTACACTGGTAACTGTACAAGATTCAGACGATGCAGGGACTGAAACCTCATGATCCGCAGCAATGTTCTGAATTTGTACTTCGGTTTCTGGCATGGATCGGATCTGATGTGATCTCACAAGGCAATATTCAGTGAAGTGACGAGGCACTGTTACGCCAAAGGGTGCACTGAATACACAGAACTGACGAATCTGAGGTACTGTTAATTCGCTTGTTGTGCACAAGTAGCCATTCCACCCACCGTATGTGACTGTGTGTCGTGGATTCGCAAGCACCTTCGTTCTCTGTCCGTTGAGGAGAATACGCACAGAGAGACTGTTAGGTGCACCGTTACGCCTGCATATCATCGAGACCTCCTCGTACAGCACGTGATACCTGGTCTGGAAGAGCTCAAGTATATGAAAACCACTGTTGTCGTGCAAGATGGGGCAACACATCATTTCGCTCTACCAGTGAAAGAAGTGCGTAATGCAACCTTCGACGAACTAGTTATCTCCTGAGGTTTTCTATATGTGCGTCCTGAAAGATCACGTGATCTGAATCCATGAGACTTTTAACTCTGGGGGTACGTAAAACCGTGCGTTTACCAGGGACTCTTTCGATCTGATTTGAAGGCCAATATAAAGAAACACGTCGCTCATATTCGACCGGAACTCCGGCGAGCAACTGTTGATCACATCGTTTTGCGGATGCAAAATCTCTGTAACGTCTATGGTGCTCATACGGAACAAGTTGTATAAATGTTGGTTAGTAATAAAAATCAACACTATGCCTTTATCACTTGTTTCACCTTGTCTGTCGATGTCCGTGACTAATGCATTAGATATGGAAACTTTCCTATATGTCTTTATTGTATTCACAGCGTCAGATTTGCACCAGGTGGCTAAAATTTGATAGAATATTCATCCAGCGTAAATCGGTTCCACTGGCATATCTACCCAGTTTAGCTGCTTTATGATAATTACAGACCAAGTTGGAATTCCGTGAGTAGCTCCACTTTAATGATAATCGCCGGGTACAAACTGCCGTACTTACTGTCATGACCTGAAGAATTGCTGGTTTAGCTGTACAGGGCGATGCCAGATCCAAAGACCAAATATCTTAGGTTTTTCATCCAAGTCTGTGTGTAAGACAGTAGTGGTCCCCGGGTTCATTACGGAATACTACGTTATTATGATTTATTCGATTTTATACTCCATGTATACTAACTCCAAGAAACTAACTTCACTACAGTATTTTTTTCCAGTAATATGCAATATCCAAAACATACAGTACAAAGCACAGAGCTATCCTCAGTTAAAATTGTATTGTGATGTGTGGCACCACGGCCTGGTGCAAATCTTTCAATGGGGCCCCACTTCGGCAACTTGCGTATCCTTGAAGCTATCGGCACCTGATTCTCTCCGGACGGTCACCCAAATAAGTAGCAGCAGGGCCCAACTTTGCTTAACTTTGGCGATCGGGCGCGGACCAGTGTTACCAACGTGGCAGCCGTTGACCGCTGCGGTGGGATTTCTGTCTACTCATAACGTCGCTGACACCCTCCTCCATCAAGGGGTGCGAACCAGCCAACTCTTAATCGTAAAACCACACACACTGAAAGATGGCACAGATGACGTACAACTAACAGCATCGGAAAAATCAGACCGAGAGAGATTCGAACAATACCGAATACAAGCTTGAGAGCGAGGAGTAAAGTGATTATTTTTTAACAGCTCGTGAACTTAGTGACTGGATCAAATTTGTTTCCAAGCAAGGCACACAACATATACCATCAGTATGTCATTAACGTATTCACACACTCGGAGTAATACCACATGAATCAAACAAAATGCAATAACTTCGTAACGAGCCACCAGGAATCAACGGTCATTCATGTAAAAATATCCAGAAAATATCCATCAACAACGGCCAGTTTTTTTGGTGTTATTTGGCGTTCTCCCTGCGTAGGTGTATGTAAAATAAATTTTTCAGTCCATTCCGTTGAAACAGATGCCAGTAGAGACAAGGTGCAAGTTTATATTGCACAAGAAAGGAGAGGTAATCAGAGGAGACATTGTACAGTAGAAAATTCAATTCTATTTGGACCTTTCACGATTCTGGAATTCATCGACTAACGCTCTTTCCGTGATAGAAATTGACAGCAATAGTGACGTCATTCTCTAAACACAAAGAAAGGGTTAAAGAGTAAGATGACGATGATGTTCAGTCTCACAATCGTACAAGGACGAACAAGTGAGCCACAACGCACAGACCTCAGTGATGGTTACATGTAACCAGCTCAGATGTATCGAACTTTAACGTTGAGAAACACATAACTTGCAAAAAAGTTAAGCTCTTGTGAGTAAAGGTCAACAAGTAACTATTGCTGCTTGAGAGTGAAAAGAGTTGAAGCCCTTCCGTCCCGTCAATCGTTAAACATACTTATCCCAATGCACCCCACTGTCGCTTTGTCTTCCCACATCATTCATTTTCGCGGTAATATATCCTTCCATTGCTCAATCTCGACATCACTGTTTGCTACCATGAAAAATGATTACTCTGTAAGCTTCTGAAACGCAGCGATCCGGTTTGTGATAAATTTTCGATCTTCATAGCACTTCAACAAATCCAGCTACCTTTTGAACTACTTCTTAAAATGACTTGCAGCCTGCCGATCTGTGGCATCAATGTCGCGTCCTCGCTACGAATGGTGAAACAGACCAGCCGGTAATGCACACAATATCAGCGGAAGAGACCAAACCGTTACTACATTCCAAGACGAATTCTGAGAAAAATTGCTTATCCAAGGCTTGTGCCATTGTTTGTGAACAAAAAATGCTATTTTCACGCTATTCCTACACACACCTTTGCTACTGCGTGGCAAGTAATAATATAGCAATGCTCAAGTGTTAAACCAATAAATTCTATCATAAACGCAAGGTTTCTGCCGAGAAATCAGTATGTTACTGTCCACTAAACAATTTTTCATCTATAAAGCTGTACGTTGCTATCCCCGATATTACTTTTTATATGTAAATAGTGAGAGGATTTAAGTACGACTCAAATTTGAGGTACATTATCAAAGTGATAATATCAAGAGCTCAGATGGCAACCCAGTTCTAAGCAAAGAAGGGAACGCAGAAAGGTGGAAGGAGTATATAGAGGGTTTATACAAGGGCGATGTACTTGAGGACAATATTATGGAAATGGAAGAGGATGTAGATAAAGATGAAATGGGAGATAAGATACTGCGTGAAGAGTTTGACAGAGCACTGAAAGACCTGAGCCGAAACAAGGCCCCGGGAGTAGGCAACATTCCATTAGAACTACTGATGGCCTTGGGAGAGCCAGTCATGACAAAACTCTACCATCTGGTGAGCAAGATGTATGATACAGGTGAAATACCCACAGACTTCAAGAAGAATATAATAATTTCAATCGCAAAGAAAGCAGGTTTTGACAGATGTGAAAATTACATAACTATCAGTTTAATAAGTCACAGCTGCAAAATACTAACGCGAATTCTTTACAGACGAATGGAAAAACTGGTAGAAGCGGACCTCGGGGAAGATCAGTTTGGATTCCATAGAAATGTTGGAACACGTGAGGCAATACTAACTTTACGACTTATCTTAGAAGAAAGTTTAAGAAAAGGCAAACGTACGTTTCTAGCATTTGTAGACTTAGAGAAAGCTTTTGACAACGTTAACTGGAATACTCTCTTTCAAATTCTGAAGGTGGCAGGGGTAAAATACAGGGAGCGAAAGGCTATTTACAATTTGTACAGAAACCAGATGGCAGTTATAAGAGTCGAGGGGCATGAAAGGGAAGCAGTGGTTGGGAAAGGAGTGAGACATGGTTGTAGCCTCTCCCCGATGTTATTCAATCTGTATATTGAGCAAGCAGTAAAGGAAACAAAAGAAAAATTCGGAGTAGGTATTAAAATTCATGGAGAAGAAGTAAAAACTTTGAGGTTCGCCGATGACATTGTACTTCTGTCAGAGACAGCAAAGGACTTGGAAGAGCAGTTGAACGGAATGGACAGTGTCTTGAAAGGAGGATATAAGATGAACATCAACAAAAGCAAAACGAGGATAATGGAATGTAGTCAAATTAAATCGGGTGATGCTGAGGGGATTAGATTAGGAAATGAGACACTTAAAGTAGTAAAGGAGTTTTGCTATTTAGGGAGTAAAATAACTGATGATGGTCGAAGTAGAGAGGATACAAAATGTAGACGGGCAATGGCAAGGAAATCGTTTCTGAAGAAGAGAAATTTGTTAACATCGAGTATAGATTTAAGTGTCAGGAAGTCGTTTCTGAAAGTATTTCTATGGAGTGTAGCCATGTATGGAAGTGAAACATAGACGATAACCAGTTTGGACAAGAAGAGAATAGAAGCTTTCGAAATGTGGTGCTACAGAAGAATGCTGAAGATAAGGTGGGTGGATCACGTAACTAATGAGGAGGTATTGAATAGGATTGGGGAGAAGAGAAGTTTGTGGCACAACTTGACTAGAAGAAGGGATCGGTTGGTAGGACATGTTTTGAGGCATCAAGGGATCACAAATTTAGCATTGGATGGCGGCGTGGAGGGTAAAAATCGTAGAGGGAGACCAAGAGATCAATACACTAAGCAGATTCAGAAGGATGTAGGTTGCAGTAGGTACTGGGATATGAAGAAGCTTTCACAGGATAGAGTAGCATGGAGAGCTGCATCAAACCAGTCTCGCGCCGGCCGAAGTGGCCGTGCGGTTAAAGGCGCTGCAGTCTGGAACCGCAAGACCGCTCCGGTCGCAGGTTCGAATCCTGCCTCGGGCATGGATGTTTGTGATGTCCTTAGGTTAGTTAGGTTTAACTAGTTCTAAGTTCTAGGGGACTAATGACCTCAGCAGTTGAGTCCCATAGTGCTCAGAGCCATTTGAACCATTAGCCAAACCAGTCTCAGGACTGAAGACCACAACAACAACAACATCAAAGTGCAGATGCTAACTCGTTGATCAGATGTCACAGGAGAAGATCTTATATACTAATTACAATAATAAGTCATCCAAAAAGTGTAAGTGCGAACAAATTAATAATAATACATCAAATGAACTGGAAACATTTATGAATGATAGAAAGGTATAAGTTTTCCGTGGCGTTAATATGTGCGACTTTGTTTTGGGCTGAGGCCGCAGCGGCCGACTGTCAGTTTCTAAGCGAAATTCTCCTGCGATATCTGCTTGAGAGGTTAAGTGGTTTGATTTCCGCTACGTCTTTCTGGTGTTCATGTTGTGGACTTCGCCTACCAATCCGGACATTATTCCTTGTTTCCCCTGAGTTCCAAAGCAGCTGCAAGAACTGGTTAGAATTTTGCGTTTCCCTCCTGGTGCTTTTTCCGTTTTCTTGAAAGTTAACATAATACGTTCCCCGTCTACTTCCATCCTACCACTGAGGCTCATTAATAAACCTATGGCCTTGATATTGGTTTCTGATCACCCTTGTTCTGTTTGTTTTTTGCCCGTAATTGTTTCCACCATATGCACCTTCATTAGGTATCATTCACTCCGTCTAGTTTTGTGCTTCCTTAACAAAGTGTAACTCTTGTAGAGCGCTTTTGAATGGTTCTGTTGCGTTGATGGATTTTCCAGTCAGCAGTTCCTGGTGCTTCAACGGCAGCTTGATGTAGCAATGCCGCGTTGTCCCCTTATCACTGTACGGTTGGTCCACGTAACGGTTTTTGTTGACAAGCGTCTCGAGAGACTTTACCGGACTGCTGCATCACAATGCTTCATAATTCTTCCCCAACATAACTTCTGTTTAATCCTTTATTTGGTGTCCTGTGACCAGCAGGTCTTTAGAAAAGCCTTTATGAATTCGCCATAGCTGCGGCAGTTTGCCGCACCGCTATGCATGTGCTCTGCTACTGAACATTCCAGATATCCACAAACAAATTCCAATTTGTTTACTAGTGGCCATGATTCAGTTAGTACCCCATCATACTGAGCAGTCCACGACTAGGGATGGAATGAATGGTGGTTCTCTTTGTAAATAGGAAAATTTTGAATTGAGAGAAGAAGTTTAAGTTGACATTCTACTTCTGCAGATCGTGGGCCCAATATTTCATGACCAGTCGATCTCTGAATGCTGTTGCACCGTCGTCTCGTGTATCAGAGTCATACAGTAATGCTTCCACACGTCTGAGTAGCACGCAATTGTGATCTGGATCGGTACTTCGTGCGTTACGTGCCACTGACTGCGTGCGCTCCGCCGAGCGCCGATCCCCGTTAATCGGGTGGTACTGCCGTTTATCGGCCTGTGCCGGAGATGAGGCTCCAGGTTGGGATGCAAAATGTTGTCTTTGACATTCCTGGTTACCAATGAACTCGCGGTGACTTGCTGTTGCTTCTGGAAGAAATTCTACGCGAGCGACCTGTTCGCAGATTTCTTTCATCTCATTCGCCAGCTCATTCTGCTGGGTAGTGAGACATGATTGCTCGTCTTTGATTTCTAACGTTTCTTCCTGTGTCTTATCAGTTGATGTGGCTGTTTTTTAATAGCGAAAATAGTCTTGGTGGGTGCGCTCACTTCGACCTTTGTCATTGCTGCCTGATCTCGATTAGTGTGACCGTTTTTTCGCGCATCTCGTACTATTAATCCCACTGTCCAAGCTTCACATTTGGACTCTACCGCTCTTTCTCGCGTCTCATCTGACGTTTTCCTAATGCCTTCGCCTTATGTTTTTACACCCTTAATTTCATCCCTGACCTGCTTTACGTTTTCTACAAACTCATCATCCCTCCTTTGAATTTCCTTAATTTTTTTGACGACTTCGTCCTGTCTCTTTTCCTCCTTGTCTTGTCAGTACTAAATTTAACTAATTTCATTAAAGATGATCACCTGTCTTTGGTCTTCTTCCTGCTTTCCTTTTATTCCCCTTCCTTCCTCTATTTTTCCTCCTCCTGTCACCTCTTCTCTTTTCACTTCCTGTCAACTCTCCTCTGCCTCTAGCATAAATGAAAAGCTCAATTTTAGTTGCGCACTTTTAGTAACGTAACCTGGGCTAGACGCACGCGACTCAACTGCTGCATGACGCCTTGTCCGCGAAATCGACTGCTGCTTTCCCTGACTGTACATCTTCGCGTATTTACACATCCTACGTGACCTGCCACCTCGGCATCGTTTTCACCTCGATTTCCTGAGTGAACTGAACCCTAATCACCTGAGTCTTCTGTTTGACATTTGCGCTCTGTGTGAAGATGGATTTAAATGAATTTCTCCCGCAGTTCTATCTCTATCTGTATCAATGGCTGGCTCGTGTGCCATTTTGGACGACAAAAGAGAACAGATTGTTTTACTACACAAACGAGCTTTGATTCTCGTAAGCCTTCAGATGGATTCTACTTCCGTAAATTACTGATTCTAGCACATTTCGTTCCAAAACTCTACTCTGACCTTCTTTACATCAGACAACAACTAACGGAGAAGTCATTGACAAGGCACGATAAGAAACTCAAAAAATAAATGGCACGAACAATACATACACTGAAACTAAATTACTATAGTGTATCACAGATTTCTGAGATACAGCGTGTAGTACCAAACCCGAATCTAAATGTACTCAGTGCACCATAGTCTCAAAATGAGAAACAAGAAATACGCACCTACTCTGCAAGAGAACGGACTAACTACCTCACAAAAGTGCCATGATCGATATCCTGTTCAAGGGACGCCTATTGCAAGCCGTCACTCGCTTGAATCATAGATAGATGTCTGAGTGAAGCTACTCATGTACCTTGACAATAAAATAAAAACAGTGGTAGTAGAGGCAGTATGATTGAAACAGTGGCGTCTTAAGTTTACAAAACAATGACAAGTTTTAGTAACCTTCAGCAACTACAACTAGCTGATAAATCTTACACAACAATGGGAAAAAAACAAGCCAGTTAAGGTAGGGACTCTGATACGGAAAGCATACATTTGGGTTGAAGCTATACAAATTCTCCTTTGAACTAGTCCATTTAACAACGCAATCTGATGTTGAACATAGCTGCTAAGGTTCAGTGACCGTGTCGGAATTATATTGGAACGAATAAGCCCTCGGTCACAAATCTTAAGTCAAAATTGACCTGGTTTCGACGCTACTATGAGCGTCGTCTTCAGAATTAGGCTAACTGTTCTAAAACATATTAGGTATGAAACGTCCCCTTAGAAAAATTATACGTGACTGTCCTTAAACTGACACACAATATTTTTAGCGCAACGCAATCTGACTTTCAATAATCCCTACAAAAGAATGGCCCTGACTAACATTAACCTACACCTTTCACAAATGACTTACCTCACAAAAATCTTCGTTACTCGAACTACTGCAATACAGCGAGCGCCACTACTTCCAGCTAAATAAAAGACTCAGACTACGGAAGGCACTAACTACACATAGGCATAGTTAGCAAATGAAAGATTTTAATTGAGAACAAACAATGTATTTACCTCAATAGTGTTCAAAAGTCATAATGTATATAGCAGTTCAAGACATCCAGTCTTACAAATTTCATAACTCCGCCATCTCTCTCCCCACATCCACCACTGCTGGCGGCTCACCTCCAACTGCGCAACGCTACGCGTTGTTCACATCCAGCTGCCCAACACTACAATGGCAGACAACAATGCAAACTAGCCACAGACTGCACACAGCACAGCCAGTGATTTTCACACAGAGCGCTACGTAACGTTGCCTATAATAAATATAAACAGCCTACTTACAGGTATACAGGGTGAGTCACCTAACGTTACCGCTGGATATATTTCGTAAACCACATCAAATACGAACCGATTCCACAGACCGAACGTGAGGAGAGGGGCTAGTGTAATTGTTTAATACAAACCATACAAAAATGCACGGAAGTATGTTTTTTAACACAAACCTACGTTTTATTAAATGGAACTACGTTAGTTTTGTTAGCACATCTGAACATATAAACAAATACGTAATCAGTGCCGTTTGTTGCATTGTAAAATGTTAATTACATCCGGAGATATTGTAACCTAAAGTTGACGCTTGAAACCTCCGACGTTCAGTTGCGTGTTGTAACAAACACGGGCCACGGTCGGCGAGCAGCATCTGCAGGGACATGTTTACGATGACGACCGTGTTTACGAGTGTGGCTGTAGTGCACTGTTGTGGTTTGGTCTAGCTGTCGCAGTGTCCACATGTAGCGCTTGCTGCTATTGTTATTCTGCATTCGTCTCCGCACGCAGACCAACAGCAGTACTCCTTGATACCAGACGTCTGTGATAGTGTAGTGTTGTAGGACCTGTGACCATGGTGTATTCGAACTCTGAAAAGGCGGAGATGATACTCATCTATGGCGAGTGTCGACGAAATGCAGCTGAAGCCTGCAGGGTGTATGCAGAACGGTACCCAGACAGAGAGCATCCAACGTGCCGCACATTGCAAAACATCTACCGCCAACTGTATGCAACAGGTATGGTCGTAGCACGCAAACGGATCCGTAACAGGCCCGTCAAAGGAGAAGAGGGTGCAGTTGGTGTGTTAGCTGCTGTTGCCATGAACCCACACGTGAGTACACGGGACATTGCGAGAGCCGCTGGACTGAGTCAAAGTTGTGTCATGCGCATACTGCATCGTCACCACTTTCACCCGTTTCATGTGTCGCTACATCAGAAATTACATGGTGATGACTTTAATCATCGAGTGCAATTCTGTTAATGGTCATTAACAGAGAATGCGTTGCAGTTCTACCTGTTTACCGATGGAGCGGGTTTCACAAACCACGGGGCAGTGAATCTACGGAACATGCATTACTGGTCCGTGGACAATCCTCGCTGGCTCAGACAGGTAGAGCGACAGCGACCGTGGACTGTAAATGTATGGTGCGGAATCATTGGCGATCACCTCGTTGGTCCTCACTTCATTGCAGGGGACCAAACAGCTGCAACATACATCGCGTTTCTACTGAATGATCTGCCAACGTTGCTCGAAAATGTCCCACTGGAAACGCGTTGACGTATGTGGTACCAGCATGATGGTGCACCTGCACATTCCGCAATTAACACTAGGCTGACCCTTGACAGGATGTTCGACGGGCGTTTCATAGGACGTGGAGGACGCATAAATTGGCCAGCCCCTTCTCCTGATCTTACACCTCTGGACTTGTTTCTGTGGGGTACGTTAAAGGAGAATGTGTACCGTGATGTGCCTACAACCGCAGAGGATATGAAACAACGTATTGTGGCAGCCTGCGGCGACATTACACCAGATGTACTGCGGCGTGTACGACATTCATTACGCCAGAGATTGCAATTGTGTGCAGCAAATGATGGCCACCACATTGAACATCTATTGGCCTGACATGTCGGGACAAACTCTATTCCACTCCGTAATTGAAAACGGAAACCACGTGTGTACGTGTACCTCACCCTTCATGGTAATGTACATGTGCGTCAGTGAAAAAGACCAATAAAAAGGTGTCAGCATGTGGACGTAATGTGCTGTTCCAGTCTCTTCTGTACCTAAGGTCCATCACCGTTCCCTTTGGATCCCTATGTAATTCGGTGCTCTCCGAATTACAGGATCGAACAGCGGAGGGGTGGTACTCAAGCGTCAACTTTAGGTTACAATATCTCTGGATGTAATTAACATTTTACAATGCAACAAACGGCACTGATTACGTATTTGTTTATATGTTCAGATGTGCTAACAAAACTAACGTAGTTCCATTTAAAAAAACGTAGGTTTGTGTTAAAAAAAACATACTCCCGTGCATTTTTTTATGGTTTGTATTAACCAATTACACTTGCCCCCCTCCTCACGTTCGGTCTGTGGAATCGATTCGTGAGTATTTTGTGGTTTACGAAATATATACAGCGGTAATGTTAGGTTACTCACCCTGTATAGTACATTAATAAAATTAAAGTTTGTACCGACTGCAAAAGATGCAGTACTTACAAGTCACATATTATAAAAAGACCTTAGCCGGAAAGGCGACGTCATAAGCAGTTGTGAGATGGCTCGCCGCTAAGGGCTGCTCGTACTGTGAACAAGGGTGCAACGAGATCTGAATTATTCCACCAGGGGAGGACCGGAAAACGAAGACCTCGATGAATATCACCACTTTCCACCAGCCTCCGTACGGGAGCCGAATTAGCAAAATGGAACCGCCTCCACATTGCACATACCAATCGAACTATCCTCTAGTCACTGAATCGCTCCTCTTTACTGTTCTGTTGTCCAGGCACAACACCGGGTTTCCAACGCTGGGGCAGCAAGACTCTAATTTGTATATCCTGAGAGGAGACAATCAGTAGTTTCTAAGCTCTCTCGTCGGAAAAAAGAAGAGTTTTGTCTAGGTAGTCGTCTTTCTCACGGTAGGCAGGGCCCTGTTTTGGCAAAAAACATCTACCTAGATGGGACCACTGTCCCTCATTCATGGGGTGATTTAAGGATTCTAGGCTGCTTATTTCCAGTTTACGAACGAAGGCTGTGAATCTTGCTATTCAGCTGTACCTGTGAAATATATGTTTTTGCCGCTCACTAGAAAAGCCAGCTATTCCCTGGCGTTAAGAGTCCCTCCTCGAATAGACATGTACGCCGGCCGCTCTGACGATATTGTCCGAGTTTCTAGCATGACAATGCATGGAGTTTTTACTACCTTCCCGCCGTTTGCACAGAAGCTCAGCTTACAGCAGTCTCTCTTAAATGGCTTCCTCCACCCACTTTCAGGCACCCGGCCATCGTCCGTGACGGACTGGCACATGGCCCAGGTAGAATATTTGGCGAACTGGTGCCCTTGTGTCCGACCCTAAGCAGAAATAGGAGAGGGCTTCGGCCAGAAATCCCTCTGCAGGTAAGAAACACTGAACGCTGTTTCCCGGAATCACTCCCACAGTCATGTCGCTGCACTCACCATTTACATCCCCCAGTTCATCCCATCCCCCGTTCTTGCTAGTCTCCACTAAGAAGCACCCTAAGTACAAGCTCTCTACAGGTTACACATACAGCTTCAAGAACACTCTGCGCACTATTTCCTCACGTACAAATGGTCTCTAAAGTGACAGAGTGGCACGCCCCCTCTCAGCATCAAAATTTGCGTCATAGAATTTGGCAAGAGACTGAGTACACAACGGACACTTGCTTTCTTACAAAACTTAGCCACACTGACGATTTGTAAATAAAACTTAAACATATACTGGCAGAAGTAAAGCTGTGAGGACCGGGCGTGAGTCGAGCTTCGCTAGCTCAGATGGTAGAGCACATGCCCGCGAAAGGCAAAGGTCCCGAGTTCGAGTCTCGGTCGGGCACACAGTTTTAATCTGCCAGGAAGTTTCATATACTGCATTCATTGCTGTATCAAACATTTCTGTAAGTGTGTACTTATTTGGCCATTAAAGGTTAGAACCTATATTTCGTCTAGGATGGGCGTTGGTGGGTTGTGGGGTCATAAACGGCGAGCAGACAGGTGATAACAATAGCCATAGTCCAGCCCAAGTCTTTAGTTTCACCACGATACATACTCACGTAGTTCAAATTCTGTCAGCCTACCGACTTAAGGCTGCCGTGTACGTCACCCGTGGCGACAACAACACACCAGACCACCGACAGCGTTGATCCGCATGGACAGGTTTGATTCACTCTCCGCGGCTTTGTGAGACATCTGTTGATGCAGAAAAGTGCGAATTGAGCGCTATGAGGTGCCCTTCTTCGCTCCATATTTCAGTGGGCTCCCACGGGTCCAGATTGAAATTCTTGGTCGCCTGTCCGAATTTCTAATTTGGGAATATGTAAGGAAATAAGATTTTGAGGCGTTAATGATGAAGGCAATAACAGAGAACGAATTAACTTCCTTTGGTGTGAGCACCAATGTTCGAAAACATGTTGTACGATCACGTGGTTGTCGTATAAATAATGAATATACAATCTCAAATGTCTCTCACAAGCACTGTAAAAATGATGGTCGAGATATGCCAGGAGTTCAAGAAATAAAAATCTGAAGTACTCTTTACAACGAAGCAGGCGCACGGTCCAGTACCGTTAATGAGATTACGGCTTATGTTCAACATCTGCGGAGATCTATATGGACGAATAAACGAACACTTGTTGAGCAACTGATCACCCAGATGAACCAAAAGGGTACCAACAGTGTCACCTCAACGACCGTTCAGCGAACGTTGCTGCATCTGGGCCTCCGTAGCAGGCGCCTCTTTCGTGCAACCATGCTGACTGCTGTTCATCGGCGATGAAGACTGGAATTTGCGCGTCAGTTGTGCAACCGGACATCAACGGAGTGGCAATAGGTAGCCTTTTCAGATGAATCACGTCTCATATTGTATCAGAATGAAGTGTCTGAAAGTAAATCCCAGGCATGAACCGTCGGAATGGTCCAGACCAGAGGAGGGAGCGTTATGGTCTTGGGGAATGCTATTATGGCATTCCCTGTGGGACCTCGCCATCTTAAAAGGAGCAATGGATCAACACAAGCATGTACATATCCTTAGGGATATATCCTTCCTTTGTCCTAGTCCTTGCTTTAAATGTTTAGTAGATTCTGTTAGGACAGCTCAACCTCAGAGTGTTCACCATTTGTTTGAATTTTGCTACTTGGTAGGCGAAGGCTGAGGATATTCCTTTCTTTACCATAAGCGTTTTTTGTGAATTAATGTTCTGTTTGTGTACAGCATATGTAACTAGTGCTCATGTGTTCTCATTTGCCTTCCTGTATCTGATGAAGAGTAAGCTTGCGGGCTTTCAAATAACAATGCATGTGATGGTGGTGTGGCCCTCAGTTACGTACCATCAGACTCGAAGTTGGAATGTTAAAGGTTTTGGCTGGTTTCGTTGTCTAGGGGCTGGGATACGTAGTTGCCGCATTACAGGCCAAATACTGCTGAGTCTACAGTATATAATATGAATATACACATGAATCGAATGGTCGAAGGTTCCTATCACTCGGCAATTGCGAATTTTCAACGTAAAATGGACGTTTATCAACGAAAGATGGTTATGAAATAAATTCTGCAGGCACTGTTTTTAACGACTTTAAGTAGTAGAAGCATTTTTATGAATGTCCTTTATTACTTTAAAACACTTAATGGTGCTGAGGGTCCAGCAATTAAATAACATATTTCTTGAATGACAGGGAAACAAGAGATTCCTGCTTTCTATTAGTTATGAGCAACAACACTTCTCGCCAGATATTCACTTCTAATTGCATACTACGTCTTCACTGCAGAAGCCACGGAAATCTCACAAGTGCACAGGTCGGCACCGTGAAATATTTCTATCTCTCGCGACCATGCGCAAAACTCCACTCTCAGAGTCTCTCCCGTAACTGCCCGTCATGCCTGCTCATCCAGCTCTCTCCTGTGTCCTCTCCTGTACTGTCCCTCGCACAACACCGTTCAGAACTGCCCCTCCATTCAGTTTGGTAGTTGCCTCCTTTAGTAAGGAGCGCCGCCAACGCCGAGCCAGACGTTACGTAACCACCGTCTAGACGTTAAGCGGGCAGTCTGGCAGCTGGGGGCCCAGAATGGGTGAACTATGCTTTATAATTGTTTCAAACTTTGGCATCCTTGAGCCCCCGGTTCGAGATGTACCCTTGTCCGATTAGTGGCTGACGCTACAGATCTTTATTTATGAAAATATACAGTACAATCACCAACAAATTTTACATATTCACATACACCTTTGCCTTTAATCCATACAAATACAGATTCATTGGAATTGAGTTTTCTTTTATTACGTGTATACAATACAAGTGGAGAAGTAGAATCATAAGCAGATGTACCAAAGTCCTTATTAGCAAGATCAAACATATGATAGGTACGATAAGCAATTACATCTCTCTCATTAAAACTTTCACGTCCAGGTACACTAGAAACTCCGCTACCTCCTCTCACTATGGCTACAGTGAACCATCCATTTCCATGTGAGAAAATGTCGTTAATATCCAGGCTAAAATTAAGAGAACATCCAAAGAATACAGAAGGTCCATCATGTCTCCAAGCCATCGCACACTCACATACATAATGAAACTCATTCAGAATACTGGATTTACATTTAAATGACTTGAAATCAAATAAATATTCCTACGGCTGGACCATAAACACGCTCTAACACACACTGTTAAATACATTAACAAATTAAATAAACATATATGAAAGAAATAGAACAGATGTAAGACAGTAGCCACATGTGTCTGTGCTTTCAAAAACATAGTAAATAATTAACCAATTTCTGCATGAATAGTATATATCGGATATAAACAAAGACATAGATGAATAATTATATTTATAAGCATGCTGCTACGATTTTATCGTGTGCCCGCATCTCGTGGTCGTGCGGTAGCGTTCTCGCTTCCCACGCCCGGGTTTCCGGGTTCGATTCCCGGCGGGGTCAGGGATTTTCTCTGCCTCGTGATGGCTGGGTGTTGTGTGCTGTCCTTAGGTTAGTTAGGTTTAAGTAGTTCTAAGTTATAGGGGACTTATGACCACAGCAGTTGAGTCCCATAGTGCTCAGAGCCATTTGAACCATTTTATCGTGTAACTGTCGAGTACTCATAGCCGGATGCGATCGATAGTAACCGGCCATTTTGACCTCCAATAATTCGTGTACTATTCACATTACATGCCTGTAAATCATACCAATTTAGGTTTACACTAAAAACTTTATAAAGACACGTCGATCGACAAAATCGAATGAGGCGTTTAGATTTTGGAAATTCGTTGCTGGGTATTACTTGTATAATTTATCATCAGATAGTAAACTTTCAACTAATAAAGATATTGAAAAACTGATTACACCATCACAATCATCGTGCAGATAATGGTAATGTACATGTTTCTTTATGAGGTATCATGATTCATCTGGCTACTATTAATTTCTACACGAACCGTGAAATGCCTGCCATTAAGACTTCACGTAGTCCGCCATCTTTGGCACTCCCTCGATGTCTCATTCATCTACACAGCGTCACTAAGGAATTCCCAACCACGTGGTCAGCCTGGACTCCGGCTAACGTTCGGCACCACCCAGTCGCTAACGGGCCCCGGGCTGGCCGAGCGGCCCATGCGACCACACCTACTCTGAACTTAGAATATTTTCAGGGGCGCCACAACTTGTCCGTTACCTCACAGCGTTCTTATAAAGCATTTTGGTAAGATAAGGCAAATGACTTACAAACGTTTATAGCTTGGTTATTTGGGTCAGGAATTTCCTATTATCTGATTGTATTTGTTCCTACACGTAGTAGAACTTGACCATTTCTAAGAAATCTGCGGGCTGGTGACAGTGTGAATTGTGTGGAATAAGTAATTTCACCAGAGTGAATGTAGGTGGGAACGCTAGTGAGAATATTTGCTCTTCAGACGATGTTTAAGGTTACTAAACTGGAACTAAACAGGTTACGGAGATAGAGAGTGGAGAAGTGGGAACTCGCAGTTGGCAGTAAGGCCATTTTGAAGAGAACACTCAGGGATAGTTTCATTTTGAATGTTGATAATCCTTTTAGTCATGTGAAGAAGAACCCTTAGTACTTATAGTAGCATGCAATATGCAGCTTGTTGTTAACAAGCCAAAGTCAGGATGATTCAAAACAGGAGGATTCTGCTTCTAGGTAGAGTTCACAGGCAGGGTCTAGTGCCATAGTTGCAGCAGAGATTAGGTAAGGAGTAGCAGATGACCATTATTTCCAAACAACGGGCCTGAGTCAATTAGGTGATAGACTTACGGGTTTTGTGTAGAGATTTTACTACAGACCCAAATATAGTAGCAGTAGGAGCGACTGGGATGAGTCTTCTGTATTTACATCTACAAAAATATTTCGCAAGCCATAGTGTGCTGCGTGGCGCAGGGTACCTTGTACCACCAATAGACATTTCCTTTATTGTTCCTCTCGCAAATAGAACGAGGGAAGAACGACTGTCTATATGGCTCTGTACGAGTCCTAATCTCCGTAATGTTACCTTCCTGGTCCTTACGCGAAATTTACGTTGGCGGAACCAGACTCGTTCAGCAGTTAGCCTCAAATGCCGGTTCTGCGAATTATTTTAGTTTACTTGTCGTCGACTTCCCTCCAGTGATTCCCATTTGAGTTCCCGAAGCATACCTATGTTTTGTTCGAACCTACAGGTTACAATTCGAGCAACCCGTGTTTGAATTGTTCTGGTTTCTCCTTTAATACGACCTAGTGCAGATAATAAACACTACAACAGTACTCAACAGTGAACCAAGCTAGTGTATTATATGCGGTCTCCATTACAGATGAATCACACTTTCCTAAAATTCTCCCAATAAACCTAAGTCGAAGTTTCACCTTCTCTACTACAATCTTCACAAGTTTGTTCCAGGTCATATCGCTTAGTAAAGCTACTCCTAGATATCTAATCCACGGGGCTGTGTCAGGCAGAAACCTAGTAATGCTGTATTCGAACATTAACGTACAATTTTTTTGCATTTAGAGACAGCTGCCATTCATCGCACTAACTAGCAGATTTGTCTAAGTCACCTCGTATCGTCCAATAGTCACTCAAAGACGACACCTTCTCGTATATTAGAGCGTATTCAGTAAACAGTCGTAGACTGCAGCTTACCCTGTTAACCAGATCATTTATGTATATGGAAACGTAACAGTGGTCCTATCACATTCCCGTGGGGCGCTAGTGACGAGATCTTTGTTTGTGGTGAAAATTCGCTGTGGAGGACAACATACTGTGTCCTGCTACTTAAGAAGTCTTCCACACTCTCATATACCTGGGAACCTATTTCCTATGCTTGTACCTTCGTTAACAGTCGACAGTGTGGCACCATGTCAAATTCTTTACCGAAGTATAGGAATATGGAATCCGCCTATTGGCCTTTATCCATCATGTGAGAAAAGGGCAAGTTCACCTTTGCACTACCGATGCTCTCTAATACTCTGCTGATTTGTCGACAGAAGCTTTTTGCTCAAGAGATTTATTTTATTCGAACTGAGAACATGTTCAAGTATTCTGCAGCAAACTGATGTTACGGATATTGGTCTGTAATTTTGCGGGTCCGTTCTTTTGTTATATACAGGAGTCACATGCGCTATTTTATAGTCGCTAAGCGAAAGATTCGCTTAAATGCAAGCTAAGTAAGGGGCCAATTATGTAGAGTACTCTTCGTAAAACAAAACTTGTTGTTTCTCTACACCAAGGAACTTATTACTATGTCCTCCATACCAGAGTCTGTGTGATGTCAAACGACTGTATGTTTGTACGAGTCTCCTCCGTGAACATTTTCTTGAATGCGAAATTTAAAACGTCGGTTTTACGTTTGCTATCTCCTATTCTCACACAAGAGTTGTCAACGACTGATTTTATAGAAGCCTTAGACACGCTTAGTGATGTTACGCAGCACTAGAATTTTTTCGGTTTCGAAAGACCTTTTCCTAAGGCATGAAGGCGGTAATTCAATACTTTCTGTTTGGTGTCCATGTATTTAGAAACAGTCTTAGATGTTTTGTTAGGCAGGAACTTCAGTATTTTTAACATGGCTGCACTTCAGCTACTGTCGCAGGACAGCAGTTGAAGAAGAAAGATCACCACTTGCAATAGCTAAATGGTGATTTTCAATTAACCTTAACTATGGTTCAACGTATCTGAACCTGTCTTTTTCAAAGCTTGTGAACTGGCATTATTACCTTTCGTACGACGGTGTGCTGGAGGTCATATTTATCCGTGAGCTCATGGAAACATTAGAACAAACAACAATATCTTCATTGGTTTTTCTCTACTGGGTGGGTATTGCATAAAAAATTAGAAGCACCATGATGCACAGATGTGAACTCCTCGTCCCGACATGGAAGGTCCAAGGGATTTTGACCGGTCACCGTGTCATCCTTTGTCTTGTGGCGTCATACTGATGCCGTATGGAGGGGAGGGTGTCACTCTCCCGGCCGTTTCGACAACTTTCCTGATTACGGAGTTGCTACTTCTCTTTCACGTTGCTCCTAAGCTATCTTCAGGAGTCTGAGTTCACTCTGTACCAGTCCTTCCACCAAGGGAAAATGCTCGGCATTAGCGGAAATTGAACCTGTGTTCTCCACCTGGCAGCCATCTAAGCTGGCCACTCAGAGTCGGAGGTGTACAGTTGCACAGATAGCAATACTCAAAGGAATATCCGAAATTAGATTGGTTGGTTGATTTGGGGGAAGGGACCAAACAGCAACGTCGTCGGCACCATCCAAAGCAGGAAACAAAACCTTCAAATTAGTCCACTTGCAATGCAGACATTTAAACACAGCTGCGGAAGCTAAATTGACAAGAAGTCTATAATAAAGGACTTTAACGACAAATCTAATACATTATTTGAATCCTTTGCCAGTCTCTGTAACAGCTCTTTCTCGTTAAAAAGTAAGAGGCATATACGTAGTACAAAGAAGCAAGCTATTTGAACAATTACTGGCATTAGAATATCGTGTAGGAGACAATGGACAATTTATCACTGCATGAAAGACAGAACCTTGGAACGGAATTTTACTACAGACAATACTGCAAACTGCTGAGGAATGTCTACAGACAGGCGAAAACAATGCATGACACCAAGAGAATAGAAACCTCTCAGAACAATATTAAAAGCATATGCTCATTTGTTAAATAGGTGTCATGGTAGTATGTGCATTCACAACATATCACACCTCTGCCATTATAATATTCTGCGCGGTGTCTCTTTGTTCTAAGTCGTGTTTCCCTACCACTTTCGCGCAACGACGCTCTGAGCGTGTTTTTTAGGGAATTGACTAGTTTGGGGCCTGTTGCTGGTAAGGAGACAACAGACCACAAATGACATGTAGAGTTCAGAAGAGTTCAGTGAGACTAGCGATGATATAACCAAATACTCAATGATTTCAGCGTCAGCTCCACTGCACTCCCTGTAAAAGAATCTTAATACTAACTAAATTTAGTGGAAGGGGTTCAAGGCTTTCCTATTTTTAGTTAGCTGGTAAAATAACGTCGAAAAAGCAGTTAAGTTTACCATTGGAAATTTTGTTCTACTCACAAAACATTGTTTACAAATTGCACTACTGATAAAAGCAAATGTTTTAATACGGGATGATAAAAACCAACTGCGATCAACAAAAATGTGAACGAATATTCCCTGAATGGGTTTCCAAGTTCTATAATGGATCGAAGGCTGACCTATGCCACATCACATCTATAATCTAGGTTCAAATTCAGTTTCATGAAAGAGAAAACTATCATAATGGTCTACAGTGACCCTCAATTATCTTTAATTACTTATTTAACTTGTTGTAAATTACAGTGGCTGATGTGTCTTCTCAGTAATTATATAACAGAAAAATTATCGCATTTCAGATTTTAACTTATGTAGCAAATGTGAATACCATGAGAATTAATTGACGATCGACACTAGTATTACGTAAAAAGGGGATGTAACAGATGAGACTTCTGCAGTTCTGAGTGAAGCGCTATGCGCTGTTATTCGGCATCGCGTGCGTTCATTACCTTCACGGTGTTTAGGCAGCGTCAGGGGGCGGCGGGCGACGCATGTCCACTCACCTCGCCGTCTCGGAAGCAACTCTCTGTCCTATCTTCTCCTTACTACTATTTACCGAAGTTGGTATAAAAAAAGCTATCTGGCTGTGTTTTCAACTGACCAATCATAGTCTCAATGTTAACGTTAAGCTCGGCCTACAAAAATTCTGTCTATCCAATGAGAAACGTTATACTTTTCGTGGTGGGGCAATGTTTTTAACTTTTGCAACGTAACAGGGACTGAAAAAGTCTCACGCTAAAACTTGCAGCTGGTGTCGCCCTTTTAGTGTTATTGTAAGATCTATACTGTTCTTCTGGAGGGCTCTATCTTTGAACATGGGCTGGGGGGTGGTTTTGGCGGTCAGCTGGCGACGTGGTTGTCCGTCCCTTATCGTAGGGCCTCCTAGCCTACACGATTCTGCTCTCGGCTTCTGTTCTCGTTTCTCCCCTCGGAATTGCGTATGTTTCACGGTGGAAATATATGGCATGCATTTAGGGGTTCTTGTGTTAGTCTGTGGTATTCCATTTGCTCACTCGTTGTTCTTATTAATTTGATTAATTTAATGTCAGGATTTATTTGGAGCTATGTGACATACTGCCGGATTTGCTATCATGTCAGGATTTTCATGGAAGGTGTTGGATTTGCCTGACACCTTACACCACGTGAGAATGAAACTGTTCGTGGTCCACCAGCGTTGGAAATATATTTGATAATTACTTCTTATTCATAGGCGCCAGATTAATTCAAAGTTTTGTGCAGATTGCCTATGCTGCCTTCGTCAGCTCATCTGCAAACCCCTAAAGATTTTGATAGAAATATTCGGTTGTATGACTACTTGTTTACGTGTACTAAACCGAGATCATGCTATCTTTCTTAAGGTGTCCGCTAGTATTTCCTGCACACGTCCAACATTACATCAGTACTGGTTGCTACTCACTTTACAATAAATTTTAAGGCCTAACGGGTTTGTTTATTACAGATGTTCTCTAAGTTCCCTACCAGCATTTTTCAACATCTACTATTTCTGTCAATCTACATAAACCTGCAATTTATCATATAGTGTAATGTTTTAAAAGCCCAACTTCATTACGATACTCTCTCTGCTTTTCACAGTGTTAGCTTGGATACATATCTACCATTTGCTTGCTGTAATTCTAAGATCAATGCTTTCATGAGGACGACGGTTCAAATCCGCATCCAGCCATCCTGGTTTAGGTTTTCCATGACATCCCTAAATCGCTTCAGGTAAACGCTAGGATGGTTCCTTTGAAAGGACACGGTGGACTGTCTTCCCCATCCATCCCTAATCCGATGGGAGGGAAGTCTCGTTGTTTGGACCCTTCACCCAATTCATCCAATCTAAGGTGAACATACCACATCATACCAGGTTATGTGTACGTTGTTTTTCAGGGAATGGAAGCTATATCATTACTACATTTTTATTAATCTATCACTAGGCCACAGAACATTTGTAACTGTTTAGGTATTCTAATTTCACATTAGTTTCAAATGATCTGTTAGACGATCACACAGTATGTGCACTTTTGAAACTTACAACTCGTCAGTTACGAAGTGTGTTCACACCAAATATACCTACCTGTCTTAATGCACAGCACGATTTTATGGATTAAGATGAAACAGTCTCTTACGACAGCTATATAAGTTCTATGTTTGGTTGTGTCGTATTTGACGAAAATGTAGTTTTGATCCATTCATGCATAATGGATAAGTACTACGGTTTTAAAACTTCTTCCATTCTCTATGTTGCCCGTGTATTCTTTGTATTCGCCTCTGTTCTGACCTTAAGGTTTTCTTCTGATAAAACGGTTGTTGTAAGTGAAACGGCTAGGGAATAAATATCCTATTGTCCAGGTGATATCTGAAATATGCTTCTGTCTTTAATGACTAAAAAAGGAAGCTGGTAAATTTCTAAAACTGCTGAAAGCTGGTGTTACGAATCAACTAAAGCATTTGCAGCTACTGAAAAAAAGTAAAGAAAATACAAAACCAGTGATACATCTTTGAAGAGGGACTGCTCTTAAGGGTACGGTGGATTATGAAGATGAGTGCACCATTACTTCGGAACTCAGTCACTCGTACAATGTGTCTTTCAATTTCCTGATGGACTGATACATTCGTTGCTGAAATCTGAAGTCTACCGGCGTGTAACACTTTTACAGTAGGCCAGTATTACACTGACAAATCAATTTATGGACACAGTTTATATTAACAAATGGAAGTTCTGTAATCTGTTAGCAGTTAGAAACAAATAAGAAAAAATCTTCTTTTAAACTAAAGCAATGAGTTCATTGACAACTGGAAAATCTTAGAAAACAACATAAATGAATGTTTACGTGAGACTATCCTCTGAAAAATTTCTACATCTGCTGGCGGAGACAGAACTGCCTGCTAATCGTCGGGCGAGGGCAGTTATACCGGCTTGTCGGCTGAGTACTAGATACCTATTCGTCTAGCGACATGGGCTCGGATTGGCTGAGTACAAATGAGCTGAGGATGCACCAAAAGATCCGCATATGGGGCGGCCTCTACTGCTTTAGTGCTCGCCTTCGGAACTAGCCTGCTTATTGCAGCCCAGGCGAAGATCGGTTGATTTCCACCGATGCGCCTGAGGAACTGGAACGATGACCCGCATAGCGATGCGACAATGCAGGTTGATGACGTTGTAGGAAACGCCGGAAACACGCCAATATCATTTTACCAAAAGGGTGAGAGTGACAAAGTAGGAAGTTACCGACGTGCTGATATTTTTGAGTGAATATCGCACATTTTTTGCCGATCAGAACTACATTCCTTATAGAACGCTGTGCGATGTATTATTTTGCAGTAACAATACGATAATATATGAACTAGAACGTAGTTAACGAGCATCGTGGTTAATATTCTTTAACGTAATAGGTTTTAACCATGCAAATGATTTACTGTGTGAGGTGTTCTTGCGTTGTTATGTTTCATGTGTTCGATGACGCTGAAATAACGACGACGGACTGCCAGCAGCACGGTAACGGTAGCTTCGGAAGTTGTTCGCCGTACGCACCGAGCCGACAACCATGTCACGCTCTGTTAGCAGTCTGAAACAAATAAGAAAAACTCTTATTGAAAAATAAAGCAATGCATTCTTTGACATATAGAAATCGTTGGGTCAGCATATTCGACACAGAATAAATAATACCATTGTTAAAGCCAAAAAGAACTTCTTACTATTGTAATTTTATTCAGGTCATGTCTGCATTCCATTAAAGTTAGACGACGGATGGCAATGTATATCACACTAGGTGTATTGTGAAGAATTATCAATAAATCAACGGAGAAGATAATTATTGTGAAAAGAAAAATACCTGCTGACGAAGATATTTACATAGGAAGTGTGCATGATTGAAACTATTTATAAAAACTTAATTAAAATCCTAATGACCTGAAAAGGACGCATAACATGTTAACTAATAAGCAACCAAGAAACACTGTAAAGTAATATGACTGCTCAGTTTTTTTGTTTCCTTTTTTTTCTTAAAGACGTGACTAATTTGTTCTCATGTTTGTGAGTGGGTTTATTTTAAAACAGTGAGAATAGTTACATTTAATCAGATAACAGTGAAAAGAGAAATATTTTAACAGTTACACTAAGCGAATCATAGATATGCTTAACGCTATTGTTCGCTTAACTGTTTACTAATACCATAGAGTATCTTTGATTGTCCTAACAACAGAAACTCATTCCAATATATTCGAGTGCGAAAAGTTGATAGAAACTGATATTTACAACATGAATCTTTACGAGAGAGTAAAAGTTATTAGTATTCGTCTGTTCTTTTGGAAAATACGAACATGCAAAATACAGAGAATAATTGTTCGAAAGAGACAACGTTAAATATCGGCCCATTCAATATAACTGATAGCACGGTCGGACTGATCTGTGAATACATTTCTGTGGACAGGTGTCTGCACGTCGTATAGGATAATTTCTTTGCTTCCGTTGCGCTGTTGTCAAACGTTGTTGAGAAATCAACGTGTATGAAATCGTGGCACATCTCATTTCACAAAATTTTCTGTCACACTTCCAGTTTCGCTTCAAGAAAAGAGTATCCACTACGTTTGTGAAGTGCTAGGAGAACTAACCGGTAGGTTAATGGCTTTAAGAAAAGCATTTCATTGTATGGACCGTACAGTGCTCTTGCACTATGGTATTAGGGGAAACAGGAAACAGTAATGAGATGTGAAACTGATTGTGGTCATGATAAGTTAAGGGGCCCACTGGGTTGTGTTTCTGGTCCAACGTTTCTCTTGATATATATGTTATACAAAAAAAAGGAAAACGGACAAACTTTATGGACGGGATCCTTATACCAAAGTAAGTAAAAAATGTCAAGTAACTGGAGTGTAAAATACATATCTTGAGAGGTGAGAGCACTAATTGATCTTCGATATTGGGAAACAGATCTGATCTACTGATATGTCTTTGATTTCCATATTTTAGGAAGAGGAGGCATTGAGTAAAACAAGGAAAATAGTCCAGTAAACATGGGAGGCTAAATTACATACATTGAGAGCTAACCACTTGTTCGTCTTTGCTGCTGTGAGACAGATATCTCGACTGAAGAAGTGCTTGTAACTATTAAGGTATGCATTTTAAAACTCTTGTTTATTAGACATTATATTCTTGTTTTGATCTTTACTACCTCCTCCCAAAGTATAAGAAGCAAAGAGCTTGCTGTAGAAGAGTTGTGTTTCGTAGCATCTAAGATGAACAAATACTCATATCTGTTAAGGTACGCGCTTTGGAGTTTGTATTTACTTTGTATTTTTTAATTGTTTTGGTGTAAGGAACGCTAAAGTTTGTCGGTGTTTTTTTAGGACAAACTGCATATCAGTGATCTGCAACTAAACATTACACATGACACTAAAATAGTTCCTTTTGCAGGAAACAGAAATGTTGTTTTGAAAGGCGTGGTACGTTATTATAAGTAATGTAGCTAACATGGTAGTCAGTAACAGCAGCCCGCGTTTTCAGAGAAAAAATTAACACTGTACTATAACAAAACCTGTTGCATACAGTTTGTGACACGGAAATCTTTGAAAGATTCAGGATACTAAAGTGGTCAAAGAATGACCATAAGAACCATTTTAAATTCCTAGGACTGAGGGTATGGGAAGGCTTCCTCGGAGGTAATGACACTTGGTATTTCGTGCGGAAACTCAGTGCTGCGACCTTCGCTGACAGAATTACCTCCACTGTCTCTGACAATGAAACTCGTAGGCTTGTTTACTTCGCTCACTGACACTCTGTTGTGCCGTATACTTTTATATTTAGAGGCACGTCTGCTCCCTCACCAAGAATATTCTTAGCTCAGACGAGGTGGCGTAGACTGACCTGTGCTGTCAGTTCGCGAATTTCTTGTAATCCGTTGTTCAGGTGTGTCGGAATTTTAACCCTGTCGTCCCTGTACATGTACTTCATCATCGATTTTGTCGTTGACGATACTGACTCACAAAAATCTGAAACACAAAATCAATGAATGTTACATGATAAAACGGTACGCACTTGGATAACCCTTGATCATTGTTCATATTCAGCAGATTTCATTTTTAATAGGGTCCCAGTAGAACTGAAAACTGAGTGAAAAACACAAAATATGAAATTGAAGTTGAAAGGTTTCCTTTGGCATATTCTTTGTATTCTGTACAGAAGATACTTTCAGTAATTGAGAATTTTCCTCTCTGACTGTAATTACTCGTACTCTGAAGTGCCCCTAGATTAATAATTATTCTCTGTTTTAATTGTAATTAAATCCCAGATTATGCACTTACCTTTCGTTAATGAGATAAAGATTTTTCCAATACTTTCTGAATTAGACACAATAAGGGACACTGAATTCCTTAGAATAAATTTCAAACAACGTAGAAAATACGCATTTACATCTTTCTTCCAGGGTGCGGTGTTGTATGGTTACCGCATACCTGTCTTATATGAGACCATAAAACTCATTTTCTCAAATAATTAGGCTTGGACCGATTTCATGGATAACATTACCAAATGAAATAAGATCTGACTTGATCTAAAAACACTTTTAGCAACAGAGCCAAAACAATGTGCGGTAATTTTGGCCGTCAGAGTATACACGTTACAATTCCCGAAAAAAGTCTCTCGTAGATAACTCTAGAACAAATACATTTACGCTCGAGATGTGTTTGACTTTCTCTCCAGAATAATCATATATATTATTTCCTAGTGGTGTTTTCTGTCGCCGGCCGGAGTGGCCGAGCGGTTCTAGGCGCTTCAGTCTGGAACCGCGCGACCGCTACGGTCGCAGGTTCAAATCCTGCCTCGGGCATGGATGTGTGTGATGTCCTTAGGTTAGTTAGGTTTAAGTAGTTCTACGTTCTAGGGGACTGATGACCTCAGAAGTTAAGTCCTATCTATAGTGCTCAGAGCCAATTGAACCAATTGCTTTCTGTCGGAACTACATATTTCCTGTATTTCGTAATCAAAACTAGAGATAGAGACATCGTTTTTTAGATTTCATTTGTCACTAATGTCGAAAAATAAATAATTAGTTGAAAGTTATTTCTCTCATTGAAACATCATCTTGAAGAAATTTTTATAAAGCCAATGTTGAACCTGTCATCTATTGGCAATATTTTTAACTAACACGCACGACAGCTGTTAAAGTTGTTTAGATTTTTTACATAAGCTTAGCCTATCACGTGATTTCGGTCATACACGTCGGTGTAAAGAATTTAGAAGGCGTCACCTATTGCGAATATGATTTTATTATTACGCACCACAGCAGTTAGAGTTGTTTATTTCGTTTAAGCAAGCGTTGTGTTCTGCGCAAGTAAACAGAATTAAATCAGCGTTCAACATCACAAGTAAGTAGTGTTTACTTTTAAAACCTGATTAATGCATCATTCCTTTACAGCATTTGCAAAGTTTATTTCCATTTCTCCTATCTTCGGTACCACACATCTATACACTTATTTGTAAAACTTAATCCGTTATTAGTCTACAGCGTTTGTAACGCCACGTTACTCTTCTCCTAACCTCAGTACCATTAACCTGCATCAAAATTCCTCAACACTGTTATCGTGATTACAATAGTTTTCTTACCTAATTATTCAATGCCACAAAAAGCAATGAAGAAAATATTTCGCTGTTGTATTCAACGTCGATTCTGTATCTTGTAATGATGATCATACAATAGTTAATGAATAATTCATTTTCAGTTTGTTACCTGAAGACACAGTGGTGTATTGTAGTTCTGATTCTGTCCAACTTGACGAAATAAAAAGCTATCAGCTGAATCCTGCAGAAGTATTGCACTCTCTAAATGCATCAATTGATTTTTAAGAAAAATGAAATTGAAGAGATCGAAAAATCAGCCAACCAGTTGCAAATAAAGGTTTATTATCCTCTGAGCATGGTTTAGATATTTGCAAAAATATCTTCTTCAGAAGTATTAGACTTATTACTACACAAGATATTTTTAGAAATACCAAAACCATGGTCAAGAAATAATAGACCTTTATTGGCAACCGGTTAGCTGATTTTTCAGTTCCTTCAGAATTACACAGTTGCTATTTCGCAGCGATGTTTAAGATTTTAAAAATGATATTATTGTGCTAATATACACTTTTAACGCTAATATGGCGTTAATTAGTGTTGTAAGATTGGTTCTAAACCACTTAGGCAAGTATATTATCGCTGCTAAATTCTGTTACACTCCAGGATGGTATCCCGGTGAACACTGAATATTTGTCCAAGTTCTAACTTGCCGGTTCCCGGAAGACGAATTGCATATGTCAATGGCCGGTAGACTGCCAGTTAGGGAGAGCAAGTTTTGGGAAACATGGAATTTATCGCAACACAGGAGAACAACCGAGCTCCCAAGTCTGCAGACGAAGCATAATAACATCACTGAAGCCTAGAGATATCTTCATACTGGTGACAAGCCAGGTAAAATAGAACAATAAATATTCAGGTGTCAAACCAGTCTCTGAAAGGTGTAGATGAGAAAGTCTGAAGTCAGTAGGAGAGATGACAGCGAGGGAAAACTAGGACACATGATGTCATAGCCATCCCCACCGCTACGGAGCTCACGGGAAGCGGCAACATCAATAGCACATATTTCCTAAAAATGCCTGATTGCTGAGTGCTGGTTGCACTGTGTAGGGTGTTTTTGTCAGTTGCTGCTGTCCAGTGAGAGGGGAGGCTATGGAGGTCGACCCTTACTAGATGTCTTCGATCGTCTGTGGAGTCACTAGTCCGGCTAGAAAGAAGCTGTTGCTGCCAGCTGCACTAGCAAATTCCAAGGCAACCGTAATGGGGGTCGGAAGCAGCCATCAAACTGTAGATCTGCTGGAGGCTTGACCTGCGTAAACTGGACGCTGTCGGTCGTCCACCTTTGATAGGACGCGTCGGGCTCACTGCTCCTGCTCGTCCGTTCCTGTGGCAGATGCCGATGTTGCCGGCTCCTGTCTCCTAAACAGGGACTGAGAGCTGATGCCTATGAGCCAGCAAGTACTTTAGGTGGACCTGGGGCGAGACTCTTGAGTATAAACCTTCGACATCAATGACAGCACTTAGAAGAGCTATATGAAGAGCTGGAGATAGCCAGACCCCACAGATCGACGAACAATCCATGACATAGCAGTCCTCCCTGACGTTTTACTGTGCCGGTGGTGCTGGGGATTCAGCGCGCGCCGGCCTTTCACTACTGACGAGGCGCTGCTCCAGCAGCCTCACTGTGGCGCGAGGCTTTGGAAGAGAATCCTGTGCTACAGCTCACTGAATGTGTAATTGTTAACGTGTTTTTTTTGGGGGGGCTCTCGAGCAACCTAGGTCCTCACCACCGCGTCCCGCCTGTCTCTCTCCTGATGACTGTAGGAGTCTGGTGCCCTATTTTATATCTGGTATCATCAATGTGGTTGCCAGTGTTAGAGATGTCTGCACCTGAATCTGCACTCACATATCTAGGGCAAGAGCAGCCGACCGTTTACGCTGCTCTGACACGAGCTACAAGCTGAAATGTCCCGGTCGATGAAACCATAGCCCTTGTAAAAAAGAATCTTCTAAAACATAAAAAACTAAGTGAAATTCATATTGCGGAACTGATTGGTTTGATTAAGGTCGTTTTAAAACACAATTATTTCACGTTCAATGGGAAAATGTATGTGCAACCAGGTGGTTTAGCAAGGGGTAGCCCCCTCGCCGGTATTTTGGCAGATGTTTTTATCAACGCTCTGGAAATAACGTTCTTCAAGTTCAGAATTACGCCACAAAACCCGCTATTATGCACGTTATGTTGACGACATTATCATTGCTTTTGACGGTACTGATCATGAGTTAGAGCTTCTCTTCAATACTTTCAATGGTTTACATGAAAAGATTTCCTTCATAAAAGAACTTCAGAATGAAAAAGGTGAACTTAACTACTCGATTTAACAATTTCTACACAGAATAGTTCCTTCAATTTCAATATCTTCCGTAAGGAAACGTATTCAGATAATGTCATCCCTGCTGACTCAACTCATCCAAAAGCTCATAAACTGGCGTTTTCTCATTCTGCCATTCACCGTATGGTAACTACTCCTTTATCACCTGCCGATCAACAAAAAGAATTGAATGTCATCAAAGCGACTGCGGCTAATAATGGGTACAATCAGAATATGACTGATTACTTGTTCAGTAAGAAATCTTCCCAAAACTGTTCGACTTCGAGCAACAACCTCCCCACTGATAGCAAAGAAGCTAAAAAAGTCATTTCCATTCCTTTCTTGGGTAATATATCGTATAGGATAAAACGTCTTCTAAGGAAAAAAATATAACTGTAACGTCTCCTTCTCTACAGATAACGGTTTAAAAAGAAATCTTGTACATTCAGTAGAGATTGCCAGCGATTGGTTTTCCAATTCAGGTGTTTACAAACTAACCTGTAATAACTGTCCTTCATATTATATTGGTCAAACAGGCAGAGCTGTAAAAACAAGATATAAAGAACACCTATTAGGTAAAAAAGGAGCGAATATACACAGCTCTACTTTTGCTGAACACCTCTTGATAGCCGGTCATACGCCTAAACAGTTAGAAGACACTGTTATCCTACACAGAGAAGTCAAAGGGCGTAGATTAGATCTGTGGGAAGAGTTACCAATTTTTAAACATCTAGAGCTCAAGGACGGTAATATACTGAACGACCAGTTGAACCTTGCTTGAAGACAATTTTTCTAAGGCTTTAAACCTTTCCTGTTTACGGTATAACATTAATGCTGGTAACCTTAGTGGTCTACTTCCTCAGGAGGCTATGATGCACCTTCAATGCTTTAAGCTCACTACCCTTTACGTAATGTGGTTTTCTCACGATGTATGGTTGCCACTACATCGGCCCTGATATCAGTTTGTCTGGCTCTAAAACGTTGGTTCCCTACGAATGTGTATTAACTGTATTGTGTACCAGGGTTCGTAATTCTGTCTTAAGAGCCATTATTGTCAATTTTAAAGTTGTGACATATATACCGTTTGTGGGCTTCACTAATATAGTAATGTAATTTTTATATTTTGGCTATACATGCCACTGTGCGTAACTCTCTCGGCGTAAGTGCCACCTGCCTTTCTGATGTATAACTACATTAATTGTACCAAGGCTCCCATACTGTTATAACGGGAGTGTTAAACGCCTTCCCTCTTTTTATTGTTACTTTATCTAAGACGTTATTAATACTGATAATTTATACATTGCTTTTGTACACCAACTGGCACATGGTTCGCGCCATGAACGCCACCTGCCCTGGTCGCAGAGTAATTACGCTGGCCGATTACACTCAGTCGGTTGTGAGCTCTGCAAGATCCTTGTACTAATTTATATTTACTTGACAAACCCTAATTCTAGGGCTATATTTTAATTTTGACAAATGCATCTATGCCGACATTCGTAAAAACGGCGATGGTACATTAGTCCTTACTAATGTAAAATTGTAAGTACCAGTCGTCGTTCTCATATTTCTGTAATGCAAGAGCTCCCTAATTTGTGTTAAAATCTATTCTTGACTTAAGTTTCATACTTTTCTAATGTAAGCTATGATGCTCATTGTCCTTAGGCCACCTTCTGAAGAAGACAAATTTACATTTGTCGAAACCAATGTAAAGAATTCTTTATCCATTGCAACTGGTCGGCTGTTTATAATTTTATTCCTAAGAATGTAGTTTGGTCTGTGACTGATACTTGTTTGCTTGTTTGTTCTGTATTTGCTTACGACCATATTTTGCCGTGTGGATTTTCACAGTATGTTCGAAGAGTCTTCTGTTGCACCTCAGTAACTTACAGACTAGTCTCAGTTCTGTGGAAACAGTGCTGAACTTTACTTGCAGCCCCGGAAGTGTCCATACCTAGCTTACTTAAACTTCACTTGCCATATTTTCAAGTTGTGTCAGCTACTGGACTCATTCCTGCTTTAGCATAACAACATTTCTCAATAAAACTAACGTTCGCTATGACCGTTAATACAGCATTAGGTCAAATGGTTCAGAAGGGCGGATAGTATTTACCAGTACTCGGTTTTTCACATGGAAGTTATATGTGACTTTTTCACGTCTTTGAAAAATCGGTGATAATTATTTTTGTGCTAAAAAGACGTACAGCTATTAAGTAACCGATGTCTACATTATAACTGCTTTTCAAAGAAGTTTTGTAAAATAAGTACCTATCATTAAAAAAATAAAATCAATCAGACACAGCCATTATCTACTTGTTATATGGTTCACAGTTAACCATATTGTAAATAATGATGTCGATTTTTTTAAAGTGAGGCTAATAACTGTCATTATTATTCAAAATATAATATATTTTATTAATAAATACTTGAATGTACTTATTTATCCAGTACTGTATTATCTATAGGTCACAGATCAGGGTAGAGTGCGAATTAGTTGGACAGGTCATCTACAATTTTTTTTTTTTTTTGAATCGTCAATCATCTGACTGGTTTGATGTGGAAAGCCCTGAATTCATCTCCTGCGTCAGTCTCTTCATCTCAGAGTAGCACTTCCGACCTATATCCTCAGTTATTTGCTCAATGTATTCTAATTTCTATTTTCCTGTACAGTTTTTACCGTCTACAGCTTCTTCTAGTATCCTCCAAGTTTGTCCTTTATGTCTTGACAGATATGCTACAGTCCAGTCCCTTCTTGTTATCACTATTTTCCTTACATTCCTTTCCTCTCTGACTCTCCGGAGAACCTCCTTACTCCTTACCTTTTCAGTCCACCTAATTTTCAACATTCTCCTGTTACACCACACGGCAAATGCTTTGATTGTTTTCATTTCTGCTTATCCCACAGTCCATGTCTCTCAACCATACAATGCTCTGCTCGAAAGGTACATTGTCAGAAATTTCTTCTTAAATTAAGGCCTATGTTTCATACCAGTAGACTTATCTTAGCTAGGAAAACCCTCTTTGCCAGTGGTAGCCTGCTTTTGGTGCGCTCGTTTCTCCGGCCGTCACGTGTCATTTTGCTGCCTAGGTGGTCGAATTTATTAACTTCATCTTCTTCATGATCACCCTTCTTGTTGTTAAGCTTCTCGTTGTTCTCGTTTCTGCTACCTCTCATTACTTCCGTTTGTCTTCGATTTACTCTCAATACATATTTTTATATTAGACTGAACATTCCATTCAACAAAGCCTTTAATTCTTCACTGAGGATAGGAATGTCGTCAGTAAATCTTATCATTGATATCTTTCATAGTTTCATCTTGAATTTTAGTTCCAGGGGAAGTGCTACAACGATGAAAATTAATATTACGACGATGTCAAACCTTATTTTCATGATTTGAAGAAGTATTCATGATATTAAAAATGTAATTATAATTTTATTATTTTCATTTTTGTGATCAGTGTATCAAAGACGTTCTAGTGCACGGAAGAAATTAGCATTGTTTGTACTACGAAACTATATATGATTGTTAAGGGTTAAGCATGTAATAATTCGATGTAAGACATTTTGTTGAGACTGAATTTTGTTCGCGTACTGGTCGTTAGAGAAGGAAAAGTTCCTTAATCCATGTGAAGATATAAAGGCTGTAAAAAGGAGAGAGAGAGAAGGTAAATACAATTTATTCAAAACAAATATCTCCCAACTATAACGTCTTGTCATTTCCTATAACTAAAATTGCAAGGTCTAATCTGAGCCTCTCCTGAATAAAAGCGAAGAACATTTATGTTATCATATATTTTCTTCGTTTGACCGCGGTTGTGATTCACATGTTTCTTTTTGTTACGCGACGTGTTACGAATATTTTCATTATACGTGCAAAAGTGCTCACAGCTTTAATCGAACCTGCGTCTTTCGGAAACGATAACTTTTAATCAGTACAATTTCGCGAATACCGTCTAAATCGCAAAAGTGTTTCCTGGACCAAATAATTCTTATAAAATGTGTATTCTGCAAAGCGAGCAGCATTGCACTATCGCTGACTCGCAACAATCGAAAGAGTAAAAAAAAAAAACGATGCTTGAATAAAATTGCCACCTTCTAATAATTATTATTATCCCATTAAATAAATAAATAGCAATTCAGTGGCTATACAATCAATAAACAGAGGGGGTAATTCAGTGGCAACCTATTGACAGGACTATCTTATATGTGTGTGCTAATGTGTGTTTTTTCTATTTGTCTCATGCTGTAATGAGCGGATATCTACGACGACCATAAGTACGATAATTTTACTGTACCATTCCATTCCAGCGGCAGCAGAACGAAGCACCGCATAAGGTAGGCACAACATCTTCTTCTACCTGCTGCAGTATAAATAAAAAAAATGTACATTAATGAGTGTGTCCTCTTAGGAACCTATAAGAGTCAATTATATTTAAATAACTGCGAGAAGGATCAGTAAAATACAGCATCAATTGTTTTCAGTAGAGGTTAACTGAACGAGATTGGAACTGAATTTTAATCAAACAAAAGTGAACATTTATAGTGAACATTCAGAGAAGAATGGAATAACTAGTGATGTAGAAATTGATAATATTTTTTCAGATCAGGCAGAGGATATAGAACAGGGCACTAATATTAAAGTCAGTGATCCATCTGCTGTAGAACACTCAGGCAGAATACAGACGGTAGTTCTAGTGCATACTGAAGCAGAACCACACGAAACACCAGTTACAGTCGATTTACCACCGGTAGAGCCAACACCAACAGTAATTGATCCATTTTCCCTCTTAATGATAAAAATGGAACAAATGTATAAAATACGGGAACAATCACAGATATAGCGCGAACAAGAAACTGCTAAACAGCTTGCAACTGAGATTAATAATAATATTAGCAGAGTAGATGAACGGATTAGGACCTTGGATTAACGCATCAGTCAATTAGACGAGCGTACGCAGTTAAGCTTTTCACAGTTCTCAAAAGAGATAGATCAAAAGCTTGAAAACCGGTTAAGAGAACACGATCGCCAGCTGCGACAGCAAATAGATGCCCAGTTGTCTGCTACAGAGAACAACATTTCAAGTATGCAACAAACATACCATGACTTACCACAGAATGTAAAGCAAGTAACCCAGGATGTGGACAAATGGTTCAAAAGGTTCAAATGGCTCTGAGCACTATGGGACTCAACTTCTGAGGTCAGTAGTCCCCTAGAACTTAGAACTAGTTAAACCTAACTAACCTAAGGACATCACACACACCCATGCCCGAGGCAGGATTCGAACCTGCGACCGTAGCGGTCTCGCGGTTCCAGACTGCAGAGCCTAGAACCGCACGGAGGATGTGGACAAATTACAACAAACACACACTTCTTTGGAAGCAGAAATACGCAACATACGTACACGTATAGAAAACCTTACGGTTGATAATCAAAACGTAATAGAACAAAAATGCAAAGAACAAGAAGAACGCGTTGTGACCACATTCAACACATGGCTAAATGACAAAGACAAACAAATTAGTACTGTTATACAGAAGGAACTACCTGTGATGTTATAACGAGCAGGAACACAACTGATACATGGAAACAACTCCAGACTGAATTACAAAACGTGCAGAAAGTGCTTAATGAAACACGTATGCAAACATCTCATAACAGTTCACCGGAGTGTGTTAGTATCACAGAAACACACCCTGATCATTATGAAACGCCTTTAACTGAAAGTAGGGGGCAGACGGGCAATAATTTCAATCCAGCACATGGAGTAACATCCGTTTATCCAGACCATACACAATCATTGGCGACTAGGGATGCTTTAGTGAAGAATTCACAGTTTCAGAAGTTTACCAATGATAAGAACGGACCCCATCCAATTGTGTTTATCAAAGGGATCCGCGGAATAATGCCAAAAAGTTGGAACGAAAGGGAGAAACTTGTCTTTACCATCACCCATATTCAAGGTGAGCCAGCGTTGTTCGCGACACAGAAAGCTGAACAATGCAGCTCCTTCGATGAATTTGAACAAGCTTATCTAAACAAGTATTGGTCGCGTGGGGCACAAGAACGATTAAGAAAAGAAGTTTATAGTCCTGAGCAATTTAATAGAAAAGGCGGTACTTTGCGGAAATATTTCGAAAAGTATCTGGACAAAGTGAAATATTTATCCACACCAATTCCTGACTGTGATGTTTTAAAGATATTAAAGAAGAAGTTACCGCGTGTTCTAAAGGATAAATTGTTCCACATTCCTGAAGACAACGTGGAACATTTTCTATCTGTATTGGACTCTTTAGGTTTGGTTATCGAAGAGGACAGACACCATTATGGGAATAATTCGTCGAAAAATGGTAATGGTAATGGCAATGGGCGAAACCACAAGAACAATAGTAATGGAAACACCTACTATGGGAATCAAAATCATTGGAATAGTCCGAATTATTCAGGATGGCAGAACCACAATATGAACACGAATGGACAGTACAGTAATGCACCGAATCACAATTATCATCCACAGAGCAATAGCGGACAAAACAATAACGGAAACTTTTCAAACAAACGGAAACGAGATTTTAGAGCTAACGCCAATTACAATAACGGTAATTTTCCAAATAATCAGCAAAACATGCAACCACCACATAACTGGTCAACACAGAATTATGCACAAGAGCAATGGTCGCAGCCTAGGCCACCGCAATATCACAACTACTATCATGTACAACCCCCGTACAATACAAATATGTCAAATAACATGCAGCAGCATATGAATGCGCAGCCATGGCAACCACCGAATCAAAATATCAAGATCATTGAAGTAAATGAACCGCGACCATCAACCAGTACCAGTCAGTCAAACTAGATGCGACGACATTCTGCTCCCGTGTGTCAGTCGTAGGGTGTCTATGGGGCACTTGCATGAATGATATTAGTAATAACGAGCAACCAAACGTGCAGACAGCCAGCTGTAGTAACAATGAGAATGTGTGTCGCATAGAATCAGCAGTGATCGGGTCGAACGACGCGAAAAATGCAGTGTGTAGGAATATTTCTGTTGATGTTGCTCAGCAACGTAGTTCAACTATGCAGATGTTAAGATATAATGACGGAGTCGATATACGAGAGGAATTATGTCAAGAATTTCGGAAGAAGTGTAATTTGTTTGAACGGGAAGTTGTAAAGCAGCTATAGTTTTTGATATTTATGGTATTCAAACTACGGTGATTTTAGATACTGGAGCATCTGTTTCTGTGCTGAATGAATAGTTCTTTCTTCACGTAAAGAAAATTAGAAAGATTCCGTTTCTTCCAGTCACTAATTGTCGAGTTACAGGAGCCATTAGTCAGAAAGCCCAACTAGTTCGTGAACAGACACGGATTTGTATTAATTTTGGAATGGGAGCCAAAGAGTGCACCTTCCTTATTGTAAAGAATTTACCCGTGAACTGTCTCCTCGGGGTAGATATTTTGCGAGAGACGGAAACTATAATCGATCTCGCAAAGGGTGAATGCAGCATGTGTTTCGGTGACACGAGAGTCAGGTTAGACTTGGTGAAGACCAAAGAATTGCATGACAAATATTGTCCAATTTTAAAGATAGAACCGATTCGCGCACATTTATGGCGGCTTCAAGATAGTTTCAATTGCCGTACCTTCCCGGTCATGGAAGATGTGAAGGACGAGGAGAAAATCCACCTCTCTGAGATAGTAGAAGAAGTTCAACAATCCTCTGATCTTGACAGTCTGCAACAAAACCAATTATTAGACACACTAATAATCGTAAAGTATTTTTGAAAAAACCTGGACTAATTAACGGTTACGTGTACGACATCCAAGTGTTTCCCCATGAAATTTACTGTCATCAAACGTACTCAATACCCAGCGCGAAAAGGGAAGCAGTAACAAAAGAAATTAGACGAATGTTGGAATGGGGAATTATTGAGACCTCGTTATCGCCATACAGTAACCCACTTTTACCGGTAATGAAATCCGATGGAAGCGTAAGGTTGGTTCTTGACGCTCGCCGGATTAATCAAATTATTATGCCTGTCAGGACGCGGCCTGAGAATCTAGAAGAACTATTACAAAAGTTCCATGGGATAAAGTTTCTATCAAGCCTCGACCTCCGCGCGTCATACTGGCAGGTGGTCTTAACGCCAAGATCTAGGAAATATACAGCATTCATGTATAGAGGAAGAAGCTATCAATTCAGAGTATTGCCATTCGGATTGAATGTCAGTGCCGGAGTCTTTATTAATGTGCTTGACACTGTCCTAGGCCCGGATTTGTTAGAGCAAGCTACTGTCTAAGTGGACGATTTATTGATTGCTTCACCAACGTGGGACGAGCATATCAAACTAATTAACTTGGTGTTACACAAATTTGAACTTGCAGGTGTTACGGTTAACCTTAAGAAGTCCAGGTTTGGAAAGACGGAGATAAAGTTTCTGGGACATATAGTATCATCAGAAGGAATCTTCCCGGATAGTACGAAACTCGAGGCTATCAGAAATTGTCCATATCCGGCCGACAAAAGACAATTAAAGGCATATATGGGTCTTGTTACCTTTTTCCGAAAGTTCGTGCCTAATCAATGGCTTAGGAGCGAACATCTGTTGGGGCTTCTGAATAAGAATGCGCCGTGGGTGTGGACTGAACAGTGTGCACATGATTTCGACACGATCAAGCATTGCTTGTTAAATGCTGAAATCTTGCACCATCCAGATCTCAGTAAGGCTTTTTGCATAAGCTCAGATGCTTCATGTACTGGGTTAGGTGAGTGTTTATTTCAAACTGAAACAGTAGACGGACACGAGCAAATAAAAATTATATGTTTCGCAAGTCGGGTATTATCGGAATGCGAACGCGCATATTCCACTACAGAGCTTGAAGCATTGGCAGTGGTATGGGCGTTTCGCAAATTTCATTATTATGTTTATGGTAGACACGTTCGGGTATACTGTGGTCATCAGGCTTTGAGTTTCGTGCTGACCTATAAACCTCTCCATGAACGTTTGGCAAGATGGACATTAGCGTTGCAGGAGTATGATTTCCAGATTATTTACATCAAAGGAAGTAATAACATTGTGGCAGATGATTTTTCTAGGCTACCCCAAGGTTTACGTCAATTTAGTGAACTCACAGAGCAAGCATCGGAATTTAAAGTGTTACTAATGGCGGACAATGTTAATCGTAAATATTTTCTAGACATGTGTAAAAATATGGCACAAAAACAGGGATATAAATAATATTTGGCACGAGATCAAGGATCAACTGAGGACGGATACTATTTCGAAATTGCATAAATATTACAGGTTACATCAGGATGTGTTATTCTTTAGAAGACATGAGGATTCACGAAACTGGCTAGTATGTATTCCGCAGCAATGTGAGCAAAAGTTAATAACATATACACATAATGTTTGGGGCCATTTCGGTTCAAGGAAGTGCCTGGCGAAACTAACAATGTATTGCCATTTTAATAACATGTATAGAAAGATCCTACGGATGACGCGAGCATGTGACATTTGCCAGCGCGTAAAGCCGTGTGCTTTATCATCGCAGACATTACTGCAGTCAATTGTTCCAACTGCTGCGCGCGAACTTTTAAGTATTGACATCGCTGGACCTCTGCCAACTGCCAGAGGAGGGGTCAAATACCCCGTAGCAGTGCTAGATAACTTTACTAAGTTTGTGAAGCTATTTGCTACAAAACCAACAGCCACGAGAATGATAAGAAACCGATTGGAAAATGATTACATACCTCATTTCGGAACGCCAGAAACATTCCTCTCTGACAATGCCTCAAATTTTACGAGTGTTACCTGGAAGAAATTCTTAGAGAAACATAATATAAAACCAATTTTCATTTCGAAGTTCCACCCCCAAGGTAATCTCACAGAACGTGTGTTCCGTGAGTTTAATCGCTTTGTGAGAACGTACTGCTGAGCTAAACAAACTAAGTGGGTAGAATACATAGAGCCGTTTGAAAGTATTGTAAACTACATACCACATTTATCGGCAGGTTTTACTCCAGCAGAACTCACATTAAAAACATAAGAGGACAATAGTTTGGTCAACCCACTTCCAAAACTAATTACCGAACCGGAAGACTGGGAGGACAAAGTTAGACAAGCATTGGTCACAATATACGCGAATGCACAGAAACGGCAAGAATCACACAACCGGAGACTACAGAATACTCGACAATTTAACGTGGGAGATATGGTGTTAGTAAGGAGTTATCCGAAGTCGTCATTATTATAGAGAAAAATAAAGAAGTGGTTTCCTTTATATTCAGGACCATTTGTGATCTTAGGTACGCCACATAAAAACAGTTATTTCTTGGTCCATCCCAACTCAAATAGACAGAAAGGACTATACAATCACAAAGACTTGAAAAGATATGTATCTTAAGTACAGTAGATAACCTTTTACGTGTGTCGTAATGAGGTGAAGTCAAACATCAAAGACTCAAGTACTGTGCGAGTAGGCTAAGTGACAATTATTAATTAATGGACTAGTGTATAAGTATTTCATGGACACACTGCCATGTGGCGTGTGGGAGAATAGGAACATACAACATTGGAAGTATCAGTACTGCTTGGAGGGAGAGACTCTCAGAATACCAATTAGTTGTTAGAAAATTTCAGCTTCAGTTCGACGGAGAAGAGGACGCCGAGCTGCAGCAAGGAGAAGAAGAATTGCATCAAGATGATTCCACCCTAAGACACTTAATCAAACATAATACAAACTTGTTGAGATTTCGTAAACTTTCAGGAACTTATGCGTGTGAAACTACGAACAGTGAACAGAACTGCATATTTCACACAACAGTAGGATATAGTGACTTTGGAAAAAAACGTTTCATTTTGTTGATTGTTAACAATTTTGAACTCACTAGGGTGAGCAGGTTATGTTCCTTTTTTTTTCTTTCAGACTGTGTACAGGATACACTTACAACATGTAAAGTTTAGGCGAGTTACGTATAGGTTTAACAAATTTTTCAACGTAAGTTAGTGCTCGGACTTGCATGAGCTATAAACCGGGTCGAACAAGATGTTGTCCATGACTGAACAGATCATTACACAGACAAACATATACAGACTTCTGTTTATCACTGCACAATTCTTTGTAAGTCCAGGAGCACCTTTTCGAGAAAATATGACTTAGGAATTGCTTTTATATTGTAAATGACTACAATTATGTACTTCATTTGATATGTACAAACATTCAGTTATTCATCATTAGGTAATTGGACTGTGTAAAGACATTCTTATGAGTAGCACAAGGACTTTACCTTGTCAGACTTGTTAACTGTGATCAAGTGACTACGTGGTGGAGTGAACATGTCACAGACGACCTATGAACAAAGACTTCCTGTGAACATTATCCTCTAAGCGTACGAACTTTATTTCACTGGCGAAAGAGTAGAATTTAACACAAAAGTGGACGCTCAATGAGTGCTTTGTGTTACCATGATTTCGTTTTCAAATTTTGTGCTACGAGTGTTTATTTATGCCAAGTATTCAGAGTGTTACTGGGACCACATGCGTGGACGTAACATTCCAGGCAAACTAAAAATCAAGAGCAAGTGTTTTTATCGATCAGTCAGCAACAGTGGTGAGTCGTAACAGTGTTGGGAACTGCTACTGACTATGTCATTAAACCCGTTGCAGAACTGTATCAATGTTGGAACGTCATTACATGAACCTTTAATTGCAGATAGTCAGTTACGTCGGAAGGACGAATGGACTTGCATCATGACAAAGAAACTCACAAACAGTCGAACACCTCACAAAGAAAAAAACACATTCTTCTTGTGATTCTTGAGTTTCTCCCGGAGTATTTGATAATCAAAATATCCACGGGTGTGGTTGGTTGGTTGGTTGGTTGGTTGTTGTGGGGAAGGAGACCAGACAGCGAGGTCATCGGTCTCATCGGATTAGGGAAGGATGGGGAAGGAAGTCGGCCGTGCCCTTTGAAAGGAACCATCCCGGCATTTACCTGGAGCGATTTAGGGAAATCACGGAAAACCTAAATCAGGATGGCCGGACGCGGGATTGAACCGTCGTCCTCCCGAATGCGAGTCCAGTGTCTAACCACTGCGCCACCTCGCTCGGTATCCACTGGTGTGCTGCCGGTCTATAGTGTCCAACGGGCACAATATTTCGGCGATCATACATGTCGCCATCATCAGGTGAACTGAAGGACTGAGCTCCTGTGAACGTGCCGGCACGGAGATCCGTACGCTATGGCTGCTCAGAGGGAACTGGGTTCGGTCGCGGCGGCGGCCGATTTAAATACCCTCCGCCCGCGGCGCGCTCCCTCCGCCGTCCGCGCCCCGCGCCACTGTCGCGCGGTGGAACAGATTGCGACGGCGTCTGAGATGACGTCGGTGTGATGGCTCTGTCCGCCGTGGTCGTCACAACTATACGTTTGCCGCGGGCGGAGGGTATTTAAATCGGCCGCCGCCGCGACCGAACCCAGTTCCCTCTGAGCAGCCATAGCGTACGGATCTCCGTGCCGGCACGTTCACAGGAGCTCAGTCCGTCAGTTCACCTGATGATGGCGACATGTATGATCGCCGAAATATTGTGCCCGTTGGACACTATAGACCGGCAGCACACCAGTGGATATTTTGATTATCACATTCTTCTTGTCGAGTGAAAGAGTGCGTGAAATATTATGTAATTTAGATGTTAATTTAAGGAACTGATACTGCTGTTTGAATTTCATGTGACTGTATGCTGGGATGCTGAGCACACGTGTCGGTGAGGGCATCATACTGCAGCGACATCATCCGTCATCCCTGGCCGCACCCTGCCACGTCATCGCAGTCCATCGCAGACTTACCTGATGGGGCGAGACATCGGTGTTGCATTACACAAAGTCGCCAGCCGTCGTCACCAGCAACACTATCACCATTATTAAATGTCATACGAAGTGAATATTCAAATGCTGAAAATTAGAAAAGAGGGTATGGAAGATGTGCTCGCTCCGCCGTGGTTTTTTTCCGGGGTTTTTCCCATTGGCCTTTGCCCGAATGGGGGAGCGTAACTTAAAATCCCTGATACTTAAAAAGCAAACAAAGCACATGCTTCCAAGTGAAAGAACACAGTGAACTTTAAACAGAACAGACAAGGAAAATAAGCCTGCTTGGATGTCCAGTCAAACAAGTGTGACTGTACATCCAAAGGGGGCAATGTAGTGCTACAACGATGATAATTAATATTACAACGACGTCAAACCCTATTTTCATGATTTAAAGAAGTATTCATGATATTAAAAATGTAATTATAATTTTATTGTTTTCATTTTTCTGCTCAGTGTATCAAAGACTTTCTAGTGCACGGAAGAAGTTAGCATTGTTTGTACTACGAAACTATATATGATTGTTAAAGGTTAAGCATGTAATAATTCGATTAAGACATTTTGTTGAGACTGAATTTTGTTCGCGTACTGATCGGTAGAGAAGGAAAAGTTCCCTAATTGATGTGAAGGTATAAAGGCTGTAAAAAGGAGAGAGAGAGAAGGTAAATACAATTTATTCAAAACAAATATCTCCCAACTGTAACGTCTTGTCATTTCCTATAACTAAAATTGCAGGGTCTAATCTGAGCCTGTCCTGAATAACAGCGAAGAACATTTAATGTTATCATATATTTTCTTCGTTTGACCACGGTTGTGTTTCGCATGTTTCTTTTTGTTACGCGACGTGTTATGAATATTTTCATTATACGTGCAAAAGTGCACACAGCTTTAATCGAGCCTGCGTCTTTCGGAAACGATAACTTTTAATCAGTACAATTACGCGAATACCGTCTAAATCGCAACCGTGATCGCAAAGTGTTTCCTGGACCAAATAATTCTTATAAAATGTGTATTCTCCAAAGCGAGCAGCATTGCACTATCGCTGACTCGCAACAATCGAAAGAGTAAAAACAGTGCTTAAATAAAATTGCCACCTTTTAATAATTATTATTATCCCATTAAATAAAGAAATAGCAATTCAGTGCCTATACAATCAATAAACAGAGGGGGCAATTCAAGTTTTGAATCATTCTTTTATTTCCGTTACTTCTTCTTAGGTGTAATGAATGAACAGTTGGGACTAAAGCCCATACCCCTACGTTACACACTTTCTAGTCCGATCACGTCATTCTTTGTCCCCCATTCTTACTGTTTCCCTTGGTTCTCATACATATTGTATATCACATATCATTCCCTACAACTTACCTATATTTTCCATCGAAATTCGAACATCTTGCACCATTTTACATTGTTGAATGCTTTCTCCTGTTCGACATCTCCTGTTCGACATATCCTATGAATATATTTAGATCTTTCTTCAATCTTGCTTCCGTTATCCGCTGCAACGTCAAAATTGCTTCTCTGGTGCCTTTACCTTTCCAAAGCCAAACCGATCGTCTTCTAACACATCCTCAATTTTCTTTTCCTTCCTTCTGTGTATTATTTGAGCCTCACTAGTTCGAATCAAATCCGAGGCACGTTTATTTGTTTGATTTACTGGCATCTCAAGAGATGGTGTGATTGTAGTGTTGTGTCTCTGGAATTACTGTTCCCGTGGAGTCGTGAAAAAAAGTCCTACGCGCCCACCCAGGTTAGGAAAAGACGTTCTGGAGTACGACGCTGCCTAGCGGCGGCCAACTCTTTGAAAAACAAGCCTTACGCACCAAGAGTGCCAATGTATCACCTGGAGGGAACGTCCCCGTTATTGATGTTGTGAGACGTCACCAACTGCATTTGATTGCCTTACTTGCGGATTTGGGTGTCCGTTCGCTGACTGAAATTTTAATTGTTTGTTCTGGACAGCACTTCTTCTGTAACGGTCGGTATTATTCATCTGTCTGCTCACTCGGTTCCTGGCTTGCGTGGTTCTCTAACATTTGTCACTTTTTAAATTGATGGAACAGTTATCGTACGCTTTATTTAGAGTGGACTGGTGTCTATTAAGTATACAATATATTTTTTTCTTAAAATGAAGTTTTAGATTTTATAGACCACTGGTAGTATGTGTTTTAACTGTTTTAGATCCTATTGTGAAGCGTTAAGACCCTGTTGAATTTCTTGATGGCTAAAAGATTATGCTCATTTCCATCTGTTTATAGAGGTAAGGCTTACGCATCCTTTGACACTGATTACGTTAACCGCCCTTTGTCAGATATGTATTGATTAGGCCGTACATTAAAGTAAATTTTCTGGACTTTAATTTGTTCACTTCCTGTTGCCTGGTTCGAGCTACCTTTAGTCTCTTAGATGAATTTGCAAGTGGTGGTGTACAGTTTCCCTCTTTTAAACTCCTTCTTATGTTAAAACGTCTAAAGGCATATCTGAATGCGTAGCTGACTGGATTAATTTTCTTGCATCTTAGCATTAGCTTTTAAAGGCGCCTTTTGGCGAGTAACGTTATAAGAGACCTGAAATACCTTGGCTTAATTTATTTTTACTCAGGCTATACTATTTTTGTCGACATGTTTTGCTACTTGTGTCCCTGAAGATCGGGCGGCGCTCGCATGACTGTAGCGTGCTTGCTACGAGCGGGAGGCCTGTTGGGTGACACTGCGGTGTTTGCAGTATGTTTGGCGCGGTGCCGCTGCATGGAGACCAAGTTTGCTTATGTCGGCAGTCTACAGATTCAAATGAGTTTTATCGGCCTTTCTCTTTCCCCTCTAAAGGTTATTGTTTTAATGCCTGCGTATATATGTAGACGTCACGTTTTCAGGATACTGTGAGTTTTAAATAAAGTCAGACATACTTATTTCACTCCGATTGCCAGTGAGCCTTATTGTGCAAGTTTCTCATGGCAGCTAGTGACTTGCATATGAAATGTCACATTAATCTGTAGGTTATTTTAGAGTCATGATTTTTATTAATGTTTCACTAAACATTGTTTCATTTTTGAAGAAAATTTGTCTATTACTCCACTTGTCCTGATTCAGATCGTTTGTTAAGGCTATTTGTGTCTGCTATCTTAATGAAAATCTTGTCAGTTGATGGCTTCGGGAGTATGTTTTACAGAACTTTCTTATTTAACTGTCATTAAATATTAACTGTAAAGTTCCAGCCTTAAGGGCTGAGACAGTTTGTTATTCTCTTTTTAAATTATCAAGTAAAGTATCTTTAATTCCATTATGGTGCCACTGGTTTTAATTATTGACTAATATTACGTGGTGAGTCAGAGATCATACGAAATTGGCACGTATTGTTCATACACTTTGTTAAAGTATTATGTTTATTAAAACTATGTATGAATTTGTAATTGACAAATGATAACAATTGTGAGCCTGTCCTTCCAAGTCTTGTTTTCCATCCTGTGTTCAGAGGTATCGTTATTCTTGTCAACAACTTGGATGCATGAGCTGTTAACCTGATTGTGCGATAATTTTTACACTTGTAGGTTGTTGCAAACTTCGTAGTTGTGTGGATGATGTTTTTCCGGCAGTCAGATGGTATATCGCCAGAGCTATACATTCATCACACCAACGTGAACAGTGGTTTCGTTAAAACTTCCCCAAATGATTATATAATTTCTGATTCTGTGTTATTTATCCGTTCTATTCAGTCGTAAGTCTTCACAAGTTCTTTTAAATTCCGGTTCTTAGTACTGGGTCCCCTACCTCTTCTAGAACGACTTCTGTTTCTTCTCCTGTCGCGTCATAAGACAAGTTGTCCCCAGCAGAGATGCCACATTCCACCTATCTGCTCTCTCCTTTGCATTTAATAGTAGAATTCCCACTGTACTATATCTCTCTTAAAGTTACTGCCCCTGCTTTTAGCTTCAGCAAAGGTTGTTTTGACTTTTGTATACGCTGAGTCAGTCCTTTCGACAATCATTTCTTTTTCGATTTCTCCACTTATTTCCTGCACCCATTTCGCCTTAACTTCCCTACATTTCCTATTTATTTCACTTCCAAGTGACTTGTATTTCTGTGTTCATGAATTAAGCTGAACGTCTATTTCCTTTTTTCATCGATCACCTGAAATATCTTTTGTCTTACCCATGCCTTCTTCGCAGTTACCCTATATCTATCTACGCTTATCTTTCCAGTTTCAATGATTGTCCTTTTTGAGACGCCCATTCAACTCAGCTGCGTAATGAGCTATTCCCTACCGCGCATTTCATCGTCCCTTAATACTTCGGTACACCACTTCTTTGCGCACTGTTTTTTACTGACTATTCGTTTAAACTTCAGCCTACTCTTCATCACTACCAATTTGTGATTTGAGTCTATATTTGCTCCTGGGTATGCCTTACAATCCAGTATTTGATTTTAAAATCTCTGCCTGACCATTATGTAATCTAATGAAATCTTCTCCTATTTCCCGGCCTTTTCCAAGTACACCTCGTCCTCTTGTGATTCTTGAGTAGAGTACTCGCTATTACTATCTGAAATTATTGCGGAAGAGAATTAATCTTCCTCTTCTCTAGTTCGCAGTACCAAGACCATATTTTACAGTAACTCTTTCTTCTACATTTTCTTCTACAACCACATCCAGTTCCCAGTGACTATTGGATTTCATTTCCCATACTGAAATACTAGTTGAATACTCTCTTATATTATCTTTATCTTTTCATATTCAGCTTACGACGTCGCTGTGTATACCTGTAACTTTTACAACAAAATTGTAGCCAAAACGGTAAGAATTTTTTTTATTCCATGATTACCAGTTTCGGCGAAACTAAATCCGCCATCGGAACCCGTAATCATGGAATAAAAAGAATTCCTGCGATTTTGGCTACCAGTTTATTGTTTTACTAGCATCTAGATCGCTCCCACTGGAGCGCAATGTGCTCCGTACAATATACCTGTAACTATTGTGTCTGTGTTGGTTTGCTGTCGATTCTGATGAGAACGGCTCTATCACTAAACTGTTCACAGCATCTCTCTCTCTCTCTCTCTTACCTATCTTCTTATTCATAATGACTTCTACTCCCGTAATACCATTTTCTGCTGTTGTTGTTATTACTCTATACTCATCTCAGCAGAAATCCTTGTCATCTTTCCACCTCACTTCACTGACTCCTGTTATATCTGGATGGAATCTTTTCAGATTTTCTCGCTTCCCTACCACGTTCAAACTTCGGACGTTCCACGCTCTGCCTCATAGAAGGTTATCCTTTCGTTTGTTATTCAGCTTTTTTTCCCGTGGTCACCTCCGCAGATGGAGAGATAATTTAGATCCTTTTTGAATTATGGGTCACATGTTGTCTGGATACACACTACGTGTCTTTAAATTGGTGCTTCCTATTGCCTTCTGTGTTCTTATGACGTTGATCATTGCTAATTCTCCCACCTTTATGGCAGTTTCCGACCCAAGTGTGCACTGAACCTCTGTCCGCTCCTCCGTCCGTTTTCACATGTCCGTCGGCAGAATGAGAGCGATTTCTTATTCAGGAAATCTTTGGCTGCCACTGCTGGTAATTTTTATTTAGAGTTTAATGGTGGCTGTGTTCGAAACCTGGACCGAGGAAGTTTTGATTAGTAACCAAAAACGTAATTCCCAAACCACCGGTAATATCACTATTTAGTTGAAACGCTATCGGTGAAGTGGATGTACGTATTTGGTAATACAAGGGTTATTCGGAAAGTAAGGAACGATCGGTCTCGAAATGGAAAATACAGTGAAATTCTGATGAAGCTTTGCGCAGATGCGTTGGGCACTGTGTCTAGTACGCCTGTCGATCGCATTGTTTCGCTCTTTCCAGTTCTGAGCTCAGAGAGAATGTGAAGATGGCTAGAAATTAGCGTCTCCTGCCAAGTATGAGGGCCTGGCGAAAGATTCGCCTGAAGCTATGTAATCCACAAAACATAACTGTAATGCGGTTGCCGGCCACGGTGGCCGTGCGGTTCTAGGTGCTCCAGTCCGGAGCCGCGCTGTTGCTACGGTCGCAGGTTCGAATCCTGCCTCGGGCATGGGTGTATGTGATGTCCTTAGGTTAAATAGGTGTAAGTAGTTTTAAGTTCTAGGGGACAGATGACCACAGCAGTTGAGTCCCATAGTGCTCAGAGCCATTTGAACCATTTTGTCATGCGGTTCGTTCTACACGATAATTCTCGGTCGCACTTTGCAGGGGCAATGAAGATGCTCCTGCAGCGTTTACGATGGAAACTGTTTGATCACCCACAATACAGGCCGTAATTGGCGGCCTCTGAGGTTCATCTCTGCTCAAATGAACCGCTGGCTATGAAGAAAATATTTTGACACAGACAACATGCTGCAGTCCATAGTAGAAAATTGTCGAAAAGCACTGGCGGTTGTCTTCTATAACGAGGGAATTGAAAAGTCGGTATAACGCTACGACAGATATCTAAGACTGAGCGGCGACTGTGTAGAGAAGTAGCTGGAATGTATAGCTAACCGTTGCAAATAAAACAGTTTTGATTTTCACTGTGGTTTCCATTTCGCGACGTATCGCTCCTTACTTTCCGAATAGCCCTCATAGTTACAAATGGCGCCGATCTGCGAGGAAAGAATTTATGTCAGTTTCAGGTCGTACATCAGAACAAACCGAAGTAGGAAGAATGCACGGTGTTCTGCGCTTATATAATAAAAGTCATAGATACATGATACATGCATGTAGTTCTAATGCCACCTATGAACGTATAAGAAGTATAGGTGAAACGATAATTTATTTATGCAGAGATTAAATTGGTTTATGACATTTTGTAAAGCTATTCCAGTATACTTTTTTGGTGTTTTCTTAATTATTTTGTTCTTCGTACATTGACGTATAAACATTGCGTAACGCATGTACTGCCTCGTTCCATGACCAGTTAACTTTGGCTCGTGTGGTCCCACGGAATTTGATAAGTAAATAATATCTTGGCATTAAGGTAGGTGGACACAAATAGCCCCTCACAGTTCTCCAAGAACTCTCGTCAGTAACAGCTGCGTTATTTGGAAAATTACTTTTTTTTCTGTGTTTTTCCGGTGTTATGTCTAGCTCACAGCATACGTGACGTAAAATGACTTTCTTCTGTGTCTTGGTTACAGCCTGTATTACGAGCCCAGAGTTCTGTAGAAACTTGAGTTTAATTGAGTGATAATAACGCACTACCTGCCGTACTGAACACGGTCCGTATATCATCAATTATTCCTTTCGTAACGATTATGACTCCTGTTAAAAAATACGCTCAGTCTCCTCCCTATAGTACTGATGGACAGTTTCTGCGATTACTCTGCTTATAGTTACTTTACATTCACTGCCCTCCAATTTGCGCGTTTCAGTATTGGTGAATTCTGCGAGCTTAGGCTGCCTGTAGCAACTGTCGTAAATTATGTTCTGTGACGTTCATAAAAGAGACGGCTATTTAATAATTCTTTCTGTGTATCGAAGTAATTATCTTCGCTTGTGCAAAAGAGGCGTAAGTCTGAAATGTTCATCTATGAAAAGAGAAAAGCTGATATACTATTTTAATGAAACGCGTGGTGCGTTTGTAACGCTGTGCTGTTAGTTATAATTTCAGAAGGGATCGTACTGCTTATTGGCAGCCTCTTTTCGCTTTGTAAATAGGCAGACATGTATTAATTGGCAACAGATATACGTACGCATACAAATTCATACACTATTTTTAATGTTTCAGGCGTCAGCGACGCGTACTTCCTGTGTATTCCGCCTTGTTTAAAGCGCTACGGATATCATACGCATATTCAATGAGAGTCATTAGTGATTCTCTCTTTGAGGAAATCTCAGCTCTGACGCATGTGGAATTTGTTAAAAAGTTTCCCCGGCCGTGCATTCATTACAGCACACCTGCTCCTTTGAAGAGAAAAGCCAGGTGTTCACTGTGACCTCTGCGATACGTTTCTTGCAAACTTTTCATCATCCACTGATTTGCTTACTGCTCCTGGAACTCCCTACATTATAAGCACGTTGTAATCTCTTACGGCTCAACGAGAACGGTAAACTTCAAAGGTGCTAGAAAATGAAATACTACCCAAATATTTTGTTTCAGGAATCCCGCCATCGACCTTTTGCACAACTTCTACAATATTTCCTCAGTAGCCGAGAGTACTTAACTAGTAACGTTGTATAAGTCCTTAGACTTCCATACTGTGTGTCAACTGAAATATTTTTTTTTATTACTTCGACAGTATTTGAAGCCGTAGTCTTCATGGCGACTAAATGCTAATTTCAGCTGATGGAGACTCTACGTACTGTCTTATTTCTGTTATTAGTTGACTAAAAACGTGAAATTTTGGGATGCCATTGGACAGTTAGAAGTAATTGTTATTACGGAGTGGTGGCTGCATGATTGGCTACTGCTTTTGCAATTCTGACGGGTGGATAGGCAGCAACAACGAGTCGGTTGCTTTAACCATGGGCGGTATTTTCCTGCAGAAGGACGCTGATGCTGTGCGACGTTTCTGTTGTGTCTGTTTGTTTGCGGTGTTGAGCTGAAGTCACTTGTAATTGCTGGTTTAGGCACCTTTCAAATATCAAGGTTTTCTGTCAATAGTTCTCAGAAAAAGTTTGTATGTCTGATGTGGTTAAGAAAAAGTATAAAATAAAATTTTCTATCGCACGGCGTAATATGCTGCTTTACAATTCATATGTATACTCAAGACTCACTGAAATAGAGATGTGATAATCGCGGCGTGAAGTTCATTAATTAAAAAACACAACGGTGAGGAGCAGTTTTCGAATGAGTAACACTCTAAAAGTGCACGTGAGGCAAAAGATAGACGACAAACGGAATAAATCTTTGAATTCAGTAGTCTATACAATACAATGCAGCACTCGTGAAAAGACTCTTGCACAGACGGTCAGAAATTACAAGAGGTTCAAGGAGCACACACATCCATAGAACATAAATGCTTTTCGATAGCACTCGACTGCGTAAAATCATACTATAGGTAAAGTAGGCTGCAGCATGCAGGTTGTGCGCACTGCCTCTAAGAGATGACCATTGAATCTTTAGAGGAATAGAGATATATGGGATTAGAAATAATATCGCTCTACACTTCTCAATGAAATGAATTATTTTGCACCCAATGACTATTCTTCCCACTTTTTGTTATGTTACGGGTATTATATCCTGGTAGAGCTATGCTACTGCCGCTGCCGCTCATATTTATCTTGCATTGGTTTCGGCAAACTGTTGTACCCGCAGCCTTTTTTATCGTGATTTGACACACTTCTTTCAACTGCTTATTTATGTATTGGTCCTGTCACAGACTATTTCTAGGAACCAGCTCTTGTAATTTTAACGAACTTTTGTTTAGCCTTGAAGCTTTCATAGGTTGTACTGCTCATTCTATTCCTTTCCATTATCTCTTGGTCCAGTGTCGTCAGCGGTTCCTCGGATATTTTTTTTTTTTGTATGCCCGCTGTGCCCACGACTTTGTTGCCTTTGACAAGCTTCTGTCAATTAACTTTTACTGTACCGAATTTGGCATATACATTTTATGTATTCAATTGAGTTATATACAGACGTAGTCTAAGATTACATCTCAAAAATCATCTTACGCTGTAGCAAATTGTATTCGGCCAACGATGTCTAGGGACCACGCCTCCCTCAGCTGTTTGTACCGGTGCTGTAAGCCCAATGCGCAAGCTACGACTCGACGTTATCGGATATGAGAATTTATTATCTTATCGTGATGTTACTCCAAGTCAAAACAGCACTTATGGCCACATATTCTAATCGTTTCTTCTATGAAGACAGATACGTTTGCTAACTTTCCTCTCTATGTACATTACAACACTGCTTACTGCACTTGTTAACATTGTACACATTTTTTATAAAATATGTACATTACAGTATTTTGATCAATCTGAAGATGATCAAAACGATCGAAACCGAAAGTTACATAAACGAATATTTGCGATCAGAGATTGTTGTGGTTTTCAAAATTAATAATATTGAATTAATAATATTGAAGACCTGGCCACAGTAACGACGAAAGTCGATGGCATGGAGGCATAATATAGACTACCCTTCATTTTACGAGGTTCAGGTGGTAAGAGGTGACCGGTTATCTACACTTCCTTGATTTTGCGTTCCTGAATTACGGCAGCACACATCAGGGATTGTGTAGAGTCGTCCATTCTGCAGTTGTCATAGGGAGGTGCAACTCACATGATTCATTTATATGAAGGGGCCAACTGCAGTCTCCCCATATCGGGTCGTATGTCCACTGGGAAAATATATTACCGAAGTATTATAATTCAAAACACGGCATCGGGAGTGAGAGAGACGGCTTCACATCGTAGCCGTAAACCGTGGTTCCGGCTTTCCCCGGAAGCAAATCTCACTCAAAAGTTACGTCTTCATCCATGTGCATCCTTAAAAACCGATAAAAAGCCGATATCACGCTTAGGCTTTTATAGTATGCTTCTGTAATAGGTAATTCACAGACGTCTTCACAAGAGCAACGCCCAGGACCGGAAAGGATCCGCCATTGTGATAAAGATATAAGTGAAATGGATTATTAATTCAGACTGATCGATTGCAATTAATTTACCGTTTGCGAACAAGAGAACAGGGACGATAGATGAGAGGGGTTTGTTTGATTACATCAACTTTTAATCTTAGAAGGAGACTTCTGAAGAAAGGAAGATGCCCTTGTACCTTTTCTTAACGCGATTCCACGTACAACGCCTCTGTTTATGAGGTGTAGTGATAATAATGAACTTCTGCTTGGATCACGTTCGTTAGCTATCATACTTTTTTCACGAGTGGGCCTTCCTGTACAGTGCACCATCGTACGAAAACACCTTCACGGAGCTACTGAAGTTCTCTGCGATATCACGTACCATGTAAGCAGTTACTGCCGTATAACACTCCCGAATACACTTCTCCATCAGCCGATTTCATCCGTTTAAGAACGACGTGTAGAGTTCTATCTGGTTGATAATCTTCAGTCTATCTAGGAATAGTGACAGATACTCGATAAGAGCTTGTTTGGTTAACTAAACGTCAGAGTGGAATGGTGCCGAATGCCTGCCGGAATTTCGGACACATTGACTCGATCGCTACGCTGTTATCTACGGTTCTCTAGGTCACGTGCACAAGCAGCGAGCCTATTTTCACGAGGGCTCAGTTTGGAACTCCTAATGCGCGAGCATAAAGTTTGTTCTATAAGTAAATATCAGAATGACGTCAGTGCGTGAGGAGAAAATACGATCCATGATCCTGCAACTGGTAGCCGTAAACGATATACGCTGCAACTGTACGACGGCTGTTCTTCGAAACGGAAATGACCAGCAGTTTCCTCCTACCACAGCGTATCTGTGTATCACTTGTTGCTTAGGGACCTATGACAAATGATCAAGGTGACACAGTCACTATGAAGGGGACCCCATTAAACGTCTACCTCCGGCAGTCGCTCAAGTAAATTTGACGGTGGAGATAATAGATTGTCCCATCTTGTGGATTCTACATTCTGCATTCTATATTCTACATTCTGGAACCTCGACATCCCACATCCAGCTGGAGAAGTAGCATCCCTCCCCCGACGTCTGACTGCAACCAGCGGATGGAGTCAAGTACTGTGGGTCCCAGGGCTGTCCACTCCTGTTCCATTTCTACACACACACCGGATGAGCCTTCATAAATGTACGACAGCGTAAAACGGTAAACGTCCTGGCCATGAGAGGGCATCTGGAAGGGTCTGTATATCAGCTCGCACGGTGGACTCCTCTCTGTAATGCAGTAGAAGTAGTAGAGGTGCGAGTGCAAACGATCCCATTGTTGAAACTTCCTGGCAGATTAAAACTGTGTGCCCGACCGAGACTCGAACTCCGCTGCAGAGTGAAAATCTCATTCTGGAAAAATCCCCCAGGCTGTGGTTAAGCCATGTCTCCGCAGTATCCTTCCTTTCAGGAGTGCTAGTTCTGCAAGGTTCGCAGGAGAGCTTCTGTAAAGTTTGAAAGGTAGGAGGCGAGATACTGGCAGAAGTAAAGCTATGAGGACCGGGCATGAGTCGTGCTTCGATAGCTCAGATGGTAGAGCACTTGCCCGCGAAAGGGAAAGGTCCCGAGTTCGAGTCTCGGTCAGGCACACAGTTTTAATCTTCCAGGAATTTCATATCAGCGCACACTCCGCTGCAGAGTGAAAATCTCATTCTGATCCCATTGTTCATCTTAATTTTCCATCATCCATTGTCATCATTCCATTCTACAGCCGATGGTAGTCCTTATTCGTATTTGTGAATTCATTTGATGTGTTTCGCCACGGCTGTGGTCGCCGCAGTGCCATAGCAGTGGAATTTTGCATCGCAACCAGAATAACAAAGGCCCTGCAATATCGTACTTTCACCTTCTTTCAGCTGACCAATTACCATACAGCACTTACCGAACAGTAAGCTGACCATTGTAAACCTCTGCCGTCACCTTGGTCCCCTCACTGTCAGACTGTATTATCGGTGTTGCATGAGACGACTTTGACGCGATCATCTGCGCCTATGGAACTGCTATCTCTCTTCTATGGCCCGGTAACTTACTTATGAAACGTGAAATTTCTGACTAGCTTGTTTGTTTCGCGTGACAGACACCGACAAGCTTTTGTCAGAGTGGTTTGTAGTGAGTTTCTGTGGCGTGTGGATTCCTGGTCAATCACGTATCACGCGCTCGGGAATCATTTTTGACTCCATCGTGAGTGTTCCGCAATGGCGAGTAATCGGTGATTAGGCTCACACTTATTGTGTGAGTTTTGTAGGTAGACCACGAAAAATGTAAGTTTGTATGGTGTCTGCTGTGTTTTGAGATCTCTGTGACATTCATCTGAAACGTCAGACTGATTGCATATATCATGCTATGGTGCGAGTTGTGGGTTTATTGACGAGGAGAGAACTTGGGCATGTCATTCGAGAGTAACAACCAGAAGGTCTCGCCTGTGTACTGTGTGGAATTTTGAGCAACTACAGTAAGACTGCAGGCACCACTGTGCTTTATATGGCCAGTTAGTGGCATTATACAGTGACATTTGGTTTGCGAGAGCTGTGTCCGAGAGAGTAGTAAATATGACTGGGTATATGTTACTGATCTGTTTTCATCTTATTGACTGTCTGATTGTTCGACTAATATGAGTGTGTCTAGTTACTTCGTCGGCTTGTGTTCCTTTGTATATGCCTTGACTATTCGAGTCTTGATTTTCATAGTACTTGTGTGCTGAACACACGTCTTCGCATATGTAATATACGATCAGTATGTACTGATCAGCGTGTCGCTTGATGTTGCCGTTATATGCTGTGGCTGGCTCTAAGGAACTATGTCCCTGTTGGTTGCGTCATGTGAATGTGTCGAATACTAGTCCGTGCTATTAATTTTAAGGAGGTATGCATATTTATTAAGTTGTGCCCTTGTGTGCCTAAGGAACAAAGAATGTGTGTTCGTTGTGGTTGTCCGCTTTTCTCAGTGGCTGTCTTGAACTCTCATCTGTAAAGTTCTACAGTGAGAACTGTCCTAATTATTGTTGTGATAAATTAGGCTGTGGCCCCGGTTAGTACTAAGTGTACCTCCGTATGTACTAAAGAGAGCTATACAGGGTACAAACTGTAGAGTAAGGCAGATACAGGAATACATGCAACAAATGATTGAGGACGTAGAGTGCAAGTACTGCTATGAAACGAAATGGTTGGCACAGGAGATGTATTCGTGGTTGCCCCATAAAACCAGTTCGAGGACTGATGACTCCAAAAATCTGTTAATGTCTATAAATGGCTATGAGCTGTACGTTAGACACACTACACGTTCCCTGCAACACGTTTTCTCTTACACACGGGAAATATAAAAGCAAGTCCCGTCTTTCCATGGATTTCGACCCGCCAGTGTAATTTTTGGTAACGCCCTGATAATCTCGAAGAAACGCTACGAACTGACGCGGGAAGGTCAGTGGGTGACTAAAAATTTAGATCGTTGAAATATATCGATTCTAACTCGTCGGGCAGTGTGTGGAGAGCCAACTAGGAAGGACGAGAAGGGTATGAGCAATGAGGACAGAGTTGCAAAGTCACTTGGCCAGCAGCGACTGGAACAGGAAAGGGAGGTAATGACAGTGGCACGTAAAGTGCCCTCCGCCACACACCGTTGGGTGGTTTGCGGAGTATAAATGTAGCTGTAGATGTAGATGTAGCGAAACTGGGTAGTGGAGGCCGATCCTGAGGTAGCAGCTAGCGACAAGTCCCTGTCAGCATGCATATATCGGTTCTTGTTGTGAGTGGGCTGGCAGTTTGGGTCCAAGGAAGACCTAACTGGCGAGACACCTATGGATACTATTCATTATGTGCACTTTACATCAAACGTCTACAAGAAACGTCTCGGCGAAAATATTGATTGTGTAGCCGTCTGACTTTTGGCTGTCTTTTATGTTTGATACGCGCTAGCACATGGAGGGTTCAGTGTTTTCCTTTTTACTTTTGTCCTAAAAGGGTAGCTGCAGCAAGCCGTAGTTGTGTTTGCCTGATACACACTTCTATTGTTTAAGGTTCTACATGAATTAGAACCTGGGTCTGATACCTTATATCAGTGGTCCTCCACTTGGGGTAACTGCCACATCAATGGTAAAATTAAATATCTTGGGGGAAAGGGGGATTGGGTAAAACCAAGAAATGTCCGATTTTGGTTGTCATGAAATTAAACTGTTTAAAATATCAGTACCAATAGCTTGACAGACCAATGGGTAAGTAAATTTAAAATTCTTATGTGTGAGCGTTAACGTATAATGCGACGAGGTAGAGGTCACAGCGAACTTATTACAATTATCTGAAACGAGGCTGCAGTCGGGTGTGACAACCACGAAGTCCCAGCCGGCTGCTTACTTCATGCCGCACTTTCATTTTTGGCTCCACCGGAGTATCGGCTCTCTTACATCCCTTCTTTCAGTAGTCAGTTATTCGCTTATTGGCCAATTCGACGGACGCGTGAAGTGGTGCCTCCTGTTCCACTACAGTCTCAATGTGTTTCGGACTATTAGACTAGAAACAGAAGCAGGTGAATGAAATATTTCCTGTTCAAGGGGCAACTATTTGCCTAAAAGTTGCTAATTACATCTCTGAATTCGGTTCACAATTTGACTTGAATAGCTGAGTTGATAAGAAGTAAGTAGCTACGTAGGTTTCTGTCTTATTTGCGGTTGCGATGCCACTGAGCAATAATCAAGAAAACATGACAATAAATGGGAAACACAGCTACAGTCTGATAATTATTTGCCAGTAAGAACCGAGCTGAATTCCCTATATGTCTCTAGAATACTTTTTCAGTACAGAATAAAAGCTGTACAGACAAATCTGTCATCTCAGACTTGGGTGGTTGCAAACTTGTGAAGCGAATAAAGTTTAGGATGAGAAAAATGGTTTTAGAAATCTGTAAGACGCATTCTGATACAACTTTTTCATTTACATGAAAATAGAAAATATTCACTATCATCATAGCGCGGTGAGTAGGTTTGCTTCTTATGAAGTTTAACAAGAATTTAACATCTGGTCATGCCTCAAAAGACAGCGCACACTTTTCAATACATACCGCTGTCTGCTCGCCCCATTTTATTGCGACACTGGAGCTAGCCAAGCCGTCTCGTGAACACGCGTGAACTAGACTTGTGGAACCTGATACTACTCCTGTTGCAAACTTAGCGCGATCTGGTTCATTGTTTTTGCCGCAATTCTTTGATGCGGACTTGATGCGGACACTTAGTCACAGACTTATATCCCCAGTAGGTAAAGAATCATGTCCCCACTTCATTGAAAGCACACAGGAAGTGACTCTCATTCTGCAACTTAAGATACGCCGTGACGAGAAATTTGTCTGCGAGGGTCAGCCAAGTCGTACTCCACCGACTTTTACGGTGATTATTGGAGTCGCGGTTTCAGGCGTATTACCACCCCTTGCCCAAGTAAAACTTGAGGAATCGTTGATAAAACATACACAGTTTCAGATATACAATGATGAGAGAAAGGTAGTGCATCCTATCATCTTTATAAAAAGTTTTAAAAATGTTTTGCCTCTCTCATGGACAGTCAGGCTAAAGATTCAGTTTGTCACATCCTTTACTGTCCAGTAGTATTTAAAGGACGAACTAATAACTGAACGGCGACAGCTGAGTACGGATGATGTGGAATTAATACAGGCTGCCTTTCAGGCTAAAATTAACGATATTTTAATGAAAGTGATTCTGGAAACCGGTGCCAGCACGTCCGTGATAGATGAACAATTGTTCCGTTGTGTGGAGATCAGGAAGCTGCCAACTTTACCAGTGGAAAAACATGTGCACGAACTATTATCGGCACATTAGCTTTGTGCTCCCTGACAGTACCACACTAATGGAGGTGAACAATATCTCAGCAGAAAGTGAAAACGATACGGAAGGCGCCTGGGTGAAAGCCCTATTATAGCCACACGGTATGAGTACAATATGCAAGTCCGAGCTCACGATACATTCTGCCGAGTGACCTATTCTATCCCCTGGTCGAAAAAACATTCGGTAGGAAAGGAAATACAGAGGATGTTGAGATGGGGAATCATCGAGACATCCCTGTCGCCATATAGTAGCCCTTTAATAGCTGTGACTAAACCTGAAAGTAGCATCAAGTTAGTGTTAGGCGCAAAAGACATAAACATCGTAATACCTGTGAGTACTCGACCACAGAACGTAGGGGTGCAGATACAAATATTTCAAGTGGTTAAATACCTTACTAGTTTTGATTTAAAAGGTTCGTATTGGCAGGTCCCCTTAACGCCTCAATCGCGATAGTATACGATCTTTACTTTCGCAGGCCTCAGTTATCAGTTTGGAGTTTAACCTTTGGTCTAAATGTCAGTGCAGGAGTGTTTATTATGGCACTTGGCACACCGCTAGGGCCTGGTTTGCAACAAAAAGTAACTGTCTATGTAGACGATATACATATAGCCATGGAGACGTGGAGTCAGTAGCCTGAAATATTGCAGCGCATTCTGTGTAAATTCCAGACGTGTGGAGTAATTGCCAATTTAAACCAATCGAAATTCGGTCGCGAGGAAATTAAGTTCCTCTGACATATAATTTCACCTGTAGGATATTGCCCAACGCTAAGAAACTCGTACAGTCGAGAAAATGTCATATCAAACATCCAGAAAACAATTAAAGGCTTTATTAGGGATGGACTCATTTTTAGAAGATTTGTTGCTGGTCAGTTACTGAGCAACAAGGATTTACTGATACTATTAAGGAAAAATAGACCATGGATATGCACACAGGAATGGCAGAATTCATATGATCAGAGAAAACAGGCTCTATTACTGTGGACATACTACACCATCCTAATATGTCTCTGGATTTCTTCCTTGCGACGGATGCTTCCACCTCCGATCTTGCAGCCTGTCTATTCCAGAAAGAAAACATGGGACAACAGACACAAATAAAAATAATAGGATTCGCGGGTCGTGTACTTAACGCATGCGAGAGATCGTAGTCAGCTTTGGAGTTGGATGCACTTGTCCGTGGTGTGTGCCCAAAAGAAATACTATTGTATTTTGTGATCACCAGGCACTGAGATAGGCTATTACACAAAAGGCTCGCCAGCTGGGTGTTAGCGCTGCAAGATTATAACCTACAGATAAGGCACGTGAAAAGTGGAGACAATGCCGTCACAGCTGCGTTGTCTCGTTTAACGCAAGGTTTACCAGAATTCTCCAATCTAGTTGAATAATCCAGAAAGTTTAAGTTTCTCATATTGAGATACCCTATTAGGAGGCTAACATAAGTAGGTATGTGCAGTAACATCAACGAATTATAGCGAGAGGAGCCTACGTTGACAAATACAACTAATTCGTTATAAGGGAACAACGGAGGGCAATATAACTCGGTGTATTAATTTCACAATGAAAGAGTGAACAGTCAGTGCATTGGTGTATTGGCGACCCACCAGGATTTATTAGTCTTTTCGACTGTTACACACACACACTTACTAGGGACATTTTGGAGGGAAGAAGAGCGCCCGATTTATCAGCAAATTAGTACAGAAAAGTGAAGCCAATATTGAGAGCTTGCCTTATATGTTAGAAGTCTAAGTCAACAACGCGTAGCACTAAGAACGTACTTCATCAAACAGTGCCAACCGAACCACTGCATATCGCAGCGGTCGACGTCACTGGCCCATTACACATCGCATGGGGAGGAGTGAAGTATGTTAATGCTGTATTTGACATCTGTACAAAATATTTAAAGCTTTATCCATCAGAAAGTTCCACTTCAACTACTACAGTGAAGAATTTAGCAGATAATTTTATTCCCAATGTACGAAAACCCACTTCCTTGCCAACTGACAATGTGGCTTGCTTCAGAAGCAGACGTGGAAGCAGTTCGTACAAGATCAAGGTATAAAACATAGACTTGTCTCTTATTTCAATCCCGGGAAAGAGAGATGCTTTCGCGATCTAAATAGATTTATACGGACTTATGCAGCCAATCAACAGACCAAGTGGTTAAAGTACATCCCGTTGTTCGAAAAAATTCGTATCAACCCACCACATGAGTCAACTGGATGGACGCTGGCGGAAATCCTTCAGACTGATCGGCCTGGCAACGAATGGTTAGAACGTTTTCCCATTATGTCAAACGTAGTGGCAAAAGAGGAGAGGCTGATTACAGGCTTTTAGGTCGTTGCAACACCACGCAAACATTCTTAAAAGAAAGTTTGACAAGATTTTGAAACAAGTGCATTCATATGAGATTGGAGAGTTAGTTATGCTGAGGAGTCATCCAAAAGCCTCTCGTATTAATAAAACAAATAAAAAGTGGCAACTAATATATACAGGGGCACATCTAATTGTGGGTATGCGCAACGAAAGGTGCTCTTCGCTAGCAAACCCTGAGACTAGAAAAATTCGTGGATTATATCCGCAGAAAGACCTAAAACCTTTTATTGGGTAGAACAATGGCATTCCTAAAAACTGAGAACAAATAAATGAGTGAAAATTCTAAATAGATTCGTACTTGATAAGCAAGCATACTTTTAACAAATTTAGGTTAGTTTAAATATACGTTTTTGTGATTTATGTGTGCTTTGCTCATTTTTGTGGTTAAATTTTCTTGTCTTGCTAAGTGTGTAAGTATGTGTATTCTTGCATGAGTTCAATTGAATGTGTGCATCATATATGTACATGAACTAACTTATTATAAAATGAATCGGACATACGTATTCATAAATGACCTACTAACACTGAGGACAGTGCGTGCACGCGAAAATTTGTCCCACTAAAATATTGATAATGCCCATTCTCTGGACGGGATCGTTCGCATTTCTCATTTCAACTTAAGTACAGCTTGATATATTTAGCGCGAATATGAGCTAGAAGTACTTGTGGCTGCCCTCTTACATACAAGGCAGATGCAAGTGTGCAATCAAAGTTAAGCGAATGATTCTGTGTTGAATGATAATATTATGTACAAAATTTACTGAATTCACGATATCAGATTGGCCAAATGGCCGACCTTAATGAGTAAGAGGACTTGACAAACAACATGATAATTTTGTAATAGACAAAGCTTATTACATATCAAATTACTTGTCAGTAAAGCCGACGAAAAATGTAATATCGATTGTGTATATATTTATGTACAGACTGTTAGTGAAAAGAATCAAAATGTGCTCAATAAACCTTTAATGTGAAGTACTTTTCCGGACACTCAGATAGTGACATGAGGAAACAATTTACGCACATGGTACAAACTTTAAGCAAAACAAGAGCGAAACATACTATACGTGTTACAGCTAGCCAAAACATTGATAAACTGTACCAAAGTGCAGCAGTAATAAAGTAAACTTAAATTCCCATCACATAAATCTGAAATAAAGTGCTATATGATTTTTATAGTTTCACTGAACTGTGCATAGCAAGAATCAGTGGTGTTTATTGCAAGACAGTCAACCTGTGCATCGTAGCTAAGACTGAGTGGGTAAGGAACAACTAACAGCGAGATAAAATCACAAGTGACCGCTTTGAGCGGCACAAGTGTTAGCGGAACAGTATGAGAGTGTCACAACAATAAACCTTGCACGGACGCCCACCAGAATGACGTACAAGAAAATCATAGTGAAAACGAGTGCTACGAATGACTACTTACGTTAAAATAAAAGACTGATCTGAAAAAGCTAAATCCCAAGTGAAGTACTGTTATTGTCTGTTCTCGACCCACATAATACAGACACTTACAAATACTCATGTGACTGGAGCGTATGGTCTAATTTCCCTTACAGCCAGTGTATTTTGTAATACTATTGGTGAGAAATCTATAGCACAGTGGGTTATTTTTCATGTTGCATGAGTGGCGAGTGGGTGGTAGGAGCTATGGACCACTCGGCTGATTGACGCTGGGCGACGCTCACTTGCTCACTGACGTCATCCACCAGTCATCGAACCTGTTTTTCGCGCCTTGTTCCCGCTTCTGCCGATAACCTGCTCTGAATACTCGCCGGCACCGACATCAACTGCCGTGGCGCCGATGATGAATTACCTTGAACTAACGTTGGTGTATAATCTTTGTAAAAAAAAAAAAGTTTTGCAACAGTAATGTGAATGCTAACATATATTTTTCTCAATACCAAACTACATGAGCGCTTTACCAAAGTAACTGAGAATACATGGAACATTGTCCTCGAGCATCTAAAGTCAAATGAATTTGATTTGCTAAATCGTCATAAACGTCAAACGTTTCGCCAGTATTTCTAACCTGACAAAGATTTTTGCCTTATAAGTGAAACTAGTATAAACTGTTATGGTCTTCAACATTAAGTAAAAAAATATGTCATGCACATTCATAAGGGGAGTTAGAATGGAAGAAAAATTTTTTATTTACTTATTGAGATTTTTATCTTATTATAAAATTTGTAATTTTCCGAATAAAATGATCTATACATATACCACTTATAAACTCACATGGGATGTATTTTATTTTATTTTTTAAATATAATCTACACTGGTTGAAAACATTGAAGTATTTACGTGCATTACTTCAAGATCTAATAAAATCAGTAGTTTGTTTTATAGAAGGCTGTGGATTGATGTGTTATAAAGGTTAAATTACGCGTTTGTATTGGTAGCAGTGTTAAAAACGGTGTCATACCGTTTCATAGTATAAACATGCACTGTAAGTTGAAGTGCTAACGTTTTTCCGAGGAAAAGTGATGAATAGATTGGTAAATCTCTCAAAAAGCAAAGTATGACGCCAAAATGGAGTGTTTTTAAGAAATGTGGGTTTCATGGTAATAGATTTTCGAATAAAGGGAAACATTGTGTTCAACAAGAGGCGTGTGAAGTAACAGACTATGAAATACAGCCAAACTTGTCAGTGCTTCGTAGATTGAAATTAAACGTTGTGATACACAGTTTTCTCAAAAAATGTCGAAATGTGTGTGAAATCTTATGGGACTTAACTGCTAAAGACATCAGTCCCTAAGTTTACACACTACTTAACCCAAATTATCCTAAGGATAATCGCGTGCGGCAGTTTTCTCAATAAGAAAGTGAAGTACCTCCACGTACAATGGCTACAGTGAGCCAACCATTACCACGATCGAAAGTATCATTAATGTCTATACTAAAATTCAGTCTACAACCACGGAAAACACAAGGTCCGTCGACAAGTGCAGTACCAGCAACACTCTTAACTGGTATGCGGTTCTTCTTGTCTCCAGATGTTGTGGCGAACTCGATGTTCTCGACGGTTTTATAAACTGTCTGTTTAGAACGGTGACGAATTCTCCTGTAAGGCATCGTGGCGGCGTTCAATGCAGTTGCCTGTGCAGCAGCAGCAGCAGCGCGAATGAGCCTCAGCGTGGCTCTCGCTCGCTTATATAGTATATGCATATAGATAGTATATGCATATAGTATATGCATATAGATTTACACATCGTAACAAGAGTGTTAGGTGAATGTATGTGTTGCAAAATATGTGGAGCGACAGTAAATTTACATGAAGACGGTATAAAATGGAATAGCCAGGAAATTTATCATTAACTGTGCCTGTTGTAAATGTACTAATTCGTTTTGGAGTTCTGATGAGTGTAAAAATAATCATAGTGAAGTAAATGTTAGGTGGTTTCATGGATAGAGAGCTATTGGCTAAGCACACACTGCAGCAGAAACAATGTGTGCCATGATGAATATGCCACGCCGACCTTGTAAAATCGACAAGTGTGCGGTATTTATTGCAGCTGCTGTGGAATCTGTTGCATGTGAGTCAATGAAGGGTGCTGCAAACGAAGCTGTGGAAATAAGTGATGGTATGAGTGACATGCCAGTAGCTTTTGATAGCACTTGGCAGAAGTGCAGCTACAGTTCTAAGAATTCTGTCGCTGCGGTGACCAGTGTGGATAATGAAAAGGTAATAGATTTGCAGATTTTAACCAAACATTGTTATATGTGTAAATCAGGGAATTAAGAACTGCACACCTCTGACAGAAATTATGAAGGAACAAGTGGTGGTATGGAGGCCTCTGCAGCTATTGAAATTTTTAGTCGATCTGTGAACGAAAGGGGAGTTTGTTACACTAAGTTCTTAGGTGATGGAGACTCAAAAGCATATAGCAGTGTAGTAGCCGCTCAGCCTTATGGTGAGAAGATTATCACAAAACTCGAATGTGTTGATCATGTCCAGAAGAGGATGGGCACCAGGTTGAGGAAGTTCAAACAACGTTTGAAAGACAAGAAATTTTCTGATAGTAAAACCATAAGAGGCAGGCTGACAGAAAAAATTATTGATGAGCTACAGCAATATTATGGGATGGCCATTAAATATAATATTGGGGATTTGCTGAAAATGAAGCAGGCAGTATGGCCTACCTTCTTCCATTGACTGTCAACTGACGAAAGACCAGTACACTACCTTTGCCCTCCTGGACCTGATCCACGGTGCAATTACTGCAATGCCCTGTACTCAAGCAGTTCATACAGACATACACATTACATCCCAACAGCAGTCATGGATATCATAAAACATGTGACTCTTGAAATTTTCCCGGCGTATCGAATATTCCACAAGATTTCGGGATTGCAGCCGGATCTCATCGACTTCTTTCCACGATATTTCGGCTGACAACCTTACAGCCATCTTCAGGCGAGTGTTTGACACTGGAGATTGCTAGTGTAAGTCGCTCTATTTATACGTAAAAGTGCCGCAGGCGCGCATGCGCAAGTTACCGTAGCATGCGCGCCACCTGTCGATTCCAAGGCCCTCTGCAATATTACTGCATCTATGGAGCGCCAACGAATGCGTGAAAAAAGTAAAATCTGCACGCAGACGTGTCCAAAACAATAAAATGCAAAATTTCATTATTAAAATTAAAAATACTTGTCGCTCGACATGTCAGAAGCCATAAAAAGTTTTCTTTTGGTTGAAATTAAAGAAATCAACGGGTCCCAGGCCTTATTCAATAAAAAGCCACCATCACGATTAATGAGATTTTCCGCTAAACGTATTTCGACGGATTCCTTCACAACTGAATCCCAGAAGGATCTCGATGGGGCCAAGATTTTCGTGGCCGAATAATCCATAGTATGTCCTGTGGAAATACAATGTTCGGCTATGGCCGACTTACTAGGCTGTAAAAGGCGAGTGTGGCGCTCATGTTCAACGCAGCGGTCGTGTACTGTGCGTGTGGTTTGACCAATTTAGGCTTATCCTTATGGATCTTGTTGAGTGAGACAACGTACAGGAAGCTTGATAAAGACCCTACTCGGAAAGTAGAAAGGAAAACGTCAGAGTTGCTAAACTCCTCTTCTCTGCCGCAAGAAGTTGTGAAAAGATTGAGACCTCACAGTTCTGTTCCACCTAGGTTATATGTTCTTCCAAAGATCCATAAGGATAATGTGCCCTTACGACCCATAGTGAGCAATGTCGGTGCTCCAACATATGATTTATCGAGTCATTTGGCTTCGCTACTGAGACCTTTCGTTGGCAAATGTACGCACCATATTCGCAACTCTGCGGACTTTATCAATAGACTGAGAACACTACAGCTGAAGGATTCGGACTTGTTAGTAAATTTCGATGTCGTTTCACTCTTCACGAGGGTCCCTCTTTTGGATTCATTGTCACTTATCGGCAATAAGTTTACGGCCGATATAACGGCGCTGTTTCACCATGCCCTGTCCTCTACTTACTTTCTATTTAATAATGAATATTTTGAGCAACTTGACGGTGTTGCCATGGGCAGTCCTCTGTCCCCTCTGGTAGCCAACTTTTATATGGAAGACTTTGAGGAGAGGGCTCTCGATTCGGCGATGTTGAAACCAACAGTCTTCTGGCGATACGTGGACGATACCTTTGTAGTGTGGCCTCACGGTGAAGAAGAGCTTTCACGGTTTTTACGACATCTGAATTCCATCCACACAAACATTCAGTTTACGATGGAAGTTGAAAAGGATGGTTGCCTACCATTTCTGGACGTCATGGTTAAACGCAGGGTGGATGGGTCATTGGGGCATTCTGTCTATCGAAAACCCACGCATACGGATCTGTACCTGCAGGCGTCAAGCTGTCATCACCCGTCACAAACTATGGGTGTTCTTCGAACGTTGGTGCATAGAGCACATGTCGTGTCTGATAAAGACAGCCTTGCAGACGAATTAGAGCACTTGAAATCGGTATTTCAACATAATGGATATTCTGCACATCAGGTCAGTACTGCTTTAAGGAGGAAAAAACGTGACCACCCACAAGATCAAGAGGATAAGGAGGTGTTTAAGTCCAGAGCATTTCTCCCATATGTCGGGAACATTTCATCGAAAGTAGGCAGAATTTTAAAGAAACATCGTGTGAAAGCAATCTTCCGGCCACCTACAAAGACTCGTGCTCTTCTGGGCTCAGCCAAGGATGATCTGGGATTACGGAAGGCTGGAATTTATAAAGTACCTTGCGAGTGTGGGAAAGCCTACATTGGTCAAACCACACGCACAGTACACGACCACTGCGTTGAACATGAGCGCCACACTCGCCTTTTACAGCCTAGTAAGTCCGCCATAGCCGAACATTGTATTTCCACAGGACATACTATGGATTATTCGGCCACGAAAATCTTGGCCCCATCGAGATCCTTCTGGGATTCAGTTGTGAAGGAATCCGTCGAAATACGTTTAGCGGAAAATCTCATTAATCGTGATGGTGGCTTTTTATTGAATAAGGCCTGGGACCCGTTGATTTCTTTAATTTCAACCAAAAGAAAACTTTTTATGGCTTCTGACATGTCGAGCGACAAGTATTTTTAATTTTAATAATGAAATTTTGCATTTTATTGTTTTGGACACGTCTGCGTGCAGATTTTACTTTTTTCACGCATTCGTTGGCGCTCCATAGATGCAGTAATATTGCAGAGGGCCTTGGAATCGACAGGTGGCGCGCATGCTACGGTAACTTGCGCATGCGCGCCTGCGGCACTTTTACGTATAAATAGAGCGACTTGCACTAGCAATCTCCAGTGTCAAACACTCGCCTGAAGATGGCTGTAAGGTTGTCAGCCGAAATATCGTGGAAAGAAGTCGATGAGATCCGGCTGCAATCCCGAAATCTTGTGGAATATCATAAAACATATTTACAGAGACCTGGCAAATGCTGAATTACTGAAGAAGTGTTTGCAAGGTCAGACTCAAAATCCCAATGAGTCGTTCAATAATATGGACTGGCTTACCAAAATTTGTTTTTGTTGGAATGAAGACACTAAAGTAGAGGGGCAGTGATGCTGTTATTGCTTTTAATGATGGCAACTTTGGTAGGGTAACAGTGCTACAGCATATGGGGATTAATCCTGGAGCAAACTGCATCAGAGAACTTGAATGTACGGACAAGGTTCGCATTGATAAAGCAGAGTATGCAGCACAGATGACAACCAAGGAGTTCAGAAAGAAGAAAAGAAGAAAAAAGTAGGAAAAAGATCAAGAGGATGATATACGGTATGGTGCAATGTGCTTCTGAGTGACAAACAATAAAAGAAATAAGCATATATTAAGTGAGTTACAGACTTTTGACACTTTAAAAGCTGTTCCTGAAAATTTAAATTATCTGATGGATTTTTTCCCAAATCTCAGAAACCTCTTCGAATGGAGTATTCAAATTTTCTGGGAAAAATAACATACAAATCCTGAGTCCACTGAACTAAAACAAGAACATAATATTACGTATAATTAAAATTATTTACGATAACGCACAAAAAAGGTACACAAAATTTCAACTGTGAAATTTAAAAATTGTATTTCCAAAAGTAGTGGCCGAAATTCTCTGTTGTAGTTCAGTAGACTCAGAACATACAGTTTAATGTCCTGTAAAAGTTTCATGTCAATGGCTACAGTGGTTCCTGAAATACAGAGAAGACAAGTCACTAAATTTAACATTAGCAGGATAGGGTGTTCCAACTCCCCTTAATCTGCGAATATGAAAAACATTCTGAAATAACTTGCACAAGAAGCACCTGCTGCATGAACTATTTTTCTTTTCTGTTGATGTAAATATTATTTTATCACAATTGTTGTATATATGTATTTTTAAATGTCTATCATTCGAGAAAATCATTAAATATCACGTGAAAATAAACTGTTAGAAGACTCCGGGCAAGGTTATTTTCGACCCGTTTTTTCCCATACGCCCCTAACCCGAATGGGGAAGTACAAGCGTTTTGTTATCGGGTTATAGGTTATTCTGAACTGTTTGCCTTCATGTGCAGACACAGGGCAGACAGTAAGTTAAACACAAGCCCTAACAAAAATAATTGTAAACCTCAAAATACACTGTAAATAAATACTGTACGTACATGAAACTTCCGCTCAGAAAATTAAGAATGACAGTACTGCTAAAACTCTTACGTTATTTCATTTCCAAACAGCTGAGCAAAACTGAACGTACTTAGATAGTTCTGTCTCTACTTATTCTGACCCTCACTTAACTGACACAAAATATTTTTAGCGCAATGCAGTTTGATTTTCAATCATCCCTACAAAAGAATGGCCCTGACTAACAATAACCTATACCTTTCATGAATTGCTTACCTCAGAAAAATCTTCGTTACTCGAACTACTGCAACACAGAGAGCGCCAATACTACCAGCTAAATAAAAGATTCTAACTACTGAAGGCAGTCCAACCAGACACAGACTGCACATAGAGCAGTCAGCAATTTTCATACAGAGCACTACGTGGCATTACCAACACAAAAACCTAAACAGCCTCCTTACAGGTGTAACTTAAAGCTTAATAGTGTGAATATTCTGACACTATGCTTTCTTGAGTCGCAGTGACAAGTGTGATTGAAGACTTTAAAAATCATGTGAAGTGATGGGGTCTGGTAGTGAGTGAGACCCAACATTAGAAATATTTGGCTACACACTTACTAGGGGGCCCGTGCTGTGGAACGCCACATAACGTGATTTAAGTGATATAGAATAACTTCACAAATATACCATAATTGACGTCGTAACGAAACATAAGAATTATCTCAGGAATATAACAAAGACTCTGTAATCAATTAATATGATCTACAAACGTAATTAATTTTTTTTTCGGTAAGATTGCTTGCTCTGCTATTTTGTTTCTTCATAGTGTAAGAAGCAATTTTGTGACGAGGCATGAAAACACGTAAGTTTTATGTAACATTTACTGTAAATATATTCAAATACTACTTAAAAGTGTTGCTAATGTTTATCTGTAGCAGCTGATATACTCATGGAGCGGTAAATTTAAGTAATTTGTGCAAATTGTATAGAGGAACATTGGTGCAGAGGTCAGCGACGTTGTTCTAAATGATAACGGCCCAGAATAGTAATAAATATCTTAGTGTTCGCTAATTTTGACAAGGAAGATTAAATGTAAATGTAGAAGATGTCTCTTGATTAGCGTTTCTTCCATTGAAACAGTAAAAGTAATCAATATTTCCAATTTTGAATCATATTTGAGTAAACTGAGTTAAGTAAATTTTTTTCGATCTCCACTTAACGAAATCGCGAGAATCTCCTCAGCCTTGCATTTTCACAAAAGGAAAAATAATTACCATAAAGTAAGTTTAGGAACTATTACAGTTATATACCTGGAATTTTGTTTGTTGGTGGTATATTTTAATATAAAAACATCGTGTCGGGCTAACTAACTGCAAGAAGTACCATAACTGAGTCACTGACATATATAATTTTCCAGTTGTGAAGCAGGCACAATAATATTAACTCTAGCTTTTCACAATATATCAATACTAATACATAACGAACCACCACACGGGGTGTCGCATTGTCGTTCTGGAATAGCCCAAGCACGTCGGAATGCACCGTGGACATGAATGGATACAGGTAATCAGACTGGATGCTTACGTACGAGTCAGAGTCGTATCTAGACGTATTAGGGGTCCCATATCAATCCAACTACACACGCCCCATACCACTATAGAGCGTCCACCAGCTTCAACCGTCTCTTGCTGACATGCAGGGTCAATGGATTGATGAGGTTGTCTCCACAATCGCACACGTCCACCCGCTCGATACAATTTGAAACGAGACTCTTCCGACCAGACAACATATTTCCAGTCATCGGTGTTGACGGGCCCAGGCAAGGCGTAAAGCTTTCCGTTGTTTAGTCATCAAGGACACACGAGTGGTCCCTCGGCTCCGAAAGCCCATATCGATGATGTTCCTTTGAATGGTTAGCTCGCTGACACTTGTTCATAGCCCAACACTGAAATCTGCAACAGTTTGCGGAATGGTTCCACTTCTGTCACGCTCAACGATTCTCTTCAGTCGTCGTTGATCCGGTTCATGCAGGATCTTTCTCCGGCTGCAGCGATGTCGGAGTTTCGAGGTTTCACGATACACCCGTGAAATGATATAATCCCCATTTCATCGCTAAATCGGAGATGCTGTGTCCCGTCGCTCGTGCGCCGACTATAACACCACGTTCAAACTCACTTAAATTTTGGTAACCTGCCATTGCAGCAGTAGTAACCGATCTAACAACTACGCCAGACACTTGTTGTTTTATAGAGGCGTTGTCGCGCGCAGCGCCCTATTCTACCTGTTTACATAGCTCTGCATTTGGACACGCATGCCTATACCAGTGTCATTGGCGGTTCAGTGTACGTCTACATAGATATTCCGCAAGCCACCATACTGTGCGTGGTGGAGGGTACCCTGTACCAGTAGTTTCTTTACCTGTTCCACTCGCAAATAGAGAGAGGGAAAAATGACTATCTATATGCCTCCGCTTGAGCCCTAATTTCTTGTATCTTCATGGTTCTTAGGCGCAATGCATGTTGGCGGCAGTAGACACATTTGGCAGTCCGCTTCAAATTCCGTTCCTAAGGGGGGTAGGACGTCAAACGGGCCGACTTGGAGCAGGAGAGGCATCACAGGACATTTTAATTTCCACTGTCTATTCTTTTACAAATAAAGTCATAAAACTTAGTCAGCATGACCAAGAAGGATTGAGAATTTGCACTCACAGCAGTGAAAGTTCGAAAACATAACACAATAATTTTTTTTAGACGTGGAATTTCTTCATTTTTTCACTTATTAATTGCAGCATTTGTTGATATAGGTACACTTTTCTTCATAAGTAAGAGAGATTCTTCAATGAATTTTGCACAGCATACAAATCATACTCAAAGGTGAATGAAATTCTAGAATTTTACAAATCAATTAAAAACTGTGGTAAAAATTGAGGTAATTAACTAGATAATTTGTGTTTTTTTCTAAACATGAAGTTTAAAATATAACAGCTCATTCGTTTTTTCAGAAAATTAAATAAATTCTAGAGTTTCATATACTTGTAAGTATGGTTTGTATGCTGTGAAAAATTCATCGAAGAATCTCTCTAACTTATGAACAAAAGTGTACCTATAGCAACAAATGCAGCCATTAGTAAGTTGAAAAATGATGAAATTTCGCACGTTAAAAAAATTTATTTTGTTATGTTTTCAAACTTCCACTGCAATGGATGTGAATCCTGACTCCCTCCTGGTGATGCTGACAAAGTTTTATGAATTTATTTGTAAAAGTATAGACACTGGAAATTGAAATGTTCCGAGATGCCTCTCCTGCTCAAATTCGGCCCGTTTGACGTCCTACCCCCCTTAAAGATTTTCTGAACAGTGTTTCTCGAAAAGAACGTCGCCTTCCTTTAGGGATTCCTATTTGATTCTCGAAGCTTTTCCGTAACACTTATGTGTGTTTCACATCTAGCAGCCCGTCTCTTGCTTCAGTGCCTTCCTTCCACGGACCTGGTTCCGATCCCAAACACTCGATCAGAACACAGGTATAGGTCGTACCAGCGTAATATAAGCGTTCTCCTTTACAGATGAACCACTCTTTTTTATATTCTCCCAATTAACCGAGGTCGGTCATTTGCACTCTTTACTACAGTTCTCACATGCTCGTCCCATCTCGTATCGCTTTGCAATGTTACGCCCAGGTATTTAAAAGACTTGACTGTGTCAAGCAGGACACTAGTAATACCGTATCCAAACATTACAGGTTTGTTCTTCCTACTCATCCGCCGAAACTTACACTTTTCCACATTTAGCCATAGCTGCCATTCATCATACAAACTGGAAATTTTGTATAAATCACCTAGTATCTTTCTCTAGTCACTCAACTTCGACACCTCGGAGTACAGCACAGCATCGTCAGCAAACAAACGCAGATTAGTGCTCACCCTGTCCGCCAAATAATTTATGTATGTAGAGAACAACAGTGGTCCTGTCACACTTCCCTGGAGCACTCTGAGGATACCATGTCTCTGATGAAGACTCGCTGTCAAGGACAACACACTGGGTTCTATCATTAAAGAAGTCTTAGAGCTGCTCACGTATCTGTCAACTTATTCCGTATGTTCAAACCTTCGTTAACATCATACATTGCGGCACCGTGTCAAATGATTTCCGGAAAACTAGAAAGATGTAATCTGCCTGTTGCCCTTCATCCACAGTTTGCGATGTAACATACGATAAAAAAGCAAACTGAGTTTCGCACAAGCGACACCTTCTAAAACCATGCTGTTTCGTGGACATAAGATTCTCAGTCTCAAAGAAGTTTATTATTATACTCGAACTAACAAGGGAACCTCCCCATCGCACCCCCCTCAGATTTAGTTATAAGTTGGCACAGTGGATAGGCCTTGAAAAACTGAAGACAGATCAATCGAGAAAACAGGAAGAAGTTGTGTGGAACTATGAAAAAATAAGCAAAATATATATAGTCCATGTGCATGATAGGCAACGTCTAGGACAATCTTCGTTCAGGAGCGCCGTGGTCCCGTGGTTAGCGTGAGCAACTGCGGGACGAGAGGTTCCTGGTTCAAATCTTCCCAAGAGTGAAAATTTTTCTTTCTTTATTTTCGCAAAGTTATGATCTGTCCGTTCGTTCATTGACGTCTCTGTTCACTGTAATAAGTTTAGTGTCTGTATTTTGCGACCGCACCGCAAACCCGTGCGATTAGTAGCCGAAAGGACGTGCCTGTCCAATGGAAACCGAAAACATTCGATTGCAAGGTCATAGGTCAACCGATTCCTCCACAGGAAAGCACGTCTGATATATTCTATACGACACTGGTGACGGCATGTGCGTCACATGACAGGAATATGTTGTCGACCCACCTAACTTGTACACTTGGTGAATGGGTAAAAAGATTCGTCTACCTTGCCCAATTTAGGTTTTCTTGTGGATGTAATAATCACTTTCAAAAAAGTGTGAAAACATAAGAGTTTGTCACATAAACTGCAACAAATGAATGCAACAGTTTCACAGTCGCACAGTTTTGTCTGTGCTCTGTCAAAACATATGTTTTTAACGTTTTCAAATTTTTCCGTGTGTAAACCGTCAAATCCTGCATATGTCCAAGCAAATCTGAACATGTCCTGGAATTTTGGAGAGCGAAGTTGATTATATGTGAGTGCCTGAATTTTGGTAATCGTCTGAAAATAAAAATTAAAATTTTCTCCAGATTGAAGACTTGAACCAACGACCTATCGCTCCACAGCTGCACACGTTAACCACGGGACTACGGCGCTCATGTGTTCACACCCACCTGGATGTTGCCTATCTTACACATGGACTACTCAGTTTGTATATTTTGCTTATTTTTTCATAGTTCCATACAACTTCTTCCTGTTTTCTCGATTTATGTGTGTTCAGTTTTTCAAGGCCTATCCACTGTGCCAACTTATAACTAATTCTGAGGGGGGTGCGATGGGGAGGTTCCCTTGTAAGAATAAGTTTCGGGATTCAACAGCAAACAGAATTCAGGAATATCGTTCTGTAATTTTGCGGGTCTGTTGTTTCACCCTTATTGTAGACGGTAGTCACCTGCTCCTTTTTCCAGTCGTTTGGGACTTTGTGCTAGGCAAGAGTGTAAGTAGGCTGTTTAGGTTTTTTTATTGGTAACGCCACCTCTGTATGAAAATCACTGGCTGTGCTGTGTGCAGTCTGTGGCTGCTTTGCATTGTTGTAATACTCGCCATTGTAGTGTTAGGCAGCTGGCTGTGAACAGCGCATAGCGTTGCGCAGTTGGAGGTGAGCCGCCAGCAGTGGTGGATGTGGGGAGAGAGATGGCGGAGTTTTGAAATTTGTCATGAACTGCTGTATATATATATATGTATGATGATATCCAGGTAAATACATTGTTTGTTCTCTATTAATATCTTTCATTTGCTAACTATCCCTATCAGTAGTTAGTGCCTTCCATAGTTTGAATCTTTTATTTAGCTGGCAAGAGTGGCGCTTGCTCTATTGCAGTAGTGGGAGTAACCAAGATTTTTGTGAGGTAAGTTATTTGTGAAACGTATAGTTTAATGTTAGTCAGGGCCATTCTTTTGTAGGGATTTTTGAAAGTCAGATTGCGTTGCACAAAAAAATATTGTGTGTCAGGTTAAAGCACAGTCTTGTACAATTGATCAAAGGGGACGTTTCTTTTGAGAACAGGAGCACAACAATTACAGGTCACATCTGTCACAATTCCGCGATGACAGAAATAATACACGACAAGGCTATTCTTATAACGTAAATCGTGACCAAAACAGATACCACCCATATGACAACCGTTGGCAGAGTAGTAATAATTACAGGGAAAGATCACCTCTCCGCGGTAATGGCTATTACAGAGACAATCAGAGAAACAGACAATATGGGAACCAAAATAATTATTATTGCAGGAGACAGAATAACTTCAGACGCAACAGTTCAGCGAGCAGGTACGATTCAGGAAGAAATTATTCTCCACCATATGACTGACAAGAAAGAAATTATGAAATCTACCGACATGACGACAGACGAGATAATCATAACAACAGACCTGAATTTCATCAGAACTGGCGGGATTCTAACAGAGATGGGCCCTCTTGGCAAGGCGAATTTGTGGAAGTTAGGTCTCCTAATCCCAATAACGGCGCGCGCCAACAAAGAGACAGACAATGACTCGCACAAGCAGGCAGCCGCGTGCGCCCGCTGGCTCCGAGAAAAATAACATAAGACGCTAGCCTTGAGAAAAATTTTAGCATTCTTTACCGATGTATACAACATGATAATTGCTTTGAAGTTGAAACTCTGCGTACTAGGAAGAGTAACGGTTTACACCACATTTCACATGTAAAACCGTTTATTGAAAGATAATCTGCTTTTTAACTTTGTCTTTGCCATTAAACGTTTCACTTCACATTTCTAGTATGCATTGTCAGACTTAGAAACTGTTAACATGCAACAATGTTTGAGGTTAAGTATCCAGTCTAGAACCTAGGGAACATTTTTAAACAGAAGTTACGAATGAATTGTTATAGTGAACAGACGACACAGTGTTGTATTTGTACATTCTTGCTTGTTAGTTGCACGATTACGTAACGACTATAAGCCTTACATACTTAGAACATTTACCAGTACTGTTAATGAGATTTTAATGCAACATTTTGGTTTATTTGAAAATACATTCTGAAATTAAAGTGCTTTCTGAGAGATACCAGATGACACAGAAGTTAGTTTATGTGACAGCTACACGATTTTATCACGACGCTACTAATGAGTGACAATTTACAATGTTGCTTTTGAAGTGTTTCTGTTTTATTTCTGCACAGTTTTTCTGTATTATTCTGGAAAGTAAAACATGTTTTAGTAGTAACTTTTGTGGTATAGCTACAATGAGACAGCCTTTTTCGTGGCACAACAATACGTTACAGTACAGTACTTTCTTCATCACAACAATAAACGTAATAACAATGGTATCCATACGCAAAGCATTTCACTTTCGTTTATGATGAGGTAAGTATATTGACTTCAGCAGAACTTTGCTTACAGAGGACGATAAATACGAGACATCCACAGAGATTATCTTACAACATGACGCACAGTTTAGCGCTACAGTACACATATTTGAGTGATTAATTTCGCACTTAAAACATTTTTTTTAAGATATTTGAAGTGCAATGATACAAGGGTTTTCCGTGATACATTTCATTCCATTGCTGTAATCTGTAACGCCTGAGGGTATAATTACATTAATCTTCAGGGGGGTACACACTTACTTTGTGTATCATGTGTTTGGCAAGCACAAGGAGCCCTAGCTAATATGGTACTTGCTTATACAACTTTACACATCGGTACCATATTTCTCCAACACAGTATTACACAGCTATCAGATCATTTAACTGAGAGACAAACATTTTTTTTTTTACTACGTCAGTGACAGATGTTTACGCAATTGCACAGTTGGATACCTTCACACTTATGAAATTGTATTTTGTCTGTACTTTGTAAACTGTTCATATTTTTTCGGAACCATTGTGATACTATGAGAGCTTTGAATGATGTATTTGGTATGAGATCATGATTTTTAAGGTACATTTGAGGTAGATGACACTATTGAAATGAGCAGAGAATATGTTTTAGGGTTTTGACATTATTGCAGAAAGCTACGACGTTTTTGAGATTTGACTGAGGTGTTATGATGTTATTTTTACAACGACGATGTGTATTATGCTGTTGAGGTATGTTTATGATCAATAAGCTGATGCTATATAAGGAATGTGATTACGTGTTTATATGTATATGAATAATGAATAGAAGTTAGGGACTATGGTTTGTGAAAAAGTTTGTTGGAAACCAAGAATCGTACTTTAAGAGTTATGAAATGTGTGTATATGCGTGAATGTATCACAATGCTGGCGAAAATTTTTTGGACGCTGTTATATTTATAGGATGTTGTTTCTACAGATTTGTAACCCAAATTCTTGACCTGTGAAATATATTTATATGAGACTGTCACTGTAGCGGAAACTGGTGTCGTAAATATTTCGGTAAGAAAGTTCAGTGACCACCTGCACGTAATGCGTCGTGAGCACCCAGCTGAGCGGCCAGGTGTGCCAGCCGCCTTGAGAAAAAGCCATTAGGTGGTAGAAAAAAAAAGGGAGGCCATTATCCTCGCTATTTACGTTCCTTTGTAGAAAGCATCGCAAAAACGACACGGTCGAACTTGAAAACATATAATTACACTGTGGAGCTCTTAATTTATGATATTTCCTGAAATGAAATGATGTGAAACATTTCACATCTATTGCCTTTCTAGTTGAAAGATTGTTTACGGCACTATGAAATGCCATATGGCTAGTGAATGGCGTTTCACGCCTTGCTTTGCTCATTTCCTTTAATATCTAGTTTCTAGCTGCACTGCAGCATTGGTTAAAATAAAATTTTATAGATGTACTAATACAAATATTTTCTGTCTACACATCGAGTAAATAATAATTTTTTTCAAAAAAATGAGGGAGCACAAAAAGACATTTACCTTCACAGGAACTGCATATATAATTTTCTTTTCTAGTACTTAGTAATTTTTTTGTATAATTAGCTTTTGTGGTGCACCACTTTAATTACATAGACATTAAGATGTGAATAGACATTTCCCTTATCTGCATTGTTGCCTTTAGTGTACTAGCTTGCGCTTTGTCATGTTTAGATATAATTTATTGCTTCTGCTGTTTTCCAGGCATAGTGCTACTGAATTTTAATTTGTGTTACTCTGTTAAGCCAGTTTTACTACTGATTTATTTTTCTTGTTTGCTGCATATTGGCTCATATTAGTTGTAATGTTGCTTCGCTTGGTAATTTTGATTTACTGCAGCTTGATTTGACAATTTCCATTTTTTTTCATTGCTCTTTGTATTAATCGTTTTATGTGCTGCTGCATTGCCTCGTCCCTTAGTTTAATATCTGAGCTCAGTAGATTTAAGTTAGCTTAAGAGGGGGTAGACTATATAAGAACCTAACTATGGAGAATAGGGAAAGAATGCTTTGAAAGTTATATGAAAACGGTTTGGGCCTAAATGAGTATTGTACAATGAGCCATATTTATTTTGAAAGAAATATGGTTAGAATACAGAAAAGAGGTACAGATAGGACTTTTTGGGAATAATGATGAACGAAGGGAGATCTCCAAGAACAAAAAAGGTTTTGTTCGCAAAATACTGCAGTACCAAAAGTTACACTGAAAACGAACCCTGTCCTTTCCATTGTGTTATCCCCCTATGTGTTTGTGTACCCTTGTGTATTTGTTTTCTTCCTGTCTCTGTGTACTGTTTCATAGAACTTTTTTCTCTTCTAATACTAAGTTACATTCACTATGATGAGGAATACTGTTATCCTCAAATACAATTGGCATTAATAATATGTTATTTACTTTGTAAAGATGTTTAGACATTATTTATTCTGTTTTGTGTTAATGCTCAAGTGTGAAGTTGATGTTTCGAAAGTTATTCTGATCTCTTATGTATGTACTCATGTCATAATTCCTGTAACACTGATGTATATGTTATTTCGATTCTTTTGTAAAGCCCCTATTACTACAAATGTTATCTGTATTGTTATGTTCTTCAATGATGTATTTTGTACCTTTGTAATTGTATTCTTATGTTATAAAATTGTAATTGACACCAGTTCATCATATTATTAACTTGTAAGTTACATTTCACTGCACACGTTTCTGTTGGTCATAGTATATGGACAATATGTGAGAAGTAGGGCCTGTTAGTGTTTGCACGTGTGTTAATAATTCAGCAAGGGACTGGATAACAGCATTGCTGGTTCTAAGGACAATTTCAAAAACTTTGTGAGTGCACAAGTGGTGGTTTATGGACTTGTTATATTATCCGCAAGACTCTTCAATGGTGATTGTGCACCTGCACAGTCACAACAGATGGCTGCTGGCCATCTCTACAAGGACTACAGTGGGTCTGCATCTTTGATGACCCACCAGTACCATTATCTCTACAAGGACTACAGTGGGTCTACATCTTTGATGATCCATCAATACCATTATTTCTACAAGGACTGCAGTGGGTCTGCACCTCTGGTGGCCCACCAATACCGTAATCTCTACCAGGACTACAGTGGGTCTACTCTGTGATGTCATACGTACCAATATTCTTCAAACCTTCGACTGACTCTGCTGTGGGTTTGCTCTGTTGTGGCCCATTACCTGTCTGCATGTCAAGAGTCAGCACTGTCATTTCGTTGGAAGGACAACACTACTTCTTCAAGACTGCATGGAAATCCACTACTTCCATGTGCATTTTCTTTTACTGCTCAGACTTTGAGAAAAACGCTGATATTTTACTGTGATGAACGATTAGGACTGTCTTTATGGACTGTGAGGAAATTTTAGCTTTTGACCAACATTGTATCAATAAGTGTGTGCATTTGAATTCTTTGTTATTGTAATTACGATTATGAAAAATTTTAACAAATATGTATTGGCCAGTGCCCAAAAAAATTTGTAAAATTTTTTGTGGGTAGCATGGGGGCTATGTAAGTAGAATATGTTTCGGGATTCAACAGCAAACAGAATTCAGGAATATCGTTCTGTAATTTTGCGGGTCTGTTGTTTCACCCTTACTGTAGACGGTAGTCACCTGCTCCTTTTTCCAGTCGTTTGGGACTTTGTGCTAGGCAAGAGTGTAAGTAGGCTGTTTAGGTTTTTTTATTGGTAACGCCACCTCTGAATGAAAATCACTGGCTGTGCTGTGTGCAGTCTGTGGCTGCTTTGCATTGTTGTAATACTCGCCATTGTAGTGTTAGGCAGCTGGCTGTGAACAGCGCATAGCGTTGCACAGTTGGAGGTGAGCCGCCAGCAGTGGTGGATGTGGGGAGAGAGATGGCGGAGTTTTGAAATTTGTCATGAACTGATATATATATATATATATATATATATATATATATATATATATATATATATGATATCAAGGTAAATACATTGTTTGTTCTCTATTAATATCTTTGATCTGCTAACTATCCCTATCAGTAGTTAGTGCCTTCCATAGTTTGAATCTTTTATTTAGCTGGCAAGAGTGGCGCTTGCTCTATTGCAGTAGTGGGAGTAACCAAGATTTTTGTGAGGTAAGTTATTTGTGAAACGTATAGTTTAATGTTAGTCAGGGCCATTCTTTTGTAATGATTTTTGAAAGTCAGATTGCGTTGCGCAAAAAAAAAATATTGTGTGTCAGGTTAAAGCACAGTCTTGTACAATTGATCAAAGGGGACGTTTCAAGAGATTCGCGAGAATCTAGGAAGGGGCCAATGCAATAGAGTAGTATTTGTAAAATTGAACTGGGATTCCATCCGAACCTGATGATTTATTTGCTTTCAAATCCTTCAGTAGTTTATCTACACCAAAGATGTTTATTATTATGTCGTCCGTATGTCCGGTGGTCAAATGACGGTATGTTCGTACGATGCTCCTGTGTGAACAATTTCTTGAACATGAGGTTTAAACCTTCGGATTTCATTTTTGGTATCTTGAACTACCTCGCCAGACTGGTCCACAGGGGACACGCTTAGTGATTTTACGTAAGACGAGAACATCCTTGGGGTTTTTGCCAGATCTTTTGCTAAGGTGTGACGGTGGAAGTTGTATGCTTTGTGCATAAATCTTTTTCACAGAGTCACGAATCTCTACTAACCTTCGCTTGTCGTAATTTGTGCGTTCTCTTTTGAACTGAGAGTGCAACATCCTCTGCTTCCTCAGCATACATAGAATTTTGTTACTAAACTATGGTGAGTCTTTTCCATATTTTATCGACTTACTATGCACATAATTCTCAAGATCACCATTTACATCTGCATAAACTTTGCCCATGGCTCCTCTACATCCATCTTCCTGGAACTAAGTGTTTCCAATGCACTGTTTATCTGCTCTGTGTAACAGAAATACCTTCCTAGCCTTCTTGACTGATTTATTAACTTTCGTAATCATAAAAGCCCCGTTTCTGTATTGACAATGTCTATCAGGTCCCGCCTATTTGTAGCTACATGGCCCAAGAAATTTCTACTGCGTATGGGCTGCCGAGCAAAGGGCTAAGGACAGCCTTCAGGAAACAGTTCAAAACTGCTTCACATGACTGTCTGTCTGTACCCGCTCCATTGAATTCATAGACATCCCGGTCTTTTCTCGGTAGGTTAAAGTCGCCTCCAACTAGTATTGCATGATCTGGGTATTTTCGCGCTACTGACGGTAGATTTCCTTTCAATGACTCTAGAACTGTCACAGCAGAATCGGGTGGTTGGTAAAAACATCAAAAAATTAACTTGGTATCACCTAAATCTCTTATACGCAACCAGATAACTTCCCTGTGACACCTAACCTTGACCCTACTAGAGACAATATTTTTGTCTACCGCAATGAACAGTCTCCCTCCCATGACCTCTTACATTTCTTTCCACGACTCGCTAAATATCTCAAAGCTTTCCACTTTGGATTTCACACAGATCTCAGTCTAAAGAACAATGTGAGTCTAGAACTTTCGTGGAGGGCAGTAAATTCGGGAACTTTATTAAGAATGCTTCGACAGTTTACTGAAAAAATATGATTATCGTAGTGTCTTTATTTTGAAACCCTTTGGACTTCCCTCTCTGTGTATCGACGTGCACCTCAAACTACTGCCTAGTCTAATAAACCTTCATCTGCACTGCACAAATACTCTGCTATCCGAGTAGCTGTTTCCTTTGTGTAGTGCACCCTTGACTTATTAAGGGGAGACCTACAAATCCCCACACTGTGATGGAGGTCTAGAAATCTGTAGCCAGGGTCGTCACAGAGTCGACGAAGCCTTTTGTTGAGATCCTCCACTCGCCTCCAAATCCAAAGGAACCCGATCAGCTCTGGGAACAATGCCGGAAATTGTGAGCTCTACTTGGATCCCGTGCGTGAGGCCAGCATTCTTCACAACCTCCGACAACCGCCTGTACGAAATGAGGATCGTGTCAGAAATCACGCGACAGGTGTCGTTAGTGACGACATGAGCCACATCTTTAAGACGACTGCATGTCGGATGTTGCACTCCGGCAACGATTCCGAGTTTGCATTGGCTTTCTTTCCAGCACGGAACGCAATCTGCCTAAGGGGCTCCACAAAGCACCTAACATTGGAGCTCCAGTAACTAGTAATCCTTTCCACTGTGTGCCTGCTCGGACCCTTCTGAAGGAGCGGCCACCGGCCACTCACAAGGTGAAGGGGCACCATCCTGAAAGTAACTGCCGTAGCCAAAGGCGCAGCCGTCCGGTGTGGCCGAGCGGTTCTAGGCGCTTCAGTCTGGAACCGCGCGACCGCTGACGTTCTAAGTTCTAGGGACTGAGGACCTCAGATCTTAAGTCCCATAGTGCTCAGAGCCATTTGAACCATTTTGAACCAAAGGCGCATTCAGCTGTCTTGATTGTAGATACGGACAATTATACTCCTGAAGGATGACATAGCTGTCTTTGAAGATATCAAGCATGAAGGGATGCAGGTGGTTCGCATGCGGCGGAGAATGTTTCCCACAGCATAATACTGCTCCCAGTAGTCTACGTTCGTGGCGCGCTGCACTTTTCGATCCGCTGTTCAGCTCGATGACGGCGTTTGTGGAGATGACATGCTATCTCCTCTAACTACAATGTCATTCACCGGAAGAGTCGACACGATTCCAATCAACGACGGTCGAATCCCGATGGTCCTGTGCCCACTGCAACTACGAGGGTAGGAACTTTAATAGTGGCAACTATTTATTTACAGTTCGCACAAAATAGATGCGTGTTTCAAAGTTTTACTGACCTTAAAAGAAGTCACCAGCATAGTGCATAACCCGTTACCAGCGATGTGTAAATCGTAGGATACTCTTAGCAGTGCCAGTTGTGTTGATAGTTCGAGCGGCGTGGTGTATTGCCCGACGAATTTTTAGCAGTTCTGAAGCAAATGCCGTGAAGTGTTTGCTTGAGTTTAGAAATCGATTTGAACTCGCGAGGGCTTAAGTCAGGGGAGTGCTGTAGGTGGTATTGCACTTGGGAGCCCTATCAGTCAAACAAATCAGTAACAGCTTGGACTGTACGAGCTTGAGCATTGTCCTGCAGAATGATGGTCAGGTCCCGTGTCATCACTTCTGTTTCTAAGCTGGTCGTAGGTTGCGTCCCAGAAATGAACAACATAGAGAAAGAAGCATTCGCTTCGGAACTGCTACAGATTCGTTGGGCATTAGACCACGATGCTCGATCTATCAACACAATTGCCACTGCTAAGGGTATCCTACGACTTCCACATCGCTGGTAACGGGAACGGGTTATACGCAATGTTCGTGATTACTTTGAAGGTCAGTAAAATTCTGAAACATGTATCTATTTTGTACGAGCTGTAAATAAATAGTTGCCTCTATTAAAGTCTCAAACCTCGTGTAATTAACAGTGACGTTGGGTCAACATGTAAACACATAGGGACGGCCTGCTGCTGAGCTCAGTGTTCAGCAACGTACTGTAAACGATGGGCTCGTAAACAATTGTGCAATCGCCAGCGTTGTGCTCTTTCGGCAGATATGCCACACATCACCATCTATCCTGTTTGTCTGCCCTTTGTCAAAGTGTTTTATCTCAATGCATTTTCAGACTTGCAGCCCATATCTTCGCTAGGGGGATCCCCAATCCGTGTCTGCTACGCTTATACAGGGTGTTACATAAAGGTACGGCCGAACTTTCAGGAAACATTCCTCACACACAAAGAAAGAAAATATGTTATGTGGACATGTGTCCGGAAACGCTTACTTTCCGTGTTAGAGCTCATTTTATTACGTCTCTTCAAATCACATTAAACATGGAATGGAAACACACAGCAACAGAACGTACCAGCGTGACTTCAAACACTTTGTTACAGGATATGTTCAAAATGTCCTCCGTTAGCGAGGATACATGCATCCACCCTCCGTCGCATGGAATCCCTGATGCACTGATGCAGCTCTGGAGAATGGCGTATTGTATCACAGCCGTCCACAATACGATCACAAGAGTCTCTACATTTGGTACCGGAGTTGCGTAGACAAGAGCTTTCAAATGCCACCATAAATTAAAGTCAAGAGGGTTGAGGTCAGGAGAGCGTGGAGGCCATGGAATTGGTCCGCCTCTACCAATCCATCGGTCACCGAATCTGTTGTTGAGAAGCGTACGAACACTTCGACTGAAATGTGCAAAAGCTCCATCGTGCATGAACCACATGTTGTGTCGTACTTGTAAAGGCACATGTTCTAGCAGCACAGGTAGGGTATCCCGTATGAAATCATGATAACGTGCTCCATTGAGCGTTGGCGGAAGAATATCACCAACAATGCCTGCCCAAACGTTCACAGAAAATCTGTGTAGATGACGTGATTGCACAATAGCGTGTGAATTCTCGTCAGCCCACACATGTAGATTGTGAAAATTTACAATTTGATCACGTTGGAATGAAGCCTCCTCCGTAAAGAGAACATTTGCACTGAAATAGGATTGACACATTGTTGGATGAACCATTCCCAGAAGTGTACCCGTGGAGGCCAATGAGTTGCTGATAGTGCCTGCACACACTGTACATGGTACGGAAACAACTGGTTCTCCCGTAGCACTCTCCATGCAGTGACGTGGTCAACGTTACCTTGTATAGCAGCAACTTCTCTGACGCTGACATTAGGGTTATCGTCAACTGCACGAAGAATTGCCTCGTCCATTGCAGATGTCTTCATCGTTCTAGGTCTTTCCCAGTCGCGAGTCATAGGCAGGAATGTTCCGTGCTCCCTAAGATGCCGATGAATTGCGTCGAACGCCTTCCTGGCGGGACACCTTCTTTCTGGAAATCTGTCTCGATCCAAACGTACCGCGCTACGGCTATTGCCCCGTGCTAATCCATACATCAAATGGGCATCTGCCAACTCCGCATTTGTAAACATTGCACTGACTGCAAATCCTAACCATACATCAAATGGGCATCTGCCAACTCCGCATTTGTAAACATTGCACTGACTGCAAAACCACGTTCGTGATGAACACCAACCTGTTGATGCTACGCACTGACGTGCGTGATGCTAGTACTGTAGAGCAATGAGTCGCATGTCAACACATGCATCGAAGTCAACATTACCTTCCTTCAATTGGGCCAACTGGCGGTGAATCGAGGAAGTACAGTACATACTGACGAAACTAAAATGAGCTCTAACCAGGAAATTAAGCGTTTCCAGACACATGCCCACATAACATCTTTTCTTTATTTGTGTGTGAGGAATGTTTCCTGAAAGTTTTGCCGTACGTTTTTGTAACACCCTGTATACTTTTGTTACTGCGTCCCGTACCCTCAACGCCATCAAGCGGCATCCAATGTCGTGGTGGGCTATCGTCTCAATGTTTTTCCTTATCAGTGTTTTTGTCGTAAGTGAGGAACGTATCCCATTTGGTGGCTAAACAACTAGCAAAATTCTGATAATGTGTCATAACAAGCCGTTAATAAGACTGTTGAAACTACATATGCAGTGGGTAATTATCAGGAACTACAAAGAAGGGGTGAAGTCGGATGCTACTTCAAGAAAGAAAAATTGTTCAGTAGGTTTGCGTACATTAGCGTGGTTTGTTCATTCAAAGTGAACAGCGGATCCTGGTGAATGCTGCGGAGTGTTTCAATTTCATCTAGAATATGTAAGACATGTCCCTATGACTGAAGATGTAAGACACTGCTATCTATGTTTGTATCTGAGGGAAAACACTATTATTTTTCGGGTGATTAGTCAGGACTGATTCTGCATTGGTAAGATTTTTGTGTTCTCCGAAACTTACGTGAAAGGAGGGGAAGGTTTGGCCTTTATAAAATGGAAATGATTGTATGGCATTGTAGGCTGGGAGCCCCATTCGGCTGAGTTCGGCCGCCGTATTGCAAGTCCCCTATAGTTGAAGCCACATCGGCGACTTGCGAGTTGATGCTGAAAGACACACAACACCCAGTGTCCTGCCGGGAATCGAACCTGGGCCCCCTTCGTGGTAGGCGGTAATGCTACAGCTACGCTACGAAGGCGGGTGGTCTATATAGACACATGGGCAATCGCTACACTGAATCTGATAAGCACCTGACTCAGTGTAGCAATTTAATTCCCTATTTTCGTGGTCTTTCAAATTGAATCCGGATATACTGGAAGCACAGAAGGCGGTGAAACCCCTGTTTTCTGAAGCCATTTACCAGTCTTTCCTGACAAAATACTTACGTATGGTATCATAAAACAATTTTTTTTAAATTGTCTTTCGTAGTCGAAGATACGGTAATCTGGTGATGGATGTTAGGTGTCGTTTTAGATTGCATTTACTGAATGAGTACATCAATAAAGTTAGTGTGATATCTATTACTAGCTGTTATGAATTTAACTGTGTCCAGTTCATGCTGGTAATCTTGTTCCGAGAACAGGACTCGATTAGCGCGATGGGCATTGAGAGCAGCCATTTTATTTTGCTTTGTGCAATTTGAAGCTCAGTGAATAATAGAACTAGTCATTGTTTTCTTCCTTGAGGATATTAAAATAAGCTTCACTATCTCGTAAAGTTACTTCCAGATCTGTTTCATATACGGTACCTCATGTTGAGGTAGGACTAACAAAACTGAACATGTACAATAAAATTATTGTTCAGCGCAACAGATAATAGACTAACAAAACTGAACATGTACAATAAAATTATTGTTCTGCGCAACAGATAATAGGACTAACAAAACTGAACATGTACAATAAAATTATTGTTCTGCGCAACAGATAATTTTAAAGATGACGCTGTCATCTGCGGTGTAGTACTTTAATGGTGCAAAAAGTAGCATTTGGCCCCAGTGAAGAATTTGAGTCATCCGTTATATTTCTGTCACTCAACGAATCGCACGATTTTAACTAAATAGCTAGGGATAGTCACTGAGACGATCACATAGAAAATGTTGCCGGTAAGGCGAGCCAGATATAGACTTTTATTGGTAGAACACCTAGAAGTGGCAACGAATATACTAAGGGGACTGTCTCCATTACGCTTATCCATCGTCTTCTATACTACTGCTGTGCGTTATGAGACCTTAATGGATAGGATTGACGGAGAACATGGAAAAAGATCAAGTTTTGTACTGTTGCGAAGTGTCAGGGATTGATAAGCGAGATGGGATGGAAATGATTAAAACTATGACTTTTTCCATTGAGGCGAGATTTTTTCACGAAATTTCAATCACGAACTATCTCCTCCGATTGCTAAAATATTTTGTTGACGCTCAACTTCTTAGGGACATGCGCTTATCGTCATAAAATAAGAGAAATAAAAATTCGTTTTCCTCGCGCACTGTTCAAGAATTGAACATTTGACAAGTAGTGTGAAACTAGTTAGCTAAACCCTCTGTTAAGCAGTCAAGTGTGAATTGCGTAGTATAAATGTATCTGTAGATGTTAGCTGTTATGATCCGCTTAGCTAAAGGACTTGGTATCCGGTTCCCTCGCAAATTTGTGGTGCGGGGTGATTTTCTCAGCAGCGTAAATAGTCGAAATGAGCAAACATTTGCGTAAAATTAAGTAAGTGTGAATGTTGGAATACAAACCCGGAACCTGGAGAAGCAGCCATAGGGACAGTAAGGTCATTAAAGGCGAGGAGGGGGTCATGAGTATTAATGTTAATTTATCTTAAATGTAAAGCGTTCAGTTACACGTGCTTTGAGCTATGATCATCTGTAGACCTCATGCACTCTAACTGTGGTATACCAACTACTATAATGAGTACTATCGTCTGTTCATACAGTAATGTATCGAGACTTACAATTTCTCCTGCAGTTTTTAAACGTCCCTTGGCAGAAGAACATAGATACCGTATTTATGCGAATATAATACGCTATCGAATGTAATGCGCACCCCGATTTTTAAAATGCAATTAATAAAAAAATGGAATTTTGGCACATCACTGGCAAGGTATTTTTGTATTCTTGAAATTTAGTTTCCAAGAAAAGTGAACTAGGAAAAACAACAGTAACTTTATTCGTAAGTTACTCATTACGATAATAAGTGACATCTTCATTATTAAAAAAGAACGCCTAACCTGGTTACCTACATGACATACAAAGAAACATACTGTAAATTACAGGCGTTAGCCACCACCATTCTAAAATTACATCATTACTGGAATCCTCGGAAGAGTCTATATCAGAAACAGACTCATTTTCTCCTTCCACGCCATACTTGGTGTCGTCCCAGAGTACAGTATCTTCACTGCCATCCAGAGTATTTGAAATACAGCATTTCTTGGATGATTTTACGATCAATGGTGCTTCGATGTGTTTCCGGGCAGCCGAAACCCACTGCGCAATAATGTAGGGCGCAGCATTTTTAATTTTTCCCGTCGGAGTCAGTTCAAGATTTGGTTAGCAAAACCACTTTTCATACTGTTCCTGAACGTAACCTTTGAAAGGTTTATTTATACTAACGTCAAGGGGTTGTATTACAGAAGTCATTCCTCCAGGAATAATAACAAGGGCACTGGGTAGGCTTCTTTTTTATGTCGTCAGTGAGATGACTACGAAATGCAGAAAGACAAATTTTTAGCACACGAACAGGTCTTAGCTGTGTACTTGTGCAATATGTGTGTCGGTTCTTGTCTTTAGCTGCACTGATGGTTGCTTGGAAAATCCACCAGGACGGAGTTCCCACACGTTTTTGAGGGAGTCAAGCATCAAACTTTCTGTCATACATCCCTTCTCTTGATACTGAACGATGACGTTATCAGGAAAAATCTTTCAATTTTTTGGTGTCTTGAGGCTTGTATTCCGCTCGAAGATTAAAAAAGGGTGAAGTTTGTTCCCATCTACTGGGATTGCCAGCATTACTGTTACGCGCTTTTTTTCACGACCAGATGTATTTTTGGTAACTTCTTTTGTGCCCTTCTCGTCAATCGTGTAATTATGTGGCATATCAAACCAAGTTGGAGTCTCGTCAACGTTGCCTATTTAGTCCATCGAAAAATTCTTCTCTTTCCTAAGTGTGATAACATACTACTGAAATTCCTGAAGTTTCTTCTCGATATCCTGTGGAAGCTTTTGGCATATTGTTGGACGGTGTCGCACGGGGAGCAGGCCAGAGATAAGTCCATACAGTCGCACTATCCGTTCTTGATGACTCGGTCAGATAGAGTGTCTCCCATGTTAGCGGGTGTTCGTGGGTTCGATTCCCGGTCGGGGCGCACATTTTCATCTGTCCCCGTTGATATTTGTCAATGCGTGTAAGCAGATAATGGTCTAGATTTCATGTAATTTCATTGTGCGAGAGTTGCAAGACCGATGACCTCAGCAGTTTGTCCCATGAGATTTTACCACTTACCGAGAGCTGCAAGACCGGACATGTCCGAAAGAATAGGTAAAATCTTCATGTAATGAAATGAGATCGATAAGTACAAAAATGCGTTGTGATGTACGGGACACTACGTAAACTTCACCGAGAAAATAAAAAAAGGACACGTTCTGTTTGACCCGAAGACTAAACGAAATTTCCTCTCGTGGCAGTAATGGATTTTGTTCTGACGCCTGCGAACAGAAGTCAGAACTGGAAATATATACCAGCTGTTTCAACACATAACCTCTTACCCGATTTCCGTCTTCACAGATACAGTACCTATATTTTCTTGCTCGTATTCAATAAATGTTTTGCTACTTCAGATCACATAGCGTAAGAAATACCGTTGAACGATTCAAGTTTGTACTCGAACCTAATACGCCATCGAATCTTACGCGCACCCCAATTTTGTGTACTTCGTATGATAAAAAAGAAAGTGCGCACTACATTCGCACGAATACGGTGATTTATGCAGCTGTAATAGAAGTTCAGCGTCGTCTGCAAAGCAACATAATTTATGTGTACTGTGAGGTTTCTCTCTAGATGGCATTACGGGAAGATGAAAACCAGCTGCCACAAACTAGCATCGTTAAGTGATGCTTACATCTGCAGTACGAGTCAGAGAAGACCGGACGGAAATGTACTCAGAATGCACGCAGAAACGTTCCTTCCTAAATTACGACTCCGGAGACTAACATAACAACTTTACTTCCTTCCACAAATAAGAAGAAGTTCTACGTTTTCTTTGCTGCAGTTCCTATGAATAGAATACTCGTTCCATGGACTTCGCCCTCCAGCGTGTATGAACTATACACAGCTAGCAGAACGGATCCTATTATAAAGTTATTCGAGGAAGATGGTGCATGTTGCCTCACCGAGATCGTATCGATTCAGCTGCATAGACATCTACCCACTACCAGGGAACTCCGAGGTTTCTACAGTCAGCACAGCAAAATAAGAGCCACAAGATGCCTCACGAAATACGAAGGTAATGAAAGCGCTGAGACTGTTCTGTACCACTGAGAAACACAACACGCTAGACTAGATTCAATGGATTCCAGATTTAAATTTTAAGCAGCTCTTTTCTTCTTTCGGTATCTTTCCTCTCCAGATGTAGACATGCTTTCCTTAGATTACTTGCGCCTGCCATCACTTTCGCAGGGTGAAAGCAATTAGGAGATATCCCTTATAAATAAAACGCTTCAATAACTACGTTAAAGTGATAGTTTCTGTCCAGATATTTCACGAGCGACTTCAGTCACTTCCTTCGCAAATAGATAAAAGAAATCCTTAATGGAACCGACAACATCTGTTACTCCAGAAACAGAAATTTCTTGGGAAATGATCACTCAATGAACAGGCATGGAAGGCATGCCTTAATTTCGCTACTATGTTAATTTTGTAAAATATATCGTGGTGTTTCACTTTCACATGCTAACCCACAGTGAGAATATTCATAGTGACGCGTTTCTTGAAAGGGAATATCCACAGAATTTTTTTCTTTGCTCCGGTTTATTGGACTATACTACGAACAGTTTTCTACAAATACTTCCATAAGAGCCAATATACAGACAAATCAATATGTCAATAGATTGAGGAACTATTTCAGATTGATTATAATATCTATATAGATACAATACCTACAGCTAAACGCTTTTGATGTATCAGGTATAGAGAGAAGGAATACAAACAACAGAGATTAGAGCGTTTATACAACCAAAAATAGTACATCAAATTTCAAGTACGCATCTTACTATCTCATACAAAGTGGCACCTCTATTTTCCAAAGTTTCGTTATAAACTGTTTTGGTGGGTTTCGAAGAACTGCAGAAAACCAGGAATGTTTGACATCACCTTCTCCTTGTTGTTATAGTCACAGATAGAGTTACCCCAAGCCTTAAACAGATACGTAGGTTGAAAGTACGTAACTTGAAAAATCCAGTCCGAAAGACCTGATTTATCTTCCACTTCATTTTTTCATAGTTTTATCATTTATAAAATATTGTTTCTATGTTTATGATAATATTTTTGTTCTTTTTGTTTCGAAATTCAGGTAGAGGGTCATATAAGATTTATTTATTCAAAAGTAACTGCGGTTATCATAAACAGTTTCAATATTAGTCTTCATTGAGAGTGAGACACAATATTGTATTACAACCAACAAAAAAAAGTATGCCCCATTGATTTGCATTTTTACTGTCAAAAATTGTATCTTTTTCATCTTCCAATATATTGTCACAGTCATTGTTGTCAGCATCATCATCATCATCAACAGCAGCAGTTGCATCATTATCTTCACTACTCGCACTTACTGTCAATCTGTTACCACTCTTTTCACTTCTCTGATCGTCTTCTCACGCGTCTGTAATTATAAATTCAAAATCAGCATGTGAACAATTATTTCTCACCTAGGGTTTTTCCACTGCTCTCTTGCAACAACACTGAAAGTGTCTTCTCAAATTTTGCATCAGTGCAACATCTTCTTTCATTTTCTGGGCCGCTTGTAGATTTACGAGCATTGCCCATCAAGGCGGCTTCTAAAGCATGCAAAAAATATCCCAAAACAAATGGTGTAAAAGAAAAATTAAATTACATGTAATGCAAAACACCCAGTCTAACAGACTGAGCCATTTCATATGTAAAGCGAAACATCCTGTATAACACACCTGCACTTTTTACCAGATGAATACATACCTAAAAGCGAGAAGCCACAAGCTGGACTACAGTCCTTCTGCTCCATAAACGAAAAAGCATTGTTGATGAGATAGTGGAAAACAGAACAGAGCAGCCAACAACACATTTAAAAAACCCAAAAATCCCCCATACATCTTCTTTCATTTTCTGGGCCGCTTGTAGATTTACGAGCATTGCCCATCAAGGCGGCTTCTAAAGCATGCAAAAAATATCCCAAAACAAATGGTGTAAAAGAAAAATTAAATTACATGTAATGCAAAACACCCAGTCTAACAGACTGAGCCATTTCATATGTAAAGCGAAACATCCTGTATAACACACCTGCACTTTTTACCAGATGAATACATACCTAAAAGCGAGAAGCCACAAGCTGAACTACAGTCCTTCTGCTCAATAAACGAAAAAGCATTGTTGATGAGATAGTGGAAAAAAGAACAGAGCAGCCAACAACACATTTAAAAAACCCAAAAATCTCCCATACCAATGTTTCGATGTAACTGCCAAGGAGTTGAATCATGGTTGGTACCCATTCGTACTTAGGTAGCAACCAGCTTCTTCATGGCATGAAATTTTCCAAACTTGGAGAAATAATAATTAATAATCTTCACCGTCTTTTGCTCGACAGCGGATGTGGCTTCCCTCAGATACAACATCGTTTTTCATAGATTCATCTAGTATTATGTCGTTGAAGGTAGGGAACTACACCTTCACTCATACGCCTTGTGGAAATAAACATCACTAAATGAATTTCTGCTCAGTCACTTTGACGATGAAACGTGCTCCTCGTTAGGAGGATACCTGTCTAACGCTCACACAATGCGGTAGCAAACGCATCTATGACAATACGTGTAAAGAATAAATCAAACAATACATTTACAACCTTAGAGTGGAGTCCTGTACTGAAAAATCAATTCACGTGTAGTTATCTATTTGAAATCTATACGAAAATGTTACGCATTACACAGTAATTACTACTATGCCTCAGCAGTATGACGGCGAAGTTTCTCTCTCATAGTTAGTTCTTGTGTGTTTGCGTGTCTTAAGTGTCAAATTCCTGGCTTATTTTTACACACTGAGGTCCCAAAGAAACTGGTATAGGCATGCGTATTCAAATGCAGAGGGATGTAAACAGGCAGAATACGGCTCTGCAGTCGACAAGGCCTATCGGAGACAAGTGTCTGGCGCAGTTGTTAGATCGGTTATTGCTGCTACAATGGCAATTTATCAAGATTTAATTGAGTTTGAACGTGGTGTTATAGTGACAGAAGTGCAACTCTTCCGCAAATTGCTGCGGATTTCAGTTCTGTGCATCAACAAGTGTTACCGAGTGAATCATTCAACGAAACGACATGGGCTTTCGTAGCCGAAGGCCCACTGGTTTACGCTTGATGACTGCACGACACAAAGCTTTACGCCCCACCTAGAGCCGTCAACACCGATATTGGACTGTTGATGACTGGAAACATGTTGCCTGGTCGGACGAGTCTCGTTTTTAATTTATCGGGCGGATGGACGTGTACGCTTATGGAGACAACCTCATGAATCCATGAACCCGCATGTCAGCAGGGGACTGTTCAAGCTGGTGAAGGCTCTCTAATAGTGTGGGGCGTGTGTAGTTGAAGTGATATGGGACCCCTGATACGTCTAGATACTGCTCTAACAGGTGACACGTACTTAAGCATCCTGTCTGGTTACCTGTATCCATTCATGTCCAATGCGCATTCCGACGGACTTGGGACATGCGACAACCCACACGTCTAGAATAGCTACAGAGTGGCTCCAGGAACACCTTCTGAGTTTAGACACTTCCGCTGGCCACCAAACTCCCTAGACATGAACATTTTTAAGATATCTGGGATGCCTTGCAACGTGCTGTTTGGAAGAGATTTCCACCCCCCCCCCCCCCCCCCCAATCTTGTGGTTTTATGATATGTACTTCCTGCCCCCCATCCGTGCGCGCAGCGCCAGCGCGCCAATTGCGCAACCACTTCCTTATCACCAGTTTGATTTTCCAGCAACACGGGCCTAGTAATACTAGGGCCCGTGTTGCGCTCTCTCTCACACACTCCACAGCGCTCTCTCTCGCACACTCGCTGCCTCGCTCAGCGGCTAAGTCCCACTCAAGGACACGCGCCACACACAGAAACACAACTGCAATACACACAGGTTTAATATCGTGTTATAGTAACGATCACATGTCTATTCGCACATTATGTAGAACAGTCACCATTTATTTGTTTACGGTGGACAGTGGCCGTTGGCTACAGGTCAGTCAGCCAACAGCCTTAGCTGGTGAGCATGAAAGCCTAGATAATCACTTACATATTTTTTTCCATTTGTTTATGTACTTTAATTCCTAAAGTAGTGTGCGTTTGTACTGTGTATGGAAGCTGCATACCTGGCTGGAGTTCGTGAACAGCTGAAGATGCTTGTGGTAGGCAGCAGCTTTGGGATCTGGAGGCAGCGGGAGTACTGGCATACTGCATGGGACAACTCAGGTGTCAATTGCTTTGCCCACAGCTACTGATGTCGAGGCACCTTGTAGCATACAAAATGTAGGGAGTCCACAGTCACTGCAGGGTTATGTCGCTCAAGGTGGAAACTCAGCATGAAGGCTGGCCAACTAGATCCACAGACACTCACTCTCTGAGTGTGCAGTTGCACCCTCCTTCAACAGGGTTGAACAGGCACACTCCTTGCAGAATGAGTAGCGGGTTGTCACATGGTGCTGCCCCTCGAGACGGAGAGGCAATGTGAAAGCAGGCCAACTGACCCCACCCATTCACTCTGTGAGTGGACATACGTGTATTCCTTGAGCAGGGCCTGACCAGGCACAGCGAGAGGTAGAGTGAGTTGCGGGTTGTTACATGGTGTTGCCCAATGAGGTGGAGAGTCAATCTGAAGCCTGGTCAACTGGCCTCGCCCATTGACTATGTGAGTGGTCTGATGGACACTTCTTCAGCAGTTCCCGAACAGGTACACTCGCTATGGAGTGAGCAGCTGGTCCTTATGTGGTGTTGTCGCTCGAAGCAAGGAGCCAGTGTAAATGCTGAACAACTGGCCCCTCCCGTTCACTATGTTGGTGGGCAAATGGAAACTCCTTCAACAGCTTCTGACCAGGAACACTGAGTTTACTATATACCAGGAGCTCAAATACTACACACGTGATGGAGCCTGTTATGGGAATAGTATGACTGGAAGTATCTCCAGTGCCCAATTGGTGTGTCTGCTGGGAAGGTGTGGAGGAGTCCCTACTTGCAGGTATCGAGGGTGCCAGGTCGAGTAGTCCGGAAGCTGTTTCTGATGTCAGCACCAATGACGCCTGTCGCGTGGGTTTTGAGACCATCCTCTTTTCCCGCGGGTGGTTGGTGGAGGTCGTGAAGACCGCTGACCTTGCTTGTGGTGTGCAAGCAGAAGTCACTATTTGCAACATCGCTCCTAGATTCGATCGGAGCTAAATGGAGGGTCTCATCCAAAGGCACCACCGAGTTTGTCACGATCATGGCTGCAGACTTCTTAACCTGCCTTGTGGCATGGATAGTTGTATTACTCTCCTTGACAGTTTAGGTTTGCGCTACACATGCGAAGCAGCTACTAAGGTGGACGAACATTTGTGGTGTGCACATAGGCTAGTCTGTAGCTTAAGATCCTTTTATCAATGCCTGCCAGTCGACACATAGAGCGAATTCGTATTGTGTATAAGTTAAAGACATTCCGACTGTCAAAATTTTTAACAATAAAATGTCTAAGTATTCTTAACGAAATTACTGAACTTCCTGCCCTGCAGAGAAGTTGTCATATCAAACAATTCTCGGAATCAGGAGCTGGATGAACAGGGGAATGAAAAGCTCCGAAATATCGAGTGATTCTTGAGAAGTAGTTGAAATACAGATGAGACACCATACGAAGGGGAGCGTTCACTGCTGTCGACAAAGTATTGTGTCTTTTGCAGTCGAAAGTGTGTCTGCCATGATATCTCGAGAGCAACAGCAGGCCTAGATGAACTGACGTTACTATCGGATTTCTTACCATCAATTCGATTCCCCTGTAACAATAGTAGTATAATTGGAAGAATTGTACACTCAGCAGTGAGAGGATACGCACATCACGCAACATGAGCTGGAGGCGACTTTAATCTCCCGAGTATAGCCTGGAATGTCTATGGTTTCGTTGTAGATGGTATAGACAGACAGTGTTGGGAAACACTTTTAAACACATTTTCCGGAAACTGTCTTGAAAAACTAGTTAGACAACCAACACGCAATGGAAATATGCATACCTTGTAGCTACAAACGAGACTGATCTTATCGACTGTGTCAGTACGGACAGGGATTAGTTATCGCCAAGCATAAAACCGACTGTCATATTTTACGAAGGATCTTGCCAAGAACCTGTGAAAATTATTGTCATACGTATCATCTCTAAGCAGGTCTACCAATCTAGCGTAGCGACGATGTTTACTAAATTTAATAAATTCAACAGGAAGACTAGGAGAGTATTTATGATAGAAAAACCAGACAGTAATTTTTAGTATCCCACTTAGACACTGAAATATATGACGGGCGTGGAGATTGTAAATTGCGCTCTGAGGAAGTATTTGCTGACAAAATTGATGAAGGACGGAAAAGACGCACTGTGGTTAAAAATACAATTCGAAAATATTGAGGAACCAGCAGTTGTAGTGCTCTAGGTCCAAAACAGAACGCGCGATTTTTAGTGGGCAGAAGTTAGTGAAGCTTCGTGCGTCCGTAAGGAGATCGATGCGCGAAGCATAAAACCGACTGTCATATTTTACGAAGGACGTTGCCAAGAACGTACGAAAATTATTGTCATACGTATAATCACTAAGCTGGTCTAGCAATCTAGCGTGGCAATAGGAGACATCAAAAGGAGTAGTGAAGTTTAAATTTCGGTTTTAAGAAATAATTCACGGCCGAAGAGCTCACAAAAATACCGTCACTGACTGACGCACTGCCTCGGGCATGGAGGAAATTGTAATAGGCATTCCTAGCGTAGAGAAGCAAATGAAAAAAATGGTTCAAATGGCTCTGAGCTCTATGGGACTCAACTGCTGTGGTCATCAGTCCCCTAGAACTTAGAACTACTTAAACTTAACTAACCTAAGGACATCATACACACCCATGCCCGAGGCAGGATTCGAACCTGCGACCGTAGCAGTCGCACGGTTCCGGACTGCGCGCCTAGAACCGCGAGACCACCGCGGCCGGCAGCAACTGAAAGATTTGAAAACAATTAAGTCCCCAGGTACAAATGTAATCCCAGTTTCGTTTTGCAGAGAGTGCTATGAGGTTTTGGCCACTCACTTAGTCTGTATTTATTGCGAATCATTCACCCAGTAAGGAGTCACAAGCGCTTGGAGAAAACGCAGGTGGTTCTTGTATATAATAAATGTAAAAGAATGGACTCCCGTAATTACAAAAAATGGCTCTGAGCACTATGGGACTAAACATCTGTGGTCATCAGTCCCCTAGAACTTAGAACTACTTAAACCTAACTAACCCAAGGACATCACACACATCCATGCCCGAGGCAGGATTCGAACCTGCGACCGTAGCAGTCGCGCGGTCTGGACTGAGCGCCTAGAACCGCTAGACCACCGCGGCCGGCCCCGTAATCACAGATCAATACTGTTATCATCGGTTCGCTGTACATTGTTTGAACATATTCTGAGTTAGAATGTAATAAATTTCCTAGCGGCAGAACAGTGGGTAACGAAAGAATCGCTCGTGCGAAACATAGCATGGCCTTTTATCATGTGATATACAGCGAACCATGACTGAAGATAACAGGCAGGTTCCATATTCCTAGATTTCCGGTACGCGTTTGACACGATGCCCCATTGCAGAATGTTAAGAAGTTACAAGCATACGGACTAGGTTCCCAGATACGTGAGTGTCTCTAAGACTTCTTAAGTAATACAATCCGTTACGTAGTCCTCTACGGCGGGTGTTCATCAGGAACAAGGGTATCGTCAGGGGCGCCACGGGGAAGTGTGATAGTACACTATTATTCCGTACAGAAAGTGCACATATTTTTAGGTGTGGTATTTTATTATGTACATACATCAGTCTGTTGGATGTTTTTCTCCACGTGGGATAGTATTTCCACAAACATGTCACAAACTGTCGCAACTACAGTACAGATTGGATTATGCCTACACGCGTGCACACGTCAACATGTAAGATGATGCCAGGGGGAAAATAAGTACTTCGACACGTCAACATGTAAGATGATGCCAGGGGGAAAATAAGTACTTCGACTTACTAACCAGCGTAGGAACATACTACTCTTAATAGCAATAATTATTAATCTGGAAATAAAGTAAATAGTGGTGTAATGTTGTTCAGTACACTGTCCTGAGTCATCAATAAAAATATTTGCCATTATCTCCACCACACTATGTATACAGCAGCAGGATTTGTCGACCCGAAGAAAACGCTCGACAGTGTCAAATTGTGCAAGATGTACCAAATTCCGAGAAAAATAGGAATGAGTAGTAGGGAGGAACGGGTGATCTACAATATGTATTAGAGCCAAAAGGGAATAATAAGAGTGGAATACAAAGACCGAAGTGTTCGGATTAAAAAAGGTGTAACACGGATGTAATCATTCGCCCATACTGTTCCATCTGCGTATAGATGAATGATGGAGAGAAATAAAAGGAAGGTCGAAGAAAGAGATTAATATTAATGACGAAAGGATATCACTGATACGATTCACTGACGACATTTCAGTCCTCAGTGAAAGTGAAGAAATTACAGTATCTGCTGAACGGAATCAACAGTCTAGTGAAGAATTTGAAGTGAGAGAGTAAATCGAAGAAAGACGAAACTAATGGGAAGTAGCAGAAATGAGAACAGTGAGAAACGTAACATGAGGATTGGCGATCACGAAATAGAGGAAGTTAAGAAACTCTGCTACCTAGGCAGCAAAGTAACCCATGAAGGACGGAGCAAGGAGGACATGAAAGCAGATTAGTATTGGCAAAAATGGGATTACTGGTCAAGAGAAATCTACTAGTATGAAAGACAGGCCTTAATTTGAGGAAGAAATTTCTAAGAATGTACGTTTGCAGCACAGTGCTGTATGGTAATGAAAAATGAAAAAGAAGAGAACTGAAGCAATTGCGATGTGGTTCTACAGAAGAACGCTGAAAATTAATTGGACTTATAAGGGGAGGACTGAGGAGGTTCTCCGGAGAATCGGCGAGGAAAGAAATACGAGGGATATCCAGAAAGTAAGTTTCGATCATCCGCGAAATGGTTACTACTGTAAAAATCAAAAATGTTTTATTTGCAACAGCTAGCCACAACTCCCAGCTAATTATCTAAATAATCGCATCTCCGACTTAGATATTTGTCATGGCGTTGTACTAGTTATCAATACCCTTGTCATAGAAGGCAGCCGCCAGTACTTTCCGCTAATTCTCTACGCAAGCCTACAGCTCGTTGCCTGTGCCAAACTGTTGTCTTCATAGTCAGCGGTTCGTGCAAGCGGAGACGAAACTCAGGGGGGCAATTGCGGTCTGTATTGTGAATGATCAAACACTTACCACAGAAAACGCTGTAGGAGGTTCTGCATTGCCCCTGCAGATTGTAGCTGAGAATTGTGATGAAGAAGGAACGGCGTGACAGTTGTGTTACGTTGAGTGCTTAGCTTCAGGCGAAATTTCTCACGAGGCCCTCGTACATGGCGGGAGAAACTATTTTCTACGTACTCAAAAGAGCGATGTGACGCGAACGGCAGGCCTTCTGCAGACACTGCCCTGCATATCCGTGCAAAGCTTAATCGGATTTTTACAGTGGTTTCCATTTTGCGACCAATCGGAACTCCCTTTCTGGATAGCCCTCGTATAGTTAGCAGAGAAGGATTGTAGGACATCCGCTAAGGCATCAGTGAATAACTCCCACTATCTAGAGGGAGCTGTAGAGAATAAAAACTGTATAAGAAGTAGGAAGACAGAGCCTGGAATACATCCAGCAAATAATTGAGGACGTTGGTCACAAATGCTACGCCGAGACGGGAAGTTTGGTGCAAGAGAGGAAGTCGTGGTGACTCAAGGAAAAAAAAAAAGGCCAATGCCATTGTCCCATTTAAGGGGGTAGGGGATGGAGACCATTTAAGGGGACTTTACATACTGCTAACTTGTTTCACACACACTAAGGCTCTAAAGAACTGGGTATCGAATCGAAGTGAAATGGAGGTTGATGCCTCATTCTGTGCAAATTCAACTCGTGACCAACGTTCATAAGTAGAACTGGATGACGAGTGGTGGCGTGCCAATCAGTGAGTTGGGCGTCTGCTGGAATGGGCAAGAGTCAAACGATAAATAATTGATGTGGCCAGACCAGAAAGGACAAAATGTGCTCTTAGGCTACCTTATTGAGAAATAACGTCACAAATAATATGGCACAGTCACCAGTTATGAAACATGCCAGCTTTCTAATTCACTGGCTACGTTGTGAGAATCACTGAGCCAGTTGCTGGGCGGGTATGACATTTCAGAATCCAATCTAGATATTTTTATTCTTCCCGTGGCCTCAACATCCGGATGCGTCCATCCACCTACTGCATTTAGAGCGTGATTCTTCTGAAAAGATGCGTGGAGCATAGGCGAAAAAAAGAAGTCACACCACTCTCAACGCACCTCTGTCCGCTGCCGCGCCAAGAGAAGACGTAAGAGGTTGCCGTACCGACAATCAGCAGTGCTGCAGGCGTTGTTGCACTGTGCGTGACGTGGCTCAACAAACCTGCACTACCAAGCAAACAATAGCTATGACGTCTATGGCTCGTCGGGCCTACCAGATAACAATTCGTAAGACAATGCTGAGATCCCGATCAACTGAAGCGGAAGTATACACTGCAGCTGCGATAGGTCACAGATTTTCCAGTCTAAATCCAACACATTCTGGTAGTCACTTTTTCCTCTCCGAAATAACCAAAATTCAAACGCGATTTGTAAAATGAGATTAATGGTGCATAGTATTTCATTCTATGCAAATTGTATATGGAGTTACTTATACCTACCGTCCACAGTTCATGGTCCAGTGGTTAGCTTCGGGATAGGGGATTGGGTGTCTGGTGTGATGTTCTAATTATTTAATCTCATCTTCATCTTCGCTGAAGCCGCTGAAATGATGCCGAACAGGAAGACTTTTACATAACGTTCAAATGACTGCAGACGAGCTCTCCCGGTCAATAATCCCATAAACGAAAGGATAGTAAACCCCTCGAACCAGACCCTGAAGACCGCATGTTAGTCGACCGAACGCAGTATAATCGTCAGTATTCATCATCGGTTGGGGAATGGACGGTCATGGAGTCAGCCCACACATCTCCCACCCACGCTTACCCCCCACCACTCCCCCACCTCCCGCCCGTCCCGCAACCGTTGTTGACGCTTCGGCCTTGGAGACGACACCTCTCGGTCAGGTAGCACCTCAACTGACATCGCAAGGCTGAGGGTCATCCTTCCACATACGTAAAATTCGTAGCATTACCGGGAGTTCAGATAGTTCAAATGGCTCTGAGCACTATTGGACTAAACTTGTAAGGTCACAAGTCCCCTAGAACTTAGAACTACTTAAACCTAACTAATCTCAGGACATCACGCACATCCATGCCCGAGGCAGGATTCGAACCTGCGACCGTAGAGGTCGAGCGGTTCAAGACTGTAGTGCCTAGAACCGCTCGGCCACCCCGGCCGGCTACCGGGAGTCGAACCCACACGACCTGCTTGAGGATCTGTTTTGGTGACCACTCAGCTTGCCCCGAAATGCATATCCTAGCAAGTTAAACACTTTATGTTCATTTAGTCTTTGTAGTGTACTTCCATCTACATCTACATCTACATGACTACTCTGCAATTCATATTTAAGTGCTTGGCAGAGGGTTCATCGAACCACAATCATACAATCTCTCTACCATTCCACTCCCGAACAGCGCGCGGGAAAAACGAACACCTAAACCTATCTATTCGAGCTCTGATTTCACTTATTTTATTTTGCTCATCATTCCTACCTATGTAGGTTGGGCTCAACAAAATATTTTCGCATTCGGAAGAGAAAGTTGGTGACTGAAATTTCGTAAATAGATCTCGCCGCGACGAAAAACGTCTTTGCTTTAATGACTTCCATCCCAATTCGCGTATCGTATCTGCCACACTCTCTTCCCTATTACGTGATAATACAAAACGAGCTGTCCTTTTTTGCGCGCTTTCGATGTCCTCCGTCAATCCCACCTGGTAAGGATCCCACACCGCGCAGCAATATTCTAACAGAGGACGAACGAGTGTAGTGTAAGCTGTCTCTTTACTGGACTTGTTGCATCTTCTAAGTGTCCTGCCAATGAAATGTAACCTTTGGCTCGCCTTCCCCACAATATTATCTATGTGGTCTTTCCAATTGAAGTTGTTCGTAATTTTAACACCCAGGTACTTAGTTGAATTGACAGCCTTGGGAATTGTACTATTTATCGAGTAATCGAAATCCAACGGATTTCTTTTGGAACTCATGTGGATCACCCCACACTTTTCGTTATTTACCGTCAACTGCCACCTGCCACACCATACAGCAATCTTTTCTAAATCGCTTTGATACTGATACTGGTCTTCGGATGACCTTACTAGACGGTAAATTACAGCATCATCTGCGAACAACCTAAGAGAACTGCTCAGATTGTAACCCAGGTCATTTATATAAATCAGGAACAGCAGAGGTCCCAGGACACTTTGCCGTCTATTACTACGAACTGCAACCTTCCTGACAGGAAATCACGAATCCAGTCGCACAACTGAGACGATACCCCATAGGCCCGCAGCTTGATTAGAAGTCGCTTGTGAGGAACGGTGTCAAAAGCTTTCCGGAAATGTAGAAATACGGAATCAACTTGAGATCCTCTGTCGATACCGGCCATTACTTCGTGCGAATAAAGAGCTAGCTGCGTTGCACAAGAACGATGTTTTCTGAAACCATGCTGATTACGTATCAATAGATCGTTCCCTTCGAGGTGCTTCATAATGTTTGAATACAGTATGTGCTCCAAAACTCTACTGCAAACCGACGTCAATGATATAGGTCTGTAGTTCGATGGATTACTTCTACTACCCTTCTTAAACACTGGTGCGACCTGCGCAATTTTCCAAGCTGTAGGTACAGATCTATCGGTGAGCGAGCGGTTGTATATGATTGCTAAGTAGGGAGCTATTGTATCAGCGTAATCTGAAAGGAACCTAATCGGTATACAATCTGGACCTGAAGAGTTGCCCGTCTCAAACGATTTGAGTTGCTTCGCGACCCCTATGGTCTACGTCTAAGAAACTCATGCTAGCTGCTGTTCGTGTTTCAAATTCTGGAATATTCCATTCGTCTTCCCTGGTGAAGGAATTTCGGAAAACTACGTTCAATAACTCCGCTTTAGCGGCACAGTCGTCGGTAACAGTACCATCGGCACTGCGCAGCGAAGGTATTGACTGCGTCTTGCCGCTTGTGTACTTTACATACGACCAGAATTTCTTCGGATTATCTACCAAATTTCGAGACAATGTTTTTTTTGTGGAACCGATTAAAGGCATCTCGCATTGAAGTCCGTGCCATATTTCGCGCGTCTGTAAATTTTAGCCAATCTTCGGGATTTCGCGTTCTTCTGAACTTCGCATGCTTTTTCCGTTGCCTCTGAAACAGCGTTCGGACTTGTTTTGTGTACCACGGGGGATCAGTTCCATCTCTTACCAATTTATGAGGTATGAATCTGTCAATTGCTGTTGCTACTATATCTTTGAATTTGAGCCACATCTCGTCTACATTTGCATAGTCAGTTCGGAAGGAATGGAGATTGTCGCTTAGGAAGGCTTCTAGTGACACTTTATCCACTTTTTTAAATAAAATTATTTTGCGTTTGTTTCTGGTGGATTTGGAAGAAACGGTATTGAGCCTAGCTACAACGACCTTGTGATCACTAATCCCTGTATCAGTCATGATGCTCTCTATCAGCTCTGGATTGTTTGTGGCTAAGAGGTCAAGTGTGTTTTCGCAACCATTTACAATTCGCGTGGGTTCGTGGACTAACTGTTAGAAATAATTTTCGGAGAAAGCCGTTAGGACAATCTCGGAAGATGTTTTCTTCCTACCACCGATTTTGAACAAGTATTTTTGCCAACATATCGAGGGAAGGTTGAAGTCCCCACCAACTATAACCGTATGAGTGGGGTATTTATTTGTTATGAGTCTCAAATTTTCTCTGAACTGTTCAGCAACTTTGCTGAATTTTGGTGCCAGATGTGTGTGCCACTATACCTCAGTTCAAATGGTTCAAATGGCTCTGAGCACAATGGGACTTAACATCTGATGTCATTAGTCCCGTAGACTTAGAACAACTTAAACCTAACTAACTTAAGGACATCACACACATCCATACCCGAGGAAGGATTCGAACCTGCGACCGTAGCAGCTGCGTGGTTTCGAACTGAAGCGCCTAGAACCGCTCGGCCAAGGCGGCCGGCCACTGTACCTTAGTGAAAGGTGACGAGGGTCCAATGGATTTAATGTCGGATTCTACACAGAATTTGCGAGCTAATGACATCCTCAACATATTCTTGGATACAAATTCTTCTGAGTTTCAGAACCCGTCCGACGCTTTCATACTTATATCTCCTGTTTAATCTTTGCCAGAGCTCTAAGAATGTTCGGTAAACAGCACCCATTTGATGACTCACTGCCTGGTCAGTCCTCCTCCTCATCATCATCGTCATCACTACTCGGTCTCTCGAAACTGCAAGTTGGTGACTCGTCCCTGTAACTATTTGTCTTCATTGTTTCCGGTCTTTTCCAGCTCGGAGTAGCCGGTGTAATATTTGGTTTGTTTTCTTCTCCATCTGGCCCACCCATCGGCTAGGACTTTAGGTTATCTTCCTGGATTCTTTTGGCTTTAATTTTGACTCGACGATAAATTTTCTTCAAGTTATCCTGTCCTCGAACTGTGTGAGGAAAGAATGGTCAGTGAAGAGATTTAAATACTCTGATGAGCCAAAACGTTATAACTACCAACTTCGTAACATATTGGTCCAGTTTTGGAACGCAATACCGCAGCGATTCTGCTTGGCTTGAATTAGACAATTCCTTGTTGCGTTTCCGGAGTTATGTGGCGTTAGGTGCCTTCGCACAGACCAGGCATTTCCCTTAATGTGAGTGCCGGTGGTCTGTTGGCGCAGACACCATCCGATGGTTTCCAAGATGTGTTCTATCGGATTCAGATCAGGCAGATTTGGTGGCCAAGAAACCAATGCGATTTCACAATTGCAGTTCTCAGACTACAATATCACGATCCTGGGACTAGGACATCGACAGTTATCCTTGAGACGTGGGATATAGGGAAAGCAGGAAAGGATGTGGACGGGGCCTTACTCAGTTACCGTTGGTTGCTCAGTAAACACGTACACTTTATTTAAGGAATTTGTTTAAAAACGATCATTTAAAAAAAATAACTGTAACGCAAGCTACACTGAAGGCTGAAGGCCTTATTAAGAAATAATTCAAAGTTATTTGTCGGCTGAAGGCCACAAGAAATACTTCAGAACAATTAGCCGCTGAAGGCCTGAATTATAAGCGAGGAAGACAATTACATGTTGAAAGTTCCAAAATAATTTTTAAAACTATCATTAATAACATTGTAACACAAGCTACACTGACGGCTGAACGCCTTATTAAGAAGAATTCAAATTATTTTTCAGTTGAAGGCCACAAGCAACAGAAATAATTTAAACAAAATATTATTTTTTAAACAATTGACACGCTCAGACCAAATAATGAAGGGAGTGATCCAAAGACAGTTCTCCACGGATCGACCTGAGACAAGTCCCTACAGCTGCGTAAGCGGTGAGACAGGCAACCAAGCGTTATGCTCACGTAACAGGATGGCCACTCGAACTAGGGACAGTTAAAGGCTGACCAACTCTCTTACCAAATCCACCTAACATCAGATAACCAGTACTACGATGGAATAATTCAAGAGAGGGCGAAGTGATAGACAGCTCTGCGTCTGCAGAATCGGACTTTTAATACACTGAAAGGCAGAAGTAGCCACTCCACAAATGCAGAACGCAGATAGCGTTAAAATAGCTACTCATTCAAACACACTAGATGCACGCGGACCCGCGAAAACAATTCCACCAACAACTCAGACAATGCTAATACCAGTCACTGTGGAACAACAAGCACGAACAACAAGTACACACAAACACAGGGGCCCAGAAGCTGTCGGAAGACCAAATACACGTCGTCCGATGAGACGACCCTCCAACGGTCGTCCCGGCTCAAGTTAGGTAAGGGAAAGATGCCAGTACGAATCGTCGACTGACAGCTTATCGCCATGAGGTCACTTCCGCGGACGGACACACACACACACACACACACACACACACACACACACACACACACACGAGTGGAGGTTGCACTTCTAGAATATAACGATCCAGGCAACTTAAACTCCCTGAATCCGGACCGCGACGTGGTCGTGCACTCTCGCGACCACATCCTTCCATCGGGCAGTTCATGTATCGCCAGCTGTCATGGCGAGTACCGGCGCTGTGCGGACCTCAGTGCTGCTCCGTCCCACACCTGCCCTGACACACCACGAGACGGAAAACTAGAGGTCGGTCCAAAGGTAGCACCACAGTACTCGCTATCGAGAAACGCCGCTGCTGCCACTCACGCACAGAGAAAGCGAGCAAAGGTAGTGGCGCCAGTAAATGCACTAAGAAAACGAGAGGTCAAAATCCGAATACACGATACCAACCTGTCAACGGCACAAACGCGAGTCGGAGCACCTACCGCAGTTGCTCAGGTCACTATCCTTCATAGTATGGTTAGTACCCCCACGGCCATGGGTTAATTGTCAGATGATTGTATAAAGCAGTAGTTTGCCTGTATAATGGCGTAAAGATCATCGAACTCGTGCAGCAAGAAACGTCAGTCATCTGACCAGACAACACGTTTCCAGTGCTCGTTTGTCCAATCTCAAGATCCTGTACACACTGCAATTGTAATGTACGACGTCGCTGGTTCAGCATGGGAACATGTAGGGGTCTTCTGCTGTGAAGCCCATGTTCAGCAATGTGCATCAAATGTTGCTCTTTGGAACACTGCACCAGTATTGTATTCTGTCGTCAGATATACCACAGATAGCCATTTATCCTGCTTTACAGAGCAGGACAGTCTCTGAACTCCTCGTTCTGTATGTGCGTGTCTAACACACTGTCGTCTACTCGCCGTTCCAGCGTCCTTCAACTGCTTTCCATAGATATTCACAACAATACCACTGAAAGGCCAGCCAGGATCACCGTTTCCGCGATTTTCGTTCCATGCCCCGAACGGTAAGAATCATTTCTTCGTCAAGGTCTCTTGTGACGTACTACATGTTGGCTTCTGTGTCGGAATCATCAGGACTTTTGTTTGACGATTTTTCTAGCGTTTCGGCAGCACTAGTGCATGGCAGTGTCAAAGTCTGACCCTCTACTGTTACTGTCTGGGCTGATGCACATATTGGCGAAAAGCCAGAAAACTCACTAAACAAGCGTCTGCCGAAGATCACGAGATAAAAGCCAACAGAAAATACGTGAACATTTTGTAAAGCAGCTTATGTCAGCATGTTTCGCCATTTTCGGCCCGTATCATCGTTAGAATTATGGTCCATTCGTCTCTGCTTTATTTAGAGTGTCACGTGCCTGCAACAACTTCATGCAGCGTCCAGTTTAGAGTTGGGTGGTGGTCATAATGTTTCGTCTCATTGGTGAAGTTGTTTAAATGACACAGACAAATAAGATTTAAAATTCTCTAGTGCAATGTTACAATAGCTCTCAGTAAATTAGACGGAGTATATATTTCTCAATAATGTGAACGACGAGTGCTAATGCTAACCAGCAGGAAAACTGTCTTACTGCTACTCTCTTTGACTACGAGCTGTTGAAACAGTGGCAACAAAGCGACCTTTGAATGAGGTTGTTGCCAAACAGTGTAAAGCTACATTAGCTTCTAAGTAAATGTAGTCGCTGGATTCGTACGCAAATTGTGACGAACTGAAAGTTTCTGCCCCTTTCGAGGTTGGAGTTCGTACAACTGAAGTCACCGGCTGGTTTAAAAGAATGTAGAACGAAAAATGACCATTCTCATTATTCTCGGAAAGCGTTAGTTTTACTAAAATATTAATAGCGAGATGAAATTAATATATCTCGCTCTCACGTTGCTTAATCAGGGAAATGACTTACGATAAAACATGCGGCTTACATATTCAGGTGTTCCTAATCTCTCAGTTACTTTAGGTATCGCATAACATTCTACTTAAATCTTCTTGTTTGAAGTAACTTAGGAACACTCCCTTGTCACTGCAGTCCCTCACGATCATAAGCTTTTGAAGATTTACAACCAGATTCCCCGTCATCAATGTCATTATCTCAGAACAGCGAAAATGGATCACGTCCCATAAGGGTAGGTACCAAAATGCCTCAACCGATCTTACAACCAGCTATGAAGGGCCGTTTCTTTTACACGGTCCCTTTCATTATATTTGCGGCGATCTTAACAACCAGCTATGAAGGTCCGTTTCTTTTACACGGTTCCTTTCATTATATTTGCGAGTTGGAAAAAGTTCGGACAATTTACGAAATACACTTAAATAATACCGTTGAAGAACAGCCATTAGGTCTACGCTGATTCACTTATGAGTTTCTCATTCTGACATGTAGAATGTAGTGAAACTTTAAAAAATGACAGAATATAGTATCACTCCGTGTCACGAACTAGGGACTGAGTTAGGTGGTTTAGCGGTACTACACTGGACTCGCATTCCCAACGAAGGTGGTTTAAATTCCCGTCAGACTATCCTTCTTAGTTTCCTATAGTTTCCCTAAATCTATTAAGGGAATATAGTTCCTTTGAAACTGGCAGGGCCTTTTTCTTTCCGATTCTCTTCCAGTACGAACTCCTACTCCGTCTCTAATGAACTCTTCGTCGACAGAATATAAAGCCATAGTCTTCCTTCCTTCCAACGAGGACATTTCCCTTAGAGGTGCAGTCCTAGCAGGTATGACAAATGAACTAATATGTTCACTTCGATTCAGATTAATAAATAGACATTCTAAGAAACAGATTGGCTTATTTTTGGAGTATCGAAGCAAGCGTAGTATTATAGTTCTTCGTGAAATAAATTAATAATGAATATTTTCTTTATACTTAGAACTGAAGCCGGTTAGTAAAGTAAGCATTCATTTCTTAAACAGTGGAATATAAACAGAATTCTTTGTACTATAAGGTACATGGAAAAGGGAATTCCGACAACTCTTCCTTCTGCGGGATTTGCTAAGGATTCTGATATTAAATGAACACAGGGGAAACAAAATGAACACAATACTAATGAAAAGTGAAGAAGACACTAGACAAGGCAGGTTCTGTACTGAGGAAGGTAAATTCCGCACAATAGTGGAATTGCAGAGAAGATTAGGGAAAGAATAGTTGCTCGGTCGACATTGGGTCCGCAGGTGAATTTCGCAGACCGGAAATTTCTTGACAGAGTATCTGCCTTCGAGGTAAGCAGAGAAAACGGGTGGGTTTGGAGGAGGGTAGGGGGTGGAGAATCCTCCCAGGGCATGTGGCTGTGCCAGCATTTTATTGCTCTACCTGCATTCACTCTGAAGCCTTATTCTCCGCCCACACAGCTCCTCCTCGAGGAACAAGAGAAGAGATGCAACTAACTTTCTCGTGATTTATGCCTCTACATTCTCTTAGCAGTATAGAGACACTGAAGGACACGATGTTTATGAATGCATAGATGTAGTGCTACAAGGTAATAACACCTAATATAACTTTACTTTTATGCTAGATAGAGGTGATCTATATGACGTACAAACAGAAAATTGATGTATGGCTTCCTTGAATTACATACAGCTTTAATAATTCCATACTGCAGTGATATCACATTTAGCAGTACAATAGGTCACAATGTAATTAAAATGAAGTGTTTAGCATTGACAATCCTACGTTATTGGTTCTAAATGGCAACAGTATTTACAGGAACACTGATGCCGATGACACAAATCTGATTTTGTAACATACAGGGCTCAGTTACGATATAGTAGTGCATTAACGAATAATAAAGCTAGAAATCCTTGCAAAATCATACTAGCAGGAGCAAGTTCCATTTGCTGAAGGTATAATAATTGTTGCTGCTGAAACACATCTATGATCTTGTGGTTTCGAATCCTCCTATAAGCCGGTGAGTGAGTCGCAAGATGGAAGACTGTACCACTTCAAACAAAACCATGTCATGTAGAGCACCGTGTTATGCAAACCAGCCTACTGTTGGTTTATACATATCAGACTTTATCAGACAGTATCCACAGTCTTTTATAGGTAAAGCCATACAATTGTCTATACAGGGTGGTCGGAAATTCCCGTTACAGCCGCGGACGTCTGTAAATGTACGTATACACGGGGTGATTCCGTGATGATGTTACAGACTTTCTAGGATGATGGAGAATGATAAATGTATTAATTTGAAGTAGGGATCCCTGTACCGGAAACGAACGAGTCGAAGGTTATAAACCGATCTGATACCTCTGACAGTTGAATACATGTACCGGTTCTCGTGTTGCGAGGAGTGTAGGGTTGGTATCTTTCAGTGGTGGTAGTGTGGACAAAAACGAGAAAAAATATCCAGTAAACGTGGGCTCTAAATTGCATACCTGAGGAAATAGGACCATTCGTTCATCTTCGCTAATGTGAAACACATCTCCTCTACTGAGCAAGTGTTCGTAGCTGTTAAGGTACGCACTTTAGAGTCCACGTTTATGGGACATTTTTTCTCGTTTTTGTCTACACTAACACCACTGAAAGATACCAACCCTACACTCTTCGCAACACGAGAACCGGTACGTTTATTCAACTTTCAGAGGTATCAGAACGGTTTTCGTTTATAACTTTCGACTCGTTCGTTTCTGGTACAGGGATCCTTACTTCGAATTAATACATTTATCGTTCTCAATCATCTTAGAAAGTCTGTAACATCATCACGGAATCACCCCGTGTATACGTACATTTACAGACGTCCGCGGCTATAACTTTGACGCTCTGTAGTCTCGTTGGATGACGTTTCCGGACATGGGTTCCTGTTCAAAATACGATGTACTCACTCCCCTCTACAAGTCCTAGAAGTCTGTAAAGAGAATTTCCGACCACCCTGTACGTGTTTGGAAAAGTATATGAGAATGTTACCGATGGTGCTGAATTCGTAATACAACACATTTCTTTGTCGGCTATTTTCGGTTGAAAATTTGTGTAATTTGTTGTAGGATATCGTAGAGTATTCCTCCACCATTCCCTATAGTCTCATGAAGTTACCATCGGGGACGCCGCTGTGCGAAGCCTTCAAAGTGGCGTCGGTAACGAAGTGCGTTCCAAGCAGACAGCTCTCACTGGGTTTCATTTTTGTGAAAAATCAGAGCACAGCTATCATTCATAGACGCTTGCAAAATGTCAACGAACACCTTGGAGTGAAAATAAGCTCGGTGAATCTTTGGCCAACGCGTTTGTCATTATCGTAACAATGTCTCGCAAACCTGTCAGATTTCCCCTGTGCCGGCCGCCCGCACACGGCTGTGATTCCTGCATTGTTGAAACGTGTAGACACTCTTATTCGAGTTGATTCATGAATCGCAATCAAACACCTCGCTGTGCAACCGGACGTCTCAATAGGCAGTGCTGACATAATCGTGCACCAGCTGACGTACTCAAAAACATTTGCCCAATGGGTTCCACGCCACCTAACAGAACACCTTCAAGAACAACGGAGGACCATCTGTGCGGAATTACTTGCACGTTGCTAGGCTGATCATGACAATTATCTGTCGAACATAGCTGCAGATGGTGAAACATGGGTTCATCACTTCGAACAAGAAACGAAACGGTAATCCATGGAGCGGCGGCATACCACCTCTCCTCCGAAGGAACGTCCAAAGCTGCACACACAAGTGGGGCGGGGGGGGGGGGGGGGGCATGCATACCTTCGCAGTAACTTGGCGTAAGGCCGTCGCTTTCGATACGAAATATGTTGAAAAATAGGATTTCTTAGCCAAACGAGTGGTCACTAATATGGTGTATTGGAAACCTGAATAAAACCAATTTCCTTTCATTAAAAAAAAGTCTTGCATTACTTATTTAACGCCCGTCGCAATTTTACATTAGATGATACCCTCATTGGCTGCATCGTAGTCGGTGATGCAAACACGCATTTCGATTCAGAAACCATTCAAAAGTTAGTCGTATATCACTAGTATACAGCTAAGATAATTTATTCAACACTTCGTGACATAATACCCCGAAGTAATCTTTTTTTCACAACACGCTTCCCTTGCCTAAATCCTAATAGTGAGTACAAGTCGCATGGCACGCCCAGGTAATCTCATGGACTGCATGCGATTCGTGCACGTCTGTCAGGTTAGCAGCGGTGCGCGTCAATAAGGTTGGGACTTATCTGTTTATCAAGCCTGGTTGTAGATTTTTGTTTCGTTTCGATTTCCCGCGTTGGGTAAAGAGCTGAACTTGGAATCTACAGCTATGCAGGGACCACAAACTACTATGAGAAGTTAAGCGGAAGTCGAAGTTGCCATTTGTGTTAATAAGTACCTCATACAAAATACACCTTCTCATTTTTGCAGTGATTAGCATTTTGAAACTTGTATTATAGAAGTCGAACTGATCAGAAATTCATAGTGATAGTCGCAATACGGTAGGCTCCATCTTATGCTTTTATTTGTGAAATAATTGTACGTATTATTAAAGTTATTAACTACTGAACATAATGACATACGTTCCTATTGTGACCTTAAGAGGTCATTTTAGTGCAAATGTTAAGGGTAAGTCTATTATACGGTTATAAACAAGTGCCTTTTCATTTCATATAATCTAATGGGCGTTTATACAGCTCATAACGAGAATTACAGTTATCAGTAGTGCCTCAAGTGGTAACATCTCCGTAGACACATCTAATGGAAATGCCGTGTGGCTAGGGCCTCCCGTCGGGTAGACAGTTCGCCTGGTGCAAGTCTTTCGAGTTGACGCCACTTCGGTGACCTGCGTGTCGATGGGTATGAAAGGGTGATGATAAGGACAACACAACACCCAATAAATTGTGTAAATACTCTGAGGGTAATGATTGAAAAAGGAGGTGAGGACCAATACACGTAACACTAATTATACTGGCGCGCAGGAAAGATGTACACAATCCATTTGGCGTCAGTGGAAAAAGTAATATATTCTGTAACGTAACCTACAGTTCCCAAGAAAATTCTTTGAAAACAAGTTTAAGAAATTTTGCTTCTCTTTTATTTTACATTTACGTTTTGAAATTATTTGTGGGGGTACGGAAACCAATTGCAACTGCTGCTGAACATGGCACTTCATTTTCCATAGCAGACCTTCTCAACAGAGTGACAGTCTCTTTAAAAGGTAAGTTACGCTGTTACTTGGTATTTTATAGGCTAGTCAACAGATAAGAACTGTTTTTAGAGTTCAATGATGTTCTGTTCGACTATCGACCAGATGGTTGAGGCAGGTGTGAAGTCATTTTAATACGAGAGGTAAACTTATTGGGATCAGTTCCTCTTTTTAGAGTTCAATGATGTTTTGTTCGACTATCGACTAGATGGTTGAGGCAGGTGTGAAGTCATCTTAATACGAGAGGTAAACTTATTGGGATCATTTAAGTACAATCTGCTGTGTCTGTAGATCAGTTCAAACGAAAAGAGTTTCTCGGATGAAATACGTAAGATTTTTTCGGGAAAACCGTGATGACTGTTGCTGTCGTAATAACAGATAATCCAAATAAGAGAATTATCGTTTGAATAAAATTGGAGTGATCACTAGTTGATCTTTGAGTGAATAACGATTCCGACCGTTTAGGTAGGTTTTTGTGTTGGAGTAGAGATTGAAGGGTAGTATTTCCGGTCTTTATCCGGTTTTCGGTAGCTATCTGCTGGTACAACCTTATCCGCTGAGACACGTTGCTTTCTTTGTGTCTTCAATGCATTGCTGATTGTTCAAACTTAATGTCATTGCTGAGAAAGCTCTGCGGTGGAAACGTGGCTACTGCTGTTGTTTACCGGATAATTCGAGTCGTAGTGCGTTTTCATTACTAGCACACAGTAATATTACTTCCTCCGGTAGTACTGATGAACTGTGGGACAACTAGGAATTTTCGCAACTTAAAGGAAGTATTGCTTCGAGTACAAACGAACTACTGTAAGAAATTTATTGCGGTGACTCTTGTTAGGTAGATGCAAAGCCTGAAGAGGATGGGATTTGCTAATGAAATTTGTAATTTATAGGGCTAAGTGGCGGCGTCAATTCATTTTCTTTATCGTTGGAAAAGCCACGTTTAGTGTCACTGAAGAACTCAGTAGATGTCGAAGACTAAACTAAACTTGAATTTTTATTTCAGAATTAACTTACAACTTCTTTCTCGTTATTTTATAGTTAGTAAACTTAATACTGTAACTAAAGAATAATAAAAAGAATATATCTCTATGCCCTCAGAAAGACAGGGTTTAAGGGACCTCAAATAACTATAGTACCTACAGTAAAAGAGTAACTTCACGTATAATATCGTAGCAATTTTGAACTCACATTTTATCATAAGATTAAGATAAAATAATCTAAAAGTGCACAGTCATATGTAGATTAATGAATGAGGCTCGCTAAAGAAAAACAGAAAGCATATTTTTTTGGGATTAATAGAAAAATGTTAGCAAATAAACAGTAGATAGCGCGCGGTATCTTTGACTCGGGATTGGAGAAGGATAACATAGCTGTATTATTGCTGGTGACGAAAGATGGCTTTATTCAGCAAGTATCAGTTTTTGTAACGTTCGCACATTAATAACTGAAAAATTGTCTACTTACTATTGAACTGTGGTACTGTACAGAGTGGTCCAGTTCACTGGCCATTTGAAGCCTGTAGCTGTTAGGTATATTGTAAGAAATCGATACTACCTTACCAAAATGATTTTAACAGTGTGCAGAAATTAACTTTGAGCTCATTTTAATCATTCTTTTTAAAGAGCTCTTTGGTATAAGAATAAAATTACTCGTGGTGGCGTGAATAATTTTAACTGACAATGGTGCTATTTACATAAGCTAAAATTCAGTTAGCTGTTGAGAGAAAAGAGTCAGTCGTGAGTTGGAGACTCTATTTGTAGCGTGTTTAGTCCTATCATCAACCAAAATTTCGCTGCTTATGAATACAAATATTTTACGAGTATGTCCTATTCCCTACGGAAGATACAAAATACAAAAGCGCCAGGGCATATCTTGGGGTAGTACGAATAGGAGAAACTCTCTTATTTTTAGAGCTGTTCTTACTTGCGCACTTAGTTCTCAACGACTCACTGGCTTTACTTAATTATGACGTTGAACAAACGTTTCGTTGTTTACCTAAATGGGTTCTGTAACGCTAAGGAACATCCAGTAACGTTGATAATCAGTGATTCAGCCCTTTAGTAGTAATAAATATGTTTTTAATTACCTTTTTCGAGGAAGTTTTGTTGGTTTTCTTATGAGAAAATAAAATAAAATGAAAACGCATTCTGCTAAACCAGGTAGTCTCATAACCTTCTTAACTTCAATCTAAGATAAAACATGACGTTTTGTCTAAAAGCAGTACCACTCACTTTGAGGCTGGAATGATAGAAATTTTCACCATTTACCAAAAGTGGGAAGAACAAGACTAATTACCACAATGTAATAAAAGAGGCAGTCCATTACAGACAACTGACCTCGGTAAGTATCACATCTGCGGTCCACATAACTTACAGTAACACGTAATCTTATGATTGCGTAAAGGCATCACGTATACATGCGAGAAGTTTCTTGTATTAGTCAAAATCATGTGACTTTGTTCTAGAGAAAACATAATTCCTGTTATTTTTTGAAAAAAAAAGGATGATAATTATATTGTAATCATTAAATAACGAGATATTAGATTAAAGAGTCATATACCGAATAAAACCTACACTAATAGTAAAGTCCTTTTCATAAGAGATAGGCACATGCTATTCGCCGGCCGAAGTGGCCGTGCGGTTAAAGGCGCTGCAGTCTGGAACCGCAAGACCGCTACGGTCGCAGGTTCGAATCCTACCTGGGGTATGGATGTTTGTGATGTCCTTAGGTTAGTTAGGTTTAACTAGTTCTAAGTTCTAGGGGACTAATGACCTCAGCAGTTGAGTCCCATAGTGCTCAGAGCCATTTTTTTTGCCACATGCTATTCAATGGCTGTACTGAGAGTATGGTGGATGAGTTGAGAAGAACCGATATTCGATATGGTTGTGCAGATATTATCTACTTTGCTGGAGATGGAGGATCCCATGGCTTACCCGTCAATGTGTCTGTATATGGTGGTTAAAAGGGCGAAGCGTTGTAATACAGGAAGGTTGTGAAAAAAGATGAGGATTTTGTTAAAAGTTTGTGATTCGAAGTGAGAGTGCTGCTGTAAGCTGGATTCCAAGATAGGATTCACTTCTCTGGTGGGGACATTTGTGTGCGTACTTACGATGTCCAGACTAGCTAAATTTGTATCGGTGGTTACGACTACTGATTGAGGTATGTAATTAAATCGTCTCTATTCTTAATTGCGTAATATGCATGCAAATGATAAAGTTTACTGAAGAAACATAGTGAACTAATTGAACAAGTTCCTTGTTTCTTTAAGAGGCTTCTTGATATCTGCAAGAAATTAACTGTGGGTTTGAATGGGCATGTTGTGAAGTCAGCGCAATGAAGATGTAGTGATTTCTGTACATTTTCGACTCACACGAAGTAACGGATGTGCAACCTATGTCTGCGCGCATAATTAAATATTAGCTGTCCTCAAGTGTGTAAACGTATTTCTCACGAGAGCCCAACCGTACTTGATATTGACCATTTACTGTTCCTAGTTGCAGTGAACTGGCTTTGTTAAGTTTGAAAGGGATGGAGTTCAGACGGGTTAGGGATGGGATTCACCATCGTCACCATAATCGCTAATATCTATAGCAATCACATCGGACATCGGTTTTTCTCAACCCGTCCCCAACTCCTTCAAAGTTCCGTAACAGAAGATGCAAACTACGTTTAAGCTCATCTGTAACATTAACCGAATAGCTGATGGCTCTACGTTCCGTTTCGACAGATTAATCATATTACAGTCATGTACACGATCACTGTTTCGGTGCAATCCACCCCAGATGGTATTGTCTTCGCCCCCCCCCCCCCCCCCACCAAAACTCTTTCCCCAACTCAAACAAGCGATGTTAGTCAGTCATTATGTGGTAACGAACAGTGTGCCAGTGGTCAGATAAGATGGAAAAGACACCTTCAATGTATTCTAATAATAAGCATCACATTTCATAGTGCGAACAATTTTAGCAATTTTAAAGCAATTTCAGCACCGACCAGTGATGGGACAGCATGTTTCCCAGTTTCAGTATCATAGCTAAACCACCCCTTCTCCACTTCGCGAGTATCATTGTTATGTGGATAGATGACTGTGCAGTACCCCCATTCATTCTCAATTCTCGAACACATACACGATCATAGTATATCAGACAGTGCTCTACATATTTCTAACACCTCGAGCATAGTGCTTAATTTACGATCTATTTATCTGCGTATGGGAGTCACAGATCATTCTCGCTCTCTTAGGAGAAAATTCTAGAGTGCAAGACCCCCCTCACGCTGTCATTGACCAACCCTGATTTGATCTGCCACCGACCAGATGTAGACCGCTTCATTTTACGTCTCCTGAGTGAATGGAGCTTGCTGAGTCCTCTCCATTCCAAGTGCACAAGATTTCTCGAGATGCACCAATGTTGAGGAGGGTAGAACTCCTTATCGACACATAGTAACAGATTTGAAAGTGTCGTGATGTAAAAGCAGACAGTTAAGAAGAACATGAAACTAATGATTTTTATGCACGATGGAGCTGCAGACAAATGGAGTTTGAAGCATTCATACATAAATCAACCAAGCTATCAATTTAAAGTATTATTCTGGAATCAAGTATCAGTACCTGGAAAGTATTAGTAAGAGAGAACATGAACACACACACTCCTAAGGCTACAATGTTCTGAACTTAAATCGGGCTATAATGTTAGATCACTTGCGTAACCGACCTATCAGTCATATGGAATATAGCGCTGTTAATATTCCAATTTAAGAAATATATTTCAAGGGCATTCTTCCCGATTTCTCTACGATAAACTATGTTATTGAACCGTAAAAACAGAAAACTACTTCCATAAAAAATTTGCTCTCAGTGAAACGAGCACAATATAGCTTTCCAGAGATGTATAGCGTCCACTGTTCACATCCGATCACGGTTAAGAAATTATACTATGCATGCTTCAGCCTTACATAAAATGATCGTTAGTAACTGGGGATACCCCTTACAAGGAAACAGATAAACGCATAGCAGCAGTGTCTGACAGGTGAAAATTTCTAGTCATTCCGACTCTAAAACTGTAAACACCACATCTGTCAGGCAAATGTATACAGAAGAGTTGCAGCACCTCACAAGTACCTATCGCTAACTTAGTTATGAAGCTGAAGTTCCGATTTTTTACCAAAGATGCGACAGGGGGATGGAGTATATCACATAAATCAAAGTTCGTTTAGAGGAGTGTGTCACGTTTCATCACATATGAAATGGAAGTCCTGTGATCAGCGACAAGTATACTGTCAACAGTCGCAAGTAGACAGTACTCTAAAGCACATACAGAACACGTGGATGTATACGAGACGAAAGCAGGCTATGTGACGCGACTGATGCATCCTGACAGAACAGTGGAAAAACTGACCTACAGCAACTTCTCCCTCTCTAGAATGAATCATCATCGTATCTCGGTACAGCTCCACCTCAATCGATCACCCCGTCCACTCTCTATTATACTTTAACGCAGGTGCAAGTAAGTTTAAAGGCGGATGGTTCTCTGTCTTCCAGAAAAGCGTCAAGTACAGTAGTCAGTTAGCGTGTATCACTGGTACCTCAATAGACATACAGGGTAATGCTACCCTTATTCCCTTCACTTGCATGTCGACGTTTTCTCAGATACCTCTTGCTGCTGCGTACTCGTCCCCATGTACAAATTGTTCTGTGAAAACCAGAAGAAACGCTACTACCTCGTCAATTTCCCCGCATTTCGGTGTATATTCGGTCAATTTATACCTATTCCTCGTCATTTTTCACAATTCTATCGATTTTTTTATGTCAGTTCTGTCCTTGCGATCATGCCATAACCTCTCGTTCTCTGTTCTAAAACTGTCTGCAACACATGCAAAACATGAATATACACAGGCATACAGAAAGCAGAGCAAACGCTCTGCAAATGTGGAGGTGACGATACAGTCGAGTACAGTGCTATAATACGCCTCTCGATCAGTGCATTTGGGCTAGGTGTTGGCAGCAGTGCTACATTTACAAGCAGTTTTGGAACACAGAACGATGAAGAATGCATTCGTCGTTATTTCGCGCTATTTTCGTAAACAGGTTGTGTTAGGGCAAGAATTTCCATCCATACATGCCGAGAAATCCCGAATGCTCTTACAAAAGCGAGTGTTAACTATTTCTGGGTCACTATACAATTTCTGAAAGTTTGACTTGGCTTTTATTTTTACATAGCCATGTGATATCAGTATAAGATTGAGAACCTTCTTAGATGCGCTTGCGGTGGTTAGTAGCTACACGAGTGCATTTAGCAGTGCTGTGTCAGTTATGCTTGGCAGTTAAGCACAGCTAGATGCGTCTCACGTTTTCCGTTAGGAAACGCTAGTGGCAGAACAGTTTTCTATAGCTGTTGTGAGGGTGAGTCTCTCTGCAAATAGGTTTCACTGGACTGCAGGTAGAGAGAGGGATCGCACTAGCAGTGGCGAACACACACGTACACGGCCCAGAGGATGACTTTGTGTTTATTGAGATAGACATTTGATGTCAGTATAACACTCGAATAACTTTCACATGCCATCGGCAGCGGCATGAGGGTGATGGCTCATGCTGGCTTGTGTCTGGCTGTGGCTCCCGCTCTTGGAGTGCCTGTGCTCTGCAAATGGGCCTTCGCTCCTGTCCAGTCGCGTCAGCAATGAAGCCTAGGTGAACACGTATTTCTAGAGGAATTTCTCAGGTACCAAGTATGAAAGGAATGTTGCCTCCTCATGCTTGTGGGACCCGAACCGGCACCTGGGCATCTCTTTGTTGGGGGTGCCAGTGCATGCCGACTTCTGGGAGCGTGTGTGGTAGCCTCTTGTGTGGTCCTGTGAACAGGGGTTGGTGGGTGGTGCCTGTGGATGTTGTTTCCATGTTCTTTGCATTATTTTGTGAGCAAGTCTGTAGGCGGTGCTGTGCATTATTTGGACAGTTTAGAAGTTGATTTCGTGACTGCACATCAATGTACTGCATTATTTAGGAGGAGTTTGCATATCTGTATTGAAATTACTTCTGTAATTTAGAAGTTTTTTGTGTGTCTGCTGAGCGTTATTTAGAAGTAGCTTACAGGTCTGTGGACTGTGTGTCATGTCAGAGCGTGTGTTTTCTATCAGTGTGATAGATATACTATCTCCAATCCATCCCTAAGTAAAATGTTCCAAAGTAAATAAAGTACACTCCTTCCTGTTTCCAGCAGCCCTGCGCAGGCATAGTCATTTTCCCCTCCAGACAGTCATCTTGGGTTAAGTCACAGAATGAATGACAGCACGCTCTGGTGATGGTACTGTGTACTAGATCCTGACCTCATGGTGCAGACCCTTTTTCCCGCCAACTTGGATAACAGTGCTTGTATCATCAGCTGACATCATGACGCCTTCTTATTTTAAGTCACGGATTAGAGTTCCCTTTGGTGGTGGTACTGTGTACTACATCAGCTGGAGTCTGGACCTAGTGGCGAATACACTGGCTGTTGGTACTGCCTCTAATTGTTTAAATAAAGACTGGTGCATGCTAAATTATGAGGACTTATGTCCAGCACAAGCCAATCCCTAGGTAGAGGTGGTGGTCAGGAGACTTAGGTTAGTGGGGGTAGACCAAGCGCCCTTCCTTTCCCACCCTTTTCTTAGGTTAGTAGAGACAGCCCAAGTAAACTTTCTTTACTGCCAAAATTCAACTTGGCACCAATCCCTAGGAAGAGATGGCAGTAGGATGACTTAGGTTAGTGGAGGTAATCCAAGTGACCTTAGATTTCCGCCATTTTCTTAGGTTAGTAGAGGTTGTATGGTCCTGAAGGAATCTGAACTTCCCACCAGGGGCGGCATAGCAGTGGTGGGCACGATGGTTGGGGGGGGGGGGCATGCAGGGGGCGTGACTCTTTCCCGCCATCTTGGTTCAAATGGCTCTGAGCACTATGCGACTTAACTTCTCAGGTCATCAGTTGCCTAGAACTTAGAACTAATTAAACCAAACTAACCTAAGGACATAACACACATCCATGCCTGAGGCAGGATTCGAACATGCGACCGTTGCAGTCGCTCGGTTCCAGACTGTAGCGCCTAGAACTGCACAGCCACTCCAGCTTGCCCCGCCATCTTAGATAACAGTACTTGTGTCATCAGCTGATGTCACAGCCGCCATCTTGAGTGACGTCATCAACTGGCGTCACGGCCGCCATCTTGGATGACGTCATCAACTGTCATCAGTTGGTGACGTAATCGCCGCCATCTTGGATAACGGTACTTTGGTGCAGAATCTGCCTTGTCCCAATACTGGTTTTAAGTGCTACTCTGAGATGAAGAGGTAGTCACAGCAAAGGAATTTGTTGTGGGGCCTCATCGGAGCAGTCAGAAGCTGGTGACTCAAAAAGGTACTCTTGTCAGTTGTCTTTTCCCATAGCCCATTAACTCCATATTTCGACTCACTGTCTTAACGCCTACTTTCGTGGTATGTGGCACATTGATTTTATGCAGTGTTGCTTATCCATTAGCACCGGCAGTTCTACGAGAACACTGCTGCTGTCGGTCGTTAATTCAAGACCGTTTACGTGTCTGTGGTGATGAGTATTGGTTGTCAAGAGGTAACACTCTCGGCAGCTGCCTGGCTTTTGGTAGTCTTAGAATACTCTTGACACTGTGGTTTTCGGACTTTGGAATTCCCTAATGATTTTCGAAATGGAATGTCCCATGCGTTGAACTCTACCATTCTGCTTTCAAAGTCTGTTAGTCCCCATCGTGCTGCCATCAAGACGGAAAACCTTTCACATGAATCACTTGAGTGCAAATGACAGCTCCACCAGAGCTGTGTCCTGTTATACTTTGTGTATGCGATACTACCGACATCAGCATACGTACATTTCGCTATCTCATGAGTTTCGTCACCTAAGTGTACCGTGAAAGGGCCCATTTATTGTGAACAAGCTCAATTATTTACGCTACTACCGCATAAATGTCATTTTTGCTTACGGAAATATCCTTTGCTACTCCTATTCGCTTACTATCGTAGGTTTCCGCTTCTAAGTGAATGTTCTATGTTCCAATTTTTGATGAATTTTATCCAAATTTTAAACAATTTTATGAGTTTTTATCTCAACTCTCGCCTCTAACTTCCTACCTACCTACCTATACAGGCCCTATTTGTAACTTGACACTCTCCTGTTTAAGGGCCACCTCCTTGTATGTCTCAACAGTTGCCCTATGTCGTTTCACAACGCCTGTCATATAAGTTCAGGTCACATATTTCGATTTACTAGAACGTAGTCGACTTTATATAGCATCTGCCTCGTTGTGGTGTTTTTGTGATGTGTATTCCCAATTAGTTTGTGGACGTCAACTAGTCTACATAATATACGTCCATTTCAATGATAGAACTGTCCACACTACTTTTTTTTTAATTTGTTGGTTTTGTGAATTTTGTCGATCAGCTGTTTTCAACATTTATGTATTTGACTTTCGTGGATGATGACACCTTCTGGGATATTCCACTAATTCAATTGTACTTTGTTGTTTCATAGAATTCAGGTACCAGCATAAAACCGCTGCGTGGGTGAAAACCGGTCGTGTTTATAAAGAAAAAGAAAACTGCGACTGGTGTTGCTGTTTTATTCAAAACTGCGGTTACAGTAGCGGAATCTGCACCGAGATTGTCCATATGCTGGAGAAGAAAATATCGAAACATATAAATCAGTAGTCAAGCAGTATGGGCCGCGTTAGATTAATGAACAACGAAAAAACTTTGGAAATCTTGTCACTCACCATTTACATGTTTTGAAACAGCTAATTTGAGCTACATCTGCCTTTGATGAACATATATAGCGGTGTTATCTGGACAGTCAGCATTGTGGCCTCTGTAGAGGCCAACTGGCTCTACATCGATCGCAGCAGAGCCCCTGGGCTCCGAAGACAAAGACGTGTATGCTTGTGACACTATCTGGGGCGTTCCAGACTGTCCCTTACCCTCCCTGGAGGCTGTGCTCTGGATACGTCGGGTGATAGACTTTAGAGCTCATACTTGGACATTATGTGTAATATCACCCGCACTAAATTCACCTATGAATGTTAGTAAAACACTCAAGTCTGAAGGACAGCTAGCGCCTACATTCTTCCTGCAGGAAAGATGATCACCCCATTAGGAATACGATGCATCTCCATAACATGATTCGCCACTGCTAGACAGAACGGACTGTTTGGTATGTGTAGTTTCCTTCAAATATTATTTCTACTGAAGCCTCTCGACATGCGAGAATGTCTTTGTTTGTTTTACGTACTTAGCAATGGGACTCGTTGGACCACATTATTTAGTTCTAGAATGTTACTGTTCATTTTCTGTGTTTTATGGCGTATTGAAGACATGCGGCCGTTCTGCCGCTGTGAGCAATGGCAATTTGCCAGGTACCCGGTCCCAAACGGAGGTTGAATACTGTTCAGTTTACAGTGGTTTCTCGTAAATTGGCTGAGATAGATCAACTTTCATTGACAATAGCAGTTCCTGTTTCATTTTGAACAGGTAACAATCATGGCGTAGCATTCGTCTTTGGCCCGTGTCGTTTAGGATACTTTTGTGGTAATCATTTTTTCAGGCGTCATGTTCAGTGGCAGCGAGTGCTGTACCATTCCTTGCAAATACGTTGGAAATCCCGCAGTTACACACCAACAAATCAGCCGACTTCATTCACAGTCTTGTCATGGGCACTCGATAGCGCCTTCTGCCATTCTGCCACTTTTCCACTTCGGCGCAACTTAATGCGTTGATTCCACATGACCGTGGGCAGATAATCACCTCTTCGTTATCATGACTTTGTCAGCAATGGAGGGTCACATGACTTTCAGATTGCCAGCTACCAGTTCTATACCGTGGTGGAAGGGAACAAATGCTTCTCGTCTTTCTAGAGTCCTGTTACAACATGGATGAGGCAAAATATGGGTACAGACGCCCGCGCATTTTTGAATCCATAGTGTTAAGTTAGATATTCTTTTGTTATTGTGCCAATTCGTGTTGTTGTCGGGTACACATGTATGGAGTGCGGATTGTACTTCAGTGAAGAATTATTTAGTTTTCAAGACGCGGTTGCTTGTGTAAGATACCGATTCAAGTTTGCTGTCGAAATGAATCATTGTCAAAATTGAAACAAATCGTTCGCAGCAATTTAGTGGAAGTTGTTCGAGGGCTCCTTTTTCTTTACAGGCTACGTCGCTATTGATGTAAGAATAATAACAATCTGAAGAGAGATAAAATTTCTACTCTAATATGTGGCAGAACACTCCAGCAGGAAGTGTTCAACATGTTTGTACTTTCAACATGTTTGTACTTTCAACATTGCAGTCCAGTCAGCAATAGTGATAATATATAAGAAACTATCAGCCTCGACTGCGGTAATGAAAGCAACCTTTACCTGGGTTTCACCTCAAATAATTGTGTCTTCTTCAGAAGAAATACCTCAATCTATAATTTGTCTGGGTCTAGAAATAATACTAAAACAGCATGAATAGGCGTAGTCACATTTTAAAAATGCGGTACATAAGTACTAATTCAACACACAAATATTTACTGTATTCTGAACTTAAATACTTCAAATATAATACAAAGATAGTCAACGTAAAAACTTCTCAGTTTTATAACGGGTCTTCATTGCAGGACCGATTCCTTCTTTTGGTTGTTTGCAAATAAAAGTATGGTTTGTCGGGCATATGAGGACTTGTCAGCTATAAAATCAACAAAAAAAATTTGGTTTGTAGGGTGGAATCAATAATACACTTAGTTTAAACTGCGATTCAGAAGCCACTGTCTGTGAAACTTCATATGCGCTTGCACGTTCAGAACAGGATGTTACCGGTTTGAAATATAGCCAATGCTGGATAAAGACATGTGACAGTTTGCCTGCAGGACCTTCACATTCTTATTCTTACGACAAAGGGATATCCACTAAGGGATGGGACACTGATCAAATACCCGATCTTCATGGTAAGTGTTTCTGAAGACTGTTTGCTAGCCTGATTAAGTATGTCAATGGTCCAGTTCTCTCCAGCAATACGTATACAGTCATTGCAAAGCTCTTGATAATAAAAAGGGCAATTGCTGTGGTATCTCTTAACAATTCACTTTTTAAATACAATATATGTATCATAATAGAATCTGCAAATACAGTGAAGGTATTGTGCCTCTTCTCCATTATTCTTTTCATTACTCAACGCATTTAGTAAATTCTCTTGTGATCTTAGTTTTTCTGCGTGCAAATCGATTACCACCCAGTATCTTTTCAAATTTTGCCCCTCATCTTAAGTATATTATCCCAGTGAGCAGCTTGGATGCGCGAGACATGAGAACGATTCCTGTGTAATTTTTGTTATTTGACTGCCTGTTCCTTGCGCAATATTGTTGTTGATATTGCATTTCGTTGCTTCTGATGCGTTATGGCGTAAAGTCAAGCGCCGGCACACCAGGCGGGAACGAAACAGAAGAAATGCCTGTGTGAAGACGTCAGCTTATCGCAAGCTGGTCGACCCCCCTCCAGGACGACAATGGGACGGAATCGGCCCCTATGTGAAGAGGACATAAGCCCACGACCAACTATAGGCGCCACAGTTTAATAACAGCATCAGCGCTATATCACTTCGCTTGTACTTTCCATGTAGCACAGACTTGGAATTGTTTGATGATGATGATGAAGTCCCGTACTTCTTTACAGAGCGTAGGGGAACGACGCGGGAGACCCGCGCCGCCTTACTAGGCAAGGTCCTAGTGGAGGTGGTTTGCCATTGCCTTCCTCCGACCGTAATGGGGATGAATGATGATGATGAAGACGACGCAACAACACCCAGTCATCTCGAGGCAGGAAAAATCCCGGACCCCGCTGGGAATCGAACCCGGGACCCGGTGCTCGGGAAGCGAGAACGCTACCGCGAGACCACGAGCTGCGGACTGGAATTGTTTATACTGAAAAAATCGCTTATTTTGTATATCACCCTTTCCTTGCGACACATCTGTGTAATTGCAAAAGTTAAATATTTCCTATTGTAATGAAACTCATTAATACGATTTGTTCGATTGTCTGTCTAGAAGCGCGTACGCAGATTTTTTAGACACCACGTAGTTGACGACGAACATGGAGAAATAATATGATGGGACGGTGTTTCCTTTGTAAATGTAATACACGAATTCAGCTAATCTCTTGATACAAGAAATTCATCGTATCCTTCTTAGAATTCACATTCGTCAATGTTTTCTTGCCTCGTACGTCTATCTAAACCAAGACATTCCTCATACGTTCAGGTCGCCGTCTGTCAATACAGTGTAACAATTCCTATGATTTCTTTAATTATGTGAGACGAGGTTTGGTTTAGTTCTGTCAACAACTACTCCCTCCTTTTCAAAAATTTTTTTGCACTTCCGGTATGCTTTAAATAATTATTTTGGGTATCTGAACGCCTGCGATCGAAACAGAAGTCACACGGTCGTAGGGAAATCGACAAGTATCGTGAAAGGCGTAGAAAATTTTGTTTACTTGTTAGAAATTGTTTGCTCAATGCATCTAGTCCACCATGATGGTTTCTTGAGACTGAGAAACTTCTAAATCAAAGACTTTCCCGCGTTTACGTCACTACACCAATGTCAGATGCACGTCAATAATGTCTTCAGCGCTTAGTAACAATTTTGCATTGTTATCTTTGTCCTTTTTAAGCTCATCATTTTGTTGAGTAAACACAAATAACTACGTTTACTGTTTGCTTGCGACACATCTGTGTAATTGCAAAAGTTTTGAAATGACTCTCCTGGTGCGTATACTTTTGGCAAGTCGATATACGTGGTATTTACTGCCTGTTTATCTTTTATGATATGCAATGGACCTTCTGTCATATGATGGTTACCAATTTAGCCATTCCATTAATATAATAATCCTCTGTTAACGATGTCATGAATGTCATTAAGCAGCCACTCTCAGTTTGAGGATCCCTGTGTAACTGATTCCAGGAGGCAACAAAAAATTAATTTTCATTATTTCACTTAATTAGTTTCTTAATTTAGAAGTTTAAAATGCTGTCATATACATTAAAAGATATAGATATAAGTAGAACGAGTGAAGTATTAACGTTAGAAAATGAACGCACTTAGCGACTTCCAACAGGCGTCACACATAAATTCGAACATTTTCCGGACATTTACTTGCTGACAAACCCCACAAAATAATGAAGAATTGAATGTTTATCCATTGCTACATTTTCACTTTACATGAAGTAAACCTTCCGTGACAGACATTACTTTTCAGTTCATTGCATTTTTACCAGTAATTCTATTCGCAAATACGATACATAGTTCAGAAAATATGCTGTCATAAACAATGAGATACATAAAACATTACAGTATCTTCGGCCATAAAGTTTTCTATCTTATATGTCGAAAGTTTCAGACATTAATTCGTTTGTAAGCAGCTGTTTTGTGAATGGGATTTCGTTACGTTACAGAAGGGACGGGGGATGGGGGGGCGGGGGAAATGGGAGGAATTTACTGTTCACAAATAATTTATTCTCAAGAAATCCTATCCTATTGTCATAAATTCAGCTATAGTCACACGACCAATCTGAGATTCATTTATCCGCCAATGAACTGCTGATGCAGAGACACTGTGAACTAACAATGAACAGCTTTTATAGAGACCGCTCCCTGTTTCTCACTGTCGGATGAATACTGGCAAATTTAGCTCAAAATTGTTTCTGGCAGTTAATTTCCTTGACCAGTCGTCTCTTCTTTGGTGGGACGTATACGGTACATACTCGAGAATATCTCTGATCTAACACAGAAACCAATGCACATAACACATGCACTAGACGTACATACTCGTTTCCTGTGACCTATTGCCCAGAATTATATTAAAAATAGGACCTTTCCTTCAGTTCAAACGAATGACTTCGGAAGGTTTCCAATACTTTTAAGGCCAAAGCAATCAGGAAAAACACGTACCAAATATTCCTAATTAAGACCAGTCGGATGGCCCGTTGGTTTCTTTGAAGTACTGACAACCCATTTTTAATCCCACATGTAAGAATATTTGCATCTGGAAAAGCTTCAAGGCCACCATAATCACAATGGTTGCCCCATACTACAGCGCAGCTGCAGCCAGCAGTCCTTATCGTGACGTCAACGTCCGGTTCCTGCGCGCCAGTTCGGCGCCAGCGCGCGTTATCAGAGTGTTGCGCAAGCGACCGGAAGTGAATTTTCCAGCAACACGCTCCTAGTAATACTAGGGAGCGTGTTGCCCAGGCGGTTTGAATCGCGCGCCACAGGCTACCCAGCCAATCAGAAGCCGCGAAGCGGCCAGCGCAGCGACTAAGTCCCGCTCAAGGTCACCCGCCTAGCGAGCAACCAAGACTCGCACGGCCACAACTTATAAGTGAATATTGTTTTTAATTTTTCTCCGTCTATTATTTTACTTGTCTGTTTGTTGCTGGAAAACTCATTTCCGGTTGACCCAAGTACCAACCCTGTCTCTTACGACCTCATCATCCTCATTATAGCCTAATCTTCCTTCTTTTTTTCCTTCCTTCTCGAATACAAATCCCAGTTCATACCTACAGATAGAGGAGAAAATGGAACTCAAACATAACACTTAGCAATCGTAAGGCGGTTAAGAAAACCGTTGCCATTCAAAACCGCTTTCAGTCGTCTTGCAATGGATAAATACAGGTGCTGTATGGTTTTCAAACGAAGCTCATACCGTTCTTCCTGCGTAATAGTGGCACGTTCATGGAGCGGCTGTGGATGTAGATACCGTTCATGCATACAAAGGCTAAATAATATTGAGATTTGGTGACTGGTGGCTAGGGTCGATGCTCGCCAAACCAGTCCTGAGGGATGTGAGTTGTATCGACAGAGGACTTGTCATCTTGGAACACAGTATTCCAGTTGGGAAACAAACATTTTACCATGAGATTCACCAGATAAGATGGCCGCATGATCCATGACAGTAATGTGATCCAACAAAGCAACCTTTGGCCCATCTAATATACGATATGGCGACTCATATCATCACCATCTCCCACTCTCGTGACGCAAATTCGGGCCCCAGTTGGAAACAGTGAGAAACTAGACTCATCCTACCTCACAACATTCTTCAATTGCTCCACATTCCACGAATTGTGGCTTCGGCACCATGATTACCTCTTACGGTCGTTTCATTCACTGAAGAGTGGTTTTGAAAATCCAGCTTACCCTGCAGTTCCTTGTGTGGTGTCACAGCCAGACACCACACTTGCTAGGTGGTAGCTTAAATCGGCCGCGCTCCATTAGTACATGTCGGACCCGCGTGTCGCCACTGTGTGATCGCAGACCGAGCGCCACCACATGGCAGGTCTCGAGAGACGTACGAGAACTCGCCCCAGTTGTACGACGACGTTGCTAGCGCCTATACGGACGAAGCCTTTGCTCTCATTTGCCGAGAGACAGAATAGCCTTCAGCTAAGTTAATGGCTACGACTTAGCAAGGCGCCATTAGCCTTACATAGTTTGATAGTTATCGTATGAAATGTCTCATCAAGAATGCTGTATTCACAACAAGGATAAATAAAAGTTTTCTTATTACAATTCACTACTTATCCTGTTCCAGAATTCACGCCCGTCTGCGTTAGATAGCGTGCATTTCGGCCTCCTCTATCTACAAGGTGTTGGCACATTCACCAACACATCATTGGCGACGAGGATGGGATGTTCTTTCTGATTGCTTATATTTACTTGTGTCATGGCTTCGCCAGATGTTCTGTCCGAATTTTATCGCTTGCAGAATCAGCAGAGGCAGGCGTTATTGGATGCCCTTGGACAGCTCGTCCAGGGTCAACGTGCGCTGCACCCCGATGCGGCCGCCGCCGCTTCATCGCTACCGCAGCCACAACACGCCGTTGCGCTGTCCTTCCGTAATTTTGATTCAACCCACGAGACCTGGCAAGAATGGTCTCGACAGTTCGGCTTCCATCTAGCCGCCTACAGAATTCAAGGTAATGAGCGGCAGCCGTTTTTGCTTTCTTGTGTCGGTGTGTCCACCTACCGTGTGATAGTGAAATTGTTTCCCCGACGCGACGTAGCAACTCTGTCCTACGAAGAAATTATGTCTGCTTTAGATGCCTATTTCAAAGAAACAGTTAATGTAGTTGCAAAACGGTATACGTTCTTTCGTACCAAACATACGGCCAGTCAGACTAATAGGGAGTGGGTTGCAGCATTGCAAGGACTTACTAGGGATTGTGATTTTGCATGTGAATGTGGACTTCCGTATTCAGATACTATGGTGCGTCATGCAATAGCACAGAACGTTTCTGATGTTCGCATACGGGAACAGATTTTGAAACTAGTTAATCCCTCCCTTCAACAAGTGATAGACATATTGGATAGGCAAGACACACTTGACTTTGCTACGGAATCATTTGAAACTTCGCCAGCAGTGTGTCGCATTGACCGGCCCGCCGGGCGCGCAGCACGGGACGCTAAACGGCCCTCGCGCACGTCAGCGCAGCTGCAGCCTAGCTCGCAAACACGTGTGCCGCGTAAGCATGAAAATGCAGTTCTAAAATCATGCCCACGGTGTGCAACTAGACATTCGCGTGACAATTGCCCGTCACGCCAAGCTATTTGCTTTTACTGTCATAAGAAAGGACATGTTCAAAGTGTTTGCCAGAAAAAGCTGAGATCAGACAATCAAAACCATTCCAGGCCCTTTGCTTCGCGCTGGAATCGAACCAGGGACACTCAGGCTCGTGGACCTTCGCCCATGGACATTCATGTCGTTAATTCCACCCCGTCTAGAGCCACTTTATCTCACAGTGACTGTGTTCGTCCCACAAAACGTGTGCGTCGACGTCGCCGGAACTCCCGTAAAATCGCAAGTGCTTCTGTACCTGAATCAGTTCCTATTGCACGTGAAAGTCGCTCTTGTCGTCAGCAGGACAATAAACTTTTTGTAGACTTAGACTTTGGAGGCAAAGTGATACCATTCCAGCTGTATACCGGAGCTGCAGTTTCATTGCTCAATCAAGACACGTACAAACAACTGGGCAAACCTCCGTTGCATGCCGCAAATGTTCAGCTCAGTAGTTATTTAGGACAGCAGATACCTGTGTTAGGACAGTGCGCCTTCTTGCCACATACAAGGGACAAACAAAAATTGTGTCCTTTTACGTTCTTCGTTCTTCTACGGCAGTGAACTTGTTTGGTTTCGATTTATTTCAGTTGTTTAACTTGTCTATAGTCAATCAGGTCCTATCAGTGAATCAGACTGTGCCTTCCGCCAGTGTTTCTCGTCTTTGTGAAGAATTTGCAGACATTTTTGCACCGGGCCTTGGTTGCGCTAAGAACTATGCAGCACATTTGGAACTGAAAGAGAACGCGCAACCGAAATTTTTCAGAGCGCGCAATGTTCCCCACGCATTGCGTGATGAGGTCGCAAGAACATTACACGATTTAGAATCTCAAGGTGTAATTGAACGTGTGCAGGCTTCTCTCTGGGCCTCACCCTTAGTAATTTTGCCAAAACCTTCCGGAAAATTGAGACTTTGCGTGGACTTCAAGGCAACTGTGAATCCACAACTTGTGACTGCAACTTTTCCTTTGCCCCGCCCGGAAGATCTTTTTGATAAACTGTGCCCGGGTAACTACTTTTCGAAATTGGACCTTGCAGATGCGTACTTGCAAATACCAGTGGACGAAGAATCCCAGCGCGTCTTGGTGGTTAACACGCATATTGGATTGTACCGATTCAAAAGACTGCCATTCGGGTGTGCATCCGCCCCTGCATTGTTTCAGCAATATTTACAAACTGTTTGTGCGTCGGTCCTTACTGCTGTGAACTATCTGGACGATATTGTGATCTCCGGAAAGACAGAAGCCGAACATTTAGCCAACCTACGAACGTTATTTCAGGTCTTGCGACAAAATGGTCTTCGCTTGAGGAAGGACAAATGTGTGTTTTGTGCTCGTGACTTACCATACCTGGGACATGTCGTTAATGCCCAAGGCATACATCCGAGTCCAGAGCACCTCCGTGCCATACAGGACTTGCCTTCACCGCAGAACTTGAAACAGCTCCAGAGTGTGTTGGGAAAAAGTAATTACTATGCCAGGTTTGTGCCGCGCGCTTCTTCCATTTCAGCTCCGCTTCATCGCTTACGCCGTCAAGGTGTTCCGTTCGACTGGACGACGGAATGCGAACGCGCCTTTCGCCGGGTGAAATCGGCGTTGCTTTCAAATACTTGCCTTACGCCATTCGATCCCCAGAAACCCCTTTTGTTGATGGTCGATGCATCGGAATTCGGGATCGGTGCTGTGCTTGCGCACAAAGATGGATCGCATGATCGTCCTATTGCCTTTGCTTCAAAGTTGCTATCGTCTGCGCAACGCAATTATTCCCAGATAGAGAAAGAAGCTTTAGCTCTCGTGTTTGGTGTTACTAAGTTCCACGATTTCTTGTATGGTCGTCATTTTACCATCATCACAGACCACAAACCTTTGACATCGCTTTTTCATCCGAACCAGCCTGTACCTCCACGTACAGCGCAGAAATTCATTCGCTGGTCTCTTTTCCTCTCGCAGTACCGCTAAGATATCTTGTATCGGTCCACTGCTAAGCACGGAAACGCTGATGCGTTGTCCCGTTTGCCTGTTGCTGAGGATAAAGCTTTTGATTCTTCCGATCTTGCTTGCATGTTCATTGATTCGGAAACCGATGACGTGGTCGAATCGTTTCCGATTGATTTTCGTCGTGTCGCTACAGCCACAGCTGCTGACCCTGTCCTTGCTACTGTTTTGCGTTTTGTTGCTACGCAATGGCCCTTGTCAAAGTCGCGGATCGCGGATCCGTTGGTTCGCCGATTTTTTGCTCACAAGGAGAGTCTTTTTGTCCGACGTGGTGTTTTGTTGTTGCGTTCGGATAATGATCAATCCGGAGTCGTGGTCCCACGTTCGTTACAGTCCTCTGTCTTACGGCTTCTCCACCAAGGACATTGGGGTATAGTGCGAACGAACCAACTTGCTCGTCAGCACTGTACTTGGTTCGGAATCGATGCTGCGATTGCGAATATGTGCTCTTCTTGCGTGGCGTGTGCCGAACAACAATCCGCCCCGCCGCGGAAATTCTTTGCATGGCCGACAGCCACTTCCCCTTGGCAACGCTTGCACATCGATTTTGCTGGTCCATTCTGGAATGCTCAATGGTTGGTTGTGGTGGATTCCTTCAGTAATTTTCCTTTTGTTGTCCGGATGTCTTCCACGACGTCATCTGCCACCATCCAAGCGTTGTCCGCTATCTTTTGCATTGAAGGTCTTCCGCAGACTATTGTTTCCGACAATGGCCCACAATTCATGTCCGCAGACTTTCAGTCATTCTGCAAGGCCAATGGTATTCAACATCTGACATCCGCGCCGTTTTCGCCTCAGTCAAACGGTGCCGCTGAACGATTGGTCCGCACTTTCAAGTCACAGATGTTGAAGTTGAAAGAGTCGCATACTAGGGAGGACGCATTGTTGCTCTTTTTGTCTTCGTATCACTCTCAGCCCCGCGATGGTCGCTCGCCGGCTGAGTTGCTCCATGGTCGTCCTCATCGAACCTTGATGTCTTTGCTGCATCCGCCGCATCAGGTTCCAGTGCAGCGGCAGACTACTGCTTTTGCTCCTGGCGACATTGTTTTCTATCGCAACTCTCGCGGTTCACGGCGTTGGCTCGCAGGGCGCATTCTTCGCTGCCTCCGCCGCGCGATGTATTTGGTTTTGGGGGCCTCTGGTGAGGTGCGTCGGCATCTCAATCAGCTGCGCCTCTGTCGTCGCCTGGGTTCTGCTGCTCCCCATCTGCTTTCAGCGACGGTGCCGTCCGGTCAGCGCCCTGGCGACCCATCTAGTGGCTCGCCTCATCCCCAGGTGTTACCGACGCTGCCTTCCATTTTGCCTCATGGCGACGCGCCGCCGCCGTCGCCTGTTCTCCCGCCGGCGCCACCCGCAGTGGACGCGTCGCTGCAACCGCCTGGCGCCTCCCTGGGTCACGCGCCGCCGCTCGCTTCCCGTGACCGGATGTCCTCCACCATGGAACTCTTGCCCACTCCGGACCAGATGTCGTCTGCGCCCGTCGGGTGTCCCGACCACATGGAGGTCGGCCCTTCGGCCCCTCCTCTCTCTTTACGGGCGCATACTCCGCATGTTGACGTGCACCCTGGACTAGGTTTTCAGGCGTTTCCTAGCTCCCCTCGGACCGAATGGCCGGGTGCGGGTGGCACAGCCTCGCCTGTTGTTAGGCTCCCCACCTCATCGCATACGTCAACATGGGGTCCTCCCCACGGCGGGCGGAATCCTTATCTCACGACCTTTCGCCGATTTGCGGGGGAGGAATGTGGTGTCACCGCTAGACACCACACTTACTAGGTGGTAGCTTAAATCGGCCGCGCTCCATTAGTACATGTCGGACCTGCGTGTCGCCACTGTGTGATCGCAGACCGAGCGCCACCACATGGCAGGTCTCGAGAGACGTACGAGAACTCGCCCCAGTTGTACGACGACGTTGCTAGCGCCTATACGGACGAAGCCTTTGCTCTCATTTGCCGAGAGACAGAATAGCCTTCAGCTAAGTTAATGGCTACGACTTAGCAAGGCGCCATTAGCCTTACATAGTTTGATAGTTATCGTATGAAATGTCTCATCAAGAATGCTGTATTCACAACAAGGATAAATAAAAGTTAAGTATTAGAGGAGCTGCATATTTTTCTTATTAGAATTCTCTACTTATCCTGTTCCAGAATTCACGCCCGTCTGCGTTAGATAGCGTGCATTTCGGCCTCCTCTATCTACAAGGTTTTGGCACATTCACGAACACATCACCTTGCATATGGAGCTCCTTCTGTGTGGTTCTGGTGCTGAAAGTGATCACGAGTGCAACATTCATTTCTGTGGTCAATTTTGCAACAGTCGTCCTCTTATTTATCGTCATAGTCCTCTTAAGTGATAGTATGTCACTATCGCTCAATTCACACTTTCCTCCGAATTGTGACTGAGCAGAATTGCGACTTAGCAGAATTGTGACTTAGCAGAATTGTAACTTAGGACGAATAAATTGCACACGCTCGAATTTTCTTAGTTCGACATAGTGCACTCACAACTACACGAACGCTGACCACCACTGAGACCAGCAACACAAGAGCCGTTCGTGATTAAATACAACAGTGCAACGTGTAGACTAGTATCTGCATTAATATTTACGCACATATTTGTCACGGTTTTTCCATATTTTTGCCCAATCCATGTAACAACTGATCATTTTTTTAAAAAGTAGAGTACCACAGCGAAATATCTTTGAAGCCACCAGTAACAGTATGAACACCATGTATAACACTGCGCTTCGTAATTGTTTAGCACTAAAGAAAAAATATCCTTACTTTCGTAAAACTGTACAACAGCAAAGAACCCACTAAAGAATAAGAGATTTTTCCTTTCACATCTGAAAAAAGTTCCCTCACTTTCGTTCGAAATTAACACACGAATCAGCACAATATGCTAAAGCAGATCTTCCTCCATTTTGTGCAGGAAACCAGCATCAGTGGAATACCACTTTAATCCTGTAGTATAAATGTCGTTCAGTGTTCCCACGTTCTGAGAAATTCATATGTTTTCAATCTAGAAGTAGCCGTGAAGATATGAACCTAAACGAATGAATGTCAGAAACAGGGAGAAAACAACTACCCTAAAATCAGCAGAAGCACCCGTCGGAACAGATCAGACAATGGAAAAGGAAATGAAAAAAATTACGCTCTCGCTGGGGAACATCGCTCATTGCTCCTGTCAAAAACAGCGCCCTCCGCGCATTTACTCTTTTAAAGAGCGCGTCCTTTATTCCGCTGCCTGCCTCGATCACCTCACCGCTTCCCCACTCCAGCCGCGTCACCACCCTGGCGCCATCGGCCACCCTCCGCTCATTTGTTTGAGAAGTAAATTTAATATCAAAAATGTGCCGTAGCTCGCTCTAAATCGCTGGGCCTCCACCCGGAAGTAGGGGCAGCCGCTAGTACATAGGTGCACTTTCAATAATTCGTCCGCGTGCTCCCTTCAGATATGACGTATGTAGGAAGCCTCTAATTTCAAAAAACACAGATTAAAATTTATATCGGCCAGCTATTTCTTGGACGTTTCTCTGATAAATTTCTGCGCATCTTTGCTAATATTTCTATGGTACAATGGCGGTAGGGAACTACATGTTTCACTAAGGGCGACAGCTAGCTTAAAAGGGGGCTTAAGACAGTGCGTTATGTTGTCCAACGCTTAATTTTCTGTATTCTGACATTGCAAACTGTAAGATTTATGTTTCTAAACTCTACCTACAGAATCACCAGAAGAACACTGAAATACATCTCGATAGAATTTTGGTCTCGCATCGATTTCTGAAAATATTTTATTTCGCAAGTCAGGATCTCCTGGAAATTTACATATGCTCGTAGTCTTGGAGAAATATTGAATTTCGTAATGATACCGTGATTCTCTAGCGTGATGGGTGTTTCCAAGCTATGCTCGCAGTCCTATTTTCCGGTTCATGTTGATGCACCTACGTTTCGTCTACGGTAAGGAATTTCTGTAAAAATCCATCTCCCTCGTGATGATAACAAACCAAATGTTTACGAGAGACGTCCATCCTTTGCGCCTTGTGTTGCACTGACAATTCCTTCGGTACCCATCTTGCACACACTTTCCGAAAATGTTGCCTGTTGTGTTAGATGGAATACGCTGAACCATGACTGATACTTAAAATATTAGCGATTTCGCCTACTATAATTCTTCTGTTTTCCACCACCATCCCCTCAACGACTTACAACTTGTCTCCAGTTGTTGACTCGAAGACCTGCCCGATCTTTCCTCGTAACGTAAAGAAGTTCTTCTCTGTTTAAAGCGCCCTATCTGTTCTCGATAAACTGCTGTCACCATACTGCGCTAGCCCACGACGAATAATTTCCGCAGTTTTGATATTTTCCGCTAGCAAACAGTGACTGACTGCCCTTATTTACTCCTTGGTGCAGATCGACAATGGAGCTGCTAAGTTTCGCGGTCTGCTACGATGCAACGACTAACACGGGAACTGGAGTGACACGTTGAAAGGAGCTGTTGCAGACGACAATAAAATGGTTCAAAAGGCTCTGAGCACTATGGGACTTAACATCTGAGGTCTTCATTCCCCTAGGACTTAGAAATACTTAAACCTAACTAACCTAAAGACATCACAAACATCCATGCCCGAGGTAGGAGTCAAACCTGCGACCATAACGGTCGCGCGGTTGAACACTGAAGCGCCTAGAACTGCTCGGCCACACCGGCCGGCGTAGACGACAATACTTGTGCCGTGGATACAAGCAGTGTTACCAAGCCCTCTAGCGAGAAATTGCAAAAGTCCCTTTACTTTCCGACTTCCCTCTGTTCCATTCGTTTTTTGTTGGGTTACAAGCTCAGACTTCAGTGTTTTTCAAGAAATTTTCCCCCAAAATCTTTACATTCATTATTTCAGACAGTGCAATAATTGGCGTATATTCAGGCGAGACAATCTTGCGCACTGTCAGTTCAATGTAGTTTTTTGCTGCAGTTATCACTGAAATGATCGACCCCTGAATCTATGTCAGTCAGTTCAAAAAACCCATGCGGGGCTTTACAGTCACCGTCCCTAACGTCCTTTGAACGTTTTGTGGAGGTCGGTGAGCTTGTAAATGAAATAAACTGAAGAATTCACCTACTAGGTCACGTCTTTTTTTATATGAGTAGATTATCGGTATCCTCTTCACAGCAATCATCTGATATTAAGAAAGGGAATAAAGAACATGCCATGTAGCTTAAAGCTAGATTTCCTCTGCGTCGTTGTGTCTTTAAGATCTGCTATGACTGTAAAATGGAAGATTATAAATTCCTCGATAAAATCAAAAAGTGCACAAAATTTTGTTTTTCAGGGGATCAGTCGCCTCTAAATGCTTAATAAAAGAAAACATGAATCGTAGTATGCTGTAATGTAGACGATCTTTATTTAAATCGTGTGATAGCTAATTTCGGCGAATTGTCATTTTGAAACACATCTGTAACATTACCTATTACATGTCGTAAAAGTCACGTTATTTTCCACTATACGTAAGAAGTAGACTTTATATTCCATCCTTGCTATGGATCCACATTAACGCGACAACTTTTAATAGTATGTGGACTGTGGGTGAAGTCTTCAGCTTATATAAATACGCAAGATATGTAGGATGTACAGCCTTCTGAATGAAGTAAAAGAGTAAAGGAAGAGCCATAGTCAAGAACTTACCCGTATTTCGCCAAGCGAAATTCTTTCCGTATGAATACTTATCGACCCACAAAAATTAGAGACAAAGCGATACCTTCGAAACTGCGCACACTGAAACTTGTTAAAAAGCCAAATGGTCTACGACGCTTATGCTGATGGTTGATGAAATGTGATCTAATAATCTAAATAGAAAGTTTTCTCTCTCATCGAATTTTGGGAACTTATGAATACGGTGAAAGTGCTGCTCAAGGACTGCGTCAACGTATGGAGAAGCTATAAACGCGATATCATAAATCATAACAGCATCGTGAAGGGACATACATCCTGGAGGAATATCGCCATTATAGAGGTAACACAGAACACGTTGTGAAAGACTCATGCTAGTCCGCTTGGAATAAAGTTATGAAGCATAAATATGAGGGCTATTCGGAGAGGAACGAACGATCGGACGCGAAATGGAAACCGCAGTGAAAACCCAATGAAGCTTTCCGTAAAATGTTGGGAGTGTATGCCTGTAGATAGCGTCAACGTCGGTCTTTTCAGGTCTGAGAGAAAATTTAGCGAGTAAAGATGCCTAGAAAATTATGGGTGTCTGCCGAGAGGCATCGCTTGCTTCAGGCATCGCCAATAACGTAAGAGTCATGCAGTTCCTTCATGACAGTTCTCAGCATCATACTGCACGAGCAATGAGGACGCTCCTGCAGCGTTTTCGATGGGAAATCTTTTATGACCCGTCATACAGTCGTGACTTGGCTCCCTCTGATCTTCATCTCTGATCAGATGAGACACTTTGGCACAGACAACGAGCTGCCGCCCATTGCAGAAAATTCTACGAAAGCACAGGAGGTTGCGTTCTACAACGTGTGCAACGTCAGACGTCTAAGGCGGAACAGTGACTATGTAGAGAAGTAGCTGGAAGGTGTAGCAAACTGTTTCAAATAAATCAGTTTTGATTTCCACGTAGCGACAAATCGTTTCTTAATTTCAGAATGGCTCTCGAACATCCCCAGGTTTTACAGCCTGCATTACCAAATATTAGTCATTGGAGAGTGACGTCACAAGTGACAAACGTTTTCTTTGTACAAGATAAATAACCTTTAAGCGCAGTCTCTAGGATACTACCCGTGGTCAGACATTGTGACAAAATGTGAATTCATTTCTTCAACACCTGACTTAATATCTCAATTCATTTAGGTAATAAAGTTACGAGTTTTCCTGCCACATGCTTTGCATAGAACAATAATCATTTCAGAACTTTTAAAAGGTGATGCAAAATACGCAACGCCCTGATTCTTTTACAAGTATGGGTGGACGCATAGAAAAAAGTCGTCAGGAGATCTTAGATTATATAAATAAGTCGACAAATAAAGACATTCGAATGCGAGGGAACTTTACTCCATGATGAATAGTATCAAAAGAAAGACTAAAATAAATTTAACTTCAGCTGAATTTGAAAAAATTAGTTAGAACAACATGAGATAAAGGAAACAATTCCGAAGTTAATTTATAATTGAATTAATCGTACATTCGGTTTTAATTGACAAGAACTGCGGCGTATCGCGCGAAGTTGTGAAAGCTATATTTTATTTCCTTCAGTAAATGGACTGCCCTGCAACAAAACTAATGAAATTCGGGGAAGTTACGAAATGGAAAAAGAACTTCCAGAAGTGCCATTGTTGAAAACTTTTATGCATCTGATTAATGTCCCAGCAGACCTGTCTGTAATTCTATACCGTTCTCATCCCAAGGCGCAAGTCACTGTCAGTTCACAGGAATCGTTGCTATTATGTAACGCCGTTGAAACTACAAAAATAACCGAGAAAATAGAAAAACAATCACCTGGAATATGTGTTACTATTACTTTTACTTTGCATTATGTCTGGGGTGAAGTTCAGATCGTTGGTGGAAGACCATGCCTTCCAGGTTGCAACGATTATTTTATCGCTTCTATCCTAGCAGTTACAGCTGGTCAACACTGCACTATATACAGCTGTTGGATGTTTATTAATTATGAGAAAAATGAATACGGTAGTACACAATTAGCACTCACGGGGGTGACATTACAGTCTTGAGAATATCAGAGTATCTCTAACATTGCATGATATGTGAGGTGAAAGAAAAAAGAACCACAAAGTTGTTCACTGAAAAAAAAGAGGAGAACATTAGCGTTCCGTCGTTAAGCTGCTTATTTGGGACGAAGCACACGCTCGGATTACGGAAGGGCGAGGAAAATAATTGGCCGAGCTGTTTTCCGAAGAACCATCCCGGCATTTACCAGGATTTCTGTAGGGAAATCGAGAAAACCCAAATCCGGGTGGGATTTCAATCGTGGAGTTCCCGAATGCGAGTCCAGTGTGCTAGCCACTTCGCCATATCGCTTGGTCATGTACACGTGTGACTTAAAGGCACCTCCATGTGATACCACGTTAGGTTTCTGTTGTGGCGTAACAAGCTAGCTACGCCACACTGAGAAGTAGCCGAAAGGGCACGCGTCAACTCACGCCGTCTTGCGTTAAGTCTGAAACAGGATACTTTATGAATGCTACAAAGAAAAGAACGGAGCTTCTCGTATACTTAACTTTAATTAATTATGGTACATTTCTCTTGATAATACAAGTGAGACTCTCTCCAGATATGGTTAATGGCGCCTTGCTAGGTCGTAGCCATGGACTTAGCTGAAGGCTATTCTAACTGTCTCTCGGCAATTGAGAGAAAGGCTTCGTACGTGTAGTCGCTAGCAATGTCGTCCGTACAACTGGGGCGAGTGCTCGTACGTCTCTCTAGACCTGCCGTGTGGTGGCGCTCGGTCTGCGATCACACAGTGGCGACACGCGGGTCCGACATGTACTAATGGACCGCGGCCGATTTAAAGCTACCACCTAGCAAGTGTGGTGTCTAGCGGTGACACCACAGTTTCTTCTGCCAATTACTTTTTGAGTCTGCAAACTGAGATTAATGCTTACGATAGAAGTCACGATTTTCATTTACAGTTCGCAATCTTCGAATGTTCTGAGTCAGCTCTACTGACAGGGAGACCATATGGCATTTGCGCTTCCATTTTTTGTACTTTATATTTATGGTACGTGAAGTTCGGAAATCAAGAATCAAAATCCGAAGACGTACAATGCAGTTTTAAAAAATCATAGCGAAAATAAATTCCAAGTCTTCATAGAGTCGTTAACAGCCTAAAAGTAGTCTTCTTTCTATGGCCTCGTGCTCCGTTGTAAAATGCTTGTCAATCACGTGAAAGGTATGGGCGCTATTCCTGACTATGGTAAAATTTCAAACAAAGTTACATGTCCCATGAGCATTTCCGTGAAGCGTAAATTATATGAAGATGGGAGCATTTGTAAGTTCAGATGTATTTTTTTTAATTTAAACAGTCTTTGCTGCCAATTTTTTTATAAAAGATCGGTAACTAGGAATTCATATTTGCAAGGAAAATTGGTTTCTTGTGTGCAGTATGTGATTAGAAATAAGAACATGTGCATTTCACATAGAAATTACAGATATGTGTCAATTAGCATGTGTTTCATGACTTTTGTATTGAAATAATATAGGTTTTCGAAATGAACGGAGAAAAACGATAAAAATGATGCTCTAAACGGGACAGGAACCAGCGATTACCAGTCTGATTTTTTTCATTTGCGTGTATGTAACACTTCGCTGAAATACTTGTAGAATATACACCACTCATTAGAAACTTGCCCTAGGTGGCGGACGAGCGTTCACCCAAATAGCCATGCTGCTGAACGTGAAATTATATCCTATATTAAGATATTACAGGCTGTCGGGAAACATCAAATCCCATTTCTTCGAGAATTCTTGTTAGCTGCGTCGAACTGCTTTGAGTGATAGATATTTGAGTTCTGAACTGAACCTAGCACAAACATAAAAATTTACAAAAAAGCAATATTTGTGTGATCTTATTGTAAATTTCTAACAGGAAGTTGAGATATGAAACTCAGCCCGAAAGGGTAAAGACTATCTTATATTTTCTTTTAAATTTTTTTCCACTTTAAAAGGTGTTAGTTGTCTTAAAAGGAGAGAAAAACATTTTACTTTCCTCGTTTTGAAGGACAGATATGTAGGTTTAACAAAATGAAATATTATAATATATTTAATTTACTTTACGAGGATGTACCCTATTTCTTGATCACCTCCATTTCTGTAGTAGCACACACTAGAAAAAGAGATTTTCTTTAGAAAGATGTAGTGGAGAATCTAGTTAATGAATGCATAACAGGCGAGAAAAAAAAAACAATAATAGCAGAGTCGGTACAACACTTACCATGAAGGGTAAGGGACCTTGGCTCGAGTATCGACTCATCACATATTTTAGACCTGCCAGAAAGTTTCAAATCCGCACAGACTGCGCTGCAGAGTGAAAACACATTCAGAATCCATGCCGTGTTCTTTTTAATCCTATAACAGAAATCAAAGACTTTTAATACGCCAATATGAATGACGCAAATTGAAGGCCTAATAATCTTAGTTTGTGCTGAGCACTAGTTACTGCAAAGCGGCTACAGTCGGTAATGCGTTGAAAGAACGTGATATCCTTACTGTCCCCTTGTCTTTAACGAGCGTGATTTATCTGAGGTGAAGATCACAGGTTGAGCTGTTGTGAAGGACTACCGTATTTTACGTAATAGATGTACCACAACTTTTAAGCAGTTTAAAAAATAAAATTTTTACTTTTCTATTATTAGATTGCAAAGCCAGACTAAAATATATCTTAATTTATATAACCGAAATTACCTACAAAATCCCTGGATATCGTCATCTGACCTTTCTTCTAGCTCTTCGTCGCCACAGTTGTCCTCTTCTTATATAAGATGGTCTTCACGGCCATCGAGAGCATTACTTATGCTTCATTTATTGAAAGATTTAACAATATGTCTTCTCTCACTCTAGACCACGACTGTTTTATCCACTGAGGCACTTATTTGATTGGAGGTCACTTTAAAGCACCCTCGGCGTGAATTCAGCTTGGGTTTCATCCATCAGCCATTTGTTCCATTCTTCTCTCATGTAAACTTTAAACGGTTTATTTATCGACTCTTCAAGAGGTTGCAGTGGTGAAGTAAGTCCTTCAGGAATAACAGCAAGATCTGCAGTTCCCTATCTCAATTTCTCTTTCACAGAATGTATGTCCCTTTTTAATTGGTGGGAATTTTAAATCAAACGAACATTTTTGCATTAATTTCGAGTATAAGACGCAGTTGACCTTTTGACGCAACTTTTCGAAGAAAAAGTGCTTCCTACAGTCCATAAAGTACGTTATGTCAACTGTGAGAATGCTCCTACCCAGGCTGCAGCACCTAATGGCCAGGACACAGCAGCTCTTAATGAATATAGATGCGAACATCAGTTGAAAAAAAAGTGAAGAATCACCACCTACACAAATGGTTCTACAGCGTGTAAACCGCGTCGAAGTTTTTTGATTTGTAATCACTGGCTAAAGAAAGACCGTGTAAGATGAACCGGAAACGTCACACAGCGCACACAGTGCAAATATTAAAACAAATTCACCTATGAAACCTATGAAAGCTGTTGCTTGATAACGAAGCACACGGTCTGGGACAAGAGCGTTTAAAACAACGGAGGAGAGCATCCAAAGTAAGCACGTTGTGGTACATGAATATGATGTGATCGACGTTGACCCTCCTCGAGGCACTGGACAGTGTGTTGCAAATGTCGAACATTTCGTGGGATTTTTGGGAATGGAACCGACTGAATTTCCTTTCAGCATAATAATCCTTTCATTAGGTATTCTATTATACTTTATAGGAATAAAAATAAATTCAATATTTATGGGTATTGTCAACTTGCCCCTTCGTCAAAGTCATCTTGCTCTTGTAATAGGTAGAATGACGCTTTTGTTTTAGTTCATAAGACTGGCAAAATAATTGATTATATTACAATAAAATAAAATTATGAAACAAGGACAACAGAATAAAAGTCTTTGCCACTATCCCTCTGAGTCCCAATAAATAATTTTAAATTTTTTCTCAAAATTAGTAGTTTCATGCAAAAGGCACTAGTATTTAAAAAGATAAGAAATGGTTCCAGGGAGAAACCACTGATTCTCAACGGCAACCCAAGCAATGTCAAGGGGGGGGGGGAGGGGGGAGGGAGGGGGGTACTTGGAGGCCAATGTCTGAAAATATGGTAATTTAATCTGGTCCTTTACATTTTGAAATGCTGAAAAAATGTTTGTTCTTTCTAATTTGTATCAGTTTCCGTAAATAAAATTTCCAGTAAACATCAGCCCAAAAATTTAAGTCATAATGAATGTGACATTTAGAAGCATATGTGATAGTAATATTTTCAGATTCGGGACCCTTCTTACATATCAATATAAATTTAAACCTTACTTTGTGGGCTGAAATTAAATACAGTTAACGAAATTTTATTGTTTTAAATTTTTATTGTGATCATAAAGTACCTCTTCAGTTGGTGCAGATACATAGAAAATGCTTTGGTGTTGATACGATTGTACTAAAACATATTTTCAGGTTCTGTACCCTAATTTTACATCAGAACGTATTTCAAAAGTGTATTGTTAATAAAAGTTAAACACATTTAACGAAATATGTTTTTTAGGCTTTTTGGTGAAGGGCGCAAAGTACTCCCCACCCCCTTGGTATTACGCTTTGTGAAAAATGTATTTCTGTTGCTAAGGTTAATACGACAAGAAAGGAAAAAAACCACAACCGTCTCGCAAACTGAATTAATTAAAAATGGTTAATTTTTAACATTATCATCTTGAACTGGTTTCCATTACGCGACTCGAAGAAAGTTCATACCTCCAGTCTTAGACCAAAACGCTCAGTAGTCCGTCTACTAGGCTGTATACAGCGAAGGTCATCCAGCCGAACGCATTTCAATAGTAAAAGCTCAGGACCGATATAAACGTGAAATAATTTGACGATGTTCTACCTTTTACAAGCGGCGAGACCGACAGAAGTGGAGTGGCGATGATGTCGACGATTGTACCGTTTCCATCGGCCCAGTCGTTCCCCTCGGAGTTAGCGTAAATTTATCCTCTAGTAAATGGCACATATGTGTCATGGTTCGTGCTTCTTTCGAGGCCACAAAATTGATTTAGGATGGAGTCATGCATACAATGTTGCTGGAATTCAATATGTTGTTCGCCCACCCTTAGCCTTGATGACAGCTTCCACTCTCGCAGGCATACGTTCAATCAGGTTCTGGAAGATTTCTCGGGGAATGGCAGCCCATTCTTCACGGAGTGGTGGAGGAGAGGTATCGGTGGTGGTCGGTGAGGCCTGGCACGAAGTCGCCGTTTCAAAACATCCCAAAGGTGTCGTACAGGATTCAGGTCAGGACTCTGTGCAGGCCAGTCCATTACAGGGATGTTACTGTCGTATAACTACTCCGCAACCGGCCATGCTTTATGAGCAGGTGCTCGATCGTGTTGATAGATGCCATTCCCCAATTGCTCTTCCACAGTGGGAAGCAAGAAGGTGCTTAAAATATCAGTTTAAGCCCGTGCTGTGATACTGCGACGCAAAACAGCGAGGGATGCAAGCTCCCTCGACCAAAAACAGGACCACACCATAACATCCGCGCCTCCGAGTTTTACTGTTGGCACTACATACGCTGGCAGATGACGTTCACCAGGCGTTCGCCATAGCCAAACCCTGCCACATTGTGTACCGTAATTAGTCCCTCCACTCAACGTTCTTCCACTGTTGAATAGTCGAAAGTTTACGCTCCTTACACGAAGTGAGCCGTTGTTTGGCATTTATCGGCGAGATGTATGGCTTATGAACAGCCACCAGACCGTGAAATCCACGTTTTCTCAACTCCCGCCTCACTGTCATAGTACTTGCAGTGGATCCTGATTAAATATGGAATTTCTGTGTGATGGTCTGGAAAGATGTCTGCCTATTACACACTCTATCCCTCTGCAACTGTCGGCGGTCTCTGTCAGTCAACAGATGAGGGTGGCCTGTACGCTTTTGTGCTATGCGTGCCCCTCACGTTTCCACTTTACTATCACATCGGAAACTGTGGACCTGGGGATGTTTAGGAATGTGGAATTCTCGCGTACAGACGTATGGAACAAGTGACACCCAGTCACCTGACCACGTACGAACTCTGTGAGTTTCGCGGAGCGCCTGATTCTGCTCTGTGACGATGTCTAATGACGACTGAGGTCGCTGATATGGAGTACCTGTCAGTAGGTGGCAGCAAAGTGCACCAAATATGACAAATGTATGTTTTATTTTTTTTGGGGTGTCCGGATACTTTTGATTACATAGTGTATTACCTGCCGAGTGCACTGTAGTGCCTCGACGAGGTGGCTACTAAAGAGGTGACCAACGGTGTCTGGCACGGCCGTCCGTATTGCCTGCTGTCGGAAGCATCCTATTAAACACTAGTCGGCCTATGTGGGCTGCTGGCGTTCGGTGGAAAGTCGATATTGACAGAATATTCGTGGAATTCTCCGCCAGGCGAGCCGAGTTTAGGCTGCCTTCATTCTGGGAGTGAGGCTGCGCGTATAACGCACTCGGCTGAATACCGTTCTTCATTTAAGCCGGGGTTTTCTAGGAGCAGAAATTTAGCGCAGCGCGAACAGGATAGGGCGTTTTGCGTCAGCAGAGAGCAAAACATAAAGACTTAGCGCATTTGTATTTTCACAGAAAACGAAACAGCAGACACATTAACTATTAGGTCTACATCTGCTGCCTGAGAAGTACACAGTATGAAAACAGTTTAATAGTTAACGTCCTCATCTAGCTCACGTTTCCGCTGCGTGCTCTGAAGAAAGACGAAAAACGCTGTAATTCTTATTATTTGTAAGAAATTCTATGAAAAACTTTTACGAGTCAGTAACAAACAATAAAAAACTGAGCTACTTACAACAACAAAACAGCTTTCATAGCTTCCAATAAGTTTGATGTAGCATTGCACCATTGCATATCTCAGTAGTTAGATATTACAGCTCTGTTACCGAGATGCGCTGTAGCTTCGTGAGTCGTTTGCGCGGCGTTATCCACAGCGACCCAGGTAATTCAAATAGCTTCGAGAACAGATTATTTCTTTAATTAAATTTCACATGGACCAGAGTCAGATTTTTGATAACTGTAAGTTTCATACATGATACGATTTTTCAGATTTCTCGCAGTTAGATTTCTCTTCGCACAGTTGAGGCCAATACGTTTATGCAAACCGTCAGCATTAAGGTTTTGTTTGCGCGCAGTTCAAAACAGGAAGCCGGAAGTTTAGGTTCTAACAGAGAATTTAATTTTATAAACACAGTCAGCAATACAGATCTACTTCCACTAAAATAAATTATACAGGTGAGTCCGATCTTTGCTGACCCACTGAGGAGGTTAGCCACGCAAAAGGACATGCAAGATTTAATGAAATGGCAGAGACGCTCTATAGAAACTTATTGAATAAAAGTCAGTAGGGGTGGTAGCATGAAAAAATGAGTACCATGTTAATGAGAGGAGGGATCATCTGTAACAGAAACAAGCGGTCACTGTAACCAACATGCTTTTTACTGTAGGGCATCAACATGTGAATTACCCACTAAGATAAGTAAACACATTTAATAAGTGGACAAGGGGCTATAATTGTGAAAACTAGCATTGGCACAAGTAGGAGATGCAATAAAAGCATAATCGTAAGACTTAATAGCAAATTGGCCCAATGAATGCAAGAATTGCTAGTGGTTTATACAAAGAACCTGGATAAATAATACGAGTATCAGTAGAATCAGCAAATTGCACGATAGAAGAAAGTACTTGGTTGCAAATTTTAAAATTGTGAGATTAGCCCCTGATGAATGTTAACAAACGTCACCTACGTAGGCAGTAGGTGATTGCATTGCCAGCCCAGTCTTACCACTCTTATACAGTAAGAGGTGGCAATCTTGACTCCAACTCACCCTCTGTACTCAAGTGGAGACATTCTTCCGTATGGCTGAATTTCTCGTCCGGCAGCAAGTCTTTTCTCCTTGGTCATCTGTCCACAAGTCTCTGCTCTTATTTCTGCTAGAGGCCAGTCTTCTCCAGCTTAGTCCCCTGAAACTTGGCTGTTTTTGCCAGTGTAGGAATCTCCCCGCTCAATTGGATGCAGCAGACCTTGCGAGATCCGCGCAGTAATGATTTTGTAAATAATTTAAACAAACTCCTATTTCTTCAGAATTTCTTATGATTAAACAATGGTGCCGAGGCATCGAAGGAAGGTAGGAAACCTGTTCCACTCCATGTCAAGATTCTGAAGCTGATGAGTAGAAAGGCTTGCATATAGGTACACATGAGAAAACTGCGGAGACTTTGGACGAAGCAAATTTTGCATTTTTTTACCTGCTCTCAAGGGCAGCTCTCACCTCTGAACGAATTTGTCTCGCCCACACTCCCAACCTCGTGACTTTTAATTTTTTTATTTATGCATTTATTTTACCTGGCAAGATTAGGGCCTTCAGGCCCTCTCTTACACCTAACCAGGCACACTCAGTTTCTACAGAACATCAAGGACATATAACATGTTATACAGTATTAATGTTAAAGAAAAAAGTAGAGATTATAACAGTAGTACAATGATAACTATAACAATCAAAAATAATTATAACAATCAGGAATAATAATAATAATAATAATAATAATAATAATGACTATGTATATGAAAGTAAACATATTTTTCTTTTATGAATGTCAGTCCTATTGCTAGTTGGGAATTTTCTCGTTATATTCTTGCAGCTTGTGAGTTATTCTCATCGAGCAGAGACATAAGACGATAGAATGGGGTGAAAGAGATATAGAAGAGGTAGATAGGTTAGAGGAAGAGAAATAGAATGGTAAATTTCGAAGCTATGTTGGAGAGGAGATAGAAAGAGATGAGAGGGGCGCAACAATGGTGGCTATACCGTCCGTAATATATAAGTTTTGAGTTCCCTCTTGAATGTTGAGTGGTTCTGGATAAGACGCAGATCACAGGGGAGCGCGTTCCATAGTCGTATGGCTGAGATGGAGAATGACACGGAGAAAGATTTTGTGTTATGTAAAGGTACAGCCAAGATGCTAGACGTATCCGATCTGGTATTGCGGTTGTGGAATGATGATAGGTGTTTAATGTGAGAAGATACGTATTGGGGGCACCAGTGGCTAAGAAATCGATGAAGTAAGCACATCGTGTGGAGATCGCGTGCCTTATGTGGGCGTATCCAACCTAGCTGGGAGTATGAAGGACTGATATGATCATACAACCGTATATTGCACACGTATCTAACGCAGGCATTCATCACTAGCTCGAGGCATCTCGAATTTTCACTATCTGTGTCATGTTGAACTACATCACAGTACTAAAGATTAGGCAAAACTAGTGTTTGGACTAATTTTTGTTTAACATGGGTTGGAAATATTTTTCTAAATTTTTGAATTGCATGTAGGGAGGAGAGCGATTTCCGGCAAGCTGTGACTGTTCGTTCATCCCAGTTTAGGTGTTTATCCAAGATTATTCCAAGGTCTTTTACTGTTTTTTGGTATGTTAGTTGGGTACCATTGAGGAGTAGTTGAAGGACTGTTTCGCGAAAGTACCGGCTGATTAACTTTGGATGAGATATAAGTATGACCTGGGATTTCTTGGGGTTTAGTTTCAGACCTAGGTTCTGTGCCCATCGAGAAACAGAGCAAAGATCTGCGTTCATACTCGCTACTGCGTCAGCAATGTTCTTGGCGCTTGCGTTGAGGAGCATGCTTATCATACAGTGCAATAATTTTGCGACATAAGTCCCGAAATTTTCCGTCTAAAGTCGGTTCATTGCTTATATCATGCCAAGGGATGTCTGAGCAATCCTTTTTAGTTAAAGCCCTTGTTGCAGGCTAGCTAGAAAAAGCTCTCCACAGCTGTAGAAAACGACAGGCGTTCACCATAATAAAAGGGAAGCAGGAAATGTGAAACAGCTGGGCAGTCACTGGTAGCAATGAATACTGGTGTGTGAGTATTGTGCAGCGTTGAAGGGTCGTCTAAAATGAACGTTGGTTGGAGGATATAACATTACGAAACATGTTATGTGGCAGTTTAGGGATATGCCTCCACGTAACGGTGGTTTCGACAGCTCATTCAGACAGATTTTAAAGTTTACTTTGTCTTCTATGTTCTCATAAAAACATCTGAGAAGTTCATAACTTCCAAAAATATCATCTGAGAATTTCATCAGTTTTCTCCCACTTCTTGGTTAGGGGAAGTTGGCAAGTGGCTATAATAAATGATTCTGACGTTTTGTGAGATTTTGGGGAACGTAGTTCATGCTCAGATATTTCTGGACAATTATCATCACCGTTGCTGCAGAGGTCATTATTGAGCTCTCCTGGCATGATAGAGCAGTTTTCTACAGGATATTTCACAAGTGAAGGTCAATAATTCTCACATGCAAAGTACAGGCCAAAATTAGCTAAAAAGCTCCAATAAACATGCGTCCCCAAATCAACTGTTGCCGAAGTACGGTATTAATTCGAGTTGAGAACCAACCGTAAACGCTCCTGGGTACCATGGCATTTACGTTGGTCTTTCAAGATTTGGGATCGACTATCTGTTTGTTTACTCAAGCGCAAGAAGTTCCCTTTCCGTCTCCTGCGCCACATCAGCCTCACAATCAGTCACATGCGTGAAGGCACCACGGACAGAGGTTACACCAACGAGGAGTAGGCTGACATGCACGTCATATATTGCACAGCAAATAGTAGTGCCCTTGAGGCTGGACGATTGTATGAAGAAGCTCTCCCTCTCTGCAGGCAGCCCGAAAGGCATACATTCAGCCAGTTACATCAGCGCCTTCTAGGCGCTTCAGTCCGGAACCGCGCTGCTGCTACGGTCGCAGGTTCGAATCCTGCCTCGGACATGGCTGTGTGTGATGGCCTTAGGTTAGTTAGGTTTAAGTAGTTCTAAGTCTAGGGAACAGATGACCTCCGATGTTAATTCCCATAGTGCTTAGATCCATTTTTGAACCCAATAGTGGGTATACAACCTGAAGACCACGACTTGTAACAGTACCCTAATTACTGGTTTCCACAGTACATCGATGTGTTTGCATACTAAATTGGCTACCACTGGTATTTTATGATCCATGAGCATGCTGCTGAATGTACCGAAGAAAGATGTACACTACCTGACAAAAAAGTGAAGCACCCAGATACATGGTCAGATGTCAATGTAATCGTAACTTCGTTTATATACACAGCTTTGGTAGATTATAAATAATTGGAATTGAAATTCCCTGTGACAGATACAGCTGCCACCTCTGTGCATTAGTCTTGTTCATGTTTAATGTTCTTATCAGGCTTGGTAAGATGTATTAGCGGCTTGAACAGCGTCAGACGTTGACAGATACCGTGGAACCTGCGGAGACGCCGCGTGCTCGTTTGAGACCGCTTTCACAGCAACTCTCTTTTGGCCTCCACTCGGCCTGCTGGTCGAAGCATGCAATATCCAAATTTGTTGGGAATTCGGATACTCGTCGTCAAGGTTCAGGTCGACTACATGAGAAGGCCACATGTGAGGATTACCATACTATGCGCCAAGCACGTTTTAAGACTTTTACATCTGCAGTTGCCAAGTGGTAACAGGTAAAGGACAGCATGCATCGTCCTGTGTCATCCTGCACCATTGATCGGAGACTTGGGGCAGTTGGACTAAGGTTGATTCTGGTTGGTTGATTTGGGGGAGGGGACTAAACAGAGAGGTCATCGGTCACATAGGATTAGGGAAGGATGATGAAGGAAGCCGGCAGTGCCATTTCAAAGGAACCATTCCGACATTTGCCTGAAGCAATTTGGGGAAATCATGGGAAACCTAAATCAAGATGGCCGGACGCGGATTTGAAACGTCGTTCTCCCGGACTAGGGAATTTCCATCCCATACATAGACTGCCGTTACCACCACAGCACAAACGGCTGCATCTGGAGTGGTCAGGTGATTGGGGGGGGGGGGGCACAGACTTCTGGAAAATGGCGTCGTATTCTGTTTCGTCATGAATCGCACTTCCGCACTTCCCCAGTTCACAGTTTTCAGCGAGTTTAGCGGCGACCTGTGCTGTTGTCCCATCCTTCTAACGTTTTGAGAGGCCAAGCGGGGTTTTCCTTGTGCTGCCATGTGGGGAGTCATTGGATATGAGCAGGTCACACGGCCGGTAACGACTGGGTGAATTCTGTCGGCTCAGTGCTATTTCGCATTACAGACTGTATGCTCATGTGTACCTCTCAAGTGACAGTATCGTGGTGCCATGTTTCAACTCGGTAGTGCTCGTCCATACTTGCCATGTGTTTCAGAACGGTCTGCGTTATGTTATGGTACAACCGTGGTCAGTGAGATACCAATAAACTACCCTGATAAATATGTTTGGTATCAGATCGGAATTCACCTCTATCCCCGCGTCTGTATCTGGGATACCAAGCACCATTTACAACAGTTGCGTGCCAGTTTGCCTCCGCAGAGGATATAACACGTCCTTAGGTCACTCGTAGCAACAGAATCAGTGCATGCATTCAAGCCAGAGGGGGTGCAGTGTCATATTGAGAAGTAGGCTCATACTGGAAAGTTCTTTGTAACCAATTAAATCACATCAACACCTTCTCAACAAGTAATGTGTAATTCTGTTTCCTCCTCCGCTTCTAACTGCTTCATATTTTCGGATAGTGTAATAGCAGCTTCGATTGAGGTTGTGCTGTCTGTCTTTAATGAATATGCTTTATTCAACAGCATCGATTGAGGTTGTGCTGTCTGTCTTTTAAGTATATGCTTTATTCGCAGTTCAAGTGAGTCCAACTGTAGCCGTTATAAGTTCCTCGACTCAGAGAACTTTGGAAAGTGCCTCGAACGTTCAGTCTCCTAATTTTTAATCTTCCATTCAACACATACACTGAGATGCCAATGACACTGGTGTAGGCATACGTATACAAATACAGAGATGTGTAAAGCGGCAGAATACGGCGCTGTGGTCGGCAACGCCTCTATAAGACAACATACGAGGGCTACTCCGAAAGTAAGGTCCGATCGGTCACGAAATGGAAACGACTATGAAAATCCGATAAAGCTTTGCACAGATGTGTTGGGTAGTGTCTCTAGTATAACCCCAGTTAGCATCACGTCGCTCTTCTCATTTCTGAGCTCGCAGTGAGTGCGTAAAGATATCTAGAAAATAGTGTCTGCCGCCAAGTACGGGGGCCTGGTGAGACATTTCCCCTGAAGCTATGCAGCTAACATTACATAACTGTCGTGCTGTTTCGTTTTCAAGACAATTCTCAGCCGCATTCTGCAGGGGCAATGAAGATGCTCCTGCATCGTTTTCAAATGGAAATGTGAGATTACCCACAATACAGCCCGTAATTGTCTCCCTCTGAGTTTCAGCTCAGGTCACATGAACCGCTGGTTATGAAGACAACATTTCGGCACAAGACAACGAGCCGTAGGCCAGCGTAGAGAATTGGCGGAGAGCACTGGCGGCTGCCTTCTATAGCGAGGGTATGGGAAAGTTGGTACAACGCTACGATACACGTCTAAGTCGGGTCGGCGACTATGGAGATAGGTAGCTGCAAGGTGTATCTAACTGTTGCAAATAAAACATTTTTGATTTTTACCGTGGTTTCCATTTCGCGACCTATCGGACCTTACTTTCGGAATAGCCCTCGTATGTCTGATCTAGTTTTAGGTCGATTACTGCTACTGCGATGGCAGCCTATCAAGATTTAACTGAGTTTGAACATGATGTTATAGCCGGCGCACGATGGGACACAACATCTCCGAAGTTGTGATGAGGTAGGGATTTTCCAGTACCACCATTTCACGAGTGTAACGTATCAGAAATCAGATAAAACATACAATCTCTGACATCTCCGCGGCCGGAAAAAGATCCTGCAAGAACGGCAAGACACGTTGGCAAGCCACGTTGAAACCTTTTGTACTCTTAATTTATGGCATACCGTACGATTTTATAATTCACGAATATGTGTAGACTTACAGTGGACAGCTCTAAAGAGCTTACGGCAAAAAGTCGTGTACTGGCCACAGTACTGCAGTTTATGAACAATAACGATAGAAACAGTATTATTCTACCATAAATGTGGCCTTGTTTACACCATATTTTATATATGTTCATTGTTGTTTTCACTCATTGTTCCGAATAATCCTAAACATTCTACACGCGATTTAGATGGTGTCACAGGGCGGACGAGTAAACCAGTAACGTATCCCTGCAGCTACGTGAATTTCATTGTTGTCATTTCTAAAAAGGTAGCCGTGGCCACAGCCTACTCTTCTAGAAGAAGAACGGGCAACATTCATGAGAAATTTCTCCTGAAGCTATGCAGCTATGCTGTAAAGTACATCCCGAGTCCTGTTCACGATAAAAAGTGGGACGAAATACATCCCTGAAACATCACGTAATGGCTCCGGTCTGAATTACCTGCACTAGACGCTGTATGTTAAACGTCACATCGAGGTGTCAGTGAACTTGACGCTTTGCAATATTTGAAAAGAGTCACAATTGTGACTCGTCGTTCTCCACAAAAAACCGTCATTCAGCCACTGTGGTTATGATTTCATCTACGCCGTTACAGCCTGGTACGGATTCTACAGCATCTATAACGTTTGGAAGTGACCAGTATTCTCATTTAAAAGGATGGCTAATTATTTACCAAGCGAACTTACTGATATAACAACATTAGATGTATTTATAAGTTCGTAACAGTGTACATACGAGGGGCGTCCAGAAAGTAAGTTCCGATCGGTCTCGAAATGGAAACGACTGTGACAATCCGATAAATCGTTGCACAGATGTGTTGGGCAGTGTCTCTAGTATGACCCCAGATAGCATCACGTCGCTCTTCTCATTTCTGAGCTCACAGTGAACGCGTGAAGATGTCTAGAAAATAATACCTCCCGCCAAGCCTCATGAGAAATTTCTCCTGAAGCTATGCAGCCAAAATTACATAACTGTCGTGCTGTTTCTTCTTCTAGATAATTCTCGGCCGCATTCTTCAGGGGCCGTGAAGATGCTCCTGCACCCTTTTCAATTGGAAACGTTTGATTACCCACAATACAGCCCGTAATTGTCTCCTCTCTGGTCACATGAACCGCTGTCTATGAAGACAACAATTTGACACAGACAACGAGCTGTAGACCAGCGTGGAGAATTGGCGGAAAGCACTGGCGGCTGCCTTCTATGATTAGGGTATTGAAAAGTTGGTACAACGCTACGACAAATGTCTAAGTCAGAACGGCGACTACGTAGAGAAGCAGATGGAAGGTGCAGCTAACTGTTACAAATAAAACATTTCTGATATTCACTGTGGCTTCCATTTCGCGATCAATCGGAACTTACTTTCTGGACAGGCCTCGTATGTTTCTTCCGTTTGATATGGGACGTGCTATGGGACACGTATGCGGACGGGTTAATCAGTGGCACGCTAAGAGTATGAGAATCATGGATCAAGCGTCTGCGCTGATGTCGAGAATCAAACGTGTATACTAAGCAAAATATATAATTTATCCTTCCGATGAATGAAATTATGATATTTGTATTAGTGGAAAAGCCGTAACCAGATGAGGATGGAACGCAGTTTGTTGTTCTTTCTATAGCATATGCTATGGCGCCAATCGGTGAAATACGGAGGTATACACTCTCATTCGTAGAGAATAAATATTGGTATCAAGGATGTAAGTTCCCCAATACATTTTTCTCTATTGAACTAAGATCAAATTTATCTACCACTCTAACGATTGAAACATAAGAATGGGGATAAGAAGGAAACCTGTCATACACGCACAGGCACTCTCACATTATAACACTACTGTCTGCTACTGCTATACCATAACCTTAAAGTAGGAGACAGGTCGCGAAATATAACTATCTAGTTAAAACAGTTATGCTATAAAGCAACAGAGCAGTGTTACCCTCTGAGAGGAATTTTGTTGTGTTGACCGAGTTGTACCTAACGGAAATGAAAGTCAGAATTACGTAAATGTTTGAACAGTAACAAACAAAACTTTTGCCTATCTGCACTGTTTAATGCATAAAGAAAACGGTCGCCAGCCTAATTAGGCAAGAGAGTGATTAACATTCTTGTTCAAGAACATAGTTATTAGTAACTTTAACGGATAAAGACAACCTATACTTTTTCACACGCGAGTGCAATGAACTCCGACACATACTTATGTTCACGGTAAGATTGAAGCTAACAGCTAGAGCAGCACAAACTATTTGCAAAAATATAACAGATACCGAAACACACTATTACTTTCAGGGCTTGTTCGAACTGAATGGTCTTTATAACATTACTATTAACATTCACTGCAGAATCGTTAATTGGACATAGGTTCAGTATTATTGTTCAGACATTTTCCTAGCTGGCATGAAATTATAAATGTAGTTTACTGCAAAATTATGAACTGGTCACAGGTTAAGTATCTCTCAACTAAACACTATTCTGTTTAGAATGAACGTTAAATGAAATTCACTAACAGGTTACTTCTCAATGTCTTTTGAATAAAGAAACTATTGTTTTCATAAATAGTGGTAAAGGTTAACCTGTGGATTTTATTACATTATTAATATGCACTTTCAATGCCCAAAAGAAACAAGTGCTTACAAGCATGAGTATATAACTCTCCATAAATGCAGATTTCCACTTTTACTACAGTGAAACACAATGTTGACCAATTTGCAAGAAACTGACTCACCTTTCAAAATTCACTACAGGTAGCACTATGATCATTAACTAAGCAAAACTTTATAAGCCTCAATTTTAAGAACTTTAATTTATAAAAAACAGCAAATTGTCTTTATTACCACAGTCTTCTACTTTCAAGTAAATGATGAAATAGGTGACTTTGAAACTTCACAAAACTACATATACTGCCTCCCACAATTTCACTAAATCCACAGTAAATCTGAATATTCCTTTCTCATCAAAGATCAAACAACATATTGTAGTTAACTGTCTACCTTAGAGGCTTTCATTTTTTCCACATAATAGGACACTCGGTAATCATAGTTCAAATGGAGAGGAACCTCAGAGGTGTTGTGATAGGGAAAAAATCAAGGTAGGTACATAAATTCAGCTATAAGTTACCTTATATTTGTGCACACTAAATAGTCCAATAAGCTGATCGTTCACTGTACATCATTATAGTACTCCTTTACAGTGATTGCGCAATGTGGTGGCAACTCCAAGTTGGTAGGCGGATTTGCAGACAGAATTTCTGGACTCTGGCCCTTCTTGGTGGCGATGATGAAAATCAATTCCAGAATCGTTCCAGCTATTTATCCATCCATCCGAGGCATTGGAAAGTAGCAGAAAAAGCCTCTCTCGGAACCAGAACAATATGCAACTTTTACATTGCAGTGCACAGTTCGGTAGCTCGTCCCCCACTGACTCTTGGTTCCACGTTTTCTACCTAGGCCAACCACAATTTGCGCACGCTACACAGTTCCGTTCCCGAGGGGAACCACAACAACTTTTACATACAGAACAACTAAGAACCCAAAGTGAGGATCAGCAGTTTACATAACAGCAAGCAAAAACATTAAATAAAACAGAACATTTGCACATATTGACATTTCTACAAAAAATTATTCACATAGAAATTACAACTATATACAGTAAATTTTGTTCCCTCCAAATGGGACAAAGAATTTAAATGACAGCTGGGACAAAGAATTTAAATGACAGATATACTACACTGCATAGAATCAAACTATGACATCAAAGTTTTTTACAAAGAAAGGAGTACACAATTTTGTGTTATTGATTCAATCAAACAACATTTACAGAAGCTCAACGATGTAACATTAAATAAAACAAAAGCAAAATAAATCAGTAGAGTATTAGAGCTATGGTGTTACAACATGCACTAAAACCAATGAGGAGGCAAAATAGCTAATCAAGGAATTAAAAGAGAGGAAAAAGTGCAACAATTATCTGACTCTAATAAAACTTTCCCCTTACGTCGTGTCTTAAAAACATCATTGCAGATTTCCAAAAGTACAATAGCAAACAGCAAACAGGCAGCGGCTATGCTAGATTTCGTATGTATCCAAAAAGCCAGAATAAAATTTTGCGTGATCTGCAAACATGGTCTGAAAAATGCTTGCTCAACAAAGTAACCGATGGTTTGAAAAGAGCACAACGTTAACAGAGAATTTCTATAGAAACCAAACAGCTTAGTCAGTTATCATTGTAATGCATGACTCAGGGAAGTTGGTGGGCTATCTCTCAGCTCCAAGTTTAGTTGACCATAATCATTCCAAAGAAAAATTATTCAAAATTAATATTCTTTTCGCCTTGCTATATTGACACAATATTCAGCCTTGCTGTCCTTTAATAGATACGATAACACGTCAACATAGCACCGCTGAATAATTCCTCACCTACAACACTTCAACAAAGAATGTATAAAGCTGCGCAAAGGCAAAGATTGTGCCACAACAAGGCCAAAGATTGTTTAACAGCAGTATAGCTTACTCTCTCTCTAGAGTGCACATCGATAACTTGCAAAAGTGAAAATGACATGCCCACTTTACAAGGGAAATGTCTGTATCTGAATTCGGCGAACGCTAGACAGGGTGATGAATACACTAATACATAACGTATACGGAGATGAGGCATTGCTGTTTTCCCTTTACCGTTTAGACTACTTTACGTAATGAGCTTCAGTAATATATGACATTCGACTAAGTAATCTTCGCGTTTCGTAATATATCACCGTGCCATTTACATTATTAGTTTGTAATACGCTGCATCGCTTTTGCATTGGTGGCAACTGCCTTTCAAGTCGTGAATTCTCTGTGGCATTTTGTTTAAGTTCCTAGATCTCGAAATCTGACAGGAGCTTATTGTTGTATGTATGGTCTAACGTTTTCTTGACTTTATAGTGGCTACAGGACGTTCTCGCGCTCTACATGGGATGATTGTAGTTTGTTAGTTCTTCACCTAAGCAGTTTCGGCTAACTGGCACTTAGTGTTAATACTGGTTCTACCTAAGATTAAAACAGACTATAACCTAGGTTTTTTCAGGTATGCGAGGGCTGCTCCCTATGTTTTGCTAACGGCCACTATACAATGATATTGCAATGTGATGTCAACATGAATTCAAGACTTGTTATTTATTATTGATAGCTTAAAAATTAGGCCAAAAGGATTCTTACGGTGTGCATTTAAAGAAACAGGGCTGTGAAAAAATGGAAAATTCGCCTGAAGGTTTTCTTTGCATGATTTTTTTACGGTTTCCGTGCAGGCCTAACGTAACAATCGCACCTCACGTAGATACGAGTAAATGTTGGTTATCAGACTGTTTTCAGTATTGTAGTGCAAAATTTTGACGTTGTCGTGCTGCTGTCAGCAATGAATGTGAAACTAGACCAAAATCGATTTTCCTTCCCTAAAATATCGATACGGTGCACAACGTGTTTGATTAGGATCGGCATGTGACTAAGCGAGAGACAGAACGCAATACATTTGATGTAGCATGAACATCGAATTCTGAAAGTGATCTGACCGAAGCTTACAAATAAGTTCTCCGTCAAATAGTGTAAGGATGTCCAGCAAGGAACTACAAAATCCGTGTACGATATGGAAGCAGCACGCTAACCACCCATCATAAAGAAAGTTTCCCGAATTTTTTCGAACCCATCCAGAAATATATCACTTTCAAAGGCAAATATTTTGAGAAACAATGAAACAATATGTGCTAAAAATACGCTTCATTCATTGGTTTTTCTAAAAACTCAAAAGGTGGCCTTCATATTAGAAACAGATCGTGGGAAGAGTTTGTGAATCTGTATTCAGTAGAACAGGAAGAGTAATCCAACGGGTATTCTTCCTTCTATCTATACAGTAAAGCGGTCGATTCATGGAATAATTTTTTTTTTTTAAGGTCAACAAGAGAACTTTTGAGTGTGAGGGAATGGGCGAAGCACGTGCGACCTTACCGGTTTTACGCTATGGAGTTTCGTACGATGTGAGCATTGTGTAACAACGGAAAGAGCAATGCATTTAATACGTCACTGCACAAAATAACACATAAAGTTTAGTACAGTCCAGTAGAGTACAGTATAATCCTACACGTCAACTTAGCCATTTTAATTTCCATTTTAATATTTTTAATTACCGAATTATCATTGGTATTAAGGGCATTGCATACAGCAAATTCAAGGCTGCCGTCTTGTTACTGGATGTCGCCTCAACAGACAAACGTGTCCCACACGTCATTTTTAAATATTCACGTTATATTAAAGGTATTCCACATTTTGTACTGTCTTCCTTAGCCAGCCACAGTTTTAGTGGATTAAGTGCGCGAGACAAACTCTGTTTGCTAAAACCTTATTGTGAAGTAAGTACTTTTACTACTGCATCATGCCACATCCTGGGCGCCAAATCTGTCGTGTGATGATGATGAAGTTTGGTTTGTGGGGAACTCAACTGTGCGGTCATCAGCGCCCTTACAAATTCCCAATTTTGACACAGACCAATTTTTTCACAATCCAATAGAGCCACTGACACGAATGATGATGATATGATGGTGATGATGATGAGGTCAACACTAACCACAGTCCACGGGCAGATAAAATACCCGACCCGGCCCGGAATCGAAGCCGGAAGCAACGCTTCCCACTAGACCACGACCCTTCGACATAATTCTTTATCATTCCATACAACGAGTGGCAAAACCGTGGTGTATTGAAATTACTCTGAAATAAACTGAATTATTAAATTTTACTGGGACACCAGTCTTGACAGTCATTACTTAAAGTGAAAATCACCTCTTTACTGAAAAAAAAGGCTTCTGCATGTGGCCAATACATCTCAATAACTAAAGGGAGACAGGGTTTATTATTGTAAACATCGTCAGAATGACTGGGTTGGTATGATGCGAAGGCCCCGCTGCCTGGTGGTTTCATCTCGAGTCGACGGTGAAACTGTAGCAGTCAGTGACCAATGTCGTGAGGCCATATGTGTGATGGTTTGCTGTCTCGGTTGTAACTGAGCAAGTGGTCGGTGAATGACCGAAGACTGACAGCGGTCTGAATTGAAGCACGTAATTTATTTTGTGCGATTGAAGTGGATTAATTAAGACCCTATTCACCGCCGGTCGTCCCGTTTAGGTAGGAATAGAGTAGAATTACGCATGGCGGGAACTGCAGAAGCAGTACCAAAGAAATCTAAACTGAATAGAACTCTTATAACTAATGGAATAAGACAGTAATTGCGGCAGCGGCAGTAGGATGACTGTCATCAGCAACGAGAAATAAGTCGGATGTTCGTGAAAATGAGCATCAATCTGTAATGACATCCAGCATACACTAATCTGTATGGGTGCAGCTTGGAATATTATACACCAAAATCACTGTGGACTGTGGAGTGGGTTCACCATAAAAAGCTCCAATGAATGTAGATTTTTTGTATAATAATCGTTAGACAAGATCGCATATAGCGAAAATAGATATCTAGTTTCGACTGTTTCCGCACGTCTTCTGAGTATAGAAAGCAGTTTTTAAGATCAGAGGACAATTTGTTAATCGGCTGTTAAGAACGCAACGTGACGTAGAAAATAGCCTTACTGCCTGGTGACAGCGGAGGTCTAAGTTTCCTTCAGTTGGTCGTAAACAGACTCAAGTGTCGTCACACGCCGTTTGGACATAAAGTCCCTTCCATGGCACGGTTTTTAGCTGGTGTCTCGACCTGTTGTGATGCCATTCATGAACAGTATTCTAGAGGGTGTTTTTCAAAAGGATAACGGTCCCTCCCATGCCGCTGATGTAACCCAGCATGCTCTACAGGGTGTCGACATGTTTCCATCGCCTGCTCGATCACCAGATCTGTCTCCAATCGACTGGTTTATTCTGTATATTCGCTGTCAAACCTGACGTTAATTGCCAGCATTAATAATATTCTTGCCCAGATTAACGTATTTGCATAAAGACGCTGCTTTGACATTAATCACTGTATTTACTGACTCAAATACATACGTAAACATTAAATCTATGTGTAAATGGCTTGTTGTTTATGATTAAGTTTCCAAAGGAATATAAAGTAATTACTTCCTTTCCTTGAGGCTTCTGAACTCATTTATGTAATAAAAATAATAATAATAACAGTGGTAGTAGTGTTAAAAAAGAACCGCATGCATATCTTTCATTTGGGCGCCACTTCAGAGATTTGTGTACGCCTAACGTATCCCAGTAATGTTACTGGGGAAAGGGTAGCTACAATTTACTTCGAATACCAACCAAGTGTCGCTCCTGGTGAAGCTTCAGATCATGGAGACGTGACGGTAAACTGTAATATTCCGTGGTCCGACCGGGACTTGATCCAACAACGTTACTGTTCCAGGCAACCGTTTTCAGTTCTAGGCTACCAGGAGAGACCGTAGTTAGAATCAGCAGAAACATTTTGCATTCTTTTCCGAACAGTCATAGATGAAGAAATTTGTAAGTTTAAGTAGAGATGTCAGACGAGAGTGAGAGTGGATGGAGAACTGTAATATGTGGCTCCTTTACGACTATCTTGGACATTCCGCTATCTGTTGACATTAATTGAGAATGCATATAGACACATTTCAAGTTGAACACAAAGCGAATTGCTCACAGGCTTTATGGGTAATAACAGTTTGTCTCGCTTCGTGTCCACGTAAAATTTATCCCTTGTCCTCAGTTTGTTGCCGCGCGGGGTAGCCGCTCGGTCTGGGGCGCCTCGCCAACATTCGCTCGGGTCCCCCCGTCGGAGGTTCGAGTCCTCCTTCGGTCGTCGGTGCGCGTGTTGTCCTTAGCGTAAGTTAGTTATGTTAGATTAAGTAGTGTGTAAGCCTAGGAACCGATGACCTCAGCGGTTTGGTCCCACAGGAACTCACCCCCCTCCTCAGTTCGTTCCTCTGCGGACGTCAGTTGAAACATTGAATGCAATGGAAATTGCTTGACGAAAAGCGTCTTTTTCTCAGACCTTTCATCCAAACGTGTCCATTGTTAAAGACTGACTGCTCCGTTATTAATTGAAGTGAACTCTAGTTAAAGTCTTCAGGGGAAAACACTTTGTTCTAAAGTGCATCGTTCTTTCACAGCTGTAGCATACGACATTGTTCTTACTCCTTGCTCCTATCGTGTGCACGAGCACAATAATTTCCTACAACTCTCTTTCAGCGCATGAACTTCCCTAAATTAGCTGTGTTGGTCATAAACTCACAGGTAAATTTGATTCGGTAGTATTTAAATTTATTTCTCTCGATACGAAACTTCTAGGAATTTGTGTATTTTCCACAAAATAGTTCATCGTCATTAAACCACCAATACCTATTTTCAAATGAAAAACGGAAGAGTAAGCAATCAAAGACATTAAATCAACTTGACGAAAACAAATAAATCTAACAATAACACTTTTTCTGCATCTAGTTTTCGAGTTACTTCCATAAGTTTGTCACTGACGTTTCTGTTAAACGAATTCTTTGTGAGGACTGCAGCTCTTAATTGTTCTACACCCTATTTTGTTATACGAGTGATAATGACAGTATTAGTCTTGCAATTGGTTTAATACTTAACTCTGTTTCTCTCAATTACGTGTTGATTTCATTACTATTTCTTTGTTCGTATTCGTCCTGTCAATTACGTTTTTGTTTTGACCATGAAATCGTTGCATTCAAATGTAATCATCACCGCGTTGACATTTATCACACTGAGAGATGGGACGATCAATTCCTATTACGTTGAATGCTTGCGGTCGGTGACGGCTCCGTAATAGTATCCGCTCTTGCACATCCTCGTCCGACTGAAATCAACGTACACGCATGTCTCACCACGTTGCCTCACATGTGAAAATCACACGGTGAAAGATCAGGGTTTTACAGTGGGTGCTGCGCTGTTTCCCAATTAAATTTTGAAGAGCAGCTTTCAGCAGTGTGGGGGCGGTCGTTACCGTTAAACAGGATGATTCCGTACCGCAGCGTTACGACAGCCCGAGGGCAATCACCAAAGTCAACAGTGGAAACGTCCCACATCTTCCCCGCCAAAAAAATCTGAAGTCGTTCACACAAATTCCGGAAAGTTTATGATGACCTCCTTCTTCGACTGTCTTCGACTTTTCCTCGAGCGTCGAACTACAAACAGTGCGCAGCGCTACGAAGCCACTTTGCAAAAACTACGACGTGCAATAGAGTCAAAGCGCCCAAGAATGATGTGAGATGGAATCTTCGTGCTGCACGTAACGTCCACCCTCACAATGCCGATTCGACGAAGACAACACTTCTGCGATTTGGTACAAAGACATTGCAACTTTGTCTGTACAACTCTATAGGTCTGTGTTAGCTAATAATTCTTTGAGGGCAGAGAACTCCTTACAGACAAGCAACATAATCCAACAGACATCAATACTGACTTTCTCAAATGCAGCAAAAGCCCCCTACAAAAAGTAATAATTGAAGAAAACTATCAAATACAAGAAGCTACAGTTGTAGGAAAACAAGTAATAAATGAATACACAGCTCCCTGCAATGGAACTCTGTTCTCTGCCCTCACAGAATTATTCGATAACACAAACCTATAACGTCCACCTCCGCATCTCTTCCCCCATCCCCACCCCCACCCCCTCCTTCTCTCTCTCTCTCTCTCTCTCTCTCTCTCTCTCTCTCACACACACACACACACACAAACAAACACAAAAAATATAAAAAATAAAAGGAAAATAATATTAATAATAATAATAATAATGAAAACTCCTCAAACCTTCTCCCTCTCTCTCTTTTCACACACACACACACACATACATAACGGGCAGACACCTCTCAAAGATTCAGAACAACCACCAGGAACACCTTCAACTGTTCCACTGTCAGCCATCTTGTTTTTACACCTTCAGCTGTTCCACTGTCAGCCATCTGGTTTTTACAGCTGGTGAACAGTGAAAAAGTGACAGTGACAGCTCAGTAACACAGTGAAGAAGATGAGGAAAACAATTCTGCAGTTGTTGCCATGTAAGGGATCGCACTATTGGCTGGCCCGCGACTACGCAACGAAATTCTTTTGTAATGCAATAACTGACATGACTCACGAGAGCCACCACGCGTACAACTGTTTACTGTGGCCCCCAGTACCAGACTGATGCTGCCAGACTTAACCTTTGAGTTCTTACTGACACAGTGGAGCTTCTGCGTCGCTTCTTTCTTTCAATCCCAGCCACAGAAATCTTATCTTACTATACATACTCGAGCTTTTCACAGCTAGTAGCTACCTTCTGATGTGGATAACGCCATGACACTAGACCACGTCACGAAGGTACCAAGTCCCATGTTATTCCTATGCCGTACTAGCCCACTATGCAGACAGTAATATTTGCACTATATTGAACTGTTGGTCTTAGATACCTGACATGTGACGTAAATGTTATAACACACATCTACAAAAGACGTATCAGAAGTGATCCACAGAACCACCATACGGTCTCACTGACGTGCATTTGTTGTACAATTCTCGAACATATTCCGACTTCAAACATACGAGATATCTCGAAGAGAATGATTTTCTCTGTACAACCAGTGTGGATACCGACAACATCGATAACACAAAAAGCGACTTGCCCTTCTCTCCCATGATGTTCTGAAAGCCATTGTTAAAGGTAATCAGGTAGATGCAGTATTTCTTCACTACCGACAACAATTTGTCTCAGTACAGCACCAAAATTTATTTACAAAAGTATGATTGCACAGGATATCAAACAGAATTTGTGACTTGATTAAGCACTTCTTGATAGGGAGGTCGCAGCATGTTATCACGGGCGGAGAGTCAGTGACATAAGTACAAGTAACTTCCGGCGTGTTTCCAGTAGGTTCGATTGTTTAGTCAATAACAATAGTAGCTTCCTTTAAATGTTCAGAAATGTAATATGTGCAACTTCACAAAAAGCAAAAAAGTTATTATGCTATGACTGAAACATGACAACTGAAATCAGTTGAAATTATTATTGTGGTCCTCAGTCCAAGGACTTGTTTGATGCAACTCTCCACCACAGATTATCATGTGCAAACCTCTTCATCTCTGAATAGCTGCTGCAGTCTGCAACAATGTGAACCTAGTTACTGGAAGCAAGCCTTTATCCCTCTGGCAGTGAAAACAAAATGTAAGGAGTGAAAAAAACTACCATAGTGTTGTTTTCAATTTCATTTAAATTATTGAAAAACTTTTTGTTGTGTACATAGTTCCGCGTAGTCAGTGCGTACACAACTTTCCCGAAAGAGCGCGCCCCGCTAAGCACAACAGCGCAGGCGCAGCGCTCGTCCGTCTCCGCACTACGAGATGGCGCTGTCTTAGAGACGGACCAAATTCTGCTTCCGCCGATCAGCATATTAATATGTAACGCAGCCAATGAGATCGCTGCTAACGTAGAACCTTTTCTCCTCGTGGATCACAGTCGTGCAGTGATACATGAACGCACAAGGTATTATAACGAGTGTACAGACCTCCGATTAGTTAGTCTGCATTAGTCTGTAGTCAAGATTCAGTCTGCACCTAATAAGATTACTATATTCCTGTACATAGCCATGAAGAGAAATGTATAGACACTTTGTCAAGTATCAGAGATATGTGAGAATAAGATTAACGTACCAAGACCAAAGGAACTTCAGATTGTCAGTTGTAAACAGCATCCAGAATGAAGTTACGTAATGTCTATGTTTTTTATTATTTTAATAAATGTGTGTGGAAATTAATCAAGTTCTGTTTAAAGTTGGTCACCATCAGTCTGCTACGCTAAGTGTGCAAGTGGCATTTCTATCGTCTGACCTAACGGCAGAAGATAAACACGCCACGATAAGACCACTAGACATATTGCTCACACTCGCCGACTTCGTTAGAGCGACTAGTGAAATAATCTGATGGTGTGTGTACGGAAGGTCTTACAGTATGCACATCACAATTTTTGTCATCATTTTGCGCACACTTTAATCTGTTCTCAAATTATTTTTATCACGAAATACTGAGCGAATTTCTACTCTGCTGCCTCAGGAAACTCCAGAACAAATACATGTGAAACAAATATAATGTGTTCCCCTGCAGAATTATTGAACCATGCCACCTATACAACCGTCCTTAATTGAGAAAGTGTTGATTTGTGCAGATTTTTATGCAAAAACTGACCTCTCCATAACATCCCATAAATTTTCGATGTGATATACGCCGTGTGATCTGGGTGGTCAAATTATTCGCTCGAAATGCCCACAATGTTCTTCAAACCAGTCATGAGGAATTGCGGCACAGTCACATGTTCACACTCTCATTTGTAAAATGTAGTCCTTGCATGGCAGCAAATAGTCTACAAGTAGACGAACATAGACATTTCCAGTCAATGGTCAGAAATTTTGGCCCAGAGGACCCAGTCCTTTCCGTAAACCCAGCCCATACCATTGTGGATACACCAACGGTTTTCACAATGCATTGTGGTAACTTGAGGTCAAGGTTTAGTGGGGGTCAGAGCCGCGCTAGAACACTGTGGTCAGTTCATACTGAGTGAAATCTGAGTCATCCGAGCACGTTACGGTTTTCTTGTCCTACTGTTATCTAAGGCACTTACGTCGGTCGTCTGCAGCCATAGCCTATTAACGCCAAATTTCGCCACACCTTCCTACAGAAAACGTTCATCGTACGTTCCACACTCATTTCTGTGATTATTTCAAGCAGAGTCCCTTGTCTGTTAGCACTGACAATTCTAAAGGAACACTGCTGCCATCAATAGTTAAGTAGAGGTCGTCAGCCACTGCGTTGTCCTTGGTGAGGGGTAATGCACGAAATTTGATATTCTCGGCCCACTCTTGACACATTGAATCTTGGTATGCTGAATTTATCAGTTTCCAAAATGGAGTCGTCACCTGTATATGTACATATCGCTATCCAATAACATTTCTCATCTTTGTGCCATGTCATTCAGGCTACTATTCTTACAGGCTAAAAAGCTGGAAAGGATGAAAGGTAACTTGTTTGGACTATGTACTTGATTCAGAATGTTGGCAAAATTTAGTGTACAAACACATTTATTTTCCCAAACAAGACATAAAGTATACTAAACAAGTTATAGACTGAATACCCTAAACTACTAACAGGTGATTTATTGCTCTGCTGGGGGAATCCTGGTTGGAAAAGACAGTTTCACTAGGTAATGAGTGAGTCAAGTAACCTGTCCCTAAAATGAAGATAACGCAATCTGAATTGATCTGATGTTGAGCAGACTTTGATTGATCAAATCTGCGGAAGTTTTTCTACATTGGTGCAGTTCAGAGCTAGTCGCGATTGAGATCTGTACGCTCTGCAATGCTGGAGCAGCAGTACCTTATCCTCTCTACTTCGTCTGGCGACATGAATTGCAGCTGGCGAGATGTGTGCGATGGAAGAGGTGAGATGTATAGGCAGCACCTGTGAATCAATTGCGACAGTGAAATAAATGCAAAAATCTCACGGTCTAGCGATCAGGCAGACGGATCGCAATTTACTCTCTGCAAGATCCCTGAAATCTCGGTAGATTGCAGTATGCGACACACCTGTTCGCTGGTCGTACCAAGGACCAGTTTGACTCACTTATACAACAAAGCACACAAGAATACCAGACACCAAGACTGGTAACAATAAGAAATTCACCACAACCTCCCCAGTCTAAACTATTCGCAAGTGAAGTCAGGACAGGTCCCAAGTACCAGCCACACATGCCAGACATTCGATTGGAAGTCCCTTACCTGACTAAAGTCCTGTACCCCCGTGCTTCACACCTCTCCAGAAAAAAAATTCCGTTTTTCCTCAAAGTGCACAAATGACACTGCCTTCACCCCATCTTGAGCCAATCACAAGGCTGTAGAGGCGCTAAATCTCCCCTCTCACACAGCATCTCAAAGTCACGTTGTATCAGGGGAAGAGTTAGGAAACCTGCGTCTCTCTAAAAAAAAAAAGTGGTGCCACTTCCCACAGCAACAAGCGAACACATACAGTCTCCAAGAGCTTTATCTAAATCGCCTATGCCTTGGAGCTTGGTAGTCCTAGCTATGAGGTGTGATAGAGATTCTGTCTCTAAACATATCCGAGGGAAGTGGATCACTGGCCTACTTGCAATATCAGCGAACACGAAAATATGTGAATTGTTATTACGTGTGGCTCTGCACACAATGTCTAGCATATGACTCCACTGTGTAGACATGTTCCCTTAGACTGCCACCCTGCCCAGGCTTCGGCTAGCGCCATGGCAGGTATCACGACATTGTTCTGCTGGAACCCTGTCTCGACAGGGGGAGGACTACCCTGTACAGCTGTGAGCCTGTCTGGCAAGATTTACGAAGGGATGCACTCACCACCAATTTCTTTCAACTCCCAACAAGCTGTTTCTATGAGCTAAGAATCATAAAAATAACTCAAGCTTTGGCACCTTACCAAGCTCCATCAACATCTGCTCAGGCTGTTAACGTTCCAGAGTCTTGCTCAAGGTGCATCAGGTTGCAATAAAATCTTTAATAATTTTATGTATGCAAAAAATAGGTGGGAGAGTAACTTGTCCTCTTTCTCACTGCCCCCCAGCTGCCATTGATTTCTGAATGGGCAGTTTCTCACTTCAGTATTGTTTAGTGTGAAATTAACCAGGGGAAATCAATGAAAATAGTAGGAAAATCGCATCCTGATAATACATTAGTATGTGATAAAGGTAACTTTGCAATTCAGGATTGCCCATAGCTGAAACACATCCTAACTTGATCTCATTCATTCCAGGGATCATTCACTCACAATAAGCTGCAAGCCTTCAAGAGTAAATGTAAACATTGCTGTGAGTAATATGAATTACGTTAGACCCAGGGGTCATTGCTACATCACAGACTTCTGTTAAATATTTGATATATGGCTAAAAGGTCTTGTATCAAAGAAATGTACCTATTCACAACATATCCTGAGGTCACAGATGTCTAATGTCCCTAATCATCTACAATATCCTGGAGTATGAACTGTTCTCTGCTCATTGATTTACCGCTCCTCTATCACTCATTTAGTCTTAACCATCAACACATACATTCTCAAATACTCAATAAACAAGAAAATAACATGTGTAGTCTGTTTGTCTTATTACCTACGTTGTGTAAATTTATTATTATTTTCTATAATATGAAAACAGGTATAGGCACATAATAATTGTCGAGAGCATTAATAAATGTGCGGACTGCCCCCGGGTATAGAAATCCTTTCAGCATTGGTGGGATGCGTGATAGCCATCTATTAGCGGCATGGCGGATTGTTGGCCGCTAGGGGGTTGTTGCTGGCCCATGATGGCATACCGCTGTCTTCACTGGCTTGAGATGTACTACCTCCATTGGTAGATGGCCGAGTAGCGTGACATAGGCGCGTCAGCTGGCAGCAGCTGATTCTGTCTCTGCAGGTGGTCCCTCTCACCTGGGGTACTACAGCTGAGTCATTAGGGCTGACTGTTCCCCTCACCCCTCGTTGGCTGTTGTGGGCCGTGATGTCCTGTCTGTCATGTTTGTTCTGGAGTGTCCACAATCGTCAAGTGTTGTCAAGTGTAATATTCTTTTACAAAAATCATTACATTGATATAATCAATTTACAGAAAAAAATCATGAAGGGTAAAATTTTTTTAATTATTTTTTTCTAATATCCAAAAATAAATTTAATTACCGCAGGGTCCGGTTAATGTTGTATGGACGTAAATTATGTGGTCTGAAGTGTCTTTGTTTGTGTGTGTATGAGTTTTTGTTAGTTTGTGGTTAGTTCTGTTGCTGTCAGGCACCCTATTTTGCCACCTCTATACCACCACCAAACGTGCAGAGTTCTCCACATACAAAATATTAACTTATTGTTCTACCGTGCTGTCAAGTTACGAAAGATCTCCTTGCTCTCCTGTGAGCAGAAATCGGTCAACAATTGTGAGGTCCAAAGAAATAATGGCAATACTCAGTTGTTTTGAATACTCAGTATTCCAAAGTAACTGGTTTGGCATGCCACAAAAACTTTCAGCGGAATTTTAATTCAATCTGCGACTTGAGAGTGAATGTTAGCGTGGAGATGTCACAAATACGCAACTCGTTTGACATCGTTCTACAAGGACTCATGCTGAAAACTAATAGAAATGACAAACGAACAAAATAACACCGAAATAGAAATAGAAATTACGTTAAACAGTTCATCCATGGAGACTATTTACGTAAAGCACCTTCTCTTCCCGTAGCACTTTTCTTGTATCTTCGTACTCTAACAGGTTAACGTCCTGCTATCGCTTTGCCGTTGGTCATTAAAATCCTGTTGGACCTGGTTCGAGTTCTGTTACCCTCTCAGGTTTCCATTTCGTCGGTAATTGTTGCTCATATGATTATAATTTCCTCGACTTCTTCTGTTTTCCCACGATGTCTCGTTATTCCCATTGAAGCTTGAATTTTTGATTTCGATTCGATCGATGTTTTCCCCCACTTCGTCCATCGTCATTCCTCTTTGCGAATCTAGCCAGTTACGGACATTATTTCTACTTCTTTCGTGGCCGAGCGCTTCTGGCGCTACAGTTCATGCCTCGGGCATGGATGTGTGTGATGTCCTTAGGTTAGTTAGGTTTAAGTAGTTCTAAGTTCTAGGGGACAGATGATCTCAGACGGTAAGTCCCATAGTGCTCAGAGCCATTTGAACCAATCTACTTCTTTCCCGCGATTTGTGAATTTCATTCACGTAATCGAGTTCGCACAGCGCACTCTTGAAAGCTTCGATTGAATTGCTGCATCTACCGATCAGCAGTTGCCGGTAACGTATAGGTAATTCAATGTAGCAGTAGTCCGTCCCGTTAGCTGAGTGGTCATTCCCGCTTCGCGCGTCGGGCGAGTAGGTTGTGCCATTAGTTCCGCCTCTACCGTAGCACTGCGTGTTTTCCTCGTGTCCGTTTAGTGTCGTGTTGGTTTCCGTGCACGTCGCATCGCTGTTTGTCGGCTAGTGGTCCGTGTTCATGCGGCCCTTCCTGTCGCGGCGTCGGCTCGAGCCGTGATGTCCACCATTGTTCCCACGAAAATTCACCTTCGATAAATCCATGCGTGACGTCGAGCCCAGTTCTTTGAAGATACATGACTGGTTAGTCGATACAATTACAGTCACTACTGATCAGGTGCATACTGCATATTTTGACAGCGAATTATATGTGTTTTTTTAAGTTTCTTGACCCGCTGCAGATTGATAGGGTTCGTTCTCGTCACGGTTCTCCTGTACCCTTTACGCACCGTGATAATTCCACTCGTATGGTTCTCTTGGCAAATGCAGAAGTGATATATACGAATGTCCGGGTGTTTAACCTTCCGCCCGAGGTAGACGATTGTTTTCTGAACCGGCCGAGTGGTTCTAGGCGCTTCAGCCTGGAGCCGAGCGACCGCTACGGTCAAAGGTTCGAATCCTGCTTCGGGCATGGATGTGTGTGATGTCCTTAGTTAGGTTTAAGTAGTTCTAATTTCTATGGGACTGATACCTCAGATGTTTAGTCACATTGTAACCTCCCCACAAAAATTAATAAATAATATTATGAATATTGAATGTGATTCTAATTTAGTGTAACCTCTCTACAAAATTGGTTCCCATTTATAACCTCCCTACAGAAATTCATTCACATTTAACCTCCACACAAAATTTGTTTCCCATTTAATGTACCCACAAAAATTCTTTTCTCATTTAATGTAAGGTCGAAACAGAAAAATTCCTAAACCTCGTAATAAAAAATAAATTCAGTAACCTGGCAAATTTTGGACGACAGCAGTGCTGCGTCATGGCCCTGTAAGATCATTCTGAATAAAAAGCAAAAATTCTTACCTCAATAAAGTCGCCAACTACCTGCTCTTACAATAACTTTTTCCGGAACAGCTCTGTGCAATGCTGGCCGATAGATTTGTCATTTATGAAAGGAAGCAACTGATTTTTCTTTTGCAACAATCGGAATGATCATGGATTGGAAAAATTAGTAAATTGTTTAAATTGAAATGAATGCTTCTTAGAAATTACTTCATATGACAAAGATTATTATTAGGACATTTTTAAAAGGTTTACATGGGAGTTCACATAACATTACTAGATATGCGCGAGGCTGCTTTTTACCTTATACAATAATACTCAGGCTCCGGCATCGCTGCACCACGACCGGCCCAGCCAACACGATACACCAGACTGCTCGCTAGCAACAACTTACTGCTACACAGTTCCTACTGCATACAACTCTGCTCTCTGGTCTGAGATTCTCTTATAGCTTACATATCGCAGGCAGCGCATGGCTCTTACAACATAGTGCTCAGAGCCATTTGAACCATTTTTCTGTTTTCTGAGGCCCGTTTTGCTTCCTTATGGAGAAATAGATCATATTCGAAAGCAACGCTGGCCTGCTCAGCACCACTTATAGGTTTACAGTAGTACTCGGTCGGTGAAAATGGTGGTCAAAAATCATATTCCTTCTTATCTGCGTGCAGTGGCGAGGAAGGAACATGTTATTATTGTAATCAAACCGGTCATCCGCGCCCCTTTCACAAGGACGATATATATGATGTTGTTACAGGACCTCAGTTCCGCAAGTCGTCTCGATTAGGTAGTATTCCTAACGAGTTTTATGCTGCATTTTGGCCACTCATTGGGTACACTTTAACGTCAATGGTAAATGAAGTGATGCGGGGAGTCTCACTTCCTGCTCCTTTTCAGGAAGGTAATCTGGTCCTCCTCCCGAAATCCACAGGTCCACCTGCGATTGATTCCCTCCGTCCCATTATTCTCCTTAACTCTGATTACAAAATTGTCGCTCGAGCCATTAATATCCGTCTCTCTAAGCTGCTCGATACCATTATTGCCGCCCACCAAAGCTGGACGCACGATACTGACTTCTGTTCTGGAATGTTGCGTTGTAATTTCGGTGGCGGCTGCCGCTAATATCCCAGGGGCTTTGCTTTTTCTTTGTTTCCAGAAAGCGTTTTATCGTGTCAACCATGATTTTTTAACGAGAGTACTTAGTGCAGTCGGCTTTAATAAAGATGCTCTGCAGGTCTTAGCTCGCCTTTTTAACGGTATCAGTGTCTCGGTGATTGTGAACGGTCACCCAACCCCCGGATATCGATCAGACGGGGTTTACCCCAAGGAAGCCCCGAAGCGATTGCAGGACATTAACTGTTCGAGTACAAAGATACAAGAAAACTGCTACGGGAAGAGAAGGTGCATTATGAAAAAAGTCTCCATGGATGAACTGTTTAACGTAATTTAATGTTGATATTGTGTTGCTTAACATAAATTTTTGTCTTGTTCTTAGAGCCCTTACTTCGCCGCATCGCCATGCATATTGGGAAATTTTTTCGGTCCGTGCATACGCTGATGACGTCATGGTCTTAGTACGACATGTCGAGGACAAACCGAGGCTTAAGGATACCGTGGATTCATTTGGTCGTTTTGCTGGTGCTCGTATTAATATACGTAAATGCACGTTCCTACCATTGAGAGGCTTTGATCATGTCGTCATTCCTCGGGCGTCGGTCGTCAATCGCCATAAGACGTTAGGGACCTTAGTGGATCACAATCCCATCAAAATGGCGACACTAAATTGGCGTGAGGTTACGAGTCGTGTTCACGGGGCGATTCTTGAACATGAACGCCGTTCCCGTAGCCTTCTTCACAAGGTACGGGTTTTAGAAACCTATGTATTCAGTAAAGTATATTACGTTGTGCAGGTCTTCCGGCTTCCCGCGATGATGGCCCGCAGACTGAAATAGCTCTCTGGTCGATTCTTGTGGCGCCGCCATATCTTTCGTGTCCGGCGGTATGAAGTAGTGTCCAGGGCTCGAAAGCTTGGATGACTGGGTCTTTCCGATATCAAAATGAAGACATCCATCTTATTTGCCCGCCGTAATGTTTGAACCTGTGCGCCTGCTCCGCATTCAGTTACCTCTCATTTACTTTCCCGCCTCCGGCCGGTCAGTCTGACCCCACCTATTGATGCTGGGCGGATTAATCCTAAATTGGGGCACATTCGTGAATACTTTCTAATTATGGGTAACCTCGGTGCTGATATACTTTTTATGACTCATATTAATACAAACATGCTATCATCCCTTTGGGGTGCACTAGGTTCCCTTTCTTCTGTTGATCATGATTCCCCGTCAACGCATTGCAAAACGGTCTGGTCTCATCTTAGTCTTCCTATATTGCCCATTACCTACTGGTGATCGTCTTTTTCGTATTGGCCTTCGTCTGACTGATCAGTGTGAGGAATGTCATCAAACTGACACCTTACCTCACAGGCTTGTTGCTATCGGATGGGATTATTGGCTTTGGGTCTACTCAATTAGCCTTCCTTACTCAAGGTCCTGAAACCGCTTTCCTAGATGACATCCTCCTGCCTCCGGACAGATCCTTTTTTCCTTAGACGGAAACGAACACGATTGTCTGCCTCCTGGATCACTTTGTTCACTATGTCGTTGCAGGCGGAATGACCCGGATCCCCGTGTTTTTCACCATTACCTGACAACTGCGCATTGGAATTAGCAGCGGCTGCCACGATACCGAACGCTTTTTGCTAATATGCTTTTTCTTGTGTTTAACCGTCAGGGTGTTGGTTTAACTCCCCTGTGATCCTTGTTTCTTCCATGAGCTTCAGCACCTAATCTTGTAGCTTTACTTTGTAACTTTTTCTCTTCTACATGAGGGACGGGATAATGGGTTAGTCTTTTCGTTCAGAATTTAATAATAGTTTGTGCTTGAACTAAATTGTTGATATTCTTTTTGCAGTTAATATTAAATGATGATTTGACTATGGTTGTCTGATTTTTCATGAAAATACGAAGTCAATCTGATAATTAAAAAAAAGTGGTAAGCGCGGTGGAATGCCACGCCAAGGTTCCCGGGTTCGATTTGCGGCTGGGGCAGCAGATTTTTCTCCGCTCAGGGACTGGTTGTTGTGTTGTTCTCATCATCATTTCATCCCCATCTCCGACGTGCAAGTCGCCCAATGTGGCGTCGAATAAGTACTTGAACTCGGCGGCTTATCTTCCCCGAATGGGGGACTCCCGCCCCACAATGCCATACGCTCATTTCCATCTTCCAGTGCAGCAGTGCCTTATAATTTCCGTGGGACTGTAGGGTTGATCCTACAATCTGTTCTTCTTGACCATGGATTCGAAGAATTCGAGAGGACTGCGGAATCCTGACGCTCCTAAGTCCTTTCCTAACATGATCTCCTATTTTATCCTTTCCTGTATGTCTTGCGACCAGTAAGTGCCAAGGAACGCGTCCGTAAATCTTCGTAGGAGTGACAACTCTCCCCAACTCGTAGCATAAGTTCTGCAATCGTCCCTTCTAAGAAACGAGAGATAAACTGGAGCTTGTACTTCTGTGGCCAATATTCTAGTAGATCGTGATCGTACTGTGTCATACAGGTCTCTGGATTTAATGCATTGTTTACCTATTTGTAGACTTGAAAATGTTGGATAGTCAAGAAAAGTTTGTGGTCGAAAAGTTCAACGTATCCGCTGTACAATTTTCCCTCTCGTCTGCAGCGCCTGATTCGATATATCCGTGCCCAAACGATCCTCGTGCACTGCTATGGTATCCACTCGTGTTGTTAGTTTCATGTAATAACGTTTCTGACCACCGTAAACGTGTGCAATTGTTTTCCGGCTCGGTCTCTGACATGCTGAATGTTACCGACGAAGCGTGTTCTATTAAGCGTTTCGCCGCGGCAGGAGCATAGTCTTGCTGCATTCGCTCATGTGCAGACGATGTGTCCTCATATAGCGGTTCAGACAGTTGCAAAATATTTTCTTCACTTCTGAGATGCTCTCGATGGTGCTCTGCCGGACGATACTGTGTTTGCAATTGCGCTACCCGCTCATGTGCCTGCCGAACGTCTTTAGTGAACTCGTTTTGTGCCCCATCGACACGGGTCTGCTGATCTTTAACTTCAGAGACTTCGGCCTGTTTGATTTCTATTTGTTCACTCTTTTTCTAAAACACTTTTTTGTCTCGCTTTTGGAGAGTTACAAGTGCCTTTCTTGTCGTTCACATCTCGGTTCTAGCCAGTTTAACTTGTTCTTTGGCCAGTGATGTGTCCTTTCGTGCTACTTGCGTTACCTATCGCGTTGGTTAGGCACCGTGCTTCACCTGGTCCACGACCTCGCGCGTTTCTGCCGTCGTTTTCCTGACATTCTCTAGCTCTTCTTGGATTCGTGCGATTTCTTTCTTGACTCCATCTGTACCGTCTGTGACCGCTCTTATGACTTATTTGTGTCTTTCCTCCTCATTTCTCCCTTCTCTTTTTCTCTGCCCCTTGTCTCTTCCTTTGTGCTTCTTGTCTCTTCCTTTCAGCCTCTTGCGTGAACTGCATGGGAGCCTCAAACTAAGATCCACCACTAACATCTCCAGAACGAGATTCCATCATTCTGTGACGTTTCGTTAGTGATTCTGGTCTGCCAGTCTCACTGATGGTGCGTCTCGGACCAGCAATGCCTACATTTCGTTCTGCTGTGGTCTCCCGTTCACTTTCGTTACTTGGCTGAGACATGTTGTCATACTCTGCTGGTTCTACGTTCGACATTTCTGCCCGACTGCAACCGCATTTAACTCATAATCCCGTGTAATATCTGCCCGGTCGCCGCTAATAATCTGACGTCGATCCATGGTTAACATAACTCATTACTTCCGCTGCACTGTAGCATACGTGCCTTGTTTCTTGTAAGCATGCACTCTAAATCTGACTCAAACAAATTTAAACACTACACATTCCTATGCCATACAGTTTCTTCTCTAAATTACGCTCCCATGAGCTACTGATTCCTAGTCCCTGACAAAGCATTCAAATAACAGCACGTTTGCCTACGCTAACAAACGAAAGTCTCAATCAGTCCTAACAAATCAGCACAACGCCGTTCGTCGTCAGGAACAAACAGTCAAGTGACACAGAAGTCACAACCACAACAAGATAATAAACACATACAATAATTAAATATTAGTGCTACGTCTAAGTGCCAGCAACGCAAGTCTACTCTACCTACAGCACCACATTAAACATGCGAAACGAAAACTTCACTAGGCAATACTATCTACTATCTGACGGCCACAGAAAGTGTCATCAATTCACAATTCTGCGCAAGGGACATGAAATTGAATGACTACGCTAGGCAACGCAATCTCACGGTCACAGAAGGTGCCATGAATCCGTGATCCTGTCATGGGACGCCACAATGAAAGGTAAGTTGTTTGCAAGATCGATAGAGAATGCTGGCAAAATTTATTGTACTAACAACATTTATTTTCCCATACAATACATAAATTATACTAAAGAAGTTATAGATTCAATACCCTAGGCAACTAACATGTGACTTAATGCTCCACTGGGTGGATCCTGGTTCGCAACGACAATTTAACTAGGTAATCAGTGAGTGAAGTACTCTGACCCTAAAAATGTGTATAACGCGAGCTGAATTAATCTGACGCTAAGCAGACATTCACTGACCAAATCTACTGAAGTTTCTCTACATAGGTGAACCTCAGAGCAAGTGGCGATAGAGATGTGTACCCCCCAACAGTGGTAGAGCAGCAGTACATTACCCTGTTTAATTCTTCTGGCGACATGAATTGCAGCTGGTGAGACATGTGCGACGGAGGAGGTTTGACGTGTTGGCGGCACATGTGATTCGATACCAGAGTTTTCTCATATAACAGAGCCAACCAAGGGAAGTGGATCACTGGCCTACTTGCACTATCGGTGAACAGGAAAACACGTGAACTTTCACTACGTGTGGCTCTGCACACGATCCCTAGTTTACAACACCACTTTGCAGACGAGTTCCTTTAGACTTCTGCCCATGCTTCTGCTGACGCCACAGCAGGTATCGTGGCATTGTTCTGCTGGATCCGGCTCGATGAGGGGCTGCCCTGTCAGCCCGGTATGGATGCAGGCCTGTCCGGTAAGATTTACTAAAGGATGGGCTTGCCGCCAATTGCTTTCAACTCCAAGCAATCTGTTTCTATTACCTCATTTCTTTAACGCCTTACCAGGCTCCATCAACGTCTGCTCAGTCGATTAACTTTCAAGAGTCTCGCTCAAGGTGCATCAGGTTGTAATAAAATCTTTAATAATTTTCTGTATGTGAAAAATAGGTGACAGAGTAACTTGTCTCTCAAGGTGGCTCTTACACCACATATATCGATGATCGCAACCAACTCACACATTTATTTGAAGAAAATTCATTTCCCAGTGAAAGTTTCTTTTGCTTGAGACCAGACTTCCCACTTTCAGGTATGTTGGAAATAATTTAAGATCATTGTGCTTGTCACATGGTAAGGTGTACCTTGCCTTTTCATGAACTGGTAGTCAGAAAGACATTTCATACTCGTACCACACAGTATCCAAAACAATAAATATATTGTATATTCCGAAGTTTGTAAATCGTGTTCTGCAGGGAAAATTTAGAGAACGACTAAAATACAATGAAAAGCAGAAATGGATAGATAGGCGACTATTTTACTCATATTCTATATGAATTATTGTAACTTTACCGTTCGATACTTTCAAGGTGGGCCTAGTCGCAACGAAGAGTCGAAATTTGCAACTAGAGGATGTATATCAAGTTCCCGTAGTTATTTAGCAACTTCGAAGCATTACTGGGTTCGCTTGTGTATGTATATATGCTTGTTTGTTTTATTCTCTGCGTGTATTCATTACAGAAATATTACAAACTATGTATGAGAAATAAAACTGTGAATTGACTGCGGATTCGTATACCAAGAAGGGCCGTATGTCTATCGCGTGAAGCCTCGCAACATAGCTGCTATCAGACCAGATGACACCAGTAACGGATTAAGCTTTAGGTACAGCAGAGATAAAATTGCGTCATTCATTAATACCATTCTGACATATCCGCACTCTGGAGAGAAAATCCAGGTAATATTATATTTCATACGTTTGCATGAGACCAGTTTGTCACAAAGATAGAAGCAACCTTTTTGCGGCCATATTCACGAGGACCTCCGCATCCCATTGAGAGTTCGTTATTAAATCACGTATCATTCAGCGGAATGTTTGCGGCAGGCTGGCCATATGTGGAGGCGAGCTTTTCAGTTCAGAGCTGCCCTCTGCGAATGCAGCCAATAAATCCGAACTGGATTTGGGTCGCCGTGAGGGCTATATCACGGGCCGTCTGTCTCCCTCTGAGACCGTGTCTCTTTTTCCCCTTCCACCTCTGCTCCGTCCCCCCCCCCCCCCCCCCCCCGCCACCGTCCACACCTCTGCCTCCTTCCCCGTTTTTTTTTTGCGGCGGGTCTCTTTTCGGTCGGCTTTAATCCCAAAAAAAAGGGCCCCTCCGACTTTCGACTGCGCAGACCCCCAGCCGCCACAAAGTCAATTAGTATCCACCGGCCGCTGAGGATTACGCGGCGCGACTCCAATTAATTAACCGATTCTAACGGACGTCTGCACCCAATTAATACCCGGACCGGATCACAGGGCACAGCCTTTAAACGCCGTCGTCACGGCCCCGTTGGCAGTGTATCGATTTTCATTCTCTCATCACTTTGGCTTCGTGTCCTGCCTCCAGATGCGGTGAGTACTGCGAGAGCGAGCGCGTTGTCCTTTCGTTTCGCTGACGGTCGCACGAGGACGTCATTACTTGCACTCTGTTCCTCTACTTGGCTGGAGGAAACGTCTACTGAAAGATGAAGTTCATTCCATTTGCAGATTTCACTGCATCAGCACCTGTATGAGATCTAATGTGGTGGAGACTGTGCACTATAATCGCTACAGTGGATGAAATTGTTGGGCGTTGTAGAGGTGTTGTCGGATCCTAAGCCCTGTGTTGGGAAAGAAGAGTCATCCTTTTACCGTCCGCTTGTGCCGTCCGCAGTTCGTGATTGGCTGAAGTCGCGTGACGTGACACTTGTGGCCGTAAGGATCCTTTCTGTGACGTGTGTGGCTTAGAGTCGTATCCCTGCTTAAGGGAAGGATACAGAAAGAAGAATGTGAATGCGTTATTGCAGTCATAACATTTAAGAATTGCTGTGTCTTGTATACGTCTAGATGACTGCTGAAAGCTAATGATTTAATTTTCGTTACAGAAAGCAACGAGTGAAAGAAGGTAAGACCAGCATAATAAAAACATGGAAATATGATGGGTAGAGTGTATATGATTTTCTTTTATCCTCCGTATTTCTCACGTATTTGTTTGTTGGGCTGAGTAATTTCAAATATTAGGTACAATAAGTACACCAAGCAATGTTTGTTGCATGTTTTTGCAAAAAAATTCAGAAATTACGTACGGGTATAGTGACGTATCCATGAATGTTATAGCCATCACACGTGAGTAGAGATGAACATGTGTGGTTTGTTAGCTATCAAGCACGGATTTCGTGATAGCTTCTTGCCTGTGTGGTACTTGTACACAGGGGACAAATCTCCTTGCTTGTCTGTTGCCAAAAGGAATTTTTGAATAGGAGTTTATTTTATTCCAACAAAATTTCTTGCATAAAAATACAACAATATTGCTGTATACATGGTGTATGACAGGAAATCAAGCTATACCATTAATGGCCAGGAGGAAACTTCTCGGGTTGTTCGGCCGCTGGGTGTACAGTGGCGTGAGAAAACTCATAGGATAGCTCCTAATTTTGTGTCGGATCTCCTTTTGGCCGGTGTAGTGAATCAGCTTGACGTGGCGTGGAGGTAACACAAGTCGTTAGAAGTCCCCTGTAGAAATATTGAACCATGCTGTTTCTACAGCCGTCCATAACTGCGAAAGCATTCCTAGCGGAGGATTTTGTGCACAAATTAACCTCTCGATTACGTCCCATGTATATTCAAAGGCAGACATACTGGGGGATCTGCGTGGTCAAATCACTCGCTCGGATTTTCCATAATATTCTTCAAACCGATCGCGAGTGATAGTGACCCGGTAACATGCCACACTGTCATGTATAAGAATTCCCTCGTTACGTGGGAAGGCTGCAAACTGTCTACAAGTAAACGGACGTATCAAGTTCCAGTCAACGATTGGTTCTGTTGGATCAGACGAGAAAGTTAATACCGCGTAAATACTGTCCACACTATTCTGAAGGCACTAAAAATTCGTACAATGCTTTGTTGATAATTTGGGACCATGGCTTCGCGTTGTCTGTACCACTCTCAAAACTTACTATTAGCTCTTACCAACTGAAATCGGGACTCATCTGACCAGGCCACGATTTTCCAGTTGTCAGGGTCGAACTGATATGGTCACGAGCAGAGGAAAGGCGCTGCAGGTAACGTCGTTCTCCTATCAAAGGCACTCGTGTCGGTCGGCTGCTGCCACAGCCCATAACGCCAAATTTCACTGCACTGTCCTAACGGACACCTTAGTCGTACGTCCCACATAGACTTCTGTGGTTATTTCGTGCTTTGTTACAAGACTGTTAGCGAAACTTCCTGGCAGATTAAAACTGTGTGCCCGACTGAGACTCGAACTCGGGACCTTTGCCTTTCGCGGGCAAGTGCTCTACCAACTGAGCTAGGAGACGGAAGGTAGGAGACGAGATACTGTCAGAAGTAAAGCTGTGAGTACCGGGTGTGAGTCGTGCTTTGGTAGCTCAGATGGTAGAGCACTTGCCCGCGAAAGTCAAAGCTCCCGAGTTCGAGTCTCGGTCGGGCACACAGTTTTAATCTGCCAGGAAATTTCATATCAGCGCACACTCCGCTGCAGAGTGAAAATCTCATTCTGGAAGACTGTTAGCACTGGAAACCAAATGAAAACGTCGCTGCCATCGGTCGTTATGTGAAGGCCGTCGACAGCTGCGTTGTTCGCGTTGAGAGGTAATGCCTGAAATTTGGTATTCTCGGTACACTATTGACACTGTGGGTCTCGAACTAATGATTTCCCTAAGGACTTCCTAAATGGAATGTTCCACGCTACTAGCACCAATTATCATTCCACGTTCATAGTCTGTTAATTCTCGTCGTGCTGTCATAATCGTGTCTAAAGCATTTCACATGAATCATCTGAGTACACATGACAGCTGCGCCAATGGACTGCCACTTTACACTAGCAAGCCAGAACATAATGACCCCTGCCGATCACGCCAATATTTCCTCTCCTGTGCCAACCACTTCGCCGCAGAGTAGCAGTTGCAAGCACGCCGTCTTCAGGCCACAAGTGGCCCATCGGTACCATCCGACCGCCGTATCATCCTCAAATGAAAATGTGGATAGGAGGGACGTGTGGTCAGCACACCGCTCTCCCGGTCGTTATGGTGGTTTTCTGTGACCGGAGCCGCTACTATTCGGTGGATTAGCTCCTCAATTGGCATCACGCGGCTGAGTGCACCCCGAAAAATGGCAACAGCGCATAGTGGCCCGGACGATCGCCCATCCCAGTGCCGGCCACACCCAACAGCGCTTAACTTCGGTGATCTGACGTGAACCGGTATATCCACTGCGTCAAGCCCGATGCCCAGCAGTTGCAACCTACGTCGTAAATTACACTCCTGGAAATTGAAATAAGAACACCGTGAATTCATTGTCCCAGGAAGGGGAAACTTTATTGACACATTCCTGGGGTCAGATACATCACATGATCACACTGACAGAACCACAGGCACATAGACACAGGCAACAGAGCATGCATAATGTCGGCACTAGTACAGTGTATATCCACCTTTCGCAGCAATGCAGGCTGCTATTCTCCCATGGAGACGATCGTAGAGATGCTGGATGTAGTCCTGTGGAACGGCTTGCCATGCCATTTCCACCTGGCGCTTCAGTTGGACCAGCGTTCGTGCTGGACGTGCAGACCGCGTGAGACGACGCTTCATCCAGTCCCAAACATGCTCAATTTGGGACAGATCCGGAGATCTTGCTGGCCAGGGTAGTTGACTTACACCTTCTAGAGCACGTTGGGTGGCACGGGATACATGCGGACGTGCATTGTCCCGTTGGAACAGCAAGTTCCCTTGCCGGTCTAGGAATGGTAGAACGATGGGTTCGATGACGGTTTGGATGTACCGTGCACTATTCAGTGTCCCTCGACGATCACCAGTGGTGTACGGCCAGTGTAGGCGATCGCTCCCCACACCATGATGCCGGGTGTTGGCCCTGTGTGCCTCGGTCGTATGCAGTCCTGATTGTGGCGCTCACCTGCACGGCGCCAAACACGCATACGACCATCATTGGCACCAAGGCAGAAGCGACTCCCATCGCTGAAGACGACACGTCTCCATTCGTCCCTCCATTCACGCCTGTCGCGACACCACTGGAGGCGGGCTGCACGATGTTGGGGCGTGAGCGGAAGACGGCCTAACGGTGTGCGGGACCGTAGCCCAGCTTCATGGAGACGGTTGCGAATGGTCCTCGCCGATACCCCAGGAGCAACAGTGTCCCTAATTTGCTGGGAAGTGGCGGTGCGGTCCCCTACGGCACTGCGTAGGATCCTACGGTCTTGGCGTGCATCCGTGCGTCGCTGCGGTCCGGTCCGAGGTCGACGGGCACGTGCACCTTCCGCCGACCACTGGCGACAACATCGATGTACTGTGGAAACCTCACGCCCCACGTGTTGAGCAATTCGGCGGTACGTCCACCCGGCCTCCCGCATGCCCACTATACGCCTTCGCTCAAAGTCCGTCAACTGCACATACGGTTCACGTCCACGCTGTCGCGGCATGCTACCAGTGTTAAAGACTGCGATGGAGCTCCGTATGCCACGGCAAACTGGCTGACACTGACGGCGGCGGTGCACAAATGCTGCGCAGCTAGCGCCATTCGACGGCCAACACCGCGGTTCCTGGTGTGTCCGCTGTGCCGTGCGTGTGATCATTGCTTGTACAGCCCTCTCGCAGTGTCCGGAGCAAGTATGGTGGGTCTGACACACCGGTGTCAATGTGTTCTTTTTTCCATTTCCAGGAGTGTATTTGCTGGATGTATACCAACCCCGATTGTCCTCTATGCTTTTTACTTCTACAGCTCCGTCCAGTGCCATGGAAGCTATTCCCTGATATCTTAACCGTTGTTTTACCATCATGTCCTGTCCCTTCTTCTTGTTAGTGTTTTCCATATTTTCGTTTTCTCGCTGGTTCTGCGAAGAACCTCCCCATTCATTACCTTATCAGTCCACCTAATTTTCAACACTTCTGTATTACCACATCTCAAATACTTCGATTCCGTTCTGTTCAGGTTTTCCCACTATCCATGCCACCCTACTATACCGAGCGAGGTGGCGCAGTGGTTAGCACAATGGACTCGCATTCGGGAGGAGGAGGGTTCAATCCCGCGTCCGGCCGTCCTGATTTAGTTTTTCCGTGATTTCCCTAAATCGCTTGAGGCAAATGACGGGATGGTTCCTCGAAAGGGCACGGCCGACTTCCTTCCCTGTCCTTCCCTAATGAGACCGATGAGCTCGTTGTCTGATCTCCTGTCTCAAAAAAACCCAAACCTCCCTACTATACAATGCTGTGCTCCAAACGTATACCCTCAAATATTTCTTCCTATAGTAGCAGACGTTTCCTCGCCAGGAATGCCTTTCTTGCCATTGATAGTCATCTCTTGGTCTTCTCATTGCTCCGAACGTCATGTGTTACTCTGCTTTCTTAGGTTGCAGTATTCCTTAACTTCTATTTCATGATCACTAATTCTAATGTTAAGTCAGTCGCTTTTCTTATTTCTGCTACTGCTTCTTATTTTCGTATTTCTTCGATTTTCTTTGAATCCATATTCTGTACTCACTGATACAGTTCATTACATTCTGCAGATCATGTAATTCTTCTTCACTTCCATTTTTCTTCACTTCCACTGAGGTTAGCAATGTCAGCTTAGAATCTTACAGTTCATTTCCTTTGACTGAGTTCTAATTCCATACTCTAACTTTCTTATATTTCCGTCATTGTTTCTGATATGCTTAGATTAAACCGTAAGGGCGAAATACTACATCCCTGTCTTACACCCATTGCAATCCGAGCACTTCATTCTTCGTTTCCCGTTCTTATTATTCCCTCCTGGTTCATCTACAGATTGCCGGCCCTGGTGGCCGAGCGGTTCTGGCGCTACAGTCTGGAACCGCGCGACCGCTACGGTCGCAGGTTCGAATCCTGCCTCGGGCATGGATGTGTGTGTTGTCCTTAGGTTTGTTAGGTTTAAGTAGTTCTAAGTTCTAGGGGACTTATGACCTCAGCAGTTGAGTCCCATAGTGCTCAGAGCCATTTTTCTTGTACAGATTGTTCATTACCCGTATTTGCCTATAAATTACCCCTATTTTTCTCAGAATTTCGTTCATCTTACACCGTTTGACGTTGTCGAACGATTTTTCCAGGTCGACAAATCCTATGAACGTGTCTTGACTTGTCTTCAGTCTTGAGTCCATTATCAACCGCAACGTCAGAATTGCCCCTCTGGTGCCTATACCTTTCCTAAAACCGAACAGATCGTCGCCTAACACTTCCTCGATTTTCTTTTCGCATCTCCTGTTTATTATTCTGGTCTGAAACCTGGATGCATGAGCTGTTAAGCTGGTTTCGTGATAATTCTCGCACTTTCCGGCTTGTGACGTCTTCGGCATGGCGTGTATGATGTTTTTCTGAAAATCAGATGGTATATCGCCGTACTCTTAAATTTTTAAAACCAACGTGAAAAGTCGTTTTGCTGCCTTCTCCACCAATGATTTTAGAAATTCTGATGGAATTTTATTGAGCCCTTCAGCCATATTTGTTCATATGTCTTCCAAAGCTCACTTAAATTCTGATTCTAATACTGGATCCCCTATCTCTTCTAGGTCCAATCAGGGAAGTCTTTCCCGTCATAGAGGCCATCATTGTACTCCATCCACCTCTCTGCCCTCTCCTCTTCATTTAAAAGTGGAATTTCAATTGCGCTCTTGATGTTAACCCCCTTTCTTTTAATTTCACCTAAGGCTGTTTAGACTTTTCTATATCCGGAGTCAGTCCTTCCGACAATCATTTGATTTTCAATTTCTTCACATTTTTCTTGCAGCCATTTCACCTTAGCTTCCCTGCCCTTCCTGTTTATTTAATTTATGACTGATTTTGGATTTTGTATTCCTGAATTTCCCTGAAAATTTTTTATACGTCTTTCATTCAAGGATCAGCTGAAGGATATCTTGTGTTACACATAGTTCCTTTCGCAGTTACCATCTTTGTACCTACATTTTTCTAAAATTTTTATACATCTTTCATTCAACGATCAGCTGTAGGATATCTTGTGTTCCACATGGTTCCTTTCGCAGTTACCATCTTCGTACCTACATTTTTCTCTCCAAATTCTGACTGCCTTTTTTTTAGAGATGTCCATTGCTATTCAACTGAACTGCCTACTGAGCTATTCCTTATCTCTGTATCTTAGCACAGAGAACTTCAAGCTTATCTCCTCATTCCTTCCAAATTCGGTATCCTACTTCTTCGCTCATTGATTTTTGCTGAGGAATGTCTTAAACTTCAGCATACTTTTCATCACTACCAAATTGTGATCTGAGTCTCTATTTGCTCCTGGGTATGCCTCACAATCCAATATCTGATTTCTTAATCTCTGATTAACCATGATGTCACCTAACTGAAATCTTCCTGTATCTCCCAGCTTTTCCCAAGTATACTTCCTCCTCTTGTGGCCTTGAAAAGAATATTCGCTATTCCTAACTGAAATTTATTGCAGATTTCAATTTGTTTCCTTCTCTCATCCCAATTACCAAATCCATATTCTCCCGTAACCCTTACTTCTGTTCCTTCCTCTACAACCGCATACTAGTTCTACATGACTATAAGGCTTATTTCCGCTTACGAAAAGAACTACCCGCTCACTGTCCTCATATACTTTTTGACGTCGGCATGTTTACCTGAACTATGGTTTGCTGTCGATACCGATGATAAAAAACATATCAGCGACCAATTTACAGTAGCTAATCCTCTGCCCTACCTTCCCATTCATAACGAATCCTACTCCCGTTATACCAGTTTTTCTGCTGTTGACATTACCCTACACCACTTGACCAGTATGCGTGGTCTTCTTTCCATTTCATTTCACTTACCCCCACTGTATGCATAGTGAGACTTAATATTTACATTTTCAAATTTTCTAGTTTCTCTTCCATGTTCAAAATGACATTCCACGGCCGGAAACACAGAATATTTTCCTCAAGGTCACCTCCCCCTTGTCAGTCTCCTCCTTGAGGCCCCATAGGGGCTCTCCGGAATCTTTTGGTAATGAGATCATCATGACACTTTCTCTTTTCAGACCACATGTCCTGTGGATACACGGTATGCATCTTCATCATTGCTGATTCTTCCTCCTTTAGGGGTAGTTTCACGCCCCAACGGTATGAGTGCCCTAAACCTCTGTTTCTCCTCCACCCTCTTTGACAAGGACATAGGCAAATGAGGACGACTTCTTATCCAGGAAGCCTTCGGCCGCCATGATATGGGCTACATCCGGGGAAACGCATTGAGATAAGTGACTTTGACAAAGCGCAGATTATTATTAGGCAGAGCCTGTGAACGAGTTCTAGAAACGAAGAAGTTGCTCGAATGTTGACGTGCTGCTGTTGTAAGCATATACGGAAATAGGTACAAGCACAGTGAATCTAACACTACGCGCTGAATGTTTGGACGTAAACGATTCGTTGTTCGGGAGGTTGTCTGCCATGTAAGGTGGTCAGATGGTGAGCAGTGGCATCTCTGCGGAAAGAGCACGGTGCTGGCTGACGCACAAGTGTTTTAGAGCACGCCATTCATCGCTCGTTGTTCAACATGGAGCTCCGCAGCAGAGCATCCCTACATGTTCACATGAGGCAACGACAACGTGAGTTACGACAGTAGTGGGCACGGGACCATCGGGATTCAACCATCTATCAATAAAAAAACTGTAGTATTTTCGGGCGAATAACATTTTTGCGACACTAGGTCGATGGTCGTCTCCACAGGCGCCGCCATCGAGGTGTACGGCGGCTGGAAAAGCGCGGAGCGCTGCGGACTCAGGCTGGTGGAAGCATTGTATTGGTATGGGAGACATTCTTCTGCGCGACAGCAAAATATCTGTAAGTAAAATACAGAAATACCAAGAGTTTAGTGACAAGTGGAAGACTGAGGGGGAATGAACTGAAAACAGGAGAAACACACTGCCGTATTTTCGTACTGTCACTGAAATTTTACATAATGGTAAACGGGGAATTGAAAACTGAAAGCTTATTATAATCTATTCAAAGTAATTGGTGGCACAATGTGCACTTGTAATGGAAGAGAACAAACTACTCATCAGCAGCTTTCAGTCTGCAGTAAATTAACGAAAGAGAGGGACACTCTCTGGAAACAAATACACACATCAAAAAAAGTTTTGCATCACCTTGGGTCCGAGAATTCCGGAACCTGTACAGAAAACTGGAATAGATATTAACAGAAACATCATTTCTGCTCTTTTATTGCTCATAAAAGCCACATATTGCATGTTTCACCACCATACATCGAGACCTTCAGAGGTGATGGTCCAGACTGCTGTACACAGGTACATCTAATACCCAGTAACACGTCCTTTTGCACTGATGCATGCCTGTATTCGTCGTGTCATACTCTCCAAAAGTTCATCAAGGCAGTGTAGGTCCAGATCGTCACACTCCTCAACGGCTATTCGGTTGGTGGGTCATGTCGCCCTTTTCAATATATACCAGGCATGTTCGGTAGATTTCATGTCTGGAGAACATGCTGACCACTCTAGTCGAGCGATGTATTTATCCTGAAGGAAGGAATTCACAAGATGTGTACGATGGGGGCTCGAATTGTCGTCCATGAAGGAGAATGCTTCGCCAATAGGCTGCCGACATGGTTGCACTATCGGTCAGAGGATGGCATTCACGTATCGTACAGCCGTTACGGCACCTTCCATGTCCATCAGCGGCGTTCGTCAGCCCCTTATAACGCTACCCCAAAACAGCAGGGAACCTCCACCTTTCTGCACTCGGTGGATAGTGCGTCCAAGGCGTTCAGCCTGACCGGGATGCCTCCAAACACATTTCCGACGATTGCCTGGTTGTAGGCATATGCGGCACTCATCGGTGAAGAGAACGTGATGCTAATCCTGAGCGGTCCATTCGGCATATTGTTGGGCACTTATTTACCGCTATGCATGGTGCGGTGGCCAAGATGGACCTCGCCATGAACGCCGGGAGTGAAGTTGCGCATCATGCAGCCCACTGCGCACAGTTTGAGTCGTAACACGACGTCCTGTGGCTGCACGAAAAGTATTGTTCAACCTAGTGGCGTTGCTGTCAGGGTTCCTCCTAGCCATAATCCGTAGGTAGCAGTCATGCACTGCATTAGTAGCCCTTGGGCGGCCTGAGCCTAGCATGTCATGGACTGTTACAGTCTCTCTGTATCTCCCTCCTGTCCAAACAACATCGCCTGGACACTTCCCTTGCGGAGAGCTCTTCTTGGCACTAAGTAACAATGCGTACCCGATCGAACCGCGGCATTGACCGTCTGGTCATGGTTGAACTATAGACAACACGAGCCATGTACCTCCTTCCTGGTGGAATGACTGGAACTGATAGGCTGTCCCAACCCCTCCGACTAATAGGAGCTGTTCATGCATGGTTGTTTATATCTTTGGGCGGGTTTAGTGTCATCTGTGAACAGTGAAAGGGACTGAGTCTGTGAGACAATATCCACAGTCAACATTGGTCTTCACGAGTTCTTGGAACCGGGGTGATGGAAAACATTTTGATGGTGTGTGTAATTTAGACCGGAGTAAAATGACCCACCATTAGTTCAGACGTACTTCTGAATTTTTCAACAGAGTTTTACAATTTGTGTAATTCAGGCTGATTCTTAGTTTTATGGAAATCCTTTGCTGTCAAATATACCCTGAAGAACCTGGGTATGTTCTTGAACACTAAAAGATTTTCACGATGGAGTGACAATCTGAACACAGTTTATGTTGAGAGTCAACGTGCTATAACCACTCCGAGGCTGCAGGTGGCTGTGCTAGCAGTGGATGGTACATAAAGCGTGTCTGGGAGACGAGGAAAACAGTGTAGTCGTGACCATAATGCGTGAATGAAGCGATTTTTCTGACCTCTTAAAGCGCATGATCATTGACTTACAGCCCAAGACTGAAAGAATTTCTGAAACGGTAAGTTTTGTAAACGGTTTGCGTACAGCCGTTGAGACGCCCAGCTTAACCCGCAGGACAGGACAGGTAGTTTAAATTTTGGAAAGGAGCTGTCAGTTACACTCGAACATAAAAATTTATTATTTGATCAAACATTTCAAGAGCCCAAAACAAAAATGTTTTTATACACAGCTTTCATCATTGGGACTTAATTACCAGCTGAAATCCACTTTCATTTCAAAACGGCTGAAGGCCAATAACTTAAAACGCAAGCATAATCAGAAATTTAAAAGGCAACCCTTATCTTACAACAGTTATTTATTTAGGCTGAAGGGCCAAAGAATCCTGGATTTTCAGAGCAAACAATTTGAATTCAAAATCAGCTGAAAACCCAACACTTAAGGCTAAACAACATATTTAAAAAAACAAAGGCCTTACGTAAAACAGTTCTTAATTAAGCAAAACTCAACCAAAACTGAAATTTAAAAGGCAAAACCTTATCTTAAAACAGTTCTTTAGTTAGGCTGCAGGCCCAAAGAATCAGACACTTCAAGAGCAAACTATTTAAATTTTAATCGGCTCAAGGCCTAATACTTAAAACTCCACAACATATATTTTTTTAAAATAGCAAAGGCCTTACGTGAAACAGTTCTTGAATGTAAGCTGAAGGCCTTAAGAGCAAAACAATTCAAACTCAAAATCGGCTGAAGGCCCAACACATAAAATCCAACAACATTAAAATATTTAAAACGCCGAAGGCCTTACGTGAAACAGTTCTTTGAAATAGGCTGAAGACCTTAAGAGCAAAACAACTCAAATTCAAAATCGGCTGAAGGCCCAACACTTAAAATTCAACAACATTAAAACCTTTAAAATGCCAAAGGTGTTACATGAAACAGTTATTTAAATTAGGCTGAAGACGTAAGGAATCTTACGCCTTAAGGGCAAAACAACCTTAATTTAAAATAATCGCTAGAAGACATACAAGTACAAACAACAAGAGCAAGAAAAGACAGCAGTACACCCAAGGGGCTCAGATGTTCGAGGGTCGGCCTGGAATTCAAACACTAACGTTCGCTTAAGTCAGACAGGCAGTCGGACCAACAATCCACGATAAGACGACAACCCAACCGTACGACAGTCAACGGACCCACCGACAAGATAACTTCCACTTCACCCTACCAGGGTACAACAGGGAGTTCAATGGAACAACGTAGAAGATATTGGTGCCCACAACGAATCATACATGGAGCTGTCAAACTACACGCCGTGCTAGACAGCAACAACGCGATGAGGAAACTACACTGCCTGAAACTTACGTGAACAGCCAGGGCAGGTAACTGGAATGTTAAAGGCCACAAGACAGAAGATTCCACTGGTGCACTTCAATTCAAGTAACCAAATACAGTGAAACTCCACCGGAGGGTGGTTAGAATTTTCCAACTTGAAAACCACGTTGTTGCTCGCGGGAATATCCCAACAGCCGACAACGAACTCCAAACGACCAAATGTGAACATTCTTGACTTGCTGGTAGATTAAATCAAAACTCAACTTTCGTGTCCAGGGTCGGTGAGCCACGGACCTCGTAACAATGGGAACAGCTCCACACACTCCGACAACGTGTAGAGACCTCCAACGGCCCCGGCCTAACTACGTCCTGCGGAGAATTCGTCGCTGCTCCACGCCAACCGACCGACTGCCCGGGCCCGGAAACGGTGAAAGAACCAAGTATACGTCGGCCGATGAGATGACCAACCAACAGTCGTTCCGCTCTAATCTCCTTCCAGCGGTCAGTTCATGTGTGTGGCCAGAGGTCGGCGAGCACTGGCTGGCCGCGCCTCACCGGCGCTCCGTCCACCTACTTCATTGCTCCTGCGTCCCTACTTCACTGCTGGTCCATCCCGAACTGACTCCAGACACACGACGACCCGGAAATACTACCGGTCGCTCCAGAGATGGTACGACAATGCACTTACCTATATGCGCTGCTGCTGGCGCTTACAGGCAAGTAAGGCAGAAAGTTAGTGACGCCAGTAAATGGAATAAGAAAACGAGGTGCCAGTTCCATAATAGAAGATGACAAACTATAAATGGAATAAATGCGAGCCGTGCACGGTTCAGCTGTGGTTAATGTAGACCGTTCGTTGCAAAATGGCGCCATACAAAACAGGCGACGAGGCAAGTGTTGTGTACCTTCCCCGTGGGCCATAGATGACGGGTGTGAACGTCAGCTGCGGAGATGTACACGGGCGAATAGAAGTGCACGGGCAAATAGACGTGCAACTGACAGCACAGATTAACCAATGGGCTACCAACAGTGTTTTCTCAACAACTGTTCAGCGAACGTTACTGCTGTGGACCACCGCGCCTGGTTCATATGGCCATGCTAACTGCTGTTCATCGGAGCCAAAGGCTGGAATTTTTACGCCGGTACCGCAGTTGGACCTGGCATCATGTGACCCTATCAGATGGATCACTTTTTATGCTCCATCGGAAAAATGGCAGTTGTCGTGTACAGTGTGAAACATCTGAAAGAAAGGAGACACTGTGCAATAATTCTAGGAAGGGTGCAGGCCGGAAGAATGAGCATCATGCTCTGGAGAATGGGTTCATGGCGTTCCCTTGTTGATCTTGTCATTCTGGAAGTCACAACGGATCAACAGAAGTGTGGAGCTAAGTTGGGTGACCACCATTACCCTTACACACAGTTTGTTTTTTCCACTGCATCTGACAGTAGGACAACGAAACGTGTCACATAGTACACAGTGTAAAAACAAGTTTTGAAGAGCACGAGGATGAGTTTACCGTCCTCCTCTCGCCACCAAAATCTCCGTATTGGAAATCAACAGAGAATCTGTGAGACCACTTCAATCGAGCTGTCCTCGTCATGGATCCTCAATTGAGAAACAAGTGCAGCCGGCCACGGCGCTGGCTCCACATTCGGAACCTCACTGACTCTCTTACTGCACTTCTTGCAGTGGTCCGCACTGCAAAAGTTGGTTACCCAGTGTTTGACAGGTATTCACATTAATACAACTGAACAATGTACAGTCAGAAGTCCGGATACAGATTAGTACAGGTACATACTTATGTGATGTATCAGTAAATGGTTAGGTGTTGAAATATTCCAATTTAGCATTTGGGAAGAAATATACCTGACATAATTGTATGAAATGTGCATCAGCAGCCGATATAGCTGCGCACGTTAGCTCGCCGGTTACGGGACTCGGGTACGTGCGTTGGCCAGGCACCGAATCCGTCTGACGAATTAACGACGTGGATTGTCATGTCGGCTCACCTGCTTGTGCTTTTCAGACGATTTCCTATATCCGACCAGATGGATACCGTGCTGGTGTCTACGTCCCGTCTCCATTACACGATTTACGAACTTTAAGGGAACGTTCACACACTTTCGTGTGGGTAACGCTACACAGAAAAAAAAAAAAAAAATATTTTTAAAATTAGCAAAGACAAATGATTTTAGCTTGTTCATGTGTGTGTGTATGTGTGTGTGTGTGTGTGTGTGTGTGTGTGTGTCTGCTATAATGAAGGATGAAGCATTTTCTGGTGCTATCTACAAGCCCGTCACGAAAGCCAACTATACACACTGAGGGCAGACACTTATTACAAAGCGTGCTTTCTTGGTACTAATCGTGTCCCTGGCGGTGTTTGCATCACCCACACACAGGCATCCCCATTTAAAATCCACCTAGTTAAAATGTGTGCACTATGGTTACTGTTTGGAAAACGCTTGACTGCTGGAGTCCTTACTTCTGAAGTGACAGACATTGAAAGACTTCGGGCTGTTAATGCTTTATGTCTGACCACTCTAATAAGAACAATAATAATGATAATTGTGAGTACATCGCTGTCGTGTTGTGCTGCCAATTATTTCATATATCTGTTTCAAAGCAATCAATGAAGCAATTTCTGATCTATTGCAGGAACTAACAACAACTTGCAGAACCCATTTTCGTGAGATATTTAATGTTAGTTACGTACGTCTTACTTTTACTTTCATAGAGGTACAGTTATAAGTACAAAGTACGTTTGTAATCGTTGGTCTTTCTGAGGTGCCTGCGACCTCCAGCGCATGGTTTCATGCGTTAATGATAGTAATTGAGAAAAAAGCAGTTATTGGTATCTAATATAATAAGTGTTAAAGTTCCACAAAATTGTAACAATAGTAATTCTGTTTTAAAAGTAATTTAACTTCATGACTGTAACACAATCAGACCTTTTTGGTTTTTTGCCCCTGGGAACAGTGGTCTAACATTAACAGTGATAAATCCAATAATAACTATGCGAGGTACGGGATAAGGCTAAAGGAAGAAGGAGACTAACTGTATAAAGATGTTTGCCTTTGCTAATCTTAACGTCAACATAAGATTTTGAACTAATTTTCATGCATGTAATACGACAATGGAATGTATCATGTTAAATAAATAAATAACAATAATTTATACTTTCATGGCATTATTGATATCGGCCAGTAAAAGCAGAGTTATATCAGATTTAGCAATAAACTGTGCATGGAGCCACACCAATTTGTGCAACTGAAGGAGATACAGTCCTTCTACTCACTGCATTTACACAGCTGGTGTAAATGATTTTTAAAGCAGCCACGTTGGAGCTCAATGCAATCACAATACTTACAGACTACTCGCTTCAAAACACACCCCAAGCTTATATCAGAAAGAGGGACGGTTGTACCTTACTTGAGACATTAGTGACTGATACTACTGAGGCACCTGTAATAATCTGAAAGGAGTTCTCATCAGATCACCACAGATCCGCCGATTCCTCGATGGCGAACAATCATAGTAGCAGATAAGTGTCAAGAATTACTTCAGTCGAATCGTCTGAGCATTTTAGGCTACAAAAATATGAGATGAATTAGTTGTCCTTAATACTCGGATCCTGATGTATACTGAATTAAATCAAACACACAAATTTCTAAATAGCTTACTCCAACACTAAGCCCTAAACTGCATTATATTCTGTTTACGTTAATCACTTTGGTCGCAAAATAAAATATCACAAAAAATATTTTATTTCTCGTCATTGTTAACGGAAAAATTAAAGTTTTGCCAAATTACTTCTACGTATCAAATGGGGCCAATTTGCGTTCCTCGATATCTTTAATTTGATATTAACCGAAAATTTTCTAATTGGTTTTCAAACCAAACTACAACGTTTTCAGAAACGTTTAAAATCGTGAGTAAGCTTCCCATAACGTATACTACAACTACTGAAATCGAAATTTTTTTTATCCCATTCGTATCTATGGATGTACATTGAGAGAAAAAGAAACTACATACGAACATCTCGGTATAGGTAACTCAGCGCAATCGAAATTAACAACACAACCGCGAAAACAATGAATAATCTTCAATCTTGCGACGATACTTCTGTGATTCATTTATACATACTTAAGTGTTCGAAAAGTTAGTAAATCAAAAACCAAACAAAAATAACCGCTGCAGACTTCGTCCTTATTAAAGGTGTGGGAAACTTCACAGAAGCAAGACGTGCCAATTTAATGAGGCCGTCTGCGAGATACTCATTTCAAAAGAACACTTCGTTAAAGTAATCAGGACACGAAAAGTGGCACAAGCAATTTAGGACACAGATACTGTTTCAGTAGCCAAGTAACTAATGCACAAATTGATACTTTACAACTATTCAGTAAATTTTAGGAGATAAATACTTATCATTCTCAAAATTTATAGATAATTATAAAAATTATTTACGGGTACATTTAGCGGAATGCATTAGTTACGTGTGTTGGATGCAGCAGAGTAAATTTTGTAAGAAAACATTTCATCAAATCTTATTTCCTTTAAAGTTCGGAACAGGCATTGCGCTTGGACAGTGAAGTGCATAGGAGGTTATGAAATGAAAGTTTGATAGTTTCTGGGTAATCTTATTTAGTGCTTTCGATATCTTCCTATGAACGCAACGATCTGTTCGACAATTCTCGAATGTGGATTTTACGTTGTGAATCGACTCTCTCTTTGTCTGAGAGTGTATAGCGGAATTAGAGGATAGAATTACTGTTCTGAAGTTACTGTTTGCTCATCAAGAAATTCATTCGCTGATAACAATATAGTCTTCTTTATCTGTAAATGATAGCGAGCCGCCGGCCGAAGTGGCCGTGCGGTTAAAGGCGCTGCAGTCTGGAACCGCAAGACCGCTACGGTCGCAGGTTCGAATCCTGCCTCGGGCATGGATGTTTGTGATGTCCTTAGGTTAGTTAGGTTTAACTAGTTCTAAGTTCTAGGGGACTAATGACCTCAGCAGTTGAGTCCCATAGTGCTCAGAGCCATTTGAACCATTTGATAGCGAGCCACTTATTTGCTCGTTATGATTTTATTTTTAGTCTTGAAACAGGTTAAGTTGGTAATTTCTTTAGACCCGGAACCCTTCAGAAACGTCGCCGCTGAAGTCAGCTCTCATTCCTCGCGCAAGGGAAACGTTCTTTAATATTAAGAAATAAACATACAAACGAAATTTGAGCACAAGATAGCATCTGGAATCTGTAATAAGCTCAGATCGATATGCCTTGTAAATGAAAATGGAAAATTCTGTTTTATTTGAATTTCGCTCATCATCGTTGATGAACATGTAAGACCAAACCCGAAATCTGTAAAACAGCATAGGAAAAGATAAAATATTTTGTAATGAGGGCATTACTATTCTATGTACTAGTTAGCGTAAATATCGTGACCACCTGGTTAGTATCGTGTTGATCCTTCTTTGGATCGCAATAGAGCAGCAATTCTGCCTTGCATGGATTCGATAACAACTTCGTAGGTATCCGTTAGCTGTCTACGCAGAGTTCACTCAATATCAGTACATTAGGGACCAATGCCTCCCCCCATGAACCATAGACCTTGCCGTTGGTGGGGAGGCTTGTGTGCCTCAGCGATACAGATAGCTGTACCGTAGGTGCAACCACAACGGAGGGGTATCTGTTGAGAGGCCAGACAGACGTGTGGTTCCTGAAGAGGGGCAGCAGCCTTTTCAGTAGTTGCAAGGGCAACAGTCTGGATGATTGACTGATATGGCCCTGTAACAATAACCAAAACGGCCTGGCTGTGCTGATACTGTGAACGGCTGAAAGCAAGGGGAAACTACGGCCGTAATTTTTCCCGAGGGCATGCAGCTTTACTGTATGATTAAATTATGATGGCGTCCTCTTGGGTAAAATATTTTGGAGGTAAAATAGTCCCCCTTTCGGATCTCCGGGCGGGAACTACTCAAGAGGATATCGTTATCAGGAGAAAGAAAACTGGCGTTCTACGGATCGGAGACTGGAATGTCAGATCCCTTATTCGGGCAGGTAGGTTAGAAAATTTAAAAAGGGAAATGGATAGGTTAAAGTTAGATATAGTGGGAATTAGTGAAGTTCGGTGGCAGGAGGAACAAGACTTCTGGTCAGGTGCTTACAGGGTTATAAACACAAAATCAAATAGGAGTAATGCAGGAGTAGGTTTAATAATGAATAGGAAAATAGGAATGCGGGTAAGCTACTACAAACAGCATAGTGAACGCATTATTGTGGCCAAGATAGATACGAAGCCCACACCTACTACAGTAATACAAGTTTATATGCCAACTAGCTCTGCAGATGACGAAGAAATTGAAGAAATGAATGATGAAATAAAAGAAATTATTCAGAAAGTGAAGGGTGACGAAAATTTAATAGTCATGGGTGACTGGAATTCGGTAGTATGAAAAGGGAGAGAAGGAAACGTAGTAGGTGAATATGGATTTGGGCTAAGAAATGAAAGAGGAAGCCATCTGGTAGAATTTTGCACAGAGCACAACTTCATCATAGCTAACACTTGGTTTAAGAATCATGAAAGAAGGTTGTATACATGGAAGGACCCTGGAGATACTAAAAGGTATCAGATAGATTATATAATGGCTAGACAGAGATTTAGGAAACAGGTTTTAAATTGTAAGATATTTCCAGCGGCAGATGTGGACTCTGACCACAATCTATTGGTTATGAACTGTAGATTAAAACTGAAGAAACTGCAAAAAGGTGGGAATTTAAGGAGATGGGACCTGGATAAACTGACAGAACGAAAGGATGTACAGAGTTTCAGGAGAGCATAAGGGAACAATTGACAGGAATGGGGGAAAGAAATACAGTAGAAGAGGAATGGGTAGTATTACGGCATATTAATAATTTTTACTTGTAGACCGTTTGACAGCAACTGAATAAAACACAATTTTAGTGCCATAGGCGTTTCGCCTTTATTTTCTGCAAGGCATCATGAGTGGCCGGGAATATGTATATATGTTAGCTATTTTATTTACATTTTTGTCATTGTGCCTATAGGTTATAAACAGTTCTGGTGGTTGGTATTTCCTATTAAGTAGTACTGTTTTGACCTGTACTTACATGTTGCGTGGACAATTTCCTACATATTACGCTCCTGTTGCGTTTTTGGTGTTGTTTTTCTTATTATGAACGCCAATTTGCGGTTTTTTTCCCAATTCCACAACACTATGCACTGAAAGCTTGTTTTAAAGCAATGTTTTGGTTTCTGTTGCCGACTGTCAAATGTTTTTGCCAAAGATCGAATATTATTGCCAAACTTATGAGTGTAACTATTGAAGTATCTGTGGTCTGTTCGTGTGTGCATTTGTGTGTGCGTTTGTGTATGTGTGTATGTGTGTGTGTGTGTGTGTGTGTGTGTGTGTGTGTGTGTGTGTGTGTGTGTGTGTGTAAGATGCTCTATTCGAAAAAACAGCACCTAAACACGATGCTGTATGAGACTCATCTAGAATTGGCAAAAAACGTAGGAAACGCCGAAGTTTTCATGGCACTAGTAGAAAAAACTGAATACAACACATACACAGCAATGAAACATTTACAAACCAAACATAAACAAAAGATAATGAAACTAACAGTAAAAAAGACGCAAAAACACATTTACATTTTAAATGTGAAACCACATGAACACCAACACACATTCCATCCACGCTTAGTTAACCTAACAGAGACAGAACTACACGAAAATGAAAAGATGCTCTTGGAAAAAGGTTTGAAACACTGCACCAATAGCAAAGTGAACAATCAATACATAGACTATCTCATAGTAGAAACCGAACACATCCTTACATGTGAACAACAACAAAATAATTGTGAAATAAACATAGGACTGACAAGAGAACTAGTAAAAGAAGATATAAAAGGCATAATAAAACAAACACAACAGACAAACAATAAGAACAACCAAACAGAAGCAGCTACTATGAAAAGGTTAAAACAAAAGTTAACAGACAACAACGTATTAATAACAGGAGCAGGCAAGGGAAATGTAACAGTACATATGGATAAAGAGCAATACATCACCAAAAACCAAGGAATCCATAAACACCAACGCCATACAAAAACTGAAGTCAGATCCAACTACACGATTCCAGGCAAATGTGAAACGAACACTGAAAAACATTGAACACACACTCACAGACAAACAGAAATACTACTTAACACAGAAAAACCCACTCACACTCAAGACAAAGAAAAATACTACTTAACACAGAAAAACCCACAAGCACTAACACTCCGCAGTCAACCGGAAGTACATAAAGACGGAATACCAGTGAGAGCTGTTATCTACTTCAAGAAAGCCCCAACATACCACATAGCCAAACACTTCCAAAATTAGTTACAAAACACTATAAAGTAGAAAACAACAGAACAGTGATAAACACAGGAAACCTAATAGAAAACATACAGGTACCTCACACAGCATCACTGATTTCATTCGATATAGAAAATAGGTAAACCTCCATCCCTATCACAGAAACAATAGAAATCATAGAACAAAATCTCTCAACCCACAGCAACCTCACCACAGATGCAATAAAAGAAATAACAGATATGCTCAGACTGACAACTGAACAAAACTTCTTTCAGTTTGAGAAAGAATATTATCTACAAACTGATGGACTGCCCATGGGATCCCCAATATCAGGAACACTAGCAAAAATTTTCATCAGTCACCTAGAAAATCAGATATTTGATAAGATAACCACAAATGAAAGTTTCAAAATCATATATTGGTACAGATACGTGGATGACATTATTTGTCTGGTAGATGAGGCAAGTGAAAAAATAGATGAACTCCATTCAGAAATAAACAAAGCTCCTCAGAACATAAAATTCACATTTGAAAAAGAAAATCAAATAAATTTTCTTGACATTACAATAAAAAAAGGAAATGGTAAACATACATTTAACATCTTTAGAAAACCAACAGCCACAGACACAACGGGTATGACACACATGTGGTACACAAGCTCAATCAAAAAATAAAAACACAATACAAAAGAACTCACAAGCTGAAAACTTACAAACACACTCAACAAACACACACAATGACAACACCACACAGAAAAGAACCAGATGGTACACCATGACCTACACACATAAACTAACACACAGAGTTGCAAACATCCTAAAGAGACAGGGCTTCAAAATAGCATATAAGCCTGGGCAAACCCTTCAATCACACCTAAGCCAGCCAGCTACCAAGAGAGACAAATTCCAACAATCAGGAATATATAAACTTGAATGTCAAAGTTGTGACACAGTATACAAAGACTCAATCTAGATACAGTAGGGGTCAGTGAAGTGAAGTGGAAGGAAGACAAGGATTTCTGGTCAGATGAGTATCGGCTAATATCAACAGCAGCAGAAAATGGTATAACAGGTGTAGGATTCGTTATGAATAGGAAGGTAGGGCAGAGGGTGTGTTACTATGAACAGTTCAGTGACCGGGTTGTTCTAATCAGAATCGACAGCAGACCAACACCGACAACGATAGCTCAGGTATACACGTAGAAAGGTGAAGATGAACAGATATAGAAAGTGTATGAGGATATTGAAAGGGTAATGCAGTACGTAAAGGGGGACGAAAATCTAATAGTCATGGGTGACTGGAATGCAGTTGTAGGGGAAGGAGTAGAAGAAAAGGTTACAGGAAAATATGGGCTTGGGACAAGGAATGAAAGAGGAGAGAGACTAATTGAGTTCTGTAACAAGTTTCAGCTAGTTGTGGTGTCACCGTCAGACACCACACTTGCTAGGTGGTAGCCGCGGTCCGTTAGTATACGTCGGACCCGCGTGTCGCCACTATCAGTGATTGCAGACCGAGCGCCGCCACACGGCAGGTCTAGAGAGCCTTCCTAGCACTCGGCCCAGTTGTACAACCGATTTTGCTAGCGATGGCTCACTGACAAATTACGTTCTCATTTGTCGAGACGATAGTTAGCATAGCCTTCAGCTACGTCATTTGCTACGACCTAGCAAGGCGCCATTATCATTTGCTATTTATCTTGTGATGCATGTACCGCCAGTCCGATGTTCACCAATTATGGATTAAAGTTAAGTATTTCAGAAGCTACGTACCTTCTTTTGCTAGTATAATTACTTTACCTGTTCCAGACCTCACGCCAGCCTGCGTGAGCTTAAAAGCGTGCACTTCGGCCTCTCGTCCTCGTGGATTCGCTGTCTTGCCAGTCCACAAAACTAGTAATAGCGAATACCCTGTTCAAGAATCACAAGAGGAGGAGGTTTTCTTGGAAAAGGCCGGGAGATACGGGAAGATTTCAATTAGATTACATCATGGTCAGACAGAGATTCCGAAATCAGATACTGGATTGTAAGGCGTACCCAGGAGCAGATATAGACTCAGATCAGAATATCGCAGTGATGAAGAGCAGGCTGAAGTTCAAGACAATAGTCAGGAAGAATCAATACGCAAAGAAGTGGGATACGGCAGTACTAAGGAATGACGAGATACGTTTGAAGTTCTCTAACGCTATAGATGCAGCAATAAGGAATAGCACAGTAGGCAGTACAGTTGAAGAGGAATGGACATCTCTAAAAAGAGCCATCACAGAAGTTGGGAAGGAAAACATAGGTACAAAGAAGGTAGCTGCGAAGAAACCATGGGTAACAGAAGAAATACTTCAGTTGATTGATGAAAGGAGGAAGTACAAACATGTTCCGGGAAAATCAGGAATACAGAAGTACAAGTCCCTGAGGAATGACATAAATAGGAAGTGCAGGGATGCTAAGACGAAATGGCTGCAGGAAAAATGTGAAGACATCGAAAAAGATATGATTGTCGGAAGGACAGACTCAGCATACAAGAAAGTCAAAACAACCTTTGTTGACATTAAAAGCAACGGTGGTAACATTAAGAGTGCAACGGGAATTCCTCTGTTAAATGCAGAGGAGAGAGCAGATAGGTGGAAAGAATACATTGAAAGCCTCTATGAGGGTGAAGATTTGTATGATGTGATAGAAGAAGAAACAGGAGTCGATTTAGAATCGGAATTTAAAAGAGCTTTGGAGGACTTACGATCAAATAAGGCAGAAGAGATAGATAACATTCCATCAGAATTTCCAAAATCATTGGGGGAAGTGGCAACAAAACGACTATTCACGTTGGTGTGTAGATTATATGAGTCTGGCGACATACCATCTGACTTTCGGAAAAGCATCATCCACACAATTCCGAAGACGGCAAGAGCTGACAAGTGCGAGAATTATCGCACAATCAGCTTAACAGCTCATGCATCGAAGCTGCTTACAAGAGTAATATACAGAAGAATGGAAAAGATAATTGAGAATGCGCTAGGTGACGATCGGTTTGGCTTTAGGAAAAGTAAAGGGACGAGAGAGGCAATCCTGACGTTACGGCTAATAATGGAAACAGGGCTAAAGAAAAATCAGGACACTTTCATAGGATTTGTCGACCTGGAAAAAGCGTTCGACAATATAAATTGGTGCAAGCTGTTCGAGATTCTGAAAAAAGTAGGGGTAAGCTATAGAGAGAGACGGGTCATATACAATATGTACAACAACCAAGAGGGAATAATAAGAGGGACGATCAAGAACGAAGTGCTCGTATTAAGAAGGATGTAAGACAAGGCTGCAGCCTTTCGCCCCTACTCTTCAATCTGTACATCGAGGAAGCAATGATGGAAATAAAAGAAAGGTTCAGGAGTGGAATTAAAATACAAGGTGAAAGGATATCAATGATACGATTCGCTGATGACATTGCTATGCTGAGTGAAAGTGAAGAAGAATTAAATGATCTGCTGAATGGAATGAACAATCTAATGAGTACACAGTATGGTTTGAGAGTAAATCGGAGAAAGACGAAGGTAATGAGAAGTAGTAGAAATGAGAATAGCGAGAAACTTAACATCAGGATTGATGGTCACGAATTCAATGAAGTTAAGGAATTCTGCTACCTAGGCAGTAAAATAAGCAATGACGGACGGAGCAAGGTGGACATCAAAAGCAGACTCGCTATGGCAAAAAAAGGCCAAGAGAAGTCTACTAATATCAAATACCGGCCTTAATTTGAGGAAGAAATTTCTGAGGATGTACGTCTGGAGTACAGCATTGTATGGTAGTGAAACATGGACTACGGGAAAACCGAAACAGAAGAGAATCGAAGCATTTGAGATGTGGTGCTATAGACGAATGTTGAAAATTAGGTGGACTGATAAGGTAGGGAATGAGAAGGTTCTACACAGAATCGGAGAGAAAAGGAACATGTGGAAAACACTGATAAGGAGAAGGGACAGGATGATAGGACATCTGCTAAGACATGAGAGACTGACTTCCATGGTACTAGAGGGAGCCGTAGAGGAGAGAGCTTTTGACAATGTTCACTGGAATACTCTCTTTCAAATTCTAAAGTTGGCAGGGGTAAAATACAGGGAGCTAAAGGCTATTTACAATTTGTACAGAAATCAGATGGCAGTTATAAGAGTCGAGGGACATGAAAGGGAAGCAGTTGTTGGGAAGGGAGTAAGAAAGGGTTGTAGCCTCTCCCCGGTGTTATTCAATCTGTATATTGAGCAAGGAGTAAAGGAAACAAAAGAAAAATTCGGAGTAGGTATTAAAATCCATGGAGAAGAAATAAAAACTTTGAGGTTCGCCGATGATATTGTAATTCTGTCAGAGACAGCAAAGGACTTGGGAGAGCAGTTGAATGGAATGGATAGCGTCTTGGAAGGAGGATATAAGATGAACACCCTCAAAAGCAAAACGGGGATAATGGAATGAAGTCGAATTAAGTCGGGTGATGCTGAGGGAATTAGATTAGGAAATGAGACACAAAGTAGTAAAGGAGTTTTGCTATTTGGGGAGCAAAATAACTTATGATGGTCGAAGTAGAGAGGATATAAAATGTAGACTGTCAATGGGAAGGAAAGCGTTTCTGAAGAAGAGAAATTTGTTAGCATCGAGTATAGATTTAAGTGTCAGGAAGTCATTTCTTAAAGTATTTGTATGGAGTGTAGCCATGTATGGAAGTGAAACATGGACGATAAATAGTTTGGACAAGAAGAGAACTGAAGCTTTCGAAATGTGGTGCTACAGAAGAATGCTGAAGATTAGATGGGTAGATCACATAACTAATGAGGAAGTATTGAATAGGATTGGGGAGAAGAGAAGTTTGTGGCACAACTTGACCAGAAGAAGGGATTGGTTGGTAGGACATGTTCTGGGTCATCAAGGGATCACCAATTTAGTATTGGAGGGCAGCGTGGAGGGTAAAAATCGTAGAGGGAGACCAAGAGATGAATACACTAAGCAGATTCAGAAGGATGTAGGTTGCAGTAGGTACTGGGGGATGAAGAAGCTTGCACAGGATAGAGTAGCATGGAGAGCTGCATCAAACCAGTCTCAGGACTGAAGACCACAACAACAACAACAACAGGGACCAATGGTTTTTGGGTGCGGAGCTGGCACCTCATAGCGTCCCAAGTCTCTTCTATCAGGTTTATACGACAAGAATTTGGTGTCCACTACATCAACAAGCATTTACTGTCACGCTCCTCAGACAGGTATAGCACGATTCTGACCTCGCGTCAAATACAGTTCTCCTTGTGGAAGATGCTATTCCAGTCTCGTAAGGTACGTAGAATGAAGTGATGTAGTTGGTCCGCAAAAATGTTCTCCTAGTCCATATCTGTCACGACGACTTAGATTAATACCAGGTCACAAGGATGTCATGGCTGACTTATTGACAAATAGCCAAAACATATTCAAAAAATGCAGTTGTTGTGAAAACAACTTGATCTCTATTCACTCGAAGTAATGAGAACTAACCACAGGGGATCTCGCATTTATTCCATATTTATAGATTTCCAGAAGGCTTTTAACAGCGTCTGCTCACAAGTGACTCACAATAAGATCGCGTGCCCATAAGGTACAGTCTCAATTGTGCGACTAGATTCGTGACTTACTGTCGGAAAGGCCACAGTTTGTCGCAAAAGACGGGAACTCATCGAGTGAAACAGACACGGTATCCGGCGTTCCGCTAGCAAGTGTTACAGGCCCTCAGTTGTTCCTAATCCCTATATAATGATCAAAACAAATTACAAACTGATTTAGACAAGGTATATGTAGGGTGGGAATTCACTCTTTATACTGAAATGTGTGAAGTCATCTACATGAGTACTAAAAGGAATTCGCTAAATTTCGGTTCAACAATACAGTACACAAATCTAAAGGCTATGATTGCAGTTCCTATGATTGCAGTTACGAATAACTTAAGCGAGACCAATGACTTGGATAACGTTGTGGGAAAGGGAATGGAAGATTAAAGACAGTGTTACACTATTCTAATCTGTCCTCTGGAGTACTGCTGCTTGGTGTGCGACCCGCATCAGAGAATACTGATGAAAGACGTAGAAGAGGTTGAAAGAAGGGCTGTTCTATTGGCATCATCGAGTAACGGGGGAGAAACGGCAACGGATATGACACGCGAGTTGGGGTGGCAATCTTTTAAACAAAGGCGATTTTCATTGCACCCGGATCTTTCACGAAATTTCAACCACTAAATATCTCCTCCGAATGAGAAAATATTTTGTTCGAACCATCTCACATCGAGAGAAATTATCACTGTAATAAAATAAGAGAAATCAGAGCCCGCACTGAGAGACTTTAGTGTTTGTTTTCCCCAGCGCTGTTCGTGAGTGGAACGGTAGAGAAATTGAAAAGTAGTTTGATGAACTCTGCACCGAACACTTAATTGTGGATTATAGAGCGGTCACTTAGATGTACAAGAGTAATGTTACCCACAGCATAATATCCACCGGCAAGACTCCGTGGCGCTGCATATCTTTCGAACTGCCGTCCATCTACGTGACAGCGTATCCAAAAACGACCGTCGTCTCGATGTAACAAGATACGCGGTTCCTTTGATCCAAGGTCTAATATCGATGGTCATGTGTCAACTTCAGTCGGAATTGCTGATGGTGTTGCGTCGACGTGGGAACACGTAGAGGTCGTCGACTACGGTGGTCCGTGTCCAACACTGTGTGCTGAACGATGTGCTCTGAAACACTTGTGCCTTCAACAGTGTTGTACTCTTTGGTCTGATCAGCCAGAGGTCTCCACCTATTCTACCTTCAGAGCGGGCAGACCTCTGAACTTAACGTACTGTAATGAGGCGTGAAGGTGTAGCATCTTGTCGTCTACTTTCGGCCCAAACGACCTTAAACCACTTTCGACGTCAGTACGACTGTAGCACCTGTCGGGGAAACCATCGGTTTCTGGACCTATGTTTACTAGGATTCATCGCTGTTTCATTGTCCTCTACTCTCCCTCTTCGTTTGTAACTGTAAGAGCTGAACGCGCTGTGTGCTTTCCTTTTCGCCACATGTAATGGCAACACTACGGGGCAGCATTTGAATCTCGCGGTGGGTAGCGGTTATTATGTTTTGGCTCATGAAACAGGTTTAATGGATACTTGCTTCCTGGAGGTAGAATGTGGGCATGAGAGTTCATTACCCAGCCAAGAAAATGGACTAACTGGCCCTGAAAGTGCGTTCAATGGAGCTGCAAGCATACACACTGTTTCGCAGCCGTACTAGAACCATTTTTCTGAATTTTCCTCGTGCATTAAACTTCCACAACAACAGCACATTACTGTTTCCACACAGTCTTCAAAATATTATGCTAATTATGATCATCTGCCCTTAACCTTAACTAGCAAAAATATTTGCCTTTTGAAAGGTATAACACGGAAATAGACCGCAAGAAACGAAGTGCAGCTATTCATGGAAGAAGTTAAATAACACACTTCTATTACTGCCGAGTTACTAAGTGTGTAGGGCGGAAAGCGGCCGTCATTCCAATGAGCTTCCATTACAATCTGTCAGACCAGTTAATTTTTGTGGGTTAACAGTGGTGGAGAACTGATTGTGTGAGTACTTGTATAATGCTAACACGCTAAAGCGCTGCTCTATCAAAGCTTGATCTCAGCTCTTCAAGAAAACAACTGGCTCTTCCATTCCGTACAATGTGGATTGGCGCGAACTCGGCTTAATTCCATCCGTCACGTGACTTACGCATCGTTTCCAGACCTGATCACGAGTGATACTGTGGCGTGATATTATCTATTTGATAAGAGGAGCTTAACACCGAGACTTAATTTTGTATATTTGAATAGTGGTTCAAATTTTCTTCGAGAAGTTCAGGCAATAACGTACACATTTCTATCCTGTTCTTATTTTTGGTTGACCGTTTTGATGCTTCATTTTAGATTAAGCAATGTACTGCGTATTCTTGAAGCCTAAGGGCAACATATCGGTGGAAATATAATTAATTATGATCTAAATAATGTGCTTATTTCCTCTCCAATGTCTCATTTTCGAGGGTTGCCAACAATCGTCATCTGCTAAAAGAAGGTCTGTATCTCTATCTAAATACGACGACAGATCAAATACAGGAAGAACAGCTTAAGAGCTAAGAATACCTGTAGAAACTCCACCCGAATTTATTTTTATTGTATTTAATTTTTTATTTTATTCATCTTTATTTTTTGTGGGATTGATGTTGTGTTCATCTGTGAATCATAAACAAGTTTACATATTCTCATGTCGTTTTATTGTTGTCTACAACAACAGTCGCTTTTTTGTCTTGCGCAGCCAGTGAATGTTAATGTACATATTAGGTAATCCATACGCTCTTTGTTTTATGTATGATCCCAGAAAATGTTCAGAATATCTTATTCCCATTACTTAACACAAGGCTTACAGAAAAGTAATCATTATTAACCATCTGTTCGGTTAAAACCGGGAATTATTCCGCTGTGTAGTATTAAGGATAAAATTAGAGTTAATTTCTTTTGAAAATAAACGGTTCACAATATTTTATGAGTGTAATCCACATATGTACATTTGGCTAATCTATCATCGAACTTGTTCCTTTTTACGTCGCTTATTTGAGAGTCTTGATGTAGTGAGTACATTTCTTTCCAGAAAGGAGAGAATATCTTATGAATGTTATGGTACTTCTATTCCTTATCGCATTCTGGAAAGTAGGGTAAACAGATTTCAATAATTATTTCAAATAATGAAGAGATGGGTGTTATTATTAGTAATCGTAAAATACTGGTTTATATTACCACAAGAATTTTCCTTTCCTATGCTGATGCCCCATTCCGTACTCTGACAGCCATGATGCTTTATATCCCTTCATAAAAAGCTTCGGGTAGTCGTTTCATAATGAAGAAATGACGTATACGATCATTTTAGCAGACCAATGAAAATAAAACTTTTATGTGGTTAGAAAATATAGTCAGAGTGTAAAATAATATTGTCTTTATAAAATAAAATGCGTGAACTTTAATTCAGTTGAAAAACTTTCAGTGTCAGTTATTAAACTGAGCAAGAAATATGTTGAATTAACTTCATATCAAAGACAAAGATCATATAGTAGTGTAGTCATCCATGGAGAAATGTTTAATACCTTCAACTATTCATTATAATGTGCGACCCTGACGGTTTCGGAAGGTGCGTCAGTTGGACTGACGTGTCAGTTCCTATCGTTCCACGAACTTTGAAACCTCTGTTTCCATTTTAGGATCTCACCTGCGTACACAAATAACAAACGACACCCAACAACATACGAATCGCTCAGTTAACTATACAGCCATTCGTGTTTTTAGTATAGCAACTCTTCGTAATGTCGTTTTTAAGGAAAAGTTCTTAAATAAATAACGTCTTTCGTTTTTCGTCGAAACATAATTAATAAACACGCAGTGCGCGTTTTATGTTCTGATTTCTAAAATAGCGCACGTGAGAACTAATACGGAATCAACGAAGTGACAAAAAAATTAATATCTCTTATGTTCTTGTTAGAAACAAATATTTCAAATACAGTACGACGATCCAAGTTTATTTCAAAGAAAGGAAGGCTATGAATCAACAATCTTGATGCTGGATGAAGTACTCGTATTGAAGTTCAAAAAAAAAAAAAAATGAGCACGTTTAAAAAATTTGCCGGAATTAGATGTACGAAATTTTGATACAAGTGAAGGCTGTGTCTGTCTTTAATTTTGATAGACGCAGTACTTGTATCACCATGCAGATACGATTAAATCGAAGATTCAGGATGACACTGACCGCAGTAATGGGGTTTGTTATTACCGTTAGAGTTGTTCATTAGTATACTAAATTTCACTTAAACTGCAAGAGAAAGAGATATGTATTCTAATGTTGGCATTTGGTGGGTGGAAGGGTGGGGGGTTGTAAGTATTATCTGAGAGTGCTGATTCGGTATCATTTTGTTAAAGAATACTATTGCATATGTGACCTACTTTTAATAATAAACAATTCATATGCTTTGAATGGAATAAGTTGTTTCTTGTAACTATGGAAATATACCAAGATTTCAGTTATTTTGGTGAAAAGAGATGTATATGCACTTGTGAATACGAACTACAGTCATCTGTGTAAGGGAACGATGATAACGAAAACTGGTGCCAGACCGCGACTCGAAACCGGGTTTCCCGCTTTAAGTGAGCGGCCGCGTCAATCGCTTTGGCTATCAGTGCACGACAGACGACTGGAGCCAGGCTTCCATATTTCGTTGTTCCGGCGTCACAACGTGTACATACATTATGTAATTCTCGTACAGGGAACGACACGTTAATTGGAAGTCGTTGCCTGGTATCGGCGGATAAATACGACAACAACTTCTACATTTACATCTACATCTACATCTACATTTATACTCTGAAAGCCACCCAACGGTGTATGGTGGAGGGCACTTTACGTGCCACTGTCATTACCTCCCTTTCCTGTTCCAGTCGCGTATGGTTCGCGGGAAGAACAACAGCCGCAAAGCCTCCGTGCGCGCTCTAATCTCTCTAATTTTACATTCGTGATCTCCTCGGGAGGTATAACTAGGGGGAAGCAATATATTCGATAACTCATCCAGAAACGCACCCTCTCAAAACTTCGACAGCAAGCTACACCGCGATGCAGAGCGTCTATCTTGCAAAGTCTGCCACTTGAGTCTGGTAAACATCTCGGTAACGCTATCACGCTTACCAAATAACCCTGTGACGAAACGCGCTGCTCTTCTTTGGATCTTCTCTATCTCCTCTGTCAACCCGACCTGGTACGGATCCCACACTGATGAGCAATACTCAAGTACAGGTCGAACGAGTGTTTTGTAAGCCACTTCCTTTGCTGATGGACTACATTTTCTAAGGACTCTCCCAATGAATCTCAACCTGGTACCCGCCTTACCAACCATTAATTTTATATGATCATTCCACTTCAAATCGTTCCGTACGCATACTCCCAGATATTTTACAGAAGTAACTGCTACCAGTGTTTGTTCCGCTATCATGTAATCATACAATAAAGACTCCTTCTTTCTATGTATTCGCAATACATTACATTTGTCTACGTTAAGGGTCAGTTGCCACTCCCTGCATCAAGTGCCTATCCGCTGCAGATCTTCCTGCATTTCGCTGCAATTTTCTAATGCTGCAACTTCTCTGTATACTACAGCTTCATCCGCGAATAGCCTATTGGAACTTCCGACACTATCTACTAGGTCATTTATATATGTTGTGAAAAGCAATGGTCGCATAACACTCCCCTGTGGCACGTCTTCGGACATGCTTGTATGAAAAGTGGAGTTCACCGCCAGGCAAAAATTTCCTTTGTCGTCATTCCCTTATGCAGCTGATGATTGTTCGTATTCGCAACAGTGAATGCAATCCTTGTACTTCATTACGCCTGTAGTAGCCGCAGTGCCTGTTCCTCCAGCAGATGCATGCATGTCTGATGGACCATTGCATTGTTTTGGTTAACAATACTGGCGCTCAAATATCATCATTTTGTAAAGATGTTTATTATTAAGTGGCAACTGCCATTGCAATATAATGGCCAAATTACACTGCAAGTGCCTTTCATGTGATACTTACGCTAATTGGCAAGATTTCGGTGATAGTAGGCTACATTGCCCTGTTTCAGAGGCAATAATTTATTACAGGCACAAATAGGTATTTCAAAAGGACTGTAATAAAGTTTAAACAGGTTAGACAAAACTCTAGTGAGAGATTCAAAATTTAATAAAAGAACTAAATAATCTTGTAATACATGAAATTTGAATAGATAATTTTCACGATGTTGTCTCTCTGCATGAAAAAGAAAGCCTGGACTGGTGAGAAAGAAGTGAGGAATCAAAGTTCAAAATACTTTTTTCAAAGGTCGCAGGACTTTGGTTGTTTATATAATCAGCGACGTCAAAAAAAATGGTTCAAATGGCTCTGAGCACTATGGGACTTAACTTCTGCGGTCATCAGTCCCCTAGAACTTAGAACTACTTTAACCTAACTAACCTAAGGACATCACACACATCCATGCCCGAGGCAGGATTCGAACCTGCGACCGTAGTGGTCGCGCGGTTTCAGACTGTAGCGCCTAGAACCGCTCGGCCACCCCGGCCGGCAGCGACTTCAAATATTGATCTGATACCTTTAAATTCGGCGACAGTTGTTTAGGTGTTCGTTAGTCAGTTGAGCCTAAGTAAGCTGACCTAAATAAGCTGGCATTGTCGAAGACTCGTTATTGGCAGTCACCAGCTATAGACAGTGAAATATCGTTGATGTAGACACATGGGACTGCAGTAGGTTTCCTGTACTTGACTTTTGGACGTACAGGGAATTCGGAAATTCCCGGTATAAACTTGTGGGACTTGTAGAGAATAGTGAGTGCTTGTAATATCTGTACTACCTCTCTGACCTGTTTCGAGCCTCATTCGCGTGTCTATGAGTGTTAGAGCAACATGGTTGAGTACGCGTTTCCAGCGACATGATCCTTCTGAATGGGGAAGTTCACGGTAATGGAATAGCTGCTCGTTAAATTTATCAAGTCCGTTCTCCACTACGTACGACTCCATCGCATACACTTTTCTCCGCGATGACGCAACGACTTGCAGAAATGGTAACTGAAACCGTTAGAAGGAGTGACTGCGAAGCTCCAAGGAGGCGCCGCACATCCTACTCGAAGAGGCCTTACAGCATCACGTCGAAGAGAACTCCTCAGCAAGTACACGAGCAATGTCTTTGGTTATTAATGAGTGGAATTGTAAAACAAGTCATGTACTTCATCAAGCCTTCTCACTTAACGTGTAAACCGCAGAGACAGGCTGGACAGTGAAGGGGAAGGAGTGTTTATAGCGATTAGAGGTGCAATAGTATCGAAGGAAATTGACGGAGATCCGAAATGTGAAATAATTTGGGTGAAGGTCACCGTTAAAGCAGGCTCAGACATGGTAACTGGATGTCTCTATAGGCCCCCTGGCTGAGCAGCTGTTGTGGCTGAGCACCTGAAGGATAATTTGGAAAATATTTCGAGTAGATTTCCCCACCATGTTATAGTTCTGGATGGAGATTTTCATTTGCCGGATATAGACTGGGAGACTCAAACGTTCTTAACGGGTGGCAGGGACAAAGAATCCAGTGAAATTTTTTAAAGTGCTTTATCTGAAAACTACCTTGAGCAGTCAAACAGAGAACCGACTCGTGGCGATAACATATTAGACCTTCTGGTGACTAACAGACCCGAACTATTTGAAACAGTTAACGCAGAACAGGGAATCAGCGATCATAAAGCGGTTACTGCATCGATGATTTCAGCCGTAAATAGAAATAGTAAAAAAGGTAGGAAGATTTTTCTGTTTAGCAAAAATGACAAAAAGCAGATTACAGAGTACCTGACGGCTCAACACAAAAGTTTTATCTCAAGTACAGATAGTGTTGAGGATCAGTGGGCAAAGTTCAAAACCATCGTACAATATGCGTTAGATGAGTATTGCCAAGCGAGATTGTAAGAGATGGAAAATAGCCACCGTGGTACAACAAACGAGTTAGAAAACTGCTGCGGAAGCAAAGGGAACTTTACAGCAAACATAAATATAGCCAAAGCCTTGCAGACAAACAAAAATTACGCGTAGCGAAATGTAGTGTGAGGAGGGCTATGCGAGAGGCGTTCAATGAATTCGAAAGGAAAGTTCTATGTACTGACTTGGCAGAAAATCCTAAGAAATTTTGGTCTTATGTCAAAGCGGTAGGTGGATCAAAACAAAATGTCCAGACACTCTGTGACCAAAATGGTACTGAAACAGAGGATGACAGACTAAAGGTCGAAATACTAAATGTCTTTTTCCAAAGCTGTTTCACAGAGGAAGACTGCACTGTAGTTCCTTCTCTAGATTGTCGCACAGATAAAATAGACGACAGAGGGATAGAGAAACAATTAAAATCGCTCAAAAGAGGAAAGGCCGCTGGACCTGATGGGATACCAGTTCGATTTTACACAGAGTACGCGAAAGAACTTGCCCAGCTTCTTGCAGCGGTGTACCGTAGGTCTCTAGAAGAGCGTAGCGTTCCAAAGGATTGGAAAAGGGCACAGGTCATCCCCGTTTTCAAGAAGGGACGTCGAACAGATGTGCACAACTATAGACCTATATCTATAACGTTGATCAGTTGTTGAATTTTGGAGCACGTATTATGTTCGAGTATAGTGACTTTTCTGGAGACTAGAAATCTGCTCTGTAGGAATCAGCATGGGTTTCGAAAAAGACGATCGTATGAAACCCAGCTCGCGCTATTCGTCCACGATACTCAGAGGGCCATAGACTCGGGTTCACAGGTAGATGCCGTGTTTCTTGACTTCCGCAAGGCTTTCGATACAGTTCCCCACAGTCGTTTAATGAACAAAGTAAGAGCATATGGACTATCAGACCAATTGTGTGATTGGATTGAAGAGTTCCTAGATAACAGAACGCAGCGTGTCATTCTCAATGGAGAGAAGTCTTCCGAAGTAAGAGTGATTTCAGGTGTGCCGCAGGGGAGTGTCATAGGACCGTTGCTATTCACAATATACATAAATGACCTTGTGGATGACATCGGAAGTTCACTGAGGCTTTTTGCAGATGATGCAGTGGTGTATCGAGAGGTTGTAACAATGGAAAATTGTACTGAAATGCAGCAGGATCTGCAGCGAATTGACGCATGGTGCAGGGAATGGCAATTGAATCTCAATGTACACAAGTGTAATGTGCTGCGAATACATAGAATGATAGATCCCTTATCATTTATCTACAAAACAGCAGGTCAGCAAGTGGAAGCAGTTAATTCCATAAATTATCTGGGAGTACGCATTAGGAGTGATTTAAAATGGAATGATCATATGAAGTAGATCGTCGGTAAAGCAGATGCCAGATTGAGATTCATTGGAAGAATCCTAAGGAAATGCAATCCGAAAACAAAGGAAGTAGGTTACAGTACGCTTGTTCGCCCACTGCTTGAATACTGCTCAGCAGTGTGGGATCCGTACCATATAGGGTTGATAGAAGAGATAGAGAAGATCCAACGGAGAACAGCGCGCTTCGTCACAGGTGTTGTGTCGATTCCCTAAGGTCTCGACACAATGAGTGGCTAGGTGCACGCGAAACTAACGCAGACGGGCGTAAATTCTTAAACAGGAGACTGGATGAAAAACTATAAAGAAAAGAAGAGAGATTGTCATCTACTTAACTTTTAATGATGTTCTTCTTGTTGAAATACATCTCTTGCATAGTAGTAAGCAATTAGCAATGATACACATGGCGCCTTGCTAGGTAGTAGCGATGGACTAGCTGAAGGCTATTTAATCTGTCTCTCGGCAAATGAGAGGAATACTTGGTAGGTCTAGTCGCAAGCTATGTCGTCCGTACAACTGGGGCGAGGTCATGTCCGTCTTGTGACCTGCCATGTGGTGGCGCTAGGATTGCGAGTACACAGTGGCGACACGCGGGTCCGACATGTACTACAGGACCGCGGCCGATTTAAGTTACCACCTAGCAAGTGTGGTGTCTAGCGGTGACACCACAACAGGATCATTTAGTAATCGCGAAAGCGTTACGGAAATGATAGATAAACTCCAGTGGAAGACTCTGCAGAAGAGACGCTCAGTAGCTCGGTACGGGCTTTTGTTAAAGTTTCGGGGTCATACCTTCACCGAAGAGTCAAGCGGTATATTGGTCCCTCCCACGTATATCTCGCGAAGAGACCATGATGATAAAATCAGAGAGATTAGAGCTCACACAGAAGCATACCGACAATCCTTCTTACCACGAACAATACGAGACCGGAATAGAACCGATAGAGGTACTCAGGGTACAATCGGCCACACACCGTCAGGTGGCTTGCGCAGTATGGATGTAGATGTAGATGTAGAACGTGGTAGCGTTTCGAACATGTTTTCAAATGGGTTTCAATTCAAGGTATTATCTGTCACTCCCCTCTACAAGCCCTAGAAGTTAGTAAGGGGACTTTCCGAACACCTTGTATAGAGAAAGACTGCCATTTCTCCCTCCTTAACTTTAACAGACAAGTTGTTCGACTAAGAGAGGCTTCATTGTACTCTTTCCAGCTTTCCGCTCTCTCCCCTGCGTTTAGCACTCTACGTACCATTGCATTAATAATGTTAATTCTTTCGCTTTTACTTTCACAGAGGTTGTTTCGACTTTTCCGTACACAGAATCACTCCTTCCGACAACCATTTTTTATTCGTCTTCTACGGGGTTTGCTAACAGCCACTTAACCTTGGGTCTCCTGCACTTCCTATTCACCGAATTCCCAAGTGACTTATATTGCTGTGTTCCTCTGTTCCCTGAAAATTTTTGTAGTTTCTTCTTTCGCCAATCACTTGATATATTTCTACAGTTATCTTAGGTTTATTCACAGTTATCTCCCTTGTACCTCTGTTTGTCTGTGTAGCTTCTATAATAGTCATTTTCGGATATGTAAATTCGTCTTGTATTGAGCAGCCGATATGTAAATTCGTCTTCTATTGAGCAGCCTAGTATGCTATTCACTATCATAGTATTTACAGCCTTAGAGAACTTCATTATTGCTCATTATTTCTGTATCCCATTTGTCTCTACGCTGATTTTTTTAAAACTTAAACCTACTGTTCATCGTTACATTGTTATCCGAGTCTTTGTCAGCTACTGGGTACGCCTTACATTCCAGTATATGATTTCGGAATCCAACTGGAATGCTCCTATGTCACCTGGCCTTTTCATGGTATACATCTTCTTCGCATGTTAATGCATTACTGTCTGAAGGAAAACAGCATAATAATATCAGGTTTTGATAATAAAATGGTTCAAATGTCTCTAAGCACTACCCATCTGAGGTCATCATTCCCCTAGAATAAGAACTACTTAAACCTAACAAAACTAAGGACATCACATACATCCATTCCCGAGGCTGGATTCGAACCTGCGACCGTAGCAGCATCGCGGTTCCGGACTGAAGCGTCTAGAACTGCTCGGCCACAGCGGCTGGCGTTTTGATAATATTTCAAAGTGGTGGAAAGATTAGCAACTTACATTCGATTTCTAGAAATATAAAGTGCACCACAAAATAACACACACGCTGTATACTGGTAGCACAATACCGTGACAAAAATTTTATATGTGGATAAAACAGTTTGTAGGGGTAAGAAATAAAATAATCGCATGAGATCTGTCTTAGGTATAGCAGGTGACTGAATTTGGTTCAGTGGTACAATCCAGGGAAAATGCAGGCAGTGTACAAAAAGAAACTAGTTATAAACCAGAATCGTGACTGATTCTAGATTATTATTCAGGTGTGTGGGCCTCATGCTAATTTCTGCTAACAGTACAGAAACAGACTTGTTTGGCCTACTTGTGAGCGCCTCAGAGCTTTTGGAAGATTTGAATCGGCAGACATCTGAATATAAGCGCCAACTATCCCACGAAAGATTACTTAATAAACTTGAAGAATCGGTTTAAGAAAGGGACCGAGGATTATAGTGCAACCACCTATACATCGCACTCATAGAGACTGCAAAGAGAAGGGTAACTACAGCCCGTATGATCCCACGACCACTGCGCAGATGAACTTGATGGGAAGAACACACTAACTGGTACTTTATTGTGGTTTGCGGAATATAGCTGCAGAGTAACCTAATTTCTGTAATGGCTTTACATAATTTGTTTTATGTTACATAGCGGCGCAAAAGTGCAACACCATCGTTCCAAAACAAAACCCTGATGCATTGAAAGTCGTGATTTGTTATGCAATATGTGGTTCTCGTTTTGTTGCTCACTGCTTCATCCAGGATACACAAACTGCAGTCTATTCTCTTTAGTTTCTTAGACGAAATTGCACTGCTGTCTCCTCTGTCTAAGAACGGGACATTTCCTACATTCTTTCAGCACGACGGTGCCCGACCTCATTACGGGCTAGCTGCCCAGGCATGCCGAAGATGGGTAGGTGGCACACGTCTGGTGACGTAGTTGCCACGTTCGCCAGATGTAAGTCCACTGGAGGAGTTTTATCCGTTCAGACACGGTTGGTTAGTTGATTGCTTTGGGGGAGGGGACCAAATAGCGAGTCATCGGTCCCATCGGATTAGGGAACGGTGAGGCAAGCAATCTGCCGTGAACTTTCAAATGAACCATACCGGCATTTAAAAAAAAAAGAAGGAAATGGTTTAAATGGCTCTGAGCACTATGGGACTTAACATCTGATGTCCTCGGTCCCCTAGAACTTAGAACTACTTAAACCTAACTAACCTAAGGACATCACACACATCCATGCCCGAGGCAGGATTCGAACCTGCGACCGTAGCGGTCGCGCGGTTCCAGACTGAAGCACGTAGAAGCGCTCGGCTATGTCGGCCGGCACCGGCATTTTACTGAGGTGAGTTAGATAAATCACGGAAAACTTAAACAAGATGTCCGGAGGCGGGTTTGAACCGTCTTCCTCCCGAATTGGAGGCCAATGTGCTACCCACTGCGCCACCTCGCTCGGTTTTGAGACACATGCAGGGTACTGTAAATGTGATGAACGTCAGAAACCATTCACACCTCAGGCAGCAGACGGCTGACGTTTGTGTTTGCATTCCGCGAGGAGTTGGTGAGGCGGATGACAACAGTCTTAACAACACACTGGACAATACTTCGAGCACTTCCTGTAGCTTTTGTATTATCACCAGCCTTTGCCTTTGTCTGCAGAAATTGCCCCATAGCTCCACATCGAATAAGTATATGCTCAAATGAAATGCTCCGTTTTTCTCTCGCGTAATTCCCTGTGTGTTTGATACATGAATCATTTTTCATTAGAAAACTGAGAGTGGCAGCTGTAACACCTCGGTTTAGTTTACAGTGATAAAAGCTATAGAAAGAATATTTTAAAATTAAGAAAAGAAATTTTAGAGGGGAAAATAGTGTAGAATCAGAGTTCGGTAATTGCAGATCAAAATTATAGTATATCAGCAAGTAGTTTAACGTCTAATTACAGCAAAGCCACGGAAGCTCCGTCATGGAGAAGCAGTGACGTTAAACTCTTGTGATGAAAAACTTATAACAGGGCCTGATCGTCATTATTGACGCCTTTCTTTTCCTTGATTGTTTCGTTAAATGGCGAGGAACCCGTGTCAGTCAGCGAGACAATAATTAGATTGGACTTTATCGTGTTAAGATTCACGATAAACTGTTAAAATATTGCGGAGATTAAAAGTGATGTAGTGTACGATCTCTGACTGTTGGTAGCAACGGAGTATTAAGGGGATTTTAGGACTTAAGTGCTAGATTGGAACTTTACGGACATATAGACAACAGAAACTCAAATTATCTGCTGATACGAGTGAATTCAGAGGTGCCGGTATTCAGATATTAACGTGTGGACTTTTGAAAGTGTCGTGTGCCGTTAGTTACGAATCTGTACGTAGAGCACGTGCAAATCGGCGTTTGCGGACTACTTAGATTCCTCCAGGTTAAGAATCTTTTAAATAGACCATCATCCATCACCATCTTAATCCTTGAATATAGAGTGAAAGTGAAATACAAGAGTATTGTACTTATTTCATTTACCTAGTACTAATCAGTGAAGGTTTTACGGAACCAAAGCTATTCAGCAGTAAGGCAGCACCATCTAGCGGAAAGCGTAGGCATTAACTAACACGCTCACTGAAGTGAACGTTTACGTCTTACACGGACTGCTTATATGAATATTTGTGACTCATTGACGTCCCCACTCCCTCCGAAAAGTGGCGCTGGCTGTCTTAATCATAAAAGAGGAGAGGTTTAGCCGGGAAAATTACTAAATAAAAGCGGTATTTACAGGACTCGCAGCAATAGCAAAACACAAGGCTCGCACCTCATCGGAGAGTCGTCGCTGTCACGTCGGGAAGTAAAACCGGAAAACCTACCGACGATACGTATCTACGAACAGACGTCGACGTGGAGTACATAATAAGGGAACCACAAGAGAGTTGGGGATGTTTGACAGCCGAGATGGCTGCCGTGTTAGCAACGTATCTCCATACATTTTCCACCTCTCCACGCCGGCCGAAGTAGCCGAGCGGTTCTAGGCACTACAGTTTGGAATCGCGCGACCGCTACGGTCGCAGGTTCGAATCCTGCCTCGGGCATGGATGTGTGTGATGTCCTTAGGTTTAAGTAGTTCTAAGTTCTAGGGGACTGATGACCTCAGACGTTAAGTCCCATAGTGCTCACAGCCATTTTAACCAAATGAACCACCTCTCCACCTTACACTAATCAACTTTAGATTTATGTTTATCCACTTGATTTTGTTTACGAGTGGTCGTTTCTCGCCTGTACACCACCCCGTATGGCATAAGAAGTGGTTGACGCAGTGTCAGTAACAAATGGGCTTGAAACCCGAAGAATTAATGGTCATGAACACGTCACCCCTAAGTTTGTAATTTATTTATGTAGTGTCAGAATCATTTTTCTGTTGCTAATTTATTGCCATCTCAGTAGATTTCATGTATCTTTAATTGAGTTTCGGACATGTAAACTCCACCACATTTTGGTCAGGTTATGCATGATACTTGCTCCTTAATTTAAGTTGAAAGCAAAGTTACAACGCAGAGTGCAGGAGGCGGCTGAGGAGGAGAGACGGAAGAGCACAGGCAGCCCTTTGAGCCGGCCCGCCCGCAGGGCAGTAGCGGCCCTTTAAGGGCGTCCAGCCGCGGGCTTCCAGGCCAGGCGAGTCGGGGCAGCCCGGCAGCCGCCTCCTCCGCTCACGAGGGCGCGCCATTGTTTACCGGCCTGTGTGCGCCGGGCGGCGGCGCTCTCGACCCGCGCCCTGGGGTCCCGCCTTCGTTACTGCGCTCCTAATGAGCTGCGACTAAAAAACCGACCCCGCCCGGGCCGGGCGCGCCCGGCCAGCCTCGCGTTCGCGGCCCCTTTCTCAAATGTCGCCCTAATGAACGCTGAATAATTAATCTATATTTTCTTTATTCGTGCAGGGAAACGGAAGCTGCCGCGGTTCTCCGCGCCGCTCCGCGCCTCACCCACATTGGTGGGCTCTCATTACGCTAATGAAAAACGACGCCGGCTGAAGACCGCAACCCCAGCCCACTCTACCTAAATGGCTCGCTTCATTAAATTATGCACGTGCCACGTGGAGCAGGTATCTTTTTCCTCTCGCGCCCCGCTTTTGTTATGCGCACGCATAGGCTGGGAGATGAAAGTAAAGGAGAACTACCACAGCACCGTTTGAGTTTTGAATGGCGGCAGTAAGAGTGAACAATTCCTAGGACTGAATGAAACTAGTGTGCTTACCGAAACATACGTATCTGTGTACTCAGATGAAAGCTTTCCTTTCAGAGCAATCATATTAGCTAACTCTCGGATTTAGGCGATAAACGGTTGCTCATTAAAATTAACACCACGTTATTTCTATCTGCGGTTCGCTGTACACAGTCTCGACAGTTAAAGAAGCAATTAAAGCACAGATGAGGCTTATCGAATTGGCTATAAAGTTTTCCTTGCAGTTAATATGCGGCTTCCGTAGTCGAAATTACCTAAAAGACTAAGTTCTGAATAATGTGTCCAGTAACTTCTAATACTGCCACTCACAAAATTAAATTTTAGCTTAAGTCTAAGATATGATTTCCAAAAAATTCTGAAACTGCCAGACCTGTTTCTTAACATGAGGTACTTTAATGCTTTTTGGTAACTCTTGAATTAATATTGGCAAGAAATGAATAACAATAATGTAGTTCAGTTCATCAAGGATATGGAAATAATAATTTGTGTTTTTTGTGATATAGGGCTTTGATAAAGATTAGAAATGACATTACTATACTTTAATTGCGGTCGATTTCAAAGAAAATCCATTAGCCAGCACACAGAAAAATTTTGGGTGACAAGCATATTACCATATAAGATGTAATGGGTTTAAGTGCGGACATTTCTAGTGTTGACTGCGGACAGTGTACCGAATAACCTTACATCACTATTTACATCACTTGCAGAATTATATCTAATGCAATTACAAGTCCCGTATTTTGCTGTTGGGTTGTACCACCAAGTGCATGTGGCAAAAGCAGGCCATTAATAATTATTTTCTCCTGGATAGGAGGTCAGGTGTTAATGTACGGACACCGAATAGTTAGTCTGTACTGACAGGCGTCATTCGCATTGTAGCCCAGATACAGCCAAGCAGAAAACGTCTCACTGTTCGACATAGAGACAAAACAACCAACACACTAATGTGTGTCCATATTAGGTTACCACATACAGCAATCTGCAGTTATATCAGTTACACCCCGTATACTGCCTGAAACTGCCGTATATGCAGTGTTATGCACGACACTTCGCTTCCTGGCGTGCTATGGAACGCCAGTGCTTATCTAACTAGCAGCAGTTATTTGTTTATTAACCTTTATATTTTCTGGAAGGTTCAGTACCAGTCCGTGTCCAGGAAGTAAGTTCATTTCTAACTGTACGTGGACGATCATGATAAACATGATCCTGTGCTAAGTTATGTACTTCATTGACGACTCTGCCTTCCGTTTTGAACTTGGTTGTGGCTCCAATGTAACAATGATTTGCCGTCACGACGGTAGTTCAAGTATCTATAATACCGTGGCTCCAGTTTGGCAACGGAAGAGCTATCGCCTACATGAACAAGAACCGGAATACTAGCAGTAAATCGTTCCTCACATCCATATATTCGGAGGCAGATTGTACTAAACGTCAGTAAGTCACCTGCAGATCAGGCATTCATCACTGTTTCCCAGGATGGCGGTGAGAACTTAACGAAATGGCTGACAGGATTCGACCCAGTTGCCTAACCTAACAAGTGACATGATGAGCTCGGGAAATGTGTACTTTTACTCGGACGAGAACAAAGAAGAGGAATCAGTAGTTGGGAAAAATTATAAGGCGGAATGAAGAAGACAGATGGCAACAACCATTGCAAGTACGCTTAGCGGAAGTATGCTTGAATAACACGACCCAGTGTCATGGATAAACAAACCAGTCGAACATACAGGTAGTTTACTCATCTGACGTATTGAAATGTATACATATTAAGAGAAATGGTTAAGGAAGCTGTATTTTATTGGGAGAAATGGTTATGAAAGGTGCGTACATCATGTGAAATGGCAACTTGTTTGCTATTTCACAGTTTACCCGAACACATCAGTAGTACGTATTTCGTGGCCACAAGAGATGGTATCACCGTTGAGTAGAGTTCATGTGAGCGATGGAGTCGGAAGCAGTTGTCAGCCAGAGAGGGGGATAGAGTACTGTGTCACAGTAGAGTGAGGAGTTGGATGGCGGATGTGCCGCACAGATTATTTTTAATTGAGGCTAGCGAACGGTCCGGCGTTGACCGGTTATGCGGTTTCTGAAATTGTCTGTTAATCTGTCTCCTCATTCCCTGTGCCTCCCTCCATCTCCGCCACCTTCTCTATCAGTCCACCTCAACCTATCCCCCACTCTTTGTCCATTTCTTCCTGCCCCTATGTCCATCACCACACCTTCCCTCTCTCTGTCAGTCTGCTCCACCCCCTCTGTCCCTATACCTCTTCCCTCTTGTCCATCACCTTCTCTGCCCTCTATTTCCATTCCCTCCTCTAGCAGTCCATCTCTGTCGATCTCATCCTTTTCCCTATTTCTGTCCATTTCCTGCTTCCCCTTTGTCTGTTCACCACCTCCTACCCCATCTCTCTATCTCACCCTCCCCCTGTCTCTGACCGTCTTCTCCTTTGTCTGTCCAGTTTCTCCTCTATCCATTTCTAACCTCTCTCTGGCGATTTCCGCCTCCCTTGCTTCTTTCCATTCCTCCATTCCCACTAATTCTGTGCCCGCATCTCGTGGTCGTGCGGTAGCGTTCTCGCTTCCCACTCCCGGGTTCCCGGGTTCGATTCCCGGCGGGGTCAGGGATTTTCTCTGCCTCGTGATGGCTGGGTGTTGTGTGCTGTCCTTAGGTTAGTTAGCTTTAAGTAGTTCTAAGTTCTAGGGGACTTATGACCACAGCAGTTGAGTCCCATAGTGCTCAGAGCCATTTGAACCATTTGAACCACTAATTCTGTCCATTTTCTCTTCCTGCTTTCTGTACCTTCTCCGCCCTCGACATGTGCCCATCTCCTTATCCTCATTTCTCTCTCCACATTATCACCCTCATCCCAAGTGAAGGCTGGTGGTACTTACCCCTACACTATTTCTCTACAGATTGCAACGAATATATATATCATTGAAATTTTTCCAGTGCTTTAGGATGTGCTGTTTACTCGTGGCTTTGCCAGCATGTGTACATATCAGATATGTTTCTCACATAGTTAATATATTTCACGCTGATTTGTACACATACTTCACCTCTATGTCTAGCGAATTTCGCCCTGCACTTTCATTTTCACACAGCTCAATGTTTATGACGTCGTACCTCCAGAACTATGTGTTGTAGAATCATGTATTTTTCGTGGTACATTCAGAGGCATATGTGGCAACCGTCTACGAAATGTGCCGAATGGAGTTTGTAGCAAAGAGGAAATAACATAAAACGTCAAGCATAATACCTCAATTTTTTCTCGCATCTCAGGAACTAATGATATGTCTCCTGAACTATGTGTCATACAATGGAAGATGTGAATACTGTGATCAAAAAGTATTGTGAATAGAGTTAGTAAAAACGAAACATGATGAAGTAATTTTTCACGCATCTCAGTGTCTACCTCATATCTGCTGAACGAAGTGTTGTAAAATGATGTGAATTTTCTGATACATTCAGTGTGTATGCGAATACTGTCTGCAGAATGTCTTTCTAATACAGCTGGTAGCAAAGAAGTAAGAAATTAATACGTCGTGTTCCATGTGGCAGTTTGCTGCGTGAACAGCGTAAAAATATCGAGCGATAAACTTTTGTTCTCTCATCATAATGTGGGAGTCGTCAGCGAGAAAAAGTTTCGTACGTGTTTAAGATTGTGTATAAAACTTGTAAGTCTCTAAATCATCTAGTTCTCAAATACTTGAAGACTAAATTATGGGTATTCTTGGGTTGTGAGCTACACTACTTTTCACAATCGCCCCCACCCATTTGATAGGTGGTTGTTTCTTACCTACACAGTGATTCTTTCCAGTGAGTAAATGCTATGTCTACCACGTTTGCTTTAAATTGGTCCAGTGGTTTAAAAGGAGATGTGGAACACTTGTAAATTTGAGTTTATAATTTTTATGGATGTTCCATGACGAGTAATTAGGGATAGAGGTTGATGTGACATGATTGCATAGAGAGACAGCTCATTCGAAAGAAAAGGGAATTTCTATTGGCTCAAATGGCTCTGAGCACTATGGGACTTAACATCTGTGGTCATCAGTCCCCTAGAACTTAGAACTACTTAAACCTAACTAACCTAAGGACACCACACACATCCATGCCCGAGGCAAGATTCGAACCTGCGGCCGTAGCGGTCACGCGGTTCCAGACTGAAGCACCTAGAACCGCAAGGCCACACAGGCCGGCGCTGGAATTTCTATTGAATTCATGTTGCTGCAAGAAATAATTTAGCAACTACTGTAGGGTGAAGATTTCATTGTGTTGAACAACATCTATGTGTTGGTATCCAGGGAAAATCATCAGTCATGTGTTCAGTAATCTAATGACTTTCTCACACCAAGATTAATTTAAAGATATTTGATTAGTCGTCTAGAGGAGCAAATTTTATATCATGTTAAATGTGTCTGGTGACTCAGTATGTTCTACGATAATGCTGAGGGGATAATTTTAAGGCAGGAGAGTAGTCCACATTAATTCTAGTTATTTTGTGTTACCAAAAGGTTTCATTCTAAATGCAAAATATCCTCTTATTTATTTAGGCAATATTCCGATGAAGCTTATCCTCGCTGCTTAAATGAAAAATGTGTTTGGTAAAAAGTTGCACTGTCACGCTTAGCACCGTTGGGTGAGGAGTGATTTTGAAAGTAGAAAAAAAGCCACTTGCTACAGCAGCTTAATTAATAAGATAAGAAGCAACTTGTCACCCAGTGATGTATTACAGTTAACCATTCAGATGATCATTTTTACAGTGCAGACACAGAAAAGCTGAGTTATCTGTTGCCGGGTGAGGACCTATTGTCAGGCTCACATAAATCTTTCAGAGAATATTAGAACCCATTTTCATCTACAAAATTTCACATAAATTGAGTACATATGTTTTATAACAGCGCCTCATTTTTGTTATGCAGGAGTTAGCTGTTGTATGTGTTTGATGACAGAAACATTGTGAATATTACTGATAATCACTCATTAAATTCGTTTACAGATAGTCACATGAGGTGTAGATTAATTGGCGACACATACATCTAGAATACTTTGCACAATTACGTTAGTGTTTGAAAGTAGGTTGCAAAGGCTATCTAGCAGTCATTATAATTAGAACTTAAAGGTACTAACTTTCACATCGTTAGCGAGAGGCTTTGGCACACACACACACACACACACACACACACACACACACACAGTTTCCAGTCACTAACTAAAAGTAGAACCACGTTAGTTGCAATATCTCCATGCTGAATTCGTTACTACACTGCTCATGTCAATAGCGCTTTGACAACATGGTAATAAATGCGAAAGGATTACTTTCGGATAATATTTTTAACATTGCATGTTTTGGTAGTTGAGGCTACTCTTTAATATAGATTTTACACCGGAGACGTCACTTTTGTGATGTGACTGGAAGTCATCAACATGGGCAAGCGCTGATGCGAGTATTTACATTGTTAATGGCTCTGAGCACTATGGGACTCAACTGCTGAGGTCATTAGTCCCCTAGAACTTAGAACTAGTTAAACCTAACTAACCTAAGGACATCACACACATCCATGCCCGAGGCAGGATTCGAACCTGCGACCGTAGCGGTCTCGCGGTTCCAGACTGCAGCGCCAGAACCGCGCGGCCACTTCGGCCGGCCCATTGTTAATGCCTGCTGGATTTTTAATGTGGCTCTCCGACGAATGGTGTTTTCTGGAGTTGAGAGCAGGCAGGCAATTTGGTCATTTAACAATAAATCTTGCACTGGACGGTCTTGGAAGCCGTGTGCAGCTGTTACAGGAAGGAAGAACTCGAAACACGTACTGGGGACAGAATGCTCTGGCAGGGACGGGGATGCAAGAGAAATATAGATCAGTCAGCCAAGGCCTTTTGACAGTTTGTAAATACCATTTGTGAACAGATATGGCAGACATAATAATTCGCAAGTTTCCACTTTCACCATGGTCCAGATGCTATTGAGGAAGCTGTCAAGTGGTGTCAAACCTCTGCCCACTGTTTTTTTTTCGTAGGGGGGGGGGGAAGCCTCCAGATAGTGATCTCTGTGATAAATGACTTCTTCTCTTTGGGGCTAAATGGGAACCCAAAACATGCTGTCCAAAGTGGCCATGGGAAAGAAAGACAGGAGCACGAGGTCTTCTCCTCTCTGCACAGGTATTTACGTACCAGGGATTGGCCGCTTCGACAGAAAATAGATGATTACTATTAACTTTGATTGGGATTGACCGACGGGTAGAGCAGACGAGTCAGAGGCGAGATGTGGAGCTCGTGGAGTCTTGTGATTGGAACGAAACCCTTGTGGCGGTGGTTGCGTGAGTGCTATTTTAGAGTTTACAGAGGTTTGATGTATGTGAGGAGTGGAGAAACTTCGTCTTCTGATTCAGGCTCTGGTCTGGAGAGGATTCTGGCATTAATTCTTCTCATGAGTGCATTGCAATTGGGACACTCGTTCTGAGCATGATTTTGCACTGGCATTGGTCTTGACTGTGGCTAGTACGGTGAGGACGAAGCTGTACCGACAGTTTAGACCTCAATCGCCTCGGACAACTTGCTGTGGTAAGGGCAATCTTAATATGAGAAATGGTGAAACATGGTTCTAACATTCTGCGTGGATTCTGTTAGTTCTAAGTCGTGTTTCCCTACCACTTTCACGCAACGACGCTCTGAGCGTGTTTTTTAGGGAATTGACTAATTTGAACCTGGGACCTGTTGCTGGTAAGGAGACGCCAGACCACACATGACATGTAGAGTTCAGAAGAGTTCAGACTAGCGATGATATAATCAAATCCTTAATGAATTCAACGTCAGCTCCGCTGCACTCCCTGTAAAAGAATCTTAATACTAACTAAATTTAGTGGAAGGGGTTCAAGGCTTTCCTATTTTTAGTTAGCTGGTAAAATAACGTCGAAAAAGCACTTAAGTTTACCATTGGAATTTTTATTCTACTCGCAAAACATTGCTTATAAATAGCACTATTGACAAAAGGAAAAATTTTAATACAGGATGATAAAAACCAACTGCGTTTAACAAAAATGTGGACGAATATTCCCTGAATGGGTTTCCAAGTTCTACAATGGATCGTAGGATGACCTATGCCATATCACATCTATAATTTAGATTTAAGTGAAGTTTCATAAAAGATAAAACTATCAAAATGGTCTACAGAGACCCTCAATCATCTTTAATTACTTATTTAACTTGTCGTAAAGTACAGTGGCTGATGTGGCTTCTAAATTATTATATAACAGAAAAATCATCGCGTTTCAGATTTTTACTTCACGTAGCAAATGTGAATACCATGAGCTTTAATTGATGATCGACACTAGTATTACGCAAAACGGGGATGAAACAGATGAGACTTCTGCAGTTCTGAGTGAAGCCTTATGCGCTCAAAGATTCGGCATCGCGTGCGTTCATTACCTTGTCGTTGGTTACACAGCGTCAGAGGGCGGCGGGCGACGCAGCTCCATACAGCTCGCCGTCTCGGAAGCAACCCTTTCTAACTTATCCTTACTAAAATTGGTTTAAAAAAGACTATCTGGCTGTGTTTTCATATGATCAATCAGGGTCTCAATGTTAACCTTAAGCTCCGCCTACAAAAATTCTGTGTATCCAATGAGAAACGTTATACTTTTCGTGGTGGGGCAATGTTTTTAACGTTTGCAACGTAACAAAGACGCGAAAAAGTCTCACGCTAAAAGTTGCAGCTTGTGTGGCCCTTTTAGTGTTATCGTAAGATCTATACTGTTCTTCTGGAGGGGTCTATCTTTTAACATGGGCTGGGAGGTGGTCCTGGCGGTTACTTTTCGTGGTGGGCAATGTTTTTTAACGTTTGCTACGTAACAGAGACGCGAAAAAGTTTCACGCTAAAACTTGCAGCTGGTGTGGCCCTTTTAGTGTTATCGTAAGATCTATACTGTTCTTATGGAGGGCTCTATCTTTTAACATGGGCTGAGGGTGGTCCTGGTGGTTGCTGGCCACGTGGGCGTCTGTCCCTTATCGTAGGGCCTTCTAGCTTAACACGGTTCTGCTCTCGGCTTCTGTTCTCGTTTCTTCCCTCGGAACTGCGTCTGTCTCACGGTGGGAACGTATGACATGCATTTAGGCATTCTTGTGTTAGTCTGTGGTATTCCATTTGCTCACTCGTTACTCGTATTACTTTGGTTAATTTAATGTCACGATTTATTCGGAGCTATGTGACATACTGCTGGATTTGCTTATCATGTCAGGGTTTTCATGGAAGGCGTTGGATTTGCCTGTCACCTTACATGGTCTCCTGATTCAGACTCCAGTCTGGAGAGGGAGCCAGTGCTGAGGACATAGCTGTGCTGACAGTTAACCTCAGTCATTCGAACAATTTGCTGTGCTGAGGGCGATCTTATTCAAGACAGGTCCACCACCTTAACGTTTGATCGCCTTGTCTGCACTACCGTATAACTGAGTCACATTGGTCCATGGTATGACAGGCGAACGGAAGTGTCACACGCTGGCATCTGCTGAGATTGCAGGGTTCCATTATAGAGTAATTGCGATCCATCTAACAGACCTCCAGCAGTGACTTTGCATATTTTGTGCCTGCGATAACGAATTACAAGCGCCGTCCAATGCTACTCTGCATACACTTGCACCATGATCGTCATCTCCGATAGTGCTACACGTCGAGAAAGGGGTATAGTACTGCTGCTGCAACTTGTTAGGACAAACAGAATCACAGTCTCGTCACTTGTTCTCGACTTAACAATGCAGTAAAACTTCTGTGTACAATAAATCCATCGAAGTCTTTTCGGCATTAGATAAATTCAGTTGTGTTACCTCTGTTTTGAGCCTGAGTAAGTAGTTTAATGAGATAAACGTTAGTATTCGCTAACCAATCGCCACCCGTCGGAGTGTCAGCAATTCGTTGAATCTATTTGTGTTGCCAACAGTTCATGATTTATTTGCCATCATGGCAGGGCCACAATTTCATTAAATTTTTTCATCATTCAAGTTCATTTAAATACTGATAAATGTGATAACTTCTAATACAGGCTGAAAACAAAACCGCTGTCAAAGGACAAAATCAATACAACAGATGCATGGATCAGGTAGACAAGTGTTAGGCTTACTAGTTAAAGTAACTGCTGTCAAGGCATGAACTCATAGTCGCATCTAGCCCTTCAAGTTGTACCGCAAAACCAGTGCAGTCTTGGATAGTAACCTGCAAGAATTGTAAGTGCCTGCATTCTGTGCATCGACTTTAAATATTCTACATTCATTAACTGTGCATCAAGGGTTAATGAACCGATTTAAATACACTTCATCATTTTGTTAGTTCAGAACATTAGGCTGTTTTGCATAGCAGGCGAAAAGATATCACGCCCTAGGTTACTAAATTTAAGTGGCTTTGTTTTACTTTAACTATCTGTTGATAGGAGAATGCTTATTTTCATAAGTGTCTACCTTCGTTTCTATTCGTAGGGGGCATCCAAAACCCCTGAGAACTTCCAAGTGCGGACAGGCAGTATTGTAAGAAGGAAAAAAAATTCGTTCACTTAAGTTCCTATTGAACAAACATTTACCCGGGGCACGCTATGCAAACAAATTCTGATCGGCACGGTATGTAGCCAACACGGCTGACCCGAATGTTACACAGGCACAAGCTGTGCGCTCGCTGACGTGCCTAAGAACATATTCTGCTCTGCCCAGGTTCCGTGCGGATCCAGACTTGATGACTTTGATTTCCTCGCTTTGCATCTTCCATCTGTACGTGCATTCATAAGTTTACACCATTTCACTTCATGTTGTAGATTCTTCTAGACGTTTCTAATACAGTGCACTTTAAAAATTTATTACATTTTATTATTTTAAACATTTTTGAACTTCTCGAGCCCTGTTTTACCGACAGAGATTCCTTAATGCTCCGTATAAGCGCAAACATTTCTCTGGACATCTGTTTAAGGAGAGTTTTAGCAACCAGCGAGGTTTTATTTTCCTGCTAAATTTTACGGATACTGTGAAGACGTAGCTCATGGAAGACTATATAAATACTGATTTATTTTATTATTTTTTGTTCAGTATGTTTAGCCACAAATGTCAATATGTTGAAAAATTACAAAAGTGCGAACGTTTCAAGCTATCTGTATGCACCTTTGCTATTAGAAAGCCAGTTTTTACTACATAAAATGGACAATCTAATTCTATGGTTTGACGAATAAGAGACGCTGGCTCTTGATGTGGTGGCACCGCTAGTGGGTTGATTTGTCGTGCGTAGACAAGTACAAGAAATTTCAAACAATTTGTGGAACTCCTCAGCGTCAACTTCTGAAAACCATCCATTAATTTTGAGGGAACCGTGAATTGTGCGTTGCTGTTTTATGCGTGGATGAAACAAGATAGTTTCCTCGTGTGCAGTGAACGGAAATCAGTGGTTCACTGGTGAAACAGAATGTGCACGGTATCAGATTTTAACAGTTCGAGGGCTGTACCATGAAGTGAGTGAATAACACTTAAACTTTGTCGCGTCACTTACTGCACTAAAACAGTTTCGCGGATGGCACAGAGTAATATACTGTACGAATATAGACGAATAAGGACCGTAAATATGTCAGCGCAGCGTTTTCAAATTGCACTAGCTCTAGAACTGCAACCCCGCGAAGTAAAGCTCATGACGGATATTGTTAGTATTGTCTCTTGCTGTAAATAACGGTTTTGAGACATTATTCTGGGACTGCATGTGCTTTACGATACCTAACGCATATAGAGACCAATTTTGAACGGAGAATCGTGATATGACAGCACGGCGCGTCGTCATTGCCACACTGTCTGGGAATCCTGCAACGAGGTTGAGGTGCACGAATGTGGATATTTTTGAAACAGTCTGCTAAATATGATCAGGCTCTAAATTACAAACGTCCTACACCGTTCTCTATATAAGTTAAATTATGTATAAATGTAATGATTGCTGCAGTTCTCTCCCTGCAATATTTCAGTTAATTATTAAAATAGTAGTCATTTGCCATATTCCATGGATTAACGTAAAAAATAAATTACTTTATTAAGAGACCAAGTTTTCAAACCGTCGTTATGTGGCGTGCTCACATTGATCAGCACTTTGCGGTTATAAAGGGGTGATGAATGTGAGCACTTGTAATCAGCGCAGTAATGTGTTTGTACATATCTCTTGTCTTAACATTTACAAGCCGACTTTAAGTGTAGCTCACGATAACAACATGGACATATATTGTACAGCACGAGAAGGTTACCTAGATGAAAAGTTATTTTAGCGATGTAGCCACTCGAAAATTTATTCGACGTTCATGATACTAAATGAGTTGCAAATTCGAGTGAACAATAACAGTGTGGAGTTGTATCAGTAAAACTATCAACTGAAATTCAATTTCACTTACAAATAATCGTCCTACTGTGCCATGTAACCTGTTTACCGATGCGTCAATGCACCGTCAACCAAGCCTATGCACTTGCTGTGTGACACGTAAACCGTCTGTTACAGCTCAGGTGGGGATATACATTTCTGCAGCCACCGCGCGAGATACGAAATAGACACATTTTATCACTTGAAAAAAAAATACTTTCAGTTTGTCTTTGCAGCTAAAATCTTGATGTAGTATTTCTATCGATATTTCGATAGGATTGATTTAGACACGCTCCAAGACCGTAGATGCTGTCTTGTAGTAGACGCCATTTCATTCTGATCTAAATCGTAGCTAGCTGGTTGATTCTGCTGCAAAGCGGTAGAGCTACAGTTGTAAAAATACTTTCCAGGGATGTTAAAAAAGTTATTACCTGAAACAATTTAAGTGTGTCAAAGGACTCAGGTGGGAGTGGTATTTGACTGGAGGCCATGTATGCTAGGGCTTCTCTACAAATGCTTTGCTTTATTAACAACAGTTTACAATGCTAGAGCGATTACAAAAATAAACAAGGCAAAGACTGGCACTTGATCTTGAAATCAGTTAACTTCATCAGACACTAGAAACGTACGCTAGTATTTAATCTAAGATCTGTGCCTACAAGTCATTCATAACTGGTGATATAATGACGGAGCTTATCTCCGTAACACAATTAGGCACACCATGGTTTCACTGTGCCTTTCGCTTTTAATTACAATTATAATACAATCAGGGTACACCAAGGTCTCTATGTGCCTTTTCAATTCAAGTATCACTATGTAAGCATTGATCTATAAATACTGGCGCATCATAGACCTACTGTATTTTGACAGTTCAAATCCTTATCTCGCGGTAACGGCAAAACACATGCTGTTGTGGAAACAGTAAAAGGCAAAAGTCATTTGTGTATCCTGTTGTAGAAATGTCGAAACGAAAACTTTCTGGCACTACACCTCACTAGCTACCAAATGCTGTTTCCTCTAAATGAATGGAGGAAACGCTGTATGCTGCCACAACTAAATAGTATCTGCAGGACAGCCACTCCACGCTGAAAGTGGCACTCCCACCGTTTTGCTGCTTCCACTGTTTGCTCCAACTCCACGGCAGATTCTGCGTCTCCAGGTGTCAGATACCATAGCTTTCCTTCCTCATCCACAAGTCAATAAAATACAATTACAGCACGAAATAGTAGGAGGGTAGGAAATTAATAATTTTTATTACAACGTCATACGAATCTCACAGCCAAAAATGAAGTCATTCCAGAGACATAGGTGGAAACACTGACGTGGGCTAACACAGGACAGAGGGAAAACAAGGGATCTGAGTATAGTCTGCAATTTCCGAACGGTGAGGATGCATAAGGACAAATTCCCCACAGTCACAGGGCACCTATGAGAGGCGCGGATTTTAGGACTAGACAGGATTCTTGCAGCAGGAGACTCATAATTTTCAGAGATCTAATTAACACAATTTATTAGCGATCACAGTAACTACTACACCGAAAGCTAATTCTAAACATTGGTTTAAATCGTTCAAATGGCTCTAAGCCCTATGGGACTTAACATCTGTGTCCCCTAGACTTAGAACTACTTAAACCTAACTAACCTAAGGACATCACACACATCCACGCCCGAGGCAGGATTCGAACCTGCGACCGTAGCAGCAGCGCGGTTCCGGCTGAAGCGCCTAGAACCGCTCGGTCAAAGCAGCCGGCTCTAAACGTTGGAAAAAGCCAAGGAGGAACTTGGGACAGACTACAGAAGTCAGTGTCTGAATCCATGGGGTTATGCGCTTGCAGTCTGGAACCGCAAGACCGCTACGGTCGCAGGTTCGAATCCTGCCTCGGGCATGGATGTTTGTGATGTCCTTAGGTTAGTTAGGTTTAACTAGTTCTAAGTTCTAGGGGACTAATGACCTCAGCAGTTGAGTCCCATAGTGCTCAGAGCCATTTGAACCATTTTTTGGTTATGCGCTAAAAGATGAAGCGAACATTAGCAGCATGTTAAGTACAAACTTGAAAGCAGCACCCCAACTGAAAATAAAGAACACGTACTCGGCACACCAACGATCTGACTGAGAACTCACTCTGAATTATTAAATATGGGTCTTTAAAGAAACGGGGTGGCGCACTACTTTTCCCTTCCTGTAGTCGACCGAACGGTCCACCTGCACTTCGCAAGCTTCGGCCAATCTGGCGAATCGCTCTGTACCTCTAGGGAGCCTCTAGACCGCGTTCAGATTCCTCCCCTTCACCTACTCGGTAGGTTACGAAGTTCCTGGATTTAACGTTAAGAAACTCCAATTTCGCTAACAACAGCGTTCAGCTAAAAGCTAACCGTCACAGCCATTCTTATTACCTCCAGCAACAACAGGGTTTTACCTCACGTGGCCCCACCTTAAGTCCTTTTGTCAACGGAGTTTGTTGTAGTAGCAGTCTAACCTGGGTAAACCCATTTATGGAGTTCTCAGAAGCAAGTGTCAAGCTTGCAGCCTCTGCTAAGACCTGTCATTTCCTGGCCATCCTCTACTGTGACGCCTTACGACAGTGTCTAGAAGGTGGATGGAGTTACCAGTTAATTTTCTGAAATGAAACTTCTCCCCTGGGACAGCTGCCCAGAGCCTCTGCAATTTGCAAGGCTCTAGTGTTAGTAACCAGCTCTGGTAATCTAAACGTTACACTTTTGCCTGCTTTTTGCAGTGTGTCTTTGATTTCCTATCTTGGAGTGCTCTTGTTGGCTCTCAACAACCTTAAGCGTAACAACGTACAAGTCATTATGTCGGCCAAATATGACGTCCCCACTACGGGAAAAATTTGTTCACAACTATTTGCCTATAAATTTGTAATCTAGCTTCTTTTGTAGTCTAAACATCTTAGTTCTAGAAATGAAATTGTAGATATCTTAGTCAATGACTCTAGTTCCGTTTACATTTACCACTTTGTAAAGTTCGTATTTCATCTCGCATTACCACACATGTAAACATTAACATAAAACACAGTTTAATTTTTCACTATATATATATACTCCTGGAAATTGAAATAAGAACACCGTGAATTCATTGTCCCAGGAAGGGGAAACTTTATTGACACATTCCTCGGGTCAGATACATCACATGATCACACTGACAGAACCACAGGCACATAGACACAGGCAACAGAGCATGCACAATGTTGGCACTAGTACAGTGTATATCCACCTTTCGCAGCAATGCAGGCTGCTATTCTCCCATGGAGACGATCGTAGAGATGCTGGATGTAGTCCTGTGGAACGGCTTGCCATGCCATTTCCACCTGGCGCCTCAGTTGGACCAGCGTTCGTGCTGGACGTGCAGACCGCGTGAGACGACGCTTCATCCAGTCCCAAACATGCTCAATGGGGGACAGATCCGGAGATCTTGCTGGCCAGGGTATTTGACTTACACCTTGTAGAGCACGTTGTGTGGCACGGGATACATGCGGACGTGCATTGTCCTGTTGGAACAGCAAGTTCCCTTGCCGGTCTAGGAATGGTAGAACGATGGGTTCGATGACGGTTTGGATGTACCGTGCACTATTCAGTGTCCCCTCGACGATCACCAGTGGTGTACGGCCAGTGTAGGAGATCGCTCCCCACACCATGATGACGGGTGTTGGCCCTGTGTGCCTCGGTCGTATGCAGTCCTGATTGTGGCGCTCACCTGCACGGCGCCAAACACGCATACGACCATCATTGGCAGCAAGGCAGAAGCGACTCTCATCACTGAAGACGACACGTCTCCATTCGTCCCTCCATTCACGCCTGTCGCGACACCACTGGAGGCGGGCTGCACGATATTGGGGCGTGAGCGGAAGACGGCCTAACGGTGTGCGGGACCGTAGCCCAGCTTCATGGAGACGGTTGCGAATGGTCCTCGCCGATACCCCAGGAGCAACAGTGTCCCTAATTTGCTGGGAAGTGGCGGTGCGGTCCCCTACGGCACTGCGTAGGATCCTACGGTCTTGGCGTGCATCCGTGCGTCGCTGCGGTCCGGTCCCAGGTCGACGGGCACGTGCACCTTCCGCTGACCACTGGCGACAACATCGATGTACTGTGGAGACCTCACGCCCCACGTGTTGAGCAATTCGGCGGTACGTCCACCCGGCCTCCCGCATGCCCACTATAGGCCCTCGCTCAAAGTCCGTCAACTGCACATACGGTTCACGTCCACGCTGTCGCGGCATGCTACCAGTGTTAAAGACTGCGATGGAGCTCCGTATGCCACGGCAAACTGGCTGACACTGACGGCGGCGGTGCACAAATGCTGCGCAGCTAGCGCCATTCGACGGCCAACACCGCGGTTCCTGGTGTGTCCGCTGTGCCGTGCGTGTGATCATTGCTTGTACAGCCCTCTCGCAGTGTCCGGAGCAAGTATGGTGGGTCTGACACACCGGTGTCAATGTGTTCTTTTTTCCATTTCCAGGAGTGTATATATATATATATATATATATATATATATATATATTTTACAACAATACTTCTAAGCGCGTTTATATATATATATATATATATATATATATATATATATATATATATATATATATATATATATATAAACGCGCTTAGAAGTATTGTTGTAAAATTTTGGTTAATTTTTCGTGAAGACATACATTACATAGAACATAAGTTTTGCTTGTTAACTTAGTCCTTTTTTACATTACAGATCAAATACACATCAAACATTAAATCTTTTTCTCTCTTTCTTTTATGTTACATGTACACATCCATATTTATTCATATATTTTTCTTCACACCACTTATACATATAAACACACCAGATTAAATATCATCATTACAATATTAAATCTGAAAGAGAACACTCAGTCATACAAAATTCTTGTTTACATTTCACAAGAGTAATTTCTTAAGTACTAACGGATTTTTGGATTGCCTTGTACTACATCTACGTCTACGGCTACGTCTGCGTCTACATAGATACTCCGAAAACGACCGTACGCTGCGTGGCAGAGGGTACCCTGTACCCCTATTAGTCATTTTCTTTCCTCTTCCATGTGCAAATAGAGAAAGGGGAAAACGACCGTCTAGATGCCTCCGTAATGATCCTTAATTTTCGTATCTTATCTTCGTGGTCCTTACGCGTGATGGATGTTGGCGGCGGTAGAATCGTTCGGCAGTCAGCTTCAAATGCCTTTTCCCTAAATTTTCTCAATAATGTTTTTCAATAAGAACGTCGCCTTCCTTCCGGGGATTCCCATTTGAGTTCCCGAAGCATCTCCGTAACACACACGTGCTGTTCGAACGTAACGTCAATAAATCTAGCAGCCCACATCTGAACTGCTTCCTTCACCACTACCTGGTACGCTTCCCAAACAATGGAGCAGTACTCAGGCATAGGTCATATCAGCGTCCGATATGCGGTCTTCTCTATCCTAAGATTCTCCGATAAACCGAAGCGACCATTCGCCTCCCCTACTACAGTTCTCACATGCACGTTCCGTCTCATGTCGCTTTGTAACGTTACGACCAGGTATTTAAACGACTTCATTGTGTCCAAAAGGTCACTAGTAATACTGCATCCGAACATTGCAGGCTTCCTGCCCAATTGCAATAACTTACGTCTTTCTGCCATTCATTACACCAACTGGAACTTTTTTCTATGTCGTATCTTTCTGCACTCATTCAACTTCAACACTTTACAGAGTGGCCATGCGGTTTGAGTCGCCATGTCACGGACTGCGCAGCCCCTTCCGCCGGAGGTTCGAGTCTTCCCTCGGGCATGCGTGTGTGTGTCGTTCTTAGCACAAGTTAGTTTATGTAGTGTGTAAGTCTAGAGACCGATGACCTCAGCAGTTTGCTCCCTTAGGTATTCACACACATTAGAAGATTTTCTTCAACACCTAACCGTACACCAAGAATCATCTGCAAACAACCTCAGATTGCCGCCCACCCTGTCCGCCACATAATTTCTGTATGCAGAAAACAACTGCGACGTTATCACACTCCCCTGCGGTACTTCTGACGATTCCCTTTTCTCTGATGAACACTCGCCGTCGAGGACAAGAACTGCGTTCTATAATTTAATAAGTCTCCGACCCACTCACATATCTATGAATTTATTCCATATGCTCGCGTCTGCAGGGTGTCACGGCGTCAAATGCCTTCCGGAAATCTAGAAATGAAGTCTGCCTGTAGCCCTTCATCCATTGTTCGCAGTATATCATGTGAGATAACGGAAAGCTTAGTTTCGCACAAGATATGCGTTCTAAAGCCATGCTGTTTCGTGGACATAAGCTTCTCGGTCTCCAGAGAGTTTATTGTATTTGAACTGAGAATGTGTTCAAGGATTCTGCAGCAAACAGTAGTTAGGGATATTGGTCTGTAGTTTTGCGCGTCCGTTCTTATGTACTGTAGTCACCTGCGCTTTCTTCCAGTCGCTTGGGATTTCCGGCTGGGTAAGAGATTCAGGACAAAAGCAAGCTCGGTAACGCTTTCGTTTTGCTAACTTCAACTGCAACACCAGACTGGTCAACAACTTTCTGAATGTAAGTCTGAGACCAGCTTAACGATTTTAAATAATATCAGAATTTTCTCAGGTTCCCTGCCAGATCTTTTGCTAAGATGTGACGGTGGTAGAGGCTGTACGCTTCGCGCATAGATCTTTTCACTCTCGCACGAATCCCTGTTAACCTTTTCTTGTCGTCATTTGTGAGCTCTCTTTTGAACAGAGAGTTAAACAGCTTCTGCTTCCTCAGCATCCTGCCAATTTCGTTATTAAGCCGTGGTGGGTCTTTCAAATCCTTTCTGCACTTATAAGCCACATAACTCTTCTGATCACGATTTACAGTCTGCTTAAACTTTGCCCATAATTACTGTAGATTCATCTTACTGGAACTAAGTGATGCCAGTTCACTGCTTAGATGCTAATAGCTGCTTATCTGATATGTCTGGCAGAAACATTCTCCTAGCCTACTTGAATAATTTACTAACTTTCGTAATCAAAGTTACTATAACGATATATGATCAGTAATCCCCGTTCGATAAGGTCCGCCCCTCCCCACCCCCCCAGCTTCCCCCCGGGAACGTCTCACACCAGACGAGTGTAACCGTAATGTTTGCGTGGTAGAGTATTGATGGTGTACGCCTACATGGAGATACTGTTTGCGCAGCAATAGCCAACATGGTGTAACTGAGGCGGAATAAGGGGAACCAGCCAGCATTCGCCGGAGGCAGATCGAAAACAGCCTTAAAAACTATCCGCAGACTGGCCGGAAAACCGGACCTCGACACTAATTCGCCGGGCGGATCCGTGCCGGGGACCGGTAGGCTTTCTTAGCTGGACAGCAGTGCGTTAAACCCCACGTCTAAACGGAGGGCTATCGGAGGCATACTATTCACCTGAAGTCCCTAACAACTTTTCATTAATTTCATCCACAAAATTTAAGACACCTCTTTCCCTATGTCCATCAAGTCTGGCTAATCGTTAAATTAGACCTTGCTAATTGTGGATCTTTTTGACATATCATTCTAAGGATTACTCCACAGGGGTACATTCTTCATCATTTATTCTCAAACTTGATAAAGTCTGTTTAAAATATCCTACCGATAAATCTTTCCCATCAGTTTTTCCCTGAAGTCCTCCCAGCGTAATATAACAGATGATTTTCTACGTCAAACTGCAGATTTGTACCTTGCCAATAGTCTCATAAAATGAGCCCGTCGATGAAGGAAACTTCTCTATGCTAAAACCTTGGAATTGTCCAAGTGTCTACAATGCGGCAATACACTTCACTAGGTGCAACACTTCCTCAGTTTCATCACTTGAAACTGAAGAAAAAGTTCTGTTTCTGTAGAACTTCGTTAATCTATTGGCATATAAAGTCAAAAATTTGTTTCTTTTTAAACAAATGATCACATTTGGGCTCTTTGCCGTTACTACATTGTATGGGACAGGCCACAGGGTGTCTAGCTTACGGCTTCTGCCACTTCTAACGCTTTCATCGTACAATAAGTCTCTATGATCTGTATTAAAATCTTTCGGATTCTGTCTCTATCATCGTACTCTTTATTTTTCTTACACGGTTTGTTATCACCTCTGGCTCAATTATGCATTTGTCTCGTTTTGTCTTTTGAGTACATTGTAAGTAACACCTTCAGGATCTCTCCGCAATTTACCTGGTATGTTACACGTTCCACCGAAAAATATTCATGTAGTGTATAATTCGCAGTTCTGTGGGGCGAGGTATTGTACACGAATACCGCGAATGGAAGCCATTTTTCGCAATGTGACTGAGCCCTATTGAGATAGTGTCTCAGCAATTCTGTTACAGTTCGGAGTGATTTTTCTAACGCTCCGTTCGATTGGGGATGGAAAAAGGACGCCTGTAACATATCAGTCATTAACAGTCTGCACCACTCTCTTTAGTGTGTCACTTAAAAAATTGCCACCTTTGTCACTGAGTGCTACTGAGGGTATCGAAATATCAGAATTAATCTTTCCACCAGGACGCGAGCTACTGTATCTCCGTCCTGCTTTTCTATCGGTCCTGCTACAATGAACTTGGTGTTATACGAGTATGCTGGAATGTCAGTATATATCTATTATTTCTGTCTGTCACCGTCAGTAGACTGACACACCTGTCAAGCACTCCTTATAGTGTTGGTGTTACAGCCAAAGGCATTTTTCTCTTATTTTGTGTTATTTTGTTCATTTTGACAACTATCGCGTTTTCTGGTATAGTCCTCAATATCTTTTTTGATACCCGGCCACGTTCAGTATTTCCTAATTCGATCGTAAGTTCTTGCGACCTTGATCATCACCTATGGGTGCGTCATCTGATTCCCGCAAAATTTCCGCCTTTCCTTCGTCGGTTATCTCATGCTGCCCGTTTTCCTCTGCTACTGGCATTTCCTCACTTTCATTTGTCCCTGTTTCGGTATCAGTTGGCTGTATTTCCCTCATCCTCGAAAATGCATTTGCTACACAATTTTTCTTGTCTATTTTGTATGCAGTTCCATAATTATATTCCTCTAATTTCAATATGAAAGTTATTAAGCGTGAGGACGGATGGCTAATATTTCAAAGCCACTGCTGTGGTTTATGATCTGGACAAATAGTAAAGTTATGACCAAAAACATATGGTCTGAATAGTCTGACCGCCGGAACTACGGCCAATAAATCAATTGTGCTGTAATTTCGCTCTGCATTGTGTTCTGGATGCATATGCAACTTGAAGGTCTTTATCTACTTCCCCTTGGCTAAGAATTGGACCAACAGCATCCTGGCTCGCGTCAGTGGTTATCATAAATTAAATGGTAGGAGCTGGAGGGGAATGGTTTGGTGCCAAGCAACCTCAGAAACATACATTAAAAACCTACTTCTTGTTAGTCTCTTCAAAACTTCAAACACTTGAAAACAGATGGTCAGTTCACAAAACTTTAAACAGACTCTGAAACTAGCACTAAAGAACATTACAAATTTTACAGACTTGATTGCTGACAGTAAATTAACAATCACAATAAGAAATTTGTACCAAGAATTCCAAGAATCTTCAACTATGACCTTTCCTCCTTAAGACATAATTACAACTCAATTTCCCAAACAGCAGACTTGAGAAATCACTCACCACAATCAAATAAAGAACAGATACAGTCCTTGCAAATCCATTGACAACCAAGCGATAAATAACAACACTTAACTTGTGTGTGTGTTTTTTTGTTGGGGGGGGGGGGGGATTATGATCCTTAAAATTGACATTATTGTTACAATGGTAGGTTCTTCGGTGCACTTACTAGCTTTTCTCTTAGCGATAATCCACTTATTGGCCCTTCTGGCTAGAATAACTTACGATACCTGTAACGTAAACCTTTTAGCTCCAGGCCGAGACAAGAAGTCACAGCGATTAATTAACTTGTGTAATAACAGATGTAACACTAAGCACATACACACTCACAAATTCTCTCTCTCTCTCTCTCTCTCTCACGCACACACAAACACATACATACACAAGGAATTTGCAATAAAAAGAATTTATAAGTGTTAGAATGATCCCTTGGAATTAAACTCCACAAATCCATTTAATTTTACCCTATAGTTTAGTCTTCTGTGAGTTAAGCCAGCTGGAGATTGCTCCCGCGCATACCAACTTAACAAATCAACAATTTGAATGACTTCAAGACACTTCAAGTAAATGCAAACACGAACATTTGAGTTTGTGAAACAATTCGGGATCAACAGCAGTGCACACAGTTTAAGCCAGTTACTCGTATTCGACGTGCGTTCCGTAAGTAAACGGCTAGTTCACAAAAACCTCCTCGGTTTACGAGAAACAACATGATCAGCCCACTTTAACGCTCTACCATTATAAACGTTCATTGGTCATCCACACAGCTAATCTATACGTAATGGTTAAGAAAAAGAATCTCCTTTAAAGCAAAAAATATCTGAAGTGCGGTAAAACAACAACAGCACATCATAGTTCTTTAAATATGCACACCGTACTAAATCACAGCCACCTGAAGTTAAGAATTTTCTTATCGGGCGAAAGAAACTTGAACAGTATAATGTAGGCAAATTACTAATATCAAATCACGTAGACCAACCAGCTGTTTCGTAACATACACGTTCAGTAGTGCAATCCGCTGTATAGTATATAACAACTTAACTGCACTCTTACTTCTATTGTAACCAGGCTGTGGGGTACGCTAATGTTTTAAACAGCCTTTTAGCCACCAAACCAGCCAAACTAACAAACGGTCACCACTGTTTGTGAACACCAGTTCAAATTGGCCCCTCAGACTCGAGTACAGTACTCTCGTTGGACTCAACTCAAGGACCAAGCCAGCTCCGATCACACCAAACAACACGTCCTTCACAGTGCCGCCCGCTCGCTCTCTCACTTTGCCATCAGCCACGTGACCCGCCAACTCGCGGAGTCCCCTCGCACCACCGAGGAACAAAACTTGAAGGACTTGAGAGCAAGGGACATGCCGTGCGAGTGTTAATAGTCTTCCAGTCAGAGACCCTCATAACAGCTTCTCTGATCGGAAGACTAAACCACGGACAACCATCGATAACCAGAGAGGTACTACCCTGGCCGCGAAGCCAGCGTGCACAGCTCAACAAACTTTTTTGGAAAACTTGCGTACTATAATACTGAGGGATTGTGTAGTTTCTGTTGTAGCACTTGGAACTCCTTTTCCTGCTTGTCGCCCCATTCATACTTAGCACTTTTTTGTAACAATTCATGTAGTGTTTTTGCCACTGTACTAAAGTCAGTTAGAAAAAGTGTACAGTACACGATCAATCCGAGGAAACGTTTTAATGCTTTCGTTGTATTGGGCTGTGGATATTCCGCCACTGCTTTCAGTTTGTTTGGGTCTGGTTTTAACTAATCTTCGTTTACGACATGTCCCAGATATGTGACCCCCTTCCTTAAAAATTCTTATTTATCCATCTACATCTTCAAATTATGTTGCCTTAGCCTCTCAAAAGCCTCGCCCAATCGGGCATTGTGTTCTTCCAGCGATGGACCGAGAATTACTACGTCGTATAAATAAACGAACACATTTTCACCCTGTAAACCCTTAATAACCGAGTTCTTAAATTTTTGGAATGTGGAAAACGCAGAACGGAGTCCCATTGGCATTCGTATACATCTAATGAGCATATTGGGTGCTAAAAGTTGTAAGCTATCGGTCTTTTTCATAGAGTAACACCAGGTAATATCACTTAGCCAAGTCAAGCATTGAACCATGTTCTTCGTTATTCACTCTGTTCAAAATTTCACCTATACATGGAAGTGGAAAGACTGTGTTGACTGTAATATCATATAGTTTTCTGTAAGGAGCTATCACTCTCCATTTCCTTTTACCAGATGCATCCGTCTTTTTTGGAATCATGAGCAACTGGAAATTATAGACACTTGTTGAAGGCACTATTGTATCGTTCTCCAGTATCTGATTTATCTCCTGTTTTAATTCTTCTTTCTGTGTTTCTTTTATTCTGGCAAGGACGAGAGCAAATTAATCGTCCCTCTGTTCAGGAAATCAGTTTTGTTTGATGCCAGATTATATCTGTATATGTCAACTTTTCCCCTGGCAAATGAAACATATCATTACACACTGAACACAACTCTGTTATGGACTCTTTTTCTCCGGCATTTTAACGATCTAGTAACAAAGTTTCTTTTAATAAGCTGTTCGTCAATTCTTTCTCATGCGAGACCTTGTGCACCATGCGCACAGTCTACGTGGAACTTGGGGTAAACGGTGGAACTTCTTCCACCTCAATGCGAGCCATCTCCATAAAAACCACCTCTTCTTGTGTATCTAAAACGATAATTAAACAAGAGATATTTCTTACTCCCACCAGCGCCTGTGGTAGGTATACGCCTTCCTTTAACTCTTGTTTCCTTACAGTGCCTTCTCTTAGGGTAGTAGCTGAACCTTTATCCTCAAAATCCTCTCCTCGCTAGGACCCAGCTTTATTTTAGCCACCTGGCCTGCCTTAGACTCTTTAGCGTCCGTTCCCTATAGGTAACACGTGTCTCTACCGGTACCTTATTGACATTCCCATCTCTTCGGCGTACTGTTGTTTACTGGCCCCTCTGAACAGCTCAGAGAACTACGAACTCCACTACATTGACAGCTTGCAGTTTCAAAATCTGTTGTGGCTTTCTAAGCACCTGTCTCTGTATACTTGCACACGGCGCTTCTATCTCCGAACACAGTCAAACACGCCTACCCTTGATCCACGGGATTCCTCTGAAGTAATGAATTACTACACCATGCCTCGTAAAAATGTCTCCGCCAATAAAACTGCCGTAGAGGATGTCCAATTCCCTTTGTACCCGATGAAATTCATGTTTCACTCTTAGTTCGCGATCTATTCCAAGATCTGGAACTGCCGTCCCATACATACATATGACAGGCCTTGTGATACCTTTAACCTTTATACTGGTTTCACTGATCATACTGAACACGTTAATTTGTGCTTCGTTATCTAGAAGCAATTTTAATGGACTTTTATAATCTGTGGGCAATTCAGTCCTACAAACTTACTTTTACTTCCACAGTCAACTCCTAATTCGTTCCCTATTTCAGCTTAAGGCGACTGTAATCTTAAACTTTTCTTTCTTTTCCCGGCTTCCTATTTTTCACAGAATATCCTAGATTCTCAGCACACTCTTTAGCCATGAGCCCTGACCTATTATATGCGAAACACACAACTGGATTCCCTTTCTTACAAGGACCTTTATGTCCCAGTAAATTGCAACTGCCGCGCGGGATTAGCCGAGCGGTATAGGGCGCTGCAGTCATGGACTGTGCAGCTGATCCCGTCGGAGGTTCGAGTCCTCCCTCGGGCATGGGTGTGTGTGTTTGTCCATAGGATAATGTAGGTTAAGTAGTATGTAAGCTTAGGGACTGATGACCTTAGCAGTTAAGTCCCATAAGATTTCACACACATTTGAACATTTTTGAAATCGCAACTTTCGCACCTGACACTCTTTGAAGCCTCTGACTCTCGACGACCTTGTGCCGATTCTATTTTGCGAATTCTATTCTCAAGTCGGCAGTCTCGCATTATATGACCTAATTTGTCACAACTTTTACATCTAACATTATTTCTGCAATCCTTAGACGTGCGCCAAACGCGTCCCACTGAGAAACACTTAAGGGTGACCTCCCGCGTCTTGCCTCGATGACTTTTATCACTAAATCCTTTTTCCTTAGTGGACATAGTTTCTTGCTCTTCCGTCATAGCTACCTCCACAATTTCATTGAGATTAATGTTTTCAACCCTTGCAGGCACAGTTGTCTGTAAGCGCTCACCATAGGTGCCCTGAATGAATACTGCTCTGCTTCATTTTCCTACTAACGACTAAGCTCCCAGCAGTTCTATGCTCGTACTGAGCCTTGGATAGGTTCACGAAACTGATTTCGAAGTATATCTGCTTCATTGACCCAATCTGCAGTCGATTCTCCCTTTGACTGACCACTAGAAAACACATTACAAGCACAGTAATCCAAAGTACGCTTACATACATAATTTTACTAAAAAATATTTCTAACTTTTTCGCACGTGAAAGATAATTATCCGTGTCATGGCTAACACGGGATAGAGGGAAAATTGGAGGTCTGAGGTCAGTCTGGAATTTTCGAGCGCTAAGGAGCAAAAGCAGAAAGACAAATTCCCGGTGAAAGCGATGCTGAAGACTTGGACCAGAAACAAACACTGTCAAAGGGCACCTGCTAGAGGCACAGATGCTTGCAGAAGATTTACGGAATTCAGAGGACTGACTAACAGTACTAATTAGAGGTGAGACTAACTATTACAATAAAAATGGTTCAAATATCTCTGAGCACTATGGGACTTAACTTCTGAGGTTATCAGACCCCTAGAACTTAGAACTTCTTAAACCTAACCAACCTAAGGATATCACACACATCCATGCCCGAGGCAGGATTCGAACCAGCGACCGTAGCGGTGGCGCGGTTCCAGACTGTAGCGCCTAGAACTGCTCGGCCACTCCTGACGGCCTTTTACACTAAATGCTAATTCCAAACATTAGAAAAAGCAAAGGAGGCTGCTAACTGAACAATAGAAGCCAGTGTCTGAACCCAGGGGGTTGTGCGCTAACAGAAGTAGGGAACACTAGCAACATGTAAATGACAAACTTGAAAGCAGCAATCCAGTTGAAGAAAACCCACATATTAGAGCTTACCTAGGCTGGCCACGAGCGACACGGAGTCGGCACCCCAACGCCCTGACTAAGAACTCTCCTTGAATAAAAATATGTTTTTTTAAAGAATAATGGCGGCGTACTGTTTCTCCCTTTCTATAGTCCACCCACCCATCCACCGTCTCGCAACAAGCGTTGGCCAACCAGGCGAGTCGTTCTGCACCTCCGAGGCAAATCTGGCCAGCCACATTTAGATTCCTACCCTTCTCTTAGTCAACAGGTAGAGATTTTCCAGACTTTTCATTGACAAACTCCAAGTTTCCTAACAACAGCGTTCAGCTGAAAGCTAAAAGTCACTGACACACTTATTATGGATGGCTACGACATTGTTTTATGTAAATTGGCCCAGCCCTAGTCGTTTCGTGAGTGGCGTCTGCTGCAGTAGAACTCTAGCCTATGTAAGCGCATTGATGTTGCAGTTGTCAGGAGCAAGTATTAAGCTTGTTGCCTCTGCTAAGAGGTGCCTTTTAGTGGCCATCATCTACTGTGACATCTTAAAACAGTGTCCAGGTGATGGATGGAGTCAGCACTTAATTCTCTGAAACGGAACGTCTGCCCTGGGACGGCTGCCCAGAGCATCTACAATTTGCTAGGCTCTGGTGTTACTATTTCAGTTCAGTAACCTAAACACTATCACTTTTACCTATTCTCTGCATTGAGCTTTTGGTTTCCTATCTTGAAGTGCCATTGATGGGAATCACCAGTCTTAAGCGTAACAACTTGCAAGCCATTACGTCATCAGTATATGATAGAAGGGAGTGAGCCGGTATGTTGCAAGGAGGCCAGGCCCTCGGCACATTATGACATGTCCACTGAGTGAGAATATGAGTTAAGGAGGAAAGAGACTGCGCCATAAAACCAAAGGAAATGAGACAAGCATATTTGTTAGCTCGAAAGACATGGTGCAAGGAACTCTATGTCTTATACAAGAGCACGCAGTGAGGAACTGACTCAGTAGTTAGCAGCCTGTTAAGTGAATATTTCAGAATAAAGACGACACGTGCGGGCACTTGATCTGAGATTCTTGGCATAGCCTCACGCTATCTCCCTTTAAATACCCCAGCGTTCCAGCTCTCACCATGAGATTATCATTGGAATCGGTGGCGCTCGGTTCCACGATTATTGTACTGTATAAATCTATGTCCTAGATGCTCCAGCACAGTCTATGAACTAGACAGAGTTGCACTCAAAATAATTGTCCTCATCCTCACCTGACAAACTTACTGCAGCTCGCCATCCACCGTTTACTGATGGATAAACTGTCTGCTGACAACACCCCACGGCAGAGTGCTGCCAGCACTAACTTCAGTGTGGAAGCCAGTAACAGGGCATATTGGAATCACATTCCTGTTCAATATCCAGGTGACTCCAGGTGCAGAAACACACGAGGGTGATAGGGAGATCAATTGGTCACACGATACCAGGTACACCTCTGATGTATCATCATCCATCATCGTATAATTTCGATCCACATCGAGAACACTCCACTAGCAAGCACAAGACCACTTCGCGTTGTGCAATGGCCACTCCTGCTCGTCATATACCTGCCACAGCAGTGAGGACGTTAACACCACGTCTGGACATGCAGATGAGGAGCTGATGCGACAAATATTAGCTAGTTAGAACTGAGCGAACAACAGCCGAGCTAATGCGGAAGTACGACGAATTCTAAACTTTGTGAATACACGGTTGAACTCTCATAATGTTTTACGTGTCTTGAATAGGTTTCACATGTTCCCAACAACTAGCCTGACTTCAAGAAAAGGTGTTGCCATTCATCCCGCTGTAATATCACGACGACAATTGTTAACTGTGTCGCACGATCTATTAACAGTTTTTCGCCCTGTATTGCTTAGCGTTATTTGATACACTTTGGGAGACTATGTCAATCGTAGGTAGATAATTATTATTAGTTTCATTAAGAAATATGCTTAGTGCGATTCATTCTTATCAAAACTTTTTTTGACTTGGGATTCTGCAAGATCTTTATTACGTTACACGCAAAGTGCAATTTGGTCCCATATTTATTGTTCAAAAGACCTTAGAACAAATCACCAACGATAAACTCAGTTAGAAATGCGTTGCGACTACACATTTTTAACTTCTAAGAATGTTATGTACTGCCGAATAGTAACAGTTCTTTAATATGCAAATGACTGCCCCAGCAATACTTGTGCTTTAGATATATCTGTTCTCAGACAGTTCCATGAAAGTGATAATTTCATTATGATTTTCAACAACATAAAAAGCTTTCAGTTATATTCTTACGCTGATTCGCATCTCACTTCAACTTTTTTTTGGATACATCGATACGGATAACGATTGTAAATGTATGTTGTCCTATCGTCTTCGAAGCTAGCTCTGTCGATATGATGTTTTCTCTTTACTTCTCAGTTTGACAGTTCCATGTTCACTTCTGGTTGTCAAGTTGTATGTTAAAAGTGGACACAGTCTCCACCGGCAAAAACATTTCTGATGGTAACCGATTTTGCTCAGTTTTTCACCATCGTCAGACCCATCCTCACACCATTATGAAGGCAGTGACAGTGAATGGAGCGGGTGTTGTAAGTCCAAGAAGGTCAACTTCTGCCGTTGACGTTTGTTGAGTTATAACATCCACTCCATTCACCTCCACTGCCGACGATCATGGTATGAGGATGCGTCTGATAGTTGCCAAAAACTTACCAAAACCGGTTGCCATCAAAATAAATGTTCTTGCGGTCGAGACTGTTTGTGTCAATTTTTAACGTACGTTCAGCCAGACCGCTGTTCTCCACGAAAAACGTTCTTACGAATTAATAAGTTGTATTTTGTTAACCGCGGGAATGAAACAAGTTAGTTACAGTAGTACATGTTTATTCCTGAATGATTACTGCTTTAATGATGGAAGAATCCAATAAATTGGTGACCCCTGAAAACACGCAAAAACTCTTGGCCGTATTCAGAATGAAACAGGGACTTCACTAAGTTAAACGGGTACATACGCGTAAACAGCTGTTGCGACTGCAAGGGGATCCACAAAAGCAGGTTAGCGACCCCAAACTCGAACTAAAACAGGGACTGACATGTTAGATTTAGCTATCATGTGGAACAATTTGTTTTAAATGAACACACCGCCATTTGACTGTATTGCGTCCCGGGTTCCAGCCTTTTATGCAGTTTTCAGGCGATTTAGTTTATGTCATTAACGTATATCGCAGAACATCAAGCTCAAAATTGCTTCTCGATTTCCTGAAATATATGTTAATGACATAAACTCGAAAATAGCATAAAAGGCCGAAACCTGCGCCGTAATTAAATAAACAACAATACTGTCAAAGAGCAGTGTCCTCATTTAAAACTTATTGTATGACTGTTGCTCAGGAGCTACAAAAATGTTTTTTGCGAAAAAATATTACTAGCGACCACAACAAGTTCACTGTAGCAGTTAACAGTTTGAATATCCCGGTGGTCGGAATGGTTTCGGTTATTAATGAATAGCCGCAGAGTTTTATTTAGAACTTTGTTAAGTTCACACGTCTGGTTTCAGCATGTCTATTAGGCCACTATCAAGTGCATCTGAAAGTTATGCTGTGGAGAATCAACGTCTGAAGAAAGCAACTAGAGAGTCTTTTCACTAATTGAACATCAGTTGAGGAATGTCCGCTACCGGTAGCTCAGTGGTCAGCTAGACAGAATGTCAATCCTAAAGGCCCGGGTTAGATTCCCGGCTGGGTCGGAGATTTTCTCCGCTCAGGGAATAGGTGTTGTCCTAATCATCAACATTTCATCCCCAACGACGCGCAGGTCGCCGAAGTGGAGTCAGATCGAAAGACTAGCACCCGGCGAACGGTCCACCCGACGGGAGGCCCTAGTCACACCACATTTCAGTTGAGGAATCTGCAGTATCATACATACCGGGAGAAACTAGCATTATATTAACATCAACATCGCAACGTCAATATCTCAGCTATACCACCACTATGGACATTTTAGTCAGCTGGATGTGTAACTTGGTGGATTAACGCATGCAACATGTATTACAATTTGAGCCTACTGACGACAAAACGCCGTCTGAAATCTGATGCCACGTGAGGAGCATCATCGAGGATGAAATAACATCAAATGAAGCGCCGTCACAAAGTACCTCTACAACTACCCGTACGGAGAGAGCTTTTGAAAAAAGCAAGATTAGTTCTTTGATTCAGACAAAGGGCACGCTATAGTAGAAGAGGCGAATACTTCGTTAGTGACGTAAGCAGATTATGACTTAACCTAGGAGGATACCGCCGTTATACGAGAGGATCAACAAACCATTGTTAACGAACAGCTTGGAAGCCTTAAATTCCAAATAGACATGTTGTAGAAGTAGCTATTAGCACGTAAAGAAAACTGTACCAGGCAAAAAAAAAAAAAAAAAAAAAAAAAAAAAAAAAAAAAAAGAAGAAGAAGATAGGCATTGATCCTACTAGCATACTCAAACATAGGGGAAACGATGTAAGGGAAACAACATCATCCAGGTTCATAGTTCCGCAGGTGGGTGATTATCAGGCCGCAAGTTGCACGTCTCCATTTGCATTCCCCGATGGCCTCAGAGTTGCTTTGCAGCTTTCCAGTAGGCCTTATTTCACCACACTAGCGCCAATAGTAAACGACAGAGCCGCCACTAGACATGGAAGCACTGTCACTAGTGTGTTTAAAAATAACCAAGCCGTAGTGCTCAAGATTGGCCCAATTACTGGCGCCAAATGACGATGCTTATTTACATTAAGCCGTTTGTACGTGAATGACACGAAAGCAAACCGCTGTTACCTTATAGACTGAGGTTCTGGTGTAAGTACACAGGACAAAACCACAACAAAGTGTGCATTTCTCCTCTTTACAGCAGCCGACAATTCGTCCAATGGTGTTTGTGATAAATAATGTTATTCAGGCGTATCGGGAATGAATTTCATTCACCAGCAAAGGCTAGAAATTTGTCTCAGTTCGGCACATATTAAGATAGGCAATGAGGTGGTCACGGATGCTATGGGTAGAAGTACCGTCACCTCACTCCGTATTTCGGCTGTAAGACAGCAGACAGGAAGATGCTGGTCACGCAGTAAGGAACTGCATACCACGGTACACAGTATCAAGACAACATCCAGATAACCAGATGCTTAATTGCCACAGAGATTATCACCTGAACATTGTCCTGCAGAGTTTCAGAAATATTGCAAGCAGGCATCTTGCGCAGATCTGACAGCCCGTGGGCATCACCTTTACGTTTAACTAGGAAGAAAGAAGGCGCTCGGAGATCCTGTGGATATCACCACTCTTTAAATGCACAGACCATTCCAGACTGCTACAAAATTCCTAATACAAGAGATATATTGAATAATCTAATCGCAATCTTCTATATAATTGACTATAGAAAGGCGTATACTCAGCTCCCCATGGCAAAAGAAGACATCTACTAGACGAGAGCGATAACACCTTTTGGCCTCTTTGAGTGCCCAGTATCGACACCATTTTGTAGATATTGTGCTGATGGGGGTTAGATTTCTGTTTCATCTGTCTCGATGATATTTAGATATTTTCCAACACTGACTCGAGGCACCACGGACAGCAGCACTCCCAGGTAACAACACCACGGACCGACACTCCCAGCCATTGACGCCTTCGAAAAAATAAAAGTTAACTTGCTAAGACCAACTCTTCTGTCCTATCCAGTCTGTGATGGGCCATTATCAGTATTGGTAGACGCTACCCCATCAGGCAATCGGCGCAGATCTAAAAAAAAATGGTTCTAATCGCTCTAATCACTATGGGACTTAACATCTGAGCTCATCACTCCCCTACAACGTGTTGTTGTTGTTGTGGTCTTCAGTCCGGAGACTGCTTTGATGCAGCTCTCCATGCTAACCTATACTGTGCAAGCTTCTTCATCTCCCAGTACCTACTGCAACCTACATCCTTCTGAATCTGCTTAGTGTATTCATCTCTTGGTCTCCCTCTACGATTTTCACACTCCACGCTGCCCTCCAATACTAAATTGGTGGTCCCTTGATGCCTCAGAGCATGTCCTACCAACAGATCCCTTCTTCTAGTCAAGATGTACCACAAACTTCTCTTCTCCCCAATCCTATTCAATACCTCCTCATTAGTTATATGATCTACCCATCTAATCTTCAGCATTCTTCTGTAGCACCACATTTCGAAAGATTCTATTCTCTTCTTGTCCAAACTAGTTATCGTCCATGTTTCACTTCCATACATGGCTACGCTCCATACAAATACTTTCAGAAACGACTTCCTAACACTTGATTCTATACTCGATGTTAAAAAATTTCTCTCCTTCAGAGATGCTTTCCTTGCCATTGCCAGTCTACATTTTGTATCCTTTCTACTTCGACCATCATCAGTTATTTTGCTCCTCAAATAGCAAAACTTCTTTACTACTTTAAGTGTCTCATTTCCTAATCTAATTCCCTCAGCATCACCCGACTTAATTCGAGTACATTCCATTATCCTCGTTTTGTTTTTGTTGATGTTCATCTTATATCCTCCTTTGAAAACACTGCCCATTCCGTTCAACTGCTCTTCCAAGTCCTTTGCTGTCTCTGACAGAATTACAATGTCATTGGCGAACCTCAAAGTTTTTATTTCTTCTCCATGGATCTTAACACCTACTCCGAATTTTTCTTTTGTTTCCATCACTGCTTGCTCAATATACAGATTGAATAACATCGGGGATAAGCTACAACCCTGTATCACTCCCTTCCCAACCACTGCTTCCCTTTCATGCCCCTCGACTCTTATAACTGACTTCTGGTTTCTGTACGAATTCTAAATAGCTTTTCGCTCCCTGTTTTTAACCCCTGCCACCTTCATAATTTGAAAGAGAGTATTCCAGTCAACATTGTCAAAAGCTTTCTCGTCTACAAATGCTAGAAACGTAGGTTTGCCTTTCCTTAATCTAGCTTCTGAGATAAGTCATAGGGTCAGTATTGCCTCACGTGTTCCAATATTTCTACGGAATCCAAACTGATCTTCCCCGAGGTCGGCTTCTACCAGTTTTTGCATTCGTCTGTAAAGGATTCGCGTTAGAATTTTGCATCCATGACTTATTAAACTGATTATTCTGTAATTTTCACATCTGTCAGCGCCTGCTTTCTTTGGGATTGGAATTTTTATATTCTTCTTGAAGTCTGAGGGTATTTCGCCTGTCTCATACATCTTGCTCACCAGATGGTAGAGTTTTGTCAGGACTGGCTCTCCCAAGGCCGTCAGTAGTTCTAATGGAATGTTGTCTACTCCTGGGGCCTTGTTTCGACTCAGGTCTTTCATTGCTCTGTCGAACTCTTCACGCAGTATCGTATCTCCCATTTCATCTTCATCTACATCTTCTTCCATTTCCATAATATTGTCCTCAACTACATTGCCCTTGTATAGAACCTCTATATACTCCATCCACCGCCGGCCGCGGTGGTCTCGCGGTTCTAGGTCCGCAGTCCGGAACCGTGCGACTGCTACGGTCGCAGGTTCGAATCCTGCTTCGGGCATGGATGTGTATGATGTCCTTAGGTTAGTTTGGTTTAAGTAGTTCTATGTTCTAGGGGACCTATGACCTCAGATGTTAAGTCCCATATTGCTCAGAACCATTTGAACCACTCCATCCACCTTTCTGCTTTCCCTTCTTTGCTTAGAACTAGGATTCCATCTGAGCTCTTGATATTCATACAAGTGGTTCTCATTTCTCCAAAGGTCTCTTTAATTTTTCTGTAGGCAGTATCTATCTTACCCCTAGTTAAATAAGCCTCTACATCCTTACATTTGTCCTCTAGCCATCCCTGCTTAGCCATTTTGCACTTTCTGCCGATCTCATTTTTGAGACGTTTGTATTCCTTTTTGCCTGCTTCATTTACTGCATTTTTATATTTTCTCCTTTCATCAATTAAATTCAATATTTCTTCTGTTACCCAAGGATTTATACTAGCCCTCGTCTTTTTACCTACTAGATCCTCTGCTGCCTTCACTACTTCGTCTCTCAAAGCTACCCATTCTTCTTCTACTGTATTTCTTTCCCCCATTCTTGTCAATTTTTCCGTTATGCTCTCCATGAAACTCTGTACAAGAAACTCTAGAACGTAGAACTACTTAAACCTAACTAACCTAAAGACATCACACACATCCATTCTCGAGGCAGGATTCGAACCTGCGACCGTAGTAGCCGCGTGGTTTCGGACTGAAGCGCCTAGAACAGCTCGACCACAGTGGCCGGGCGCAGCTCTCCGCCAGTATGTCGAGAAGGGTCAACGGGAGGGGTCCCATAGGTTTTATTAAGCGAGTTTACGATTATCGAGATATGTGACATAAATGGCCAGATATTTTGATTGCATGGACTTTGTCTTACATTTACTACACAGACCATGTGTCATAATTTCAACTTGGTATATGCAACCATTCCTGACAGAAAAGGGTCACAGCTGACGGACGGACACACAGACAGACTAGAACAAAGAGCGAAAAGAATTTTGTTCGTGTGAGATAATTATAAATTAATAGTTATCTAATTTTTTCCTTTACTATTACCTTGAAATTGTGCTTCGTGCCAAATTTCATGATTCTTGGCCACCTAGAAGTACCCTACAGATATTGATGAATGAGGTTTCCAGTATCAATGTTTGTGACGTAAGTTGTCGTATCTTTTTATTGTATTGACTTAGAACCTTGCATTTATATCGACGCGAGGAGGCCAATGACTTTAGTATCTGACATGAATTTCAACGTGGTACGTGTTAGTGTTCGTGAGAAAGATTGGCCTTGACATGCGGATGGACAAATCGACAGTCGGATAACAAATGAAAAATTTTTCGGATTTCTTCCCTCAGTTTCGCTGTGAAATCTTACTCTTACCAAGTTTCATGATTCTAGATTAACGGAAAGTACCGTATTTGTTCAGGTGAGTGTGTTTGCGAGTATCAACATATCTGATACGTATGGCCGTAACTTTTGATTACATTGACTTAGAAGATGCAACATTCATACTGCCAAGGGACCGTGCATCTTACTATGCGACATAAATTTCAACCTGATACGTTTCACCCATCCTGATAAAAGGGGATTTTAACAGTCGGACAGACAGACAGACAGACGGACGGACAACAAAATGATCCTATATGATTCTGTTTTTAACGATTGAGGTACGGTTCCCAGAAAAAGGTTGTCGCCAGTGGGAGTGAACGTGTGTAGCATGTCAACAACGCAAAGTTAGTAAACATATACACAATCCAGTTGGAGAATTTCTCGAAACAATTGGTCGTTTCCCCTACTTATAGGTAATTCATGTTAGCCGGCTCCCCAGATTAGAGTATAACTTACATATTGAACGCTTTCGACAGATACACTCATTGCGCGGAGGTAACACCAGTCAGTGAAATATCAGCATAAACAATACCAACAACATTCCTAACTGCCTGTCTTTCCCGTTTCAGCCGTCCAGCTCATCACATGAGGGATTAGAGCGAGCCGGCAAGTTGAATCGATACTCTTTCTCGAATTGTCCAAACAGGAGGGTTTCCAGCACCATCATACGACCCACAACAACCTATAACAAACGCATGATAGAACGCTAGCATCGAACAGTAAAAACCACTGGTTTTCCTGGGCTATTTACAGCTTTCATGCCAAACACTGTAGCATCGACAGCAGAGATTATTTATGGGGAGGGGTTACCCCTGCCACATTTGGTGCAACGAGGCAAGCTCCAAATTTCTAAGCTACGCACTTCACCAGTATCCCGCAATTGAAAACAGAAAATTTTCGTCCACAAAGACCTCTAACGCGGTGGCACTTGATGTAAAGGACAAACACAGTGCGCCCAACATTACAGCCGGTGTACACTGGGCCATTCAAGTTACTAAAACGTGATGAACGTGCAGCTCAAATGGTGTGTAAGCACAAGAATCTGAGAGAGACAATGAAACGAAGAACCTTATAACTTTAATAATATTGTTGCCTGCCATTATTATTGTTTGAATCTTTCCCATATTAGAAACAATTTCACATTTAAATCTAACTTGGCAAAACCTAAAAACACTAATACATTATGCAGGATCACATATTCTTTTAATCAGTTAAACTCGTACACTGATGGGAGTGGTGTTGAGTCAAGAAAAAGCAAGAGTCTCACCACTTCTCTAATATTTCCGAATTGAAATTAGTAACCACGAAAACTAAAACGTATCATAAAACAAAAATCAGAGGTAACCTACGTGGCATCGCCATTTTTCAACCTACCAGTCAAAAATGGATCTTTTGCTGATGAGACATTGCCTTTTACCTATCTTCGAAAATCTCCTAATATGAATTTACGCAATATACTGCCAATCCTACCCAAATCCAACGTCTGGTTTGAGAACTGAAACAGTCTCCTACACCACCATCCAGCGTTTTAACATAAACATATACAATATCATACAAGACCATATTCCAATGGCTGACACCAACTTCAGACTCTCTAAAAATTAATATAGACCACCTTACTACCGACAAACGAGTGTCTATTAATTCCTTACATTCGTTATAACACTAAAAGTCTTTGCCGATAGTGCTCGTAGTTTGCATTCATGATATTTTATCACTCACGAGCATCTACTGTCAAGGTTCTGTCTGCTACTGTCACATGTCGCTCACACCATGTATAACACATCTCACTTAACAATTAAATCCACTATTAACGCACATTTGAGTATGGAAGTTAACCCTTTTCCTAGTTCTTAAAAGAAATTAATTAGCTGGTCGGCATTCTCAGTGGTGTGGATGTGCAAAAAGGAAACACTCACTGAAATTAGGAGAGTAAGTTATATCTTACAATGATTCCCCCATTTCCATACTAACAATGTCGAGTATCGCTATTTTCATAACAATAAAACAAATATTGTTACATGAGTGACCCAGTTGTTTATTGTGTTGGAATAACAAGATCTTTTATTACATAACGTTCAAGTAGCTCTTCAAATTATCATTTTATCTGGTGTCTTTATCATTTACCTCTTTGCCAAAACCATTTATATTCTTAGAAGTCTGAGAAGTGTTGCTTACCTCTAGCACTTTACCTCATAGTAAATTCAGTCTTCTTCTCAAACAAAAGGTTATCTTCATCTGTGTGTCTGCAAGCATCAGCTGTTTTGGACAGTAGGTGATAACTTCGACTACCATACGCTCACTATATTGACTACAGTTCCGTAGTCAAGCCATAGTAAATTAGAGAAAGTATACATTACTAGTTTCGGTGAAGCTCAGTCACCATTATCAAATGTAACAACTATGAAATAAGTCTGCTATTAATTACGAGAATCTGAAATGTAAGTAACATCTAACAACAACATCTTTGTCATAAGAAGCAATACTGTGAATTTGTCATACTACGTTAAACCTCGTTATGTAGTAATGCCAAAAAAGCTATATCACTGCAATTAATCGCTGTAAAGTCTTCATCTATGTAGAACATCAAAATCTTAAGGTAATATACTTTGGACTAGGATCAGCGTTGTCCAACTACTTATATAAGGAAGCTGACAAGTGAAAGTCTTGTCTTATTAATCTTGGCAGTTCCACTGTTATGAGTATAAGATGGAACTGTTAACTGAAGTATCAGAACGCACCTTGATGAAGTTGATAAAATAACAACATCCCTGCATGAATACTATATATTATTATCTGTATACGTCGTCTCCAAATCAGTTGGTCACCTCCGAGATAAAATTCGCCACATCTCAACGTCTTAACGTTGAAAGTATGTAACTTGTAATCTTGACAACAGCAGTAAATACCTTTTGGATGTTTATATGGCTCGGCGGATACGGCTAACTCTTCGGTCAAGAATTGTACGCATTTTCCTCTCAGCTTTATAGTGTACTTGTACGACGGCTTCTTAGTCTCTGTAGGCTAGTCACTGCTTTTCCATAATGATTCAGCAGTTATTATAAAGTATTTCTTACTTTAGTGATTCCACTCACATTTTTTTTATTATTTGTGAAAGGTTCCTAGACAGTACACGGTCTCTCAGTAAAAACAAAAAGTCACCGTGGGAACAGGCCTTGGAGGCCCAATGGTACTGACTGGACAACGTACTATCCTCTGCCTTAGGCGTCACCGGATGCGGATGTCGTCAGCACACCACTCTCCCAACAGTTGTCAGTTTTCATGGCAAATGCCGCTACTTCTAGTCAAGCAGCTCCTCAATTCGCTTCCCAAAGGCTGAGTGCACCCCGCTTGCCAACAGCACTCGGCAGACCAGATAGTGACCCTTCCAAGAGCTGGCGAAGCCCGACTGCGCTTAACTTCTGTGATCCGACGGCCATCGGTGTTACCACTGTGGCAAGGCCGTTGGTTATCAGTAGATACAACTTTACCATTTTTACCAGTAGAGGTACCTTAATTACCTCCTCGTGATTCAAGAAAATGCTTTCCATAATTCACCATTAGATCTTTTCTTAGGTAATTTTACCATATGCTCCATTTTTTCCAAGTATACAACTTTATTGTACGGTACTGCCATCTCTTATCCATTTCTGAATTACTGTTAGTTCCAAACATACTCGATCCATAAAAGTAGCTGGTTTTAGAACGAAGGCATTCACGACCGGGTGACATAGCTGCTGGTAAATCTTTCGGGATGTGAGGTCTTGGCGCAAGAAACTCTTCTGTTCCTAACGTTTCGTTCAGGACTGCGCTGGACCTCCTCAGAGGCTCTCATCCTTTGTGTCTTGACGAGTCGGCAAGAATCAGCGGAGGAGCGCTTATGAAGATGCCAGCGCAGTCCTAGACGAAACGTTAGGAACAGAATAGTTTCTTGAACCACGACCTCGCATCCAGAATGGTTTACCAGCAGTAACTGGTTTATCTGTAACGTAATATTCAGAAGCTACATTCAGAGTTGAAGTACCGATTTCGTTTGTTGGACGTGAAACCATTTTATCTCTTGTTTCTCTTTGTTATTTTATCTGTACTTTATTTCGGCTGTGTCTGAGAAGCGGAGACTGAAAATATTGAACTAGTCTGAATCTGGCCCAATCTCTTGTGGTCAAGGTGTCATGATCCTGGACATTCGGCTACAGCTGATGAATTGTTTGTTTCGTACGTTCGTGCACTATTTTGAGTTTATACCTTACATTTGTTGAAATTCAGAGAACAATCATCACTCTGACTATATAGATTGAAGAAAATGAATCCACATCAAGAAAAGTAAAGAAAAATGAACCCTCCCGCCATTTATCTGAAGATAAATATGTTAATGATGCACGCAAACTTAAAATGTGCTTTACACAGTTACATGTCGACAAAACAGAAATTAAGCAAGGCACAGGAGGCAATTCAATTCACCAGATTTTGAAACTGCTAAGAACTGGACAATTCGCGCGGAACAAAGTCTCAAAGACACTTTACGACCAGCCACTGAAACCACTGAACGAATCTCTTTATTAGAAAAAAGTTATCGGGAGATAATGACCAGAATTATTTTTGACTCAAACACTTCGCATTGAAAAATTAAATGTGGTGCGGTTTCATCTCCTACACCAGGCAGTCTGAACTTACAGACTTCAATTCACGGACAGTTATCAGTCTACAATTAGTTTAATATGTCTCCAGTTCATGCCCAGGATTTAAGACCTTCTCTTGAAAAACGCCTTTGACAGCATTATCTCGCCATGTATCTCTTATTAGACCTTAGTCCAACATTGTGAGTTTTGCCTCCCAATCGAGCTAAGTAGTTTTGTGCTTAACTTTGCCTTAGGGATGGTCAGGATTCGTTGCGCTCCAACAAATGGAGTCGTCGTACTGCCCTGACCTGCCTGCCAATTCATTCATTGCCATCGACTTCTCAGTAACCAGGGACTCGCAGAAGGTTTACCTTTATACTTTCCACTAGTCTCATAAGCATTTCATTCTACTCTGCAACGATCTTTGACCTCGCTGAAAGGGCTGATAGAGATTACAGAGCTTCTTGGGTGCCTGAATGAAACTAGATGCGACGATTCTTGTCGCACGTGTGTAGATTGTACTCCGCGCACAATATGATGGCACATACCGCGGCCAGCATCCCAAGAGAGAGACTGATCTTTCTATTCTGGGCTGTACCCTATGCACTCCGACCCCAGCACCTTCGTCTGTTTTCGATCAGCCAGTAACCGAGAATACGTTTCCCAATTGGTATCGAGGTACGTTCTACTTCTGTGCCCTACTTCCACGTATTACCTTGAAAAGTTTGTTGAAGCAGCTGATTGTTGTTGTATAGTCATCCAGAATTTCCCTGATCTTTTCTAGATTTACCACATTCACTACACTGGTGTGGGACTTTTGATTTCCTGTTATTACCAGACTTGAACCGTATGCCCCTGTTGCCGCCCCCATTGTAACCCAAAGATGTAATGGGGCATGTCCGGCATGATCTCCATCCCACCTATGGATGTGCTGCCGGCCGCTGTGGCGGTTCTAGGCGCTTCAATACAGAACTGCGCTGCTGCTACGGTCGCAGGTTCGAATCCTGCCTCGGGCATGGATGTGTTTGATGTCCTTAGGTTAGTTAGGTTTAAGTAGCTCCAAGTCTACGGGAATGGTGACCTCAGAGGTTAAGTGCCATAGTGCTTAGAGCCATCTGAACCATTATGGATGTGCTGCTAATTGTGACTGTTATGGCTAAGCAGGTCATTATCAGAACAATGCCAGACTTCTTAGGAACCACCTTCTGGTGTACTTTATTCCATCATACCGCATCCGAATAACTGGGACTTAGACTCTAGTTTTTACTACAGGCCCTTCTAGTACACAAAACAGTACCTTTCGCCTTGTAACACATATTCCTTACGTGTGGGATCCCAGACAGTTTCTTATTCTGGGTAAGGTCCAGATATTTCACTGTCCCCTCTACTGATAGAGTTTCGTAGAAGAGTTTTAGAGTGCGTGTTTCGGATATTCTTCCTCTTAACTGCGATGAAATAGTTTTCTTGAGACTGAACCTCATATTCTCTTTCCTGCTATAGTTGTGCACAATGTTAAGTGCGCATTGTGCCGTTGTTCAAATTCTACCAGGAAATTTCCCAAGTGTCACAACAACTAAGATGTTTGTGTACCCTTGGCAAAAGGAACCTCAAGTATTTAACTCTTGCTGAGCTCTTTCACCGTTATATTCCAAATAAGTCCAGACAGAACTGCTCCTTGCGGACTCTTTCCTGCCATGGATTCGAAGTTTGTACTGCTAAAAACCCCTTCGATGTTCAGTAAGATGCAGAGAGCAGTTCCCTGAAAGTGTAGTGGTTTTCTCACCTTCCCAGAAAGTTGAAGGGCTATTCCAAATGATTTGCCTAGAAAAGTGTAAAAACAAAATCCTAACCAGATATAATCTTTTCTGCGTATCTCCTGGGAATAATTTTAATGCCCATAAATCGCATCAACGCAACGAGAGCACACTCTAACTGTATAAAAGGCTCCGCGTGGGCGTGTCAGATACATACAACAGAGTAAATAAAAGTCCACATCACTAACAGTGGAGGCGAGTTGTTCAATGGAGCTGTTATAGTTACGGCACATCAGGAAAAACTAAGTGGGCACACAGCCGAAGCGTTGATGGGCGGTTACAAGCGTGGTCTTCGACATTTGAAAGGTCCAGGTGAAGAAGCATCGTTACGCCTTACTGAGGTTGAGGTTATGCATCCTGTATTCACGCGTAATTTGTCATCTGCAAACATTTCTCCAAGGACATGGCCGACATTCTACTGCAGTTTCGGCAATACTGGCTTTTTCTACGTGTCTTAATGATCTCCATCGACGGTATATGAAACACAGATCTTCTGTTCATCCTTTAGAAAGTCAAGGAAAATTTTTATTTAAAAATATAAATTTATCCATTGACTTATGGCAGCATCTATGGTGGATATAATCTAGTGGATATAATCTAAAAGCACGGTGGCGGAACTTATCACTACATGGACGAACTTCTCCGAGGACGTCCTTGTGAAATACACTCCTGGAAATTGAAATAAGAACACCGTGAATTCATTGTCCCAGGAAGGGGAAACTTTATTGACACATTCCTGGGGTCAGATACATCACATGATCACACTGACAGAACCACAGGCACATAGACACAGGCAACAGAGCATGCACAATGTCGGCACTAGTACAGTGTATATCCACCTTTCGCAGCAACGCAGGCTGCTATTCTCCCATGGAGACGATCGTAGAGATGCTGGATGTAGTCCTGTGGAACGGCTTGCCATGCCATTTCCACCTGGCGCCTCAGTTGGACCAGCGTTCGTGCTGGACGTGCAGACCGCGTGAGACGACGCTCCATCCAGTCCCAAACATGCTCAATGGGGGACAGATCCGGAGATCTTGCTGGCCATGGTAGTTGACTTACACCTTCTAGAGCACGTTGGGTGGCACGGGATATATGCGGACGTGCATTGTCCTGTTGGAACAGCAAGTTCCCTTGCCGGTCTAGGAATGGTAGAACGATGGGTTCGATGACGGTTTGGATGTACCGTGCACTATTCAGTGTCCCCTCGACGATCACCAGTGGTGTAAGGCCAGTGTAGGAGATAGCTCCCCACACCATGATGAAGAGTGTTGGCCCTGTGTGCCTCGGTCGTATGCAGTCCTGATTGTGGCGCTCACCTGCAATGCGCGAAACACGCATACGACCATCATTGGCACCAAGGCAGAAGCGACTCTCATCGCTGAAGACGACACGTCTCCATTCGTCCCTCCATTCACGCCTGTCGCGACACCACTGGAGGCGGGCTGCACGATGTTGGGGCGTGAGCGGAAGACGGCCTAACGGTGTGCGGGACCGTAGCCCAGCTTCATGGAGACGGTTGCGAATGGTCCTCGCCGATACCCCAGGAGCAACAGTGTCCCTAATTTGCTGGGAAGTGGCGGTGCGGTCCCCTACGGCACTGCGTAGGATCCTACGGTCTTGGCGTGCATCCGTGCGTCGCTGCGGTTCGGTCCCAGGTCGACGGGCACGTGCACCTTCCGCCGACCACTGGCGACAACATCGATGTACTGTGGAGACCTCACGCCCCACGTGTTGAGCAATTCGGCGGTACGTCCACCCGGCCTCCCGCATGCCCACTATACGCCCTCGCTCAAAGTCCGTCAACTGCACATACGGTTCACGTCCACGCTGTCGCGGCATGCTACCAGTGTTAAAGACTGCGATGGAGCTCCGTATGCCACGGCAAACTGGCTGACACTGACGGCGGCGGTGCACAAATGCTGCGCAGCTAGCGCCATTCGACGGCCAACACCGCGGTTCCTGGTGTGTCCGCTGTGCCGTGCGTGTCTCTCGCAGTGTCCGGAGCAAGTATGGTGGGTCTGACACACCGGTGTCAATGTGTTCTTTTTTCCATTTCCAGGAGTGTACATTAGTAATGAATTTCTGTACGTTATAGTCAGGCAAGCAAAATTTACACGCAAAGTACTCACTCTTTCTAACTATTGCGTATCAGGGAGTTTTAACAATTTAGAAACGTAGAGGAGTACTTTGTTAAAGTCCAGTTCCAAAAAAAAGGAAATATTCAGAAAAAGACTTATATCCCCTCAGTCAGGGCAAGATAAAAAAATCATTACAATAAACAACTGGAACAGGCTGTTGAATAGCGCAGAGTACGACGTGTTCCGTACTTCCACCATGCGACCAGCAGCCTGTTCTTATCGCCTGTCGATTACACGACGGCCCTCCAGGTGCCTGGCCGAATCCATCCCGCCCGCTTGCTCGTTTGTACCTCTTGGTCCGCACTGATATTCGTGGCTCTGTAGTACTGCCAGTACTGTACTCGTCACTCTATCTGTCGTGTGCCTCATTCGCCGTGTCTAGCTGGTTTCGCACGCCGATTCACACGATCGTGCAGCAGGTGCGATCGCTCAAAGCAATCTCATGGAGTCGCGCCGAAACAACCGCAGCTCTATTTGGTTTTGAAACTGTACCTCTCAAAATGAACTTGTCCTCTACTCCACGTCGCGTGCACATTGATTACAAAACATATCAATACTGGAAACTGATCTCGATATTACCTATGATCGACTAAATATTTATTTATGTACGTAATGAACGGTATCGTAAACATGATAATTATATGCCTCCACGGCTGAATAATATAAATGTTGATAAAAAAACCGTGTCTGTGTTTCAGGTGAGTTCAGTCGGTTTCGATCCAAATGAACTTCTTTAGGTGACTTACAATGTGGCAGAAGTCTGCTACTTCGTGAGAATTAGTGACCTTCAGATGTTGATTTAGACAGAAACAGGTTGTGGCGTAGTAAACGCTCTTGAAATATATCTGTGATGGTTTTTCTTAACATCTCATACGGAGTGTTTTGCCAGATTCAAATCGCTTCCGAAAACACTAATTATTTGTCGTGTTGGCATGTGAGTTCTGAACACTTGCCACCTTCCTGGTGCCTCGCGAAAGGCTTTTGATCAACATGACATTCGTAATAGTTAAACGTTCACTATGCACAGACTATGTAAATAACAACAAACGAATAACAGCTGTGGTTTGTCTTGCTGCAAAGGTATTAACGTTCACAGTGAGAATATGTAGGGGAGACAGTCCAAAATTATATTACTTATGAGGTTTTGTTTGATATATCCTGAACACTAAGTTACAAAATTACTTAAGCATTGCCATCGTCAAATGTAGGATGATGTTCTAGGCATCTGATTCAAAGAATGGAAATTCTCAGAAAACTTAACACTCTACACGTAATTTTCTAAACGTCACCAAGGGGTAAAAATTACGAATCTGGTTTCCTAAATTTTGGCGGTGAGTTCATAATTTGTACAACACTGACAAAATATGTTCCTGAGGTTAAAGACATGTGCAGGTCTAAATTTAAGGAATAGTTCCATATTATAGTTCTCACATCATATTCCGCCGCCATTGGAACGTAAGTTTTTCCTCATCTTTTCCCGCCCCTACAAACTATCCGTAAATCAACATTTTCAAATCCATGCATCTCCCCATTTCTTCCATTCCATCTTCCGCGCACAACTTGCTACACCAGTCCTCTGTTCTGAGGATGAAATCCTGTGGTGTCGTTCCGGCAGAATTTTCAAAACAACTTCTTTTGTGAGATATAGCTGTGATTCTAGACTTCTTCTCCCTCGCTTCGCTTTACTTTTCTTTGCATGGGATGCTTGTCGGCATATAGGCTCCTTGGCTACGTCTTTAAGTTTTGCTTGGAGCTTTGATCTCCCTATCCCACAGATTTTGGCGATATTTCTTGGATGGGCATCCCACGTTTTGCCATGGCTTCTTCGGCGCTGAAATTCTGTGGCAAACCGGTTTTTTCTTTTTTTTAAAGGGTCTACTGACTGGTTTGATGCGGCCCGCCACGAATTCCTTTCCTGTGCTAACCTCTTCATCTCAGAGTAGCACTTGCAACCTACGTCCTCAATTATATGCTTGACGTATTCCAATCTCTGTCTCCATCTACAGTTTTTGCCCTCTACAGCTCCCTCTAGTACCATGGAAGTCATTCCCTCATGTCTTAGCAGATGTCCTATCATCCTGTCCCTTCTCCTTATCAGTGTTTTCCACATATTCCTTTCCTCTCCGATTCTGCGTAGAACCTCCTCATTCCTTACCTTATCAGTCCATCTAATTTTCAACATTTGTCTATAGCACCACATCTCAAATGCTTCGATTCTCTTCTGTTCCGGTTTTCCCACAGTCCTTGTTTCACTACAATGCTGTACTCCAGGCGTACATCCTCAGAAATTTCTTCCTCAAATTAAGCCCGGTATTTGATATTAGTAGACTTCTCTTGGCCAGAAATGCCTTTTTTGCCATAGCGAGTCTGCTTTTGATGTCCTCCTTGCTCCGTCCGTCATTGGTTATTTTTCTGCCTAGGTAGCAGAATTCCTTAACTTCATTGACTTCGTGACCATCAATACTGATGTTAAGTTTCTCGCTGTTCTCATTTCTACTACTTTTCATTACGTTCGTCTTTCTCCGATTTACTCCCAAACCATACTGTGTGTACTCATTAGACTGTTCATTCCGTTGAGCAGATCATTTAATTCTTCTTCACTTTCACTAAGGATAGCAATGTCATCAGCGAATCGTATCATTGATATCCTTTCACCTTGTATTTTAATTCCACTCCTGAACCTTTCTTTTATTTCCATCATTGCTTCCTCGATGTACAGATTGAAGAGTAGGGGCGAAAGGCTGCAGCCTTGTCTTACACCCTTCTTAATACGAGCACTTCGTTCTTGATCGTCCACTCTTATTATTCCCTCGTGGTTGTTGTACATATTTATATGACCCGTCTCTCCCTATAGTTTACCCCCACTCTTTTCAGAATCTCGAACTGCTTGCACCATTTTATATTGTGGAACGCTTTTCCAGGTTGACAAATCCTATGAAAGTGTCTTGATTTTTCTTTAGCCTTGCTTCCATTATTAGCCGTAACGTCAGAATTGCCTCTCTCGTCCCTTTACTTTTCCTAAAGCCAAACTGATCGTCACATATCGCATTCTCAATTTTCTTTTCCATTCTTCTGTATATTATTCTTGTAAGCAGCTTCGATGCATGAGCTGTTAAGCTGATTGTGCGATAATTCTCGCACTTGTCAGCTCTTGCCGTCTTCGGAATTATGTGGATGATGCTTTTCCGAAAGTCAGATGGTATATCGCCAGACTCATATATTCTACACACCAACGTGAATAGTCGTTTAGTGGCCACTTTCCCCAATAATTTTAGAAAATCTGATGGAATGTAATCTATCCCTTCTGCCTTATTTGACCGTAAGTCCTCCAAAGCTCTTTTAAATTCCGATTCTAATACTGGATCCCCTATCTCTTCTAAATCGACTCCTGTTTCTTCTTCTATCACATCAGACAAATCTTCACCCCCATAGAGGCTTTCAATGTATTCCTTCCACCTATCTGCTCTCTCCTCTGCATTTAACAGTGCAATTCCCGTTACACTCTTAATGTTACCACCGTTGCTTTTAATGTCACCAAAGGTTGTTTTGACTTTCCTGTATGCTGAGTCTGTCCTTCCGACAATCATATCTTTTTCGATGTCTTCACATTTTTCCTGCAGCTATTTCGTCTTAGCTTCCCTGCACTTCCTATTTATTTTATTCCTCAGCGACTTCTATTTCTGTATTCCTGATTTTCCCGGGACATGTTTGTACTTCCTCCTTTCATCAATCAACTGAAGTATTTCTTCTGTTACCCATGGTTTCTTCGCAGCTACCTTCTTTGTACCTATGTTTTCCTTCCCAACTTGTGTGATGGCCCATTTTAGGGATGTCCATTCCTCTTCAACTGTACTGCCTACTGCGCTATTCCTTATTGCTGCATCTATAGCGTTAGAGAACTTCAAACGTATCTCGTCATTCCTTAGTACTTCCGTATCCCACTTCTTTGCGTATTGATTCTTCCTGACTAATGTCTTGAACTTCAGCCTACTCTTCATCACTACTATATTGTGATCTGAGTCTATATCTGCTGCTGGGTACGCCTTACAATCCAGTATCTGATTTCGGAATCTCTGTCTGACCATGATGTAATCTAATTGAAATCTTCCCGTATCTCCCGGTCTTTTCCAAGTATACCTCCTCCTCTTGTTATTCTTGAACAGGGTATTCGCTACTACTAGCTGAAACTTGTTACAGAACTCAATTAGTCTTTCTCCTCTTTCATTCCTTGTCCCAATCCCATATTCTCCTGTAACCTTTTCTTCTACTCCTTCCCCTACAACTGTGTTCCAGTCGCCCATGACTATTAGATTTTCGTCCCCCTTTACATACTGCATTACCCTTTCAATATCCTCATACACTTTCTCTATGTGTTCATCTTCAGCTTGCGACGTCGGCATGTATACCTGAACTATTGTTGTCGGTGTTGGTCTGCTGTAGATTCTGATTAGAACAACCCGGTCACTGAACTGTTCACAGTAACACACCCTCTGCCCTACCTTCCTATTCATAACGAATCCTACACCTGTTATACCATTTTCTGCTGCTGTTGATATTACCCGATACTCATCTGACCAGAAATGCTTGTCTTCCTTCCACTTCACTTCACTGACCCCTACTATATCTAGATTAATCCTTGGCATTTCCCTTTTCAGATTTTCTAGTTTCCCTACCAGGTTCAAGCTTCTGACATTCCACGCCCCGACTCGTAGAACGTTATCCTTTCGTTGATTATTCAATATTTTTCTCATGGTAACCTCCCCCTTGGCAGTCCCCTCCCGGAGATCCGAATGGGGGACTATTCCGGAATTTTTTGCCAATGGAGAGATTCTGCAATACCGAACGCAAATATTCTCATGTTCGACAAGCTTAAACAAAATTCCATCTCTTCTGATGTAAGAATGTGACCTTCCAATTCCTTTTCAAGTTTATAACTACATCTCCATATTCATTTACATGTATACTCCGCCAGCCACAGTATGGTGCATAGTGGAGGACACGCTATACCACATTATTAATGATCTCATTTCTTGCTGCACCCACAAATACAGCGAGGGAAAGACGACTGTGTATTCGCCTCCGTATAAGCCCTAATTTCCGTTGTCTTTTATTCGTGGTCCTTATGTGAAACGTATGTTGGCAGCGGTAGAATCGTTCTGCAGTCAGCTTCAAATGCTGGCTCTCTAAATTTACTAAATAGTCTTCCACGAAAGGAACATCGCCTTCCCTCCAGCGATTCCCATTTAAGTTCCAGAATTATCTCCGTAGCACTTGCGTATTGTTCGAACCTACCAGCAAGAAACCTAGCAGCCCGCCTCTGAATTGCATCGATGCCTTTCTTTAATCGGACCTGGTACAGATCCCAAACAGTCGAGCAGTACTCAAGAACAAGCCACTCTATTGTCCTATGTGCTGTCTCCCTTATAGATGAATCACACGCCTTAAAAGTCTCCAAAAAGATCTAAGTCGACTATTCGTCATTCCTACCACAATACATGATTGTTCCATTTCATATGGCTCTCCAACGTTATGTACACATACTGAAACGACGTGGCTGTGTCAAGCAAGACACTACTAACGCTGAATCCTAACATTACGGATTTATATTTCCTATTAATCGAATTAATTGACATTTTTTCTATATTTTAAATTACCGTTCGTTCATCACACCAACTAGAAATTTTGTCTATGTCATTGTGCATCTTGCTACAGACACTCAGCTTCCCGTACACGCAGTTTCAACAGCAAATAACCACAGATTGCTACCCACCCTGTTCGCCAGATCGTTTATGTACATAGGAAATAAAAGCAGCCTGTCATCCTTCCCTGGGGCACTGCTGGCGCTAACCTTGTCTCTGATGAACACTCGCCATCGAGGCTAACATATTGGGTTTTACTACTTAAGAAGTCTTCGAGCCACTAACATATCCATCACAACTATAGGTGGAAGCATAAGCGACCAAAGACACGCAAGCCCCTGGATATCAGCAACGTTGACTGGAAATTACCAGCTGCTACTAGAGCCGACCAACAAGCGACGGCACGGAAACTGACGAGCTCGCCCACCGACGTACAAACAAATCGCCAACATCACCCTACACTTTTCATCCGATATGTGACCTATCGGACACAAAAACGATGATAAACATTACTGTTGCAGACGCTGATCGAGAGTTCAACACCGCCACCCAGCGGCGGCCGCCGAGCAACAGCACCGCACAGCGTAAAAGGTATCGACCTGCCTGATACCCACTACTAACAGATCCTACCCTTGCAAGACCTATCGCAGGCAGCAGGACATCCGTTACTGATTTTACCACCCGACCTAACAATCGCAGAGGTCTTTTTCCTTTGGCTCTTGCCTTGGCACTTCTTTTCCTCTGCCCTTCAAACCGCTACCCTTCGTTCGACTTCGACCCAATCTATCTCCAGATGAGCGCGTATTAATGGGTAACCTTAACCAGACGTACGCAAACATCGCAGTACTCACATCCTGCAACACCTCACTCTAGTGAAAACTAACCCCTATGCAGGGATGACAGTAGACAGTAGAAGTTAATAGGAATATAAAAAAAGGGAGGAAGGTTTATCTGTTTAGCAAGAGTAATAGAAGGCAGATTTCTGACTACCTAACAGATCTAAACGAAAATTTCTGTTCCGACACTGACAATGTTGAGTGTTTATGGAAAAAGTTCAAGGCAATCGTAAAATGCGTTTTAGACAGGTACGTGCCGAGTAAAACTGTGAGGGACGGGAAAAACCCACCGTGGTACAACAACAAAGTTAGGAAACTACTGCGAAAGCAAAGAGAGCTTCACTCCAAGTTTAAACGCAGCCAAAACCTCTCAGACAAACAGAAGCTAAGCGATGTCAAAGTTAGCGTAAGGAGGGCTATGCGAGAAGCGTTCAGTGAATTCGAAAGTAAAATTCTATGTACCGACTTGACAGAAAATCCTAGGAAGTTCTGGTCTTACGTTAAATCAGTAAGTGGCTCGAAACAGCATATCCAGACACTCCGGGATGATGATGGCATTGAAACAGAGGATACACGCGTAAAGCTGAAATACTAAACACCTTTTTCCAAAGCTGTTTCACAGAGGAAGACCGCACTGCAGTTCCTTCTCTAAATCCTCGCACAAATGAAAAAATGGCTGACATCGAAATAAGTGTCCAAGGAATAGAAAAGCAACTGGAATCACTCAACAGAGGAAAGTCCACTGGACCTGACGGGATACCAATTCGATTCTACACAGAGTACGCGAAAGAACTTGCCCCCCTTCTAACAGCTGTGTACCGCAAGTCTCTAGAGGAACGGAGGGTTCCAAATGATTGGAAAAGAGCACAGGTAGTCCCAGTATTCAAGAAGGGTCGTCGAGCAGATGCGCAAAACTATAGACCTATATCTCTGACGTCGATCTGTTGTAGAATTTTAGAACATGTTTTTTGCTCGAGTATCATGTCGGTTTTGGAAACCCAGAATCTACTATGTAGGAATCAACATGGATTCCGGAAACAGCGATCGTGTGAGACCCAACTCGCGTTATTTGTTCATGAGACCCAGAGAATATTAGATACAGGCTCCCAGGTAGATGCTATTTTTCTTGACTTCCGGAAGGCGTTCGAAACAGTTCCGCACTGTCGCCTGATAAACAAAGTAAGAGCCTGCGGAATATCAGACCAGCTGTGTGGCTGGATTGAAGAGTTTTTAGCAAACAGAACACAGCATGTTGTTATCAATGGAGAGACGTCTACAGACGTTAAAGTAACCTCTTGCGTGACACAGGGGAGTGTTATGGGACCATTGCTTTTCACAATATATATAAATGACCTAGTAGATAGTGTCGGAAGTTCCATGCGGCTTTTCGCGGATGATGCTGTAGTATACAGAGAAGTTGCAGCATTAGAAAATTGTAGCGAAATGCAGGAAGATCTGCAGCGGATAGACACTTGGTGCAGGGAGTGGCAACTGTCCCTTAACATAGACAAATGTAATGTATTGCGAATACATAGAAAGAGGGATCCTTTATTGTATGATTATATGATAGCGGAACAAACACTGGTAGCAGTTACTTCTGTAAAATATCTGGGAGTATGCGTGCGGAACGATTTGAAGTGGAATGATCATATAAAATTAATTGTTGGTAAGGCGGGCACCAGGTTGAGATTCATTGGGAGAGTGCTTAGAAAATGTGGTCCATTAACAAAGGAGGTGGCTTACAAAATACTCGTTCGACCTATACTTGAGTATTGCTCATCAGTGTGGGATCCGTACCAGATCGGGTTGACGGAGGAGATAGAGAAGATCCAAAGAAGAGCGGAGCGTTTCATCACAGGGTTATTTGGTAACCGTGATAGCGTTACGGAGATGTTTAATAAACTCAAGTGTCAGACTCTGCAAGAAAGGCGCTCTGCATCGCAGTGTAGCTTGCTCGCCAGGTTTCGAGAGGGTGCGTTTCTGGATGAGGTATCGAATATATTGCTTCCCCCTACTTATACCTCCCGAGGAGATCACGAATGTAAAATTAGAGAGATTAGAGCGCGCACGGAGGCTTTCAGACAGTCGTTCTTCCCGCGAACCATACGCGACTGGAACAGGAAAGGGAGGTAATTACAGTGGCACCGTTGGGTGGCTTGCGGAGTATAAATGTAGATGTAGATGTAGATTTTCAGTTGGCCATCATGGAGGTGTGGGCGTGGAGGGGCTCCAACTCTTTTTTTTTTAAAAAAAAAAAGAAAAACGTACATCTCCGGTAAGCTATTCTGTAAGTTCGTATCTTCAATAACAATTTGCACCGGGGCACCGTGTCAAATGCCTTCCGCAAATTTAGAAATACTTGATCTGCCTATTGCTCTTCATCAGTAGCTCTCAGTATATCGTGTGAGAAAAGGCGAAGTTGAGTTTCACGCGATCGATGCTTCTCGTTCTCAAGAAAATTCATTATATTCGTACTTAGAGTATGTTCAAGGATTTTACAGCGAACCGGGGTTACGGATGTTCGTCTGTAATGTTTCAGGCCCGTTCTTTTACCATTCTGATATACGGGAGTCGCATGCTCTTTGTTCCAGTGGCACGGGCCTTTGTGCTTGGCGAGAGATTCGCAATAAATGCAAGCTAAAAAGGAACGCCTTGAATGCGATGTCGCAAAGGCCAATAATGTTTACCGCATTCGGCGCCACACATAATGCCTAACACAGAACCATAATATTGGCCACCAATGGCAACAGGGCAAAAGGGGGCGGGACTGATGAGCACATCATGAGGCTACGGAGCATAGTTGAGCGTCTTATTCGACGGGTAACTCCCAGTAGCGTTAGAGTGCTGCTGGTGTTGATAGGAAGCAGAACAATGGCAACGATAGACAAAGCAAAAATTTCATTATATCTACTACAACAGTTGCCGATGTTGGTATTTCCTCAGAAAGGAAGCCAAGGAGAAGAGACAGATCAAATATTAGCTTCTCAGCAAGATGAGTTAGTGGAATGTGTGGAGCCTTATAAGCTCGACTGTGCGGAAAATGTACATGAGGATTACGGTGATGACGATAATGCTTAACGAGTGGACACGATACTAAAACAGGTGTCGAACCAAGTACTTCATCATCCTTGTAGGATAGGGAACACCAAATCCCGTCTCCAGTGAAGCGTAGTAAAGGACAATCGTTGTAACAGGAGCGGGTAGTAAACATATTTAGATACATGGAAGTTCGTCCGCAATATAGTAAAAAAAAAAATTATGAACACATTTCGAAAAAGTCTGCAGCAGTAGCATCGTGTAGTTCATGAGAAAATCTACAGATATTCATGGGAGGACAGCGCTCACTTGCTACAAAAACTGGAGTTTGCACGTTTCAAGGATGCTCGATACAATTTACACGCTGTGCATGGTAGTGACGTACAAAGTTATGCACATCAAACTCTGTGCGACATTGACTACAGTGATTTGACGCGAAGCAGTTGATGGTTGAGTAACTTCAAACAGTGCTACAGAGTTGGAAGACGTAAGATAGGGAAATTTCAAACAAAGCGTCAACTTACGATGCACACCAAACTGCGGATTGGGTACGAAAATTTGTAGATGAGATAAACAACGTTATCCCATCCTTGTGTAAGGAATTTGTTTTTAACTCTGACCGGGATTGAACGAGGAAATGCATATGGCAGGAGCCCTGGAAATCAGTGGTACCAAGATAGTTGTATCAAGATCAACTAACATCAGTGCCTTAACGCATCCGTATACAATATTGCCGAGGTTAGTCTATATGATAAATTTGCAGCAAAGTTATTTATTTAGCGGTGAGAAGCTGCAGGTGCTGTGCCCCCTACGATTCTTTGTCGTGTGCTTGATTTTGCAAGGTCAATATGGAATATTTACGTCAGATCAAGCAAGAGTGGAACATTGGACGTAAGAGAATTACAACGGTGGCATGAGCACTGCTTTTGACCAATAGCTGATAAAAACAAGTTGCTTTTGCTTTTTCTGGGTCTACGTATAGAAATCTTACCACTTTAAGATAAACTGTCTGTCCAGAATAGTGCATGACACTTCATTTCCTACCGCCTGTAACCATTGGATAAATTCATCCTCTGGGTATTTGTTTTTTCCATGCCTGTAAACACATTATCTCAGCTTAAAGGATAGCTAGTTTCACGACTGTGTTTCGCATTCTCTTGCATGCTATTACATTCCATCAGTTCTCATCACCCCGTTACACCAAACGCCAATACGGTTCTATACACATTTTTTTTAGAATGGATACCTGGCTGAACATAGTGCATGGTTTCTAACTCCCAAGGAGTTCGCCTTCGACCTTTGTGACTCAATCTTCGTGCTCACTGTGAGGTACTATTTTTCATTCAGTGTTCATAGTAGAAGTTAATAGTTTGTTTCGATCATTTCTCGAATGTCAACCATGTCCATTTTGAGAAGTGTAATACATACGGCCCATAGAAAGGTGATCTCTGCACCTCCCGGACACTCAGTTTCTGTCGCCCTCCTGATGCACACTGTGAATTATCAGCAGCTAGTATTTTTCCTGCCATAATTGTTAACACAACAATTCCAAGTGAGCCTTATTAAAGACTCGGATTGCGATCTCGCACTCAAAGGGTTCCTTTTAAGTAATGGGAACAATGCCGTAGATTACTCTTTATAAAATCGGATTGGAGTTTCACCCGGAACTGGCGGATTTTTTTTGTTTTTAACTCTTTCAGTTGTTTCTATACGCCAGGGATGCATACCACTATGTCGTCCATACGGGAGTCTGTTCGATCGCCAAACGACGGTATGTTTGTACGATTGTTGGCGTGAACGATTTCTTAAACGCATGCATGTGAGTGTCATTATGAGATTTTATTTAGAGTAACGTCATCCCAGTAGCTCTTGCACCTCAGTTTACGATGCAATTAGTAAATTTCTTCCGATATAAAATAGTGAGCAGCGGAGTACGTTCATATCCTTAACGCTTTAAATATTTTGCATATCTTGCACTAAACTTACTGGCTAAGTGTCAGCTTCAGATGCACCTCTGCAAAGTCTATTAAGTTTCGCTGCTCCTCTTAGCCCAACACCCATATTTACAACGCCTCAGTGCCACAGTCCACTGTATCTTCTGCCTGGAACAATATAACGACTGAGTATACAGTTACGATTCCCTGTGGATAATTGTGCTCCTATGGCAATATGGACAACTTTGGAAGATGCTTGGTGGGCAGCAAAGCGTATTCTGACGGTATATTAATAATTTTTACTTATGGACCGTCTGACAGCAACTGAATAAAACACAATTTTAGTGCCATACGCGTTTCGCCTTTATTTTCTGCAAGGCATCATCAGTGGCATGGAATATGTACATATGTTAGCTATTTTATTTACATTTTTGTCATTGTGCCTATAGGTTATAAACAGTTCTGGTGGTTGGTATTTCCTATTAAGTAGTAATGTTTTGAACTGTACTTACAGGTTGCATGGACAATTTCCTACATATTACGCTCCTGTTGCATTTTTGGTGTTGTCCTTCTTCTTATGAACGCCAATTTGCGGTTTTTTTCCCCATTCCACAACACTATGCACTGAACGCTTGTTTTAAAGCAATGTTTTGGTTTCTGTTGCCGACTGTCAAATGTTTTTGGCAAAGATCGAATGTTATTGCCAAACTTATGTGTGTAACTATTGAAGTATCTGTGGTCTGTTCGTGTATGCATTTGTGCGTGTGTGTGTGTTTCGGTGTGATATATATATATATATTTTTGTGCTGTGTGTGTGTGTGTGTGTGTGTGTGTGTGTGTGTGTGTATTTTGGTGTTTATATATTGCTGTGTGTGTGTGTCTCCAGATGATGTGGGGAAGAGATTTTTTTTTCTTTTTTGTTATCATTTCCTTTACTAAGTGTAGTAGGGAGCCTGTGCTGATGTGTGTTTATTCATTTATCACATGTTTGTTTTCTGCTATGGCTTTCTGGATGTGGAAGTTTTCTTGCATTTGTATAAGATGTTTGTCATGGTTGCTTATTCTCATTATTTTCATTTCTTGTTCCATGTTTGTAGGATGATGGTTGTAGTGTTTTAAATGATCTGCAAATGTGGAATGGTTTGTTTCATACTTCCAACATCTGATATGTTCTTTGTATCTTGTTTGAAAATTCCTGCATGTCATGCCTATGTATACTGCATCACAACTTTGACATTCAAGTTTATATATTCCTGATTGTTGGAATTTGTCTCTCTTGGTAGCTGGCAGGCTTAGGTGTTTGCAACTCTGTGTGTTAGTTTATGTGTGTAGGTCATGGTGTATGTTCTGGTTCTTTTCTGTGTGGTGTTGTCATTGTGTGTGTTTGTTGAGTGTGTTTGTAAGTTTTCAGCTTGTGAGTTCTTTTGTATTGTGGAACTGTTGTGTTTGTTTTTTATTTGTGTTTTTATTTTTTGATTGAGCTTGTGTACCACATGTGTGTCATACCCGTTGTTCCTAGCTATTTGTATGATTGTACTCATTTCTTGTTCATAGTTTCTCTTGCTGAGTGGGATTCTGTTTAATCTACGTAACATGTGTCTTAGTGCTGCAAATTTCTGGCTGTGGGGGTGGTTGGATGCAGAAAATAAAGGCGAAACGCGTATGGTACTAAAATAGTGTTTTATTCAGTTGCAGTCAGACGGTCCATAAGTAAAAATTATTAATATACCGTAATATTACACGCAACTGACGAAGACAGGACTATAAAAGTTGAAGATGTCAATACAGCTATGTCAAGTATTCCCTGTCAACGTACACAACAGGTTCAAGAAAATACGTCTGAGACTCCATAAGACGATAAAGCATATAAAATTCAACAAAACATGCAAAAAGAACGATTTAATTCCAAGTTACAATAATGTAAATGTTAAAAACAGTTCTACAGTGGCACAAAAGTCGAAATCATTTGCAGAACGATATTGGTTACTTCATGAAATTAAGATGCTCTATTCGAAAAAACAGCACCTAAACATGATGCTCTATGAGACTCATCTAGAATTGACAAAAAACGTAGGAGAGGCCGCAGTTTTCATGGCACTAGTAGAAAAAACTGAACGAAACACATACACAGCAATAAAACATTTACAAACCAAACATAAACAGAAGATAATGAAACTGACAGTAAAAAAGACGCAAAAACACATTGACATTTTAAATGTGAAACCACATGAACACCAACACACATTCCATCCACGCTTAGTTAACCTAACAGAGACAGAACTACACGAAATTGAAAAAAATGCTCTTGGAAAAAGGTTTGAAACACTGCACCAGTAGCAAAGTGAACAATCAATACATAGAAAATCTCATAGTAGAAACCGAACACATCCTTACACATGAAGAACAACAAAATAATTGTGAAATAAACATAGGACTGACAAGAGAACTAGTAAAAGAAGAAATAAAAGGCATAATAAAACAAACACAGCAGACACACAATAAGAACAACCAAACAGAAGCAGCTACTATGAAAAGGTTAAAACAAAAGTTAACAGACAATAACGTACTAATAACAAGAGCAGACAAGTGGAATGTAACAGTACTCATGGATAAAGAGCAATACATCACAAGAACCAAGGAATACATAAACACCAACGCCATACAAAAACTGAAGTCAGATCCAACTACACAATTCCCGGCAAATGTGAAACGACCACTGAAAAACATTGAACACACACTCACAGACAAACAGACATACTACTTAACACAGAAAAACCCACAAGCACCGACACTCTGCAGTCAACCGAAAGTACATAAAGACGGAATGCCAATGAGAGCTGTTATCTACTTCAAGAAAGCCCCAACATACCACATAGCTAAACACCTCCAAAAGTTAGTTACAAAACATTATAAAGTAGAAAACAACAGAACAGTGATAAACACAGGAAACCTAATAGAAAACATACAGAACATACAGGTACCACACACAGCATCACTGATTTAATTCGATATAGAAAATATGTATACCTCCATCCCTATCACAGAAACAATAGAAATCATAGAACAAAATCTCTCATCCCACAGCAACCTCACCACAGATGCAATAAAAGAAATAACAGATATGCTCAGACTGACAACTGAACAAAACTACTTTCAGTTTGAGAAAGAATATTATCTACAAACTGATGGACTGCCCATGGGATCCCCAATATCAGGAACACTAGCAAAAATTCTCATCGTCACCTAGAAAATCAGATATTTGATAAGATAACCACAAATGAAAGTTTCAAAATCATATATTGGAGATGAACTCCATTCAGAAATAAACAAAGCTCCTCAGAACATAAAATTCACACTTGAAAAAGAAAATCAAATAAATTTTCTTGACATTACAATTAAAATAGAAAATGGTAAACATACATTTAACATCTTTAGAAAACCAACAGCTACAGACACAATAATACATTCCACATCCAACCACCCCCACTGCTAGAAATTTGCAACACTAAGACACATGTTACATAGATTAAACAGAATCCCACTCAGCAAGAGAAACTATGAACAAGAAATAAGTACAATCATGCAAATAGGTAGGAACAATGGGTATGACACACATGTGGTACACAAGCTCAATCAAAAAATAAAAAAAAATAAAAAACAAACACAACAGTTCCACAATACAAAAGAACTCACAAGCTGAAAACTTACAAACACACTCAACAAACACACACAATGACAACACCACACAGAAAAGAACCAGAACGTACACCATGACCTACACACATAAACTAACACACAGAGTTGCAAACATCCTAAAGAGACAGGGCTTCAAAATAGCATATAAGCCCCGGCAAACCCTACAATCACACCTAAGCCTGCCAGCTACCAAGAGAGACAAATTCCAACAATCAGGAATATATAAACTTGAATGTCAAAGTTGTGATGCAGTATACATAGGCATGACATGCAGGAATTTTCAAACAAGATACAAAGAACATATCAGATGTTGGAAGTATGAAACAAACCATTCCACATTTGCAGATCATTTAAAACACTACAACCAACATCCTACAAACATGGAACAAGAAATCAAAATAATGAGAATAAGCAACCATGACAAACATCTTATACAAATAAAAGAAAACTTCCACATCCAGAAAGCCATAGCAGAAAACAAGCATGTGATAAATGAACAAACACACATTATCACAGGCATTCTACTACACTTAGTAAAGGAAATGATAACAAAAAAGAAAAAGAAAATATCTTCCCCACATCATCTGGAGACAAACACACACAGCAATATATAAACTCCAAAATACACACACACACAGCACAAAAAAATATATATATCACACCAAAACACACACACACACACACACACACACACACACACACACACACACATACACAAACGCACACACAAATGCATACACGAACAGACAACAGATACTTCAATAGTTACACTCATAAGTTTGGCAATAACATTCGATCTTTGGCAAAAACATTTGACAGTCGGCAACAGAAACCAAAACATTGCTTTAAAACAAGCGTTCAGTGCATATTGTTGTGGAATGGGGGAAAAAAACCGCCAATTGGCGTTCATAAGAAGAAGAACAACACCAAAAATGCAACAGGAGCGTAATATGTAGGGAATTGTCCATGCAACCTGTAAGTAAAGTTCACAACATTACTACTTAATAGGAAATACCAACCACCAGAACTGTTTATAACCTATAGGCACAATGACAAAAATGTAAATAAAACAGCTAACATATGTACATATTCCAGGCCACTGATGATGCCTTGCAGAAAATAAAGGCGAAACGCGTATGGCACTAAAATTGTGTTTTATTCAGTTGCTGTCAGACGGTCCATAAGTAAAAATTATTAATATGCCGTAATATTACACGCAACTGACGAAGTCAGGACTATAAAAGTTGAAGATGTCAAAGCGTATTCTGTTTGTTTTGGTCGAAACTCGATTGTAGAGTGGCGCTGTATTGTGGCCCTTCTCTCTGGTCACTTTCGATGGAGGGATAAACCCCGGTTTCATGGGGGGAGTTCGTCATTGCTCGGTGGGAGCCTGGTCAGAGCGGTTTCTCTAACAGTATGAATTTAAATTAAATGTATTTCTTGGCTCACGTTTTGATCTTCGTCCATATATGCCAACGGTTTTATTTATTCCGCATATGAAAATCGAGGGAGCAGCATATCTTTCCTAGCCAAGTGTGGTCGTCGTAGAGGGGCTTTGTTCTTTTCCTTTCTCCTCTGTGCGGACGTCATAAACTGCAAGTGGGTGTTAAGTGCGTCTATTGTTAACCTATCGTTTGATTATTCCCGTTCTATAAAACACTAGTGAACTCCGAACTAAGGTTTAGGATTATGGGACCATATGTGCAGAGTGTTTCAAAATTACACCGACCAAATTCGAGGTGTTGGAGAAACTGTCTTACGGAACAAAGTGAGCATTGGGACCTATGTTCCGAAACGACATGTAACGACTCTACAGTGCGTCCAAGTTATGGGCGCCGGTGTCTGTCTACGTAAATACGGACATCAAGGATGATTCCGTGATTACGTAGCAAATTTTCAGGGAAGTAGGAGGAGAATAAAGGTATCAATTTGAGTTTAGGGACCTTGGTTCGGAAAAGAATGAGTCGAAAGTTGTAAGCGAAAATCGTTCCAATACCTCTCAATACCTCTGTCAGTGGAATACATGGACCGGTACTGCAATGGCAAAGATTGAAGTATACGCTAGTTGCACAGGTTCTAGTGAAGACCAAAACGTATATTCGACTGACAGAAAAACCAGAACCATTTTCGGTCATAAGTTTCGAGTCGTTCGTTTCCTGTCAGGGTTCCTTACCACAAACTGATACATTTATCCCTCTCCACCATCCCTGAAAGCCTGTAAAGTCATCATGAAAATGCCCTGTATACTGCATACATAAATATACGTGCGCCGGTTCCCGTAAGATCGACTCTCTTCAAATGGTTCAAATGGCTCTGAGCGCTATGGGACTTAACATCTGAGGTCATCAGTCACTTAGATTTGGAAATACAAGCTAACTGGCCTAAGGACAACACACACATCCACGCTCGAGGCAGGAGTCGAACCTCAGACCGTAGCCGCAGCGTTGTTCCAGACTGAAGCACCTAGAACCGCTCGGCCACAGCGGCCGGCTAATTCGACTCTCTGCGGCGTCGTTGGAAGACATTTCCAGACACAAGTTCCTGTCCTCATTCTCATCCTCAAGACACTTTCTACATACCCGCGAAATTTGTCGGTATATTAAACACCAGCAACGGAAACGTTTCATTATATTCAAAAATGTCTTTAGTTCAGTTACTGAAGTCAGTAAAATTTCATTATTAGGCGTAACTGTATTAAGGCATTCATGATTGAAATTCTTCCCACGCCCCATCCACTCTGATTCAGGGCGCATTCTACAGCACTTCCTTTTGCAGTAATCGAATACAGACCACAATGTTTTAATGAATTACGGTTTATTTAAATCATCCCCATGTGAAATGGGTTTGATCTTAGATTTTTAGATGCACGACCTTAACTAGCAAACCAGAGCCAAGAACATTAAAGGCTGCAGCCGCGGTCATTAAGTGAATAAATTTCCGCGACGTACGGGACATAGTAGTAACAGTACTGATCATTCTGTTTCCCTATTTAACATTACAATTCCTTACATCCATCATACCAATGTTCTACTTCTGGTGACATCCAAGTTTATATCCCTGTTTGTATTTTTGTTGTTATTTTCAGCATATATTTATTCCCTCAGACACATTTTTATGCATGCACATACATTTAACTAATGATCCCCACTTAGCTGTACTGTTACAGCTAAAAGCAATGCATCAGCCCTCCACATTCCATAAAGTCTTTTTGTTGCCGTACTATAAGAGAAAATGTTATTTAATTAATAACTTAGGATAAAACCACCATAAAATCGTCACATTTTTTCTAAAGAGTATTTTGCACTAGTAACGGTAAAAACATCTTCAAAGCTTTGTATACAAGCAAATTTCTTATACTGTTCTGGCACAACAACTGAATCTTACAGCGATACACAATAAGCAACGTCACAATTTTCTCTTTGTCAGTTTCATTCTAACTAACCACAACGCATATGGATTCATGACTGTCTGAAAACTGACAGAGGGAGGCCACGACGTTCGGATCACGGATTTACTTAGTAGTCCATTAGGATAACATGATGTGCTAATAGTAAAGCGTAATGCTTAGGCGATTTCGCGAAAATCGGAAGAGAGGTTTTAGTGTCAGTGATGTGTGGGTGCGTTGCGATCCGGAACCGTGGATGGTGGCAGTCATTTGGTTAGCGTTCAAGCTCCATAATTCGTCGACATTGCATCAAACCGGGCACATGGTTCATTTTAACTAACAGTTTTTCAACACTAGTCACATTGTAAACATTACATTTGAAAGATGTGCCATGAAAGGATGCGTGCATTGGAATTTCCATTGTTATTTGGTTGTTTGCTAGTTTTTATTACAACAAATATTATGTTTATAACTATCGCCAAGAAAACGACCAAACGCATAACGATTTCCTGAAGATGTATACCTGAAATCGGGTAAGGTATCGCGATTTGCTTGGCATCGGGGCGCTTCGATCTGCAGACACAGGTTTCAAGGATGAGGGGCAGGTTTGGAAGGTCCAAGTAATCAATAAACAAAGGTATAAATAACTTTATTCTGTAATACAATGACTTGCAATACGCCAGAATCTGAGGATAACGTACGATTAATCGTCGGATGCGCTTTCGACATTAAAAGTTTCAGGATTATATTTTTCATACAGGAATGGAGAACATCAATTAAAACGACATCTACTATATACAAAGGACGCAGTATTCGCACACGCGCAAGGAATCTTCAGAGTTTCTAAAGAAAGACCAAGTTCATTGTGATTTTGAAAAATTCACCTTTATTCCGAAATTGGGAGGCAAACTATTTACATATATTTCAGTGCCGACAACTGGCGATGTATGACTGAATCCATATTAATAGCATCTTCACGAGAAGCAGTCACTCTTTCGTTGTCAATCAAATACGAATACGTTTGAAAGCTCATGACAAAGTTTTTAACTTCCCTATACAGATAAAGGTCGCATAGGAGTTGCAAAGCACAGGAAAGACAGGGAGCCCAAACTTTGCCACCTTACTAGATCAGGATCTGTATAAGTCTTTGAAGGAGTTGAAAAGTCTACAGATTGGTATAACTTACACGAGGATTAGAAATTTGATAGTGGCAACTATTTATTTGCAGCTCGTACAAAATAGATACGTGTTTCAAGGCTTTACTGACGTTCAAAGTAGTCACCAGCATTGTGTATAACGCGATGCCAGCGATGTGGAAGTCGCGGAATACTCTTACAAGGGAACCTTCCCATCGCACCCCCCTCAGATATTGTTATAAGTTGGCACAGTGGGTAGGCCTTGAAAAACTAAACACAGATCAATCGAGAAAGCAGGAAGAAGTTGTGTGGAACTATGAAAAAAATTAGTAAAATATACAAACTGAGTAGTCCATACGAAGATATGCAACATCAATGAATATAGGACTCAATGAGCGCCGTGGTCCCGTGGTTAGCGTGAGTAGCTGCGAAATGAGAGGTCGTAGGTTCAAGTCTTCCCTCGACTGAAAACTTTAGTATTTTATTTTCGCAAAGTTATGATCTGTCCGTTCCTTCATTGATGTCTCTGTTCACTGTAATAAGTTTAGTGTCTGTGTTTTGCGACCGTACCGCAAAACCGTGCGATTAGTAGACCAAAGGACGTGCCTCTCCAATGGGAACCGAAAACATTTGATCGCAAGGTTATAGGTCAACCGATTCCTCCACAGCAAAACACGTCTGATATATTCTATACGACACTGGTGACGGCATGTGTGTCACATGACAGGAATATGTTGTCTACCCACCTAACTTGTACACTTGGCGAATGGCTAAAAAGATTCTTCTACCTTGCCCGATTTAGATTTTCTTGTGGATTTGATAATCACTCCCAAAAATTGATGAAAATATAAGCGTTTGTTACATAAACTGAAAATAATAAGTTAAACTTTTCACCCAAGGATAGGTTTGAACCAAGGACCTCTCGGTCCGCAGCTGCTTACGCTAACCACAGGACCACGGCGCTCCTAGGCTCACGTGAGCCTTGTTGTTGTATATCATACGTATGGACTACTCAGTTGGTATATTTTGGTTATTTTTTCACGGTTCCACACAACTTCTTCCTGTTTTCTCGACTGATCTGTGTTCAGTGTTTCAAGGCCTATCCACTGTGCTAACTTATAACTAAATCTGAGGGGGGTGCGATGGGGAGGTTCCCTTGTTAGCAGTGCCAGTAGTGTTGACATTTCTAGCGGCGCGTTATATTGCCCTACGAATTTGTAGCAGTTCTGAAGAGAATGCCGTGAAGTGTTTCCTTCAGCCGGCCTTCTAGGCGCTACAGTCTGGAACCGCGCGACCTGTACGGTCGCAGGTTCGAATCCTGCCTCGGGCATGAGTGAGTGTCATGTCCGTAGGTTAGTTAGGTTTAAGTAGTCCTAAGTTCGAGGGGACTGATGACCTCAGAACTTAAGTCCCATAGTGCTCAGAGCCATTTTTTCCCTTCAGTTTAGAAATTGAGTTAAACTCACGATGACTTAAGTCATGGGAGAGCAGTAGGTTGTCTAGCACTTAGCAGCCCCATCAGTCAAACAAATCAGTAACAGCTTGCACTGTACGCCCTTGGGCATTGTCCTGCAAAATGATGGTCAGGTCCTGCAGAAAGTATCATCACTTCCGGCTCTGTGCTGTTCATTTTTGGAGCACAACCGACGACCAGCTTGGAGACGGAAGTGATGACACTTTCTGCAGCACCTGACCATCATTTTGCAGGACAATGCTCAAGCATGTACAGTGCAAGCTGTTACTGATTTGTTTGACTGATTGGGTTGCTAAGTGCTATACCACCTACTGCACTCCCGTGACTTAGGCCCCCGTAAGTTCAACTCGATTTCTAAACTGAAGGAAACACTTACGGCATTCTCTTCAGAACTGCTACAAATTCGCTGTGCCATAGACCGCGCCGCTCGAACTCTCAACAGAACTGACACTGCTAAGACTATTCTACTACGACTTCCACATCGCTGGCAACGGGTTAAACACAATGCTGGTGACTACTCTGAAGGTCAGTAAAACTTTGAAACATGCATCTATTTAGTACGAGCTGTAAATCAATAGTTGCCACTATTAAAGTTTCAACCCTCATATATTCCTGAGTTCCACATGTAGGCAACTTGCAATTAAATTGTTATAGCATGGAACATATTGAAGCAAGTATTTGACCTAAACCTTAACGATGCAGAAACAGAAATACAAAAACAGCGTTCGCAATTTCGTCCCCATAAAAATTCCCAAAAATGCAGTTATTTTAAATGTATTTTACCATTATAACATTGTCATACACTTTCGATATACTACTTGTAAGAACAACGTTTTCAATTTATTTTCAATCTTCTAAACATGCTACATGTGAATTTGTGTATCCTGGCAGATGAGGAACATGTTTCGTAATAACAAAACAAAGCGTTTTCTGAAACGAGTCAATTTCCCTGCGCTTGCTTTTTTCAGTAGGAGTAATTAAAATAATATCTCTAAATAGGAAATAACATGAATTTTTAACGACAGTTGCAAATTTCGTCCTCGGAACGACCATCGAACTGCAAGGGGGACTAAATTACGATTATCTTCAGGTTTAATATAATGGCCTGATAGAGAGAGAAAGGGCAAGACGTTGACATTAACGATCACTCTCCAGAAACTACAGCACACTACTGAAATAGAGCCTAATATTTGAACACAAACCGGTGTTAACAGTAGGAGTTGCAGACTCTTGATTTAGCTGCTGCACTAGCTCGCCTGGGGGTTAAAGACGAATTCCCTCGTACAGGGAAATTAAACGTGCTGCGCACAGGAGACCATATTACGGAAAGTATAGACTGAAGTCACGCTTGCAGGCACAGTTAAGCATTTCTTACACACTGTGGAAACCAGAAATTGCTTGGGGGACAAAGTTAGGAGCAGGGCCCGTTTCATTACATCACTGAAATATGAAACGGCTCTTTCAGGTTTCCCGAAATCGCCGAAATATCACTCCCTGCTACTTGCACGTTGTGTTGCCCTAATGGAATTAAAAGTGCACGATGTTTGAAGTAAATCAGTGATGAGCACGTCGTGGTCACCGTTTGAAAGATTATTTCGTTTATATTCATCCACAAATAAAACATAACGTTGCAACTGACCTTTTGACAGTAATTCCCCTAGCTACGTAGATAAACGCTTTTGTAAAGCCTTGTAGTCAGTTTTATAAAGACCTTGTCAGTAGTGCTGTGGAGGCCGAGTTGCCACACTTACGATAGGCCGAGTTTGTGAGTTCGTGAAACGGCTTCGGGTGCAGTACACCGCTAAGACGATTTCTCCCCGCCACTGTTACTCGCGGCTATGTCCTAGGTCATGTAACGGGGTAGGAGAACGAAGGCTCTACAGCACTCCAACAAATTAGTAACGAAGTCAAACAAATGAGTTAAAAATGTTTCCTTATATTGTGACTTGTTGAATAATTATGTCTGCAACACTGCTTGTAATATAACACAAAAAGGTCCTCCATGGTTAAGTGCAAATACACGTAGGTAAGCAGTACATAGCAAATACAATAACAATAACTGTCTGTTCAAATCTAAGAGTTCACTGAATGAGGTTCCCTGTCTGAGTCAGCACTGGACGATGAGCTGTAACCGAGTGGGGGAGAGCTGCTCTTCTGTCTTCCGAGTGGGCTTCTGCCCGTTGTCATCCGGTCATTGGCGAACTGTACTCGGCCACCAATTGGCCGAGGCGAAGTCGATATCTTCATCCTCAGCGCCGCCCGTGGCGCTGGTGGAACTCGCGCAAGTGTCGAGTCTCTATGCCACTGGCAACAGCTCTCATGTTTGCGCCTATAGTGCTACTGCCCTGACTGTGTGTTGTTCGGACGACACAGTAAAACGTTTGCTGAAAACAAATAAAAAATTATCGCTGCCTTCAGACGCCATGTTCCTCAACACTCAGAGCTCAAAGATGACAATATGGCTCCAATAAGCACTTACGTAACCCTGACCTGACTAAGCACAAAGTGCGCGATGTTTTTAGTGGATTCTGGACGTGAGCATACAGTGTAACACCCCAAATATAGAACCTATAACAACCACCCTTTTGTTGCAAAAGAAAGAGCAAAATTAGTCATCCTCTCAGTGACGGCAGCTACTGACAACAGAATTTACACTCTTGTCAGTTTGATTAACCGGGATGTTACATAAATAGTAATGATTATCACAAAGGAAGGACTGAATAAAAGAATACCATGTGAAACAAAACAGAAACGTTAAGAAAATAATTTAAAAATTATGATTTACGAAGGCTAAAGCCCGGACCATAAATCAAGCAAAGATAACATTTATCCTAGAAGAGAGCTGCAGCTGCATCGAACTGTAAGTTTTCTGTGACTACAATGTAACTCGGCAATGGAGATGTTCACTTCTCTCATGTATTCTGCAACAGCAGTACTCATTTTAAGCGCTGCTAGATTGTTTTAAAACTGACTTGAAGTTTAAATTTTTGCGATATAGTCGGGTAATATTTCTCAGAAGTCGGACTAAAGTAAAATCATCTTTAGCGTTAGACAAATAACAGGATTTTGAGGTATGTGACAGAAAAGTGATGGAACTTAGCCTTCGTGATACTTAATAGTCATGAACTTCAAATGACACAGAAAGAAACTGATCGCCGACATAAACTCGGACTTGAGTAGGCCACAACTAAACGCAATCACAAAGAGATTACAGTTTCACCGTATGGTCAGAAGTTATCGTCAATGTCAGGGTTATTGATGTTAACGGACATAATTCCCTAAATGACATATCGGCGAGTGTGCTGAGCGTGGGGACACACGGTAATGACGAAGAACAATAAATCTTAGTTAAACTTTAATTCTCCGTGTCGCCTACATCATTTCATAGACATTTAAAGGGTGTTTGTGAAATTAACTGATTATTCTGGTAACTTAAAAGTGCCAAGTGAATTAGTGATAATTTAAAGGTGAAAAGCAATAACTTTACAAAAAAATTACGACGCATTCTGAACATTACTCAAGGGTATGTTAACTCTGGAGTTACGTAGTGCAGTTGTTGAATACGCGACGCAGTGACGCCTTGGCGACGGAATAATAATTAACAGCTTAATATCCTTGCAAAATTCATAATGTGGTCTCGGATTGGGTGATGGAATGATGATTCAAGACACTATTTGTTAACGTCGAGTAATCGTTCTCAAACCGGGCATAAGATCTATAGTCAGCAAGATAGCATAAACCGAAGGGTCTATCGGAAACACGCAAGGGACTTTTGGTTAGTTCAGGTCAATGGAGGCATCGCGTTATCGATTGGTGCAGTTGCTACATTTATAAGTGAAGAAGTTCGACAGACAACGAACACAATTGCTTTCGTTACAAGCAAGGGCGGCGCACACATCCCGGCGTGCTGGTCCATGGAGACAGTGATATTATTTTCGAGATACAGTATCTGAAAGTAACCAAACCAGGCAAGGAGTTATTCATAATAGAGATTGCCCTTGTCGTGATCGACGGACGCCGTTCCACGTCATCTCGACTGGGACACCCATCACCATCGAGCCGAGAGACAACAGCACCGCAAAAGCCATCTTAGCTGTCATGACGGTATGAATGTAAGGACAACATAACACCCAGTTTCTGAGCGTAGCCGCGCGGGATTAGCCGAGCGGTCTCGGGCGCTGCAGTCATGGACCGTGAGGCTGGTCCCGACGGAGGTTCGAGTCCTCCCTCGGGCATGGGTGTGTGTGTTTGTTCTTAGGATAATTTAGGTTAAGTAGTGTGTAAGCTTAGGGACTCATGACCTTTGCAGTTAAGTCCCATAAAATTTCACACACATTTGAATTTTTTTTTTTTTTTCCTGAGCGTAGAGAATTTCCGACCCTTCTTGCAATCGTACCTGGGCTCCGTTGGATAGCAGCTCACCGTACTGGTCGCCCAGTTGTGGAAAGTCAGTTGTAAGAACAAGAATGTAAGGACAAAACAACACCCATTTCCTGAGCGGAGAAAATCTCCGACCCCTGAGGGAATCGACCCTGGGCCCCTTTGGTTAGTAACCCCCCGTCCAGATTGCCCTGCTACCGAGGCTGACAAGGCGTGAATAGTATAGAAATGGTACAGTTTAGATGCGGTACGATGTAGGCGTCTCTCCCCGGACCCATGTGCACAACATGAACCCGAGCGTGGAGATGGTAGACTGCAGCGGAGTATTTCCTGGAGGTCGCATCCGCTCTGTATTTCACGTCACGAATGCCGTGTCGGTGACGACAACCGGCCGCTGACACTTTCGCCCCTGCAGCGGCCGGCAGACGCCGCGCGCTGCCCGAACCAAATCATTAGCTCCGGCGCCCGCGTTCGCCGGGAAACAGTAATTTCGTTCGCAAATTGAGCGTGTCCGATGCGCAGGGCGACCGGATCACGCACGCTATTTTGTCTGCGAATTAGTTTTAGAGCCGGGACGCCGGTCCGCTGCTGGTCGCCGGGCCCGGCCAGCGCGCCCGCATCAGCACGGCTTGTAATTAACGCGGAAAGGTGGCCCCAGGCCGGCGTAATGGGAAACGCCACAGCCCGTTGTGTCGTGTCCCGTCGTGTCGCTTCGTGTTCCATCGTCGTCCGTCGCTGTCCGCCCCTGTCCGAGGACGCGAACGACCGACGGCTGTTGTCCGATGCTAATATTTGTACTCCCCGGGACACAGCCTCTGCTGATTACCTGTCGTTTGCTAATTATATCGCAGCATCCAGTGTGACAGTACACCGATGTGCGATTGATTGCTTTCGCTGTGGACTTATTGACCATTAGGGTGATGAAACCGAAGTGACACTAGGAAAACATGTTGGCGTCCAACATCTACATCTACATCCATACTCCACAAGCCACCTGACGGTGTGTGGCGGAGGGTACCTTGAGTACATCTGTCGATTCTCCCTTCTATTCCAGTCTCGTACTGTTCGTGGAAAGAAAGGTGGTCGGTATGCCTCTGCTTGGGCTCTAATCTCTATGCCGCGCGGGTTTAGCCGAGCGGTCAGAGGGACACTCAGAAGATGGGCTGTGCGGCTGGTCCCGGCGAAGGTTCGAGTCCTCTCTCGGGCATGGGTGTGTGTGTTTGTCCTTAGGATAATTTACATTAAGTAGTGTGTAAGCTTAGAGACTGATGACCTTAGCAGTTAAGTCCCATAAGATTTCACACACATTTTTTTTTAATCTCTCTGATTTTATCCTCATGGTCTCTTCGCGAGATATACGTAGGAGGGACCAATATACTGCTTTACTCATCGGTGAAGGTATGTTCTCGAAACTTCAGCAAAAGAACGCACCGAGCTACTGAACGTCTCTCTTGCAGAGTCTTCCACTGGAGTTCATCTATCATCTCCGTAACGCTTTCGCGATTACTAAATGATCCTGTAACGAAGCGCGCTGCTCTCCGTTGGATCTTCTCTATCTGTTCTATCAACCCTATCTGGTACGGATCTCACACCGGCGAGCAGTATTCAAGCAATGGGCGAAATCATTCAAGCAGTGGGCGTTGTTTGTTTACAAACTGACGGAAAAAAATTAATGACGAATAACGAAATGTCTTAAATATATTTCTCTACGTAACATATTAGTGATTAACATTCTAAGATCACGGTTTAATGTAAGCGCGAGATAAGCCAATGCCAATTTGAAATGGTGCATTAACAGCCGGTGTAACAGCCTGAATGTTGAATACAACAAGCATGCGAACACACATGCATTGCTTTGTACAGGTGCCGGATGTTAACTTGTGAAATGGAATTCCATGCCTTTTGCACTTGGTGGGTCAATCCAGGGACTGTTGATGCTACGAGGGCGGTTCAGAAAGTAACCTCCGATGGGTCACAGTGCGGGTTGTGGGGGGAGTAGCGACGCCATCTGTGCGTTCACGCACTCAACAGGTCAGTCGGCATCAAGCCATGGTCGAGTGAACGTCGTACCTGCGCTAGTTTAGTTTTTGTGGCAGTTTGAAATGTGTGCTGCAATAGAAAACCCCGCCAAATGTGAAGTGCGTGCTGTCATAAGGTTTTTTACAGCCAAAGGATATTCTGCAGCAGCTATTCATCGTGAGCTTTGTGCCGTGTACGGACCAAGAGTTATGAGTGAAGGAGTTGTCCGTGAATGGGTACGTTTATTTAAAAGTGGACGAGAAAACGTTCATGATGAAGAGAGGAGTGGTAGACCATCATTGGTGACTGACGAGCTCGTTCAGACAGTTGATGCAAAAGTTCGTGAAAATCGACGTTTCTCAATGTCGGAGTTGTCTACTGGTTTTCCACAGGTTTCTAAGACTCTCTTGTACGAGATAGTGACAGCAAGATTGGGTTACCGTAAGTTCTGTGCACGATGGGTGCCCAAAATTCTTACCGACCACCACAAAACTCAAAGAATGGCCTCTGCATTAGACTTTCTGTCACGTTATGAGGTCGAAGGAGGACCATTGTTAAACAGAATCGTGACCGGTGACGAAACCTGGATTAAGTACGTGAACCCTGAGACAAAAGAACAATCAAAGATGTGGGCACATTCAAATTCGCCTACCAAACCAAGAAAAGCCTCGCAAGATTTTTCTGCCAGAAAACTGATGGCAACGGTGTTTTGGGATGCCAAAGGGGTGTTGTTGGTTGAATTCGTGGAACGTGGTACGACCATTAATCAAGACGTGTACTGTGAAACAATAAAAAAGTTACGACGGGCTATACAGAACAAACGCCGTGGTATGCTGACTTCCGGTATCGTTTTTTTGCACGATAACGCCCGTCCTCACTCTGCTCGCAGAACAACGGCCCTTCTTGAGTCCTTCAAGTGGGACGTTATCAACCATCCACCTTACAGCCCAGACCTGGCGCCAAGTGATTATCACCTCTTCATGCATTTGAAGAAATGGCTCGGGTCACAGCGGTTTGATGACGACGAAGAGCTCAAAGATGCGGTCACAGGCTGGCCCCAGGCACAAGCGGGTGATTTTTATGCAGAAGGAATTTCAAAGCTTGTGAAGAGATACGATAAGTGCCTCAATCGCTATGGAGACTATGTAGAAAAATAGTGCAAAGATGTAGTTGTAAGATGTATATATTAAAATATTTTTATTTAACTTGGTGTATTTTTTTTAAATCAACCGGAGGTTACTTTCTGAACGGCCCTCATATTTGTGGAAGACGCTGAAGATGCCGAACGATAATGTTCCATATGTGCTGGATCAGAGACTGATCTGGCTGTCGAGCAGGCCAAGGCAACACTCTAGAGCATGTTGCGTTACGACGGTGCTATGTGGGTGATTGGTGCCCTGTTTGGTAACAGCCACTGGAATGCTGTTCGTGAATGGCAGCACAACAGGTCGAATCAGTGGATTGAAGTGTTAATTTGCATTCAGGGTGCGTTAGATAACCAGGAGAGTGCTCCTGCTGTCTCAGAAAATGGCACCCCAGACCGTAAGACGAGAGGTAGGACCACGGTGTATAGGCCACAGAGGGGTTGGGTACACGTCGTCAATGGCCTCATTCCAACCAACACATGGCCGTCATTGATACAGAGACAGAACCGGCTTTCATCAGAAAACACAACCGACAGTCATCCTGCCCTCCAACGAGCACTTGCTTGACACCACTGAAGAGGAAAATAGTGTTGGTTTGGAATCAGTAGAAGGCACGTTGCAGGACGTGTGGTTCGGAGCTATCCTTCAGGTAAACGATTTTCAACACTTCGTTGTGACACTGTGGTGCCAACTGCTGCTGACATAGCTGCTTCATCTGCAGTACTATGCGCCAGAGCCATACGCCGAAGTCGATTATTTTCGCTTTGGGTAGAGGTACGTGGGCGTCTGGAGCCTGGTTTCCTTGCAACCTTACATTGTCGTGTCCACCGCAGCGAGCAATCATGTACAGTGGCAACACTCCTGCCAAGTGTTTTTGCAGTATCGCAGAAGGAAGATCCAATTTCTCGTAACCCCATACGCGACCACGTTTAAACTCACTGAGGCCTTGATAATAGGCCGGAAAGGCATACTTGACTATCATCAACTCACCACGTCCAATCTCGAAGGTAACCCTCACAACCGTTACAGTGTTTAAAGCAAACCTCATATACATTCTCATAATGGCGCTACTACCGCCACTCTTCTGCGACTGGCGAGAAATCTGAATAGAAATCATCTTTCAGAAGTAAAAACAAGTTTACCAATTGGCGTTTATATTGCACAATTCCTTCTTGCTGTTGCGATTTCTTCTGTCAGTGTAAGAATCCATATAGAAACCTTACCATAAATTAGATTTATACGAACTACATATTATTCTAAGCTGAGCATGTCGAATTAAGAAACCAGTTATCGGAGGAATACCAAACGCTTAATTGCCAGGTGGCTGCAGTTTTCGTTGTGTTTACATATTTTCCACTACAGCGTTAGCTATTGTTTACTAACTCTACCGTACACAGCTGAAGTGAACATAAACTTTGGGTGCGTCACTGCGGAAGCTAGGTGATGTTCGTAGTAGCTGACGTCAGAGGTTTTCGGCCACGTTAAAGGGCAGGTAGTACTTGGCAAGGGGGCACACTTGTTTCTGCGAAGCCGCGTGGTGTAGATCGCCTATTCCCATTCCTCCGGCCACCTATGCACTTGAGTGTGGTGAGTACATCGTTTAGCGCATGCCACCATCTCTAGTATTTTTTAATATGATTGGGACACAATAATAATATTGCGACTTTTTCTTTTGATATTTGATTCGTGATTAGAAAATCATTGGCTAGGTAGCCGCTTCAGGGTAGCCACGTGGAACTCAGCATTAAATTGAATAAGTCTATTTGGGCTTTTAGCTCGTTTTCATACTAGAGTTTATTATGATATTATAACTTGGACTCACTTATCATTGCAAGCACCCACTGATGTTACTTGGCACGTCCTAATAGCGCTCATGTGCTGTGAGCTTAATGTAACCTTAGTTAGCGGACGACCAGTGATTCCTTGCTCCGCGTTTATTCAGAAAGTGGTTGTTTCTTTTGAGAATAGAATGATATTGTAAGTAGAAAGACGAATATGTGTAGTGTTGTGGTGTGGTGAGCTGTGTTCCCAACTTGGTTTCACATATTTCTCTAAACGAGGCATGCACTTGATATTTGGAATGCAAATTGTGGCCTTTAACCTTGTATTTGTTTTCTACTTTCAGCACAAAAGTTGAGTTCAATTTTAATTGTTACTCACATTACCATTCGACTCAAAACTTCCCTCTCGCAACTGAAAACCCATCTTGCCAAATTAAGTTCACTCAGTAATTAAAACTTACGGGCTAAGAGGCCGTGGTCCAATAGTAGAAATACTTCTCCCTGACGTTTCGTTGCCAGCTGCGGGCAACATCATCTGAGGTGAGTCTATGACTGGCTGCTAGGCCGTGGAGGTCCTGTTTATATAGAGCGCGTAGAGGGCGCCACCACTCGTCACGTGTTGTCAACAGTAAAACTATCTCTGGCTGGCGTCATTACTCTCGATCGAAGGTAATCGATTGTCACATCTTTGGTACAGAGTCGATCGCCATATCTTACCTAGTTTCAAGCCTTCTTCTTTCCTGTTAAATTTGTTGTGGTGTTTAAAAATCTCTACAGCCTCTCTATCCATACGTGTATAATAATGCGATGTCTTAGGAAAGAAGAAGGTTTAACTAGTTCTAAGTTCTAGGGGACTAATGACCTCAACAGTTGAGTCCCATAGTGCTCAGAGCCATTTGAACCATTTTTGACAGTGTAAACTATCTCATTGACAGAGACGTCAGTGATGCACACGTTAGCCATCCTAGCGTGTGATAGTCAGAACCTCGATCGAAAACCATGGTTACCTTCTGCTATTCATGGTACATGTGTAGATCGTCAATGTTCAGGCTAGTCTGGTTGACGCCTGGGCCTGAAATGATTTAAGAGACAGGTTGATTGATGACCCCTCTAAGCTCTTTGTCAGATGTATAGGGTGAGTCACTAACTATTGCCACAAAGAATAACTCCAAAAATAAGGTAGTAGCTGAAACGTTTGTGGGACAGAAGTTACATGGGACAACGGGGGCCATAATATGACGGTTTTTTGTTGCTTGGTGAGATCGCTTCAAAGATATGAAGATGAACCCTGTTTTTTTTTTAATGGGATTCTATAGTTTGGTACTTATTTTCTGTTAGCGGCTATTGAGACTAATCCAATGATGAGCAAGGGTAAGGACTTTGAAGGTCGACGAAGGTCGAAAAGGTGGCATAAACGTCCATTTATAGAAGGTGTTCAAAGTGACGACCATTGGTATCAGTGCAGTGCTGAAATCTTCTTAGCATGGAATGAGTAGTATTCCTTACCACTTCGGCACTTACCGAAGCACATTCTCTGACAAATCTCTCTCGTATATTGTGCAAATAGTAAATATTCGCCAAATACGGCGTATCCATCTAACGTGCCACTGGCATGTAAACATCATCCGACGGTTTCGCAATACAACACTAATAGGAACGGTAAGACTAGTATCGTCGAATCAAGCGAATGTGAATGAGGTATTCCTTCTAAGAAAAAGTCGATATGCTTCTCCTTTATGGAGAATGCCAACGAAATTCAGTGAGACCGCTAGAGACTTATACGCTGGTGGATATCCTCAAATTACTCACCCTAGACGTCGTACATTTAAATATGTGTATGACAAATTAAGAATAACTGGATCTTTAATGCATCGGAAACATATCTGGCAAAGGAAAGTTACTAACAAGGAAACGTAAATTGGTACTCTCGATATTGTGGTTTGCCGCGCGGGATTAGCCGAGCGGTCTCAGGCGCTGCAGTCATGGACCATGCGGCTGGTCCCGGCGGCGGTTGGAGTCCTCCCTCGGGCATGGGTGTGTGTGTTTGTCCTTACGATAATTTAGATTAAGTAGTGTGTAAACTTAGGGACTGATGACCTTAGCAGTTAAGTCCCATAAGATTTCACACACATTTGAACATTTCTTTTTGATACTGTGGTTTGAGATCCTTATGTTAGTTCGCGTCAAATCGCAAGGGAATCTGGCAGGAGCCAGAGTATTGTTGTTCGTGTTCTGCGTCGACATAAATATAATCCTTACCATATTAGTCTCCACAAAGTATTAATTGGTGCGGATCTGCATGCGTCGCATTGAATTCTGCCGATGAGCTCAACTTCAGATTCAGATGGATGACATATTTATTAATTTGATTTTATTTACTGATGAGGCTGTATTCACAAACTATGGAAATGTTATTTTGCATAACATGCATTACTGAAGAACCGAAAATCCACGTGGCTGCGGCAAGCTACACACCAGAAACGGTGGTCGGTGAATGAATGGTGTGGGACTTTGGAGGACAGAATTATAGGCCCCTATTTCATCGAAGGAAAACTTAATGGCAGGAAGAAAACCACATTCCTGCAAAAAACATTAGGTCTCTTATTGGAAGAAATGCCTTTAGGAACAAGGAACAGAATATGGTATCAACTCGATGGGTGACCAGCACACTTTTCCCTGATGGCTAGAAATTAGTTGCAGAGACAATTCCCCACATCGTTGTATTGGACGCGGAGGAGATGTATCGTGGCCGGCTCGTTCGCCAGACTTAACACCTCTGGATTTTTTTCTTAAGAGGATTCGTAAAAGACATTATAAAGATTTCCAACGACACCTGAGAGAGAATTGTCAGAGAATGTGCTTCGGTAAGTGCCGAAGTGATAAGGAATACCATCCGATCCATGATAAGAAAATTTGAGCACTGCATTGATACCGATGGTCGTCACTTCGCACACCTTCTTTAAATGGACGTTTATGCTACCTTTTTCACCTTAGTTGACCTTCAAAAACCCTACTGTTTACACATCACTGGATTCGTCTCGATAGCCGCTATCAGAAAATAAGTACCAAACTATAACATCCCATTTAAAAATCAAAGCCGACCTCTCTGAAGCGACCCCACCTAGCAACAAAATACCAACGTCATATTATGGCCCCCGTTATGCTATGCAACTTTTGTCCAACAAACGTTTCACCCTATCATACTTTCGGAGCTATTCTTTGTGGAATAGTTAGTGACTCACCCTGTATATGCTGCTATAAGCACGGCACAGATACTGAATCCGGCCGCGTGCTCATTAATCCTGAGGAGAATTTGGCAAACCTAAAAGTTCATAAAAATTACATGATATGGCAATATTGTTTCGATATAAATGATTCAGCATAAGTATGAGTGAATATGAGCTCGGGAAACATCTCTGCAATGTGACATTTCACACTTTTGCCCTATCTACTCCTGAGGTTTCTCTACTGATGACAGCGGTGACATATAATTTTATGGAAGCGGGAATGCGAAAGCACTGGAGAAAAACCTGTTCTGACCGCTTATCTACCGCCTATGACTCACGGAGATAGTAGGAGTTGTATTCAAGACTTTCTAGGTTTCGTCTGCGGTAATGGATGACACCGTTGTCTTTCTAAAGATGGAAAACGTTTACAGATGGCTGTATGGGATGTACAATAGTGCAAAAAAACAGATTTTGGTATCGTAAAATAGAGGCGATTCACCGATTTTTTTAAATTTCAGTTAGGTGATTTCTGGGAACCTCAACACCAGATGCGGCACGTTAGCGTGAATCAGATTTCTGAAAGAAAATTTGCATTTTATTGCAAAATAGTTATCTAATGTTTCCTACAATTGTACTTAAAATTTATTGAAACACTTGTAACCTCCCCACAGAAATATTTAAAATAAATATGAACCATGTGTAACCTCCCCACAAAATTAATATTTAAATGAATTTTTAAATATTGTAACCTCTGAACAAAATTTGTTCCCATTTATTATCTATGTGCAGAAATGCATTCACATTTGATGTACCCACAAAATTCTTTTCTCATTTAATGTTAAGTTCGAAACAGAAAAATTCCAAAAACCCCGAAATAAAAAATATTTAGTAACCTGGTAAATTTTATGACGACAGCAGCGCTGCGCCACGGCCCTGTATTCTGAATAAAAAGCAAAAATTCTTACCTCAATAAAAACTGCGAATATATCTGCTCTTACCTAACAAATTTTCGGCACAGCTCCGTGCAATGCTGGCCTATGCTTTGTGACTCGTGAAAGGAATTATCATGCATTGAAAAAAAATCTTGAAATCGAAATGAATCTTCTTTTTTTTTAAAAAAATAATACTTTATATTATAAAAATTATTATTGGGGCATTTTTTAAAAGAAATTGAATGACAGTTAACATACATTACTAGATATGCGCAAGGCTGCTTCTTTACCTTCTACAATAATACTCATCCTCCAGAGTCCTGACCAGAGCAGACTGCCGACAAGCATAGACACGAGCCGACTACTGCCGACTACTGCCGACTCACGCAGACTACTACAGACTACTGCTCAAGACTAATGCCGACTACTGCCGACTACTGTCGACTACTGCAGACTCACGCAGACTAGCGACTAGCAACAACTAACTACGTACTGCTCTCTGATCAGAGACTCTCCTAAGTCTTGCCTGTTGCAGGCAGCGCATACCTCTTACATAACCCTCCACTGGGGGGGCAAAAATTTGGTAGCGATGGTATGTCAATTGGACTTGCCATGAGCAACAAATTTTTCTTAATTAACTAAGTTTACAATCACAGAATATATATATATATATATATATATATATATATATATATATATATATATATAAAAGTGCAAAACATGAAATAAAATATAGTGCACATGCACTGAGTACAGAACATATCAAGCAATGACAAATTGCATACGCAGTGAGTACAAAACATATTAACAAATGACATAAAGTGCACACGCACTGTAGCTCAGAACATATCAGGAAATCATAAAATGTATACGCAATGAGTACAAATCATATTAACAAATGACATAAAGTGCACACGCACTGTAGTACAGAACATATCAGGAAATCACAAAATGTATAGGCAATGAGTACAAATCATATTAACAAATGACAAAAGTGCACACGCACTGTAGTACAGAACATATCAGGAAATCACAAAATGTATGGGCAATGAGTACAAATCATATTAACAAATGACATAAAGTGCACACGCACTGTAGTTTTTTTTTACTATTTTACAAGAACTAGGATAGGAAAGGGAAGGATTCCATCATGGTTGTAGCACATTAGGTTGCACGCAGCTACACTGAAAGTCCATATCTTTCTACAGAAGCACAACACCAAGTGAGACAATCTGAAGTTGTTTTCCCTGAAGTATTAATCAGTGTAGCCAAGACACTGAAATGTCGTAGTAATATTCCATGTTATCATTTTGGTAGTACATTAGGTACACCAAGCAGTGGGACCATAATAACCATAATAACATCTCCATCGCTCAAGGTGGTGGACAGCATGTCGTGTCAGCACCACGTTCTTGTAAGGTACACCAACGTAGAATTAGTGCAAAAGCCAAATATAGTGCTCCATGAGCATGGGGATAGACAGGACAAACGGATATTGCAGTAATTTCTGGTAATTAGGTCAGAAGGTGAAGGACCTTAAGTCTTATGCCAGTCTTCATTGATAATTACACTAGTCTATCAACTGATTTGACTAATTCGTGGCACTCATCGCCCAGTTACTGAACATTTCTGTACCATGTATGAAGTATTACAGAATAATGTTCATAAGTTATCTGTTTACAGAGAACATTGGCATTGACCAGTTACAAACCATCAGAAGTCATCATTCAAAACAGGAGCTAATGAGTGTACCATCAAGCTACTTGTAATCATATATATAGCATGTAAGTGACATAATATAAATTTAAAATATAAGAAACAGTGGCATTCGTTGGCCAGCATGTATTAAATATTACAAAACACTTTTCATCATTCAAGTGACATATGACATATTTAAAAATAATTATTGGCACTCATTGATCAGTTACAAATCATCAGAAGTCGTCATTCAAAACAGGAGTTAAAGAGTGTAGAGCATGCATGAATTATTAAAAAGTATCATTCACTATTACTCAGAACTCATCATTTAAGTGACATAAGACATAATTAAAATGTAACATACTGTAGCTATTACTCAAAGTCTGTGGTTGGAAAAAAATCATTCAGTATTACTCATAACTCTTTTAAATTGGTATCATTATTTGGGACTGGTAATATATATTTTTTATTTTTTGTGCTAGCAATGCATTGCGTTGGGATCGATAATTAATTGCTGGGGCATAACAATATTTGCTTTTGACTTATTGCTGCAAATGAAGATGGGTAACGTCATTCGTCATGAGTCAGCTGTAGCAAGGTTATGAAACAAATAGAGTATATGTGATCACATTCATGAAAGACACAGGTTTAATGACCAACTGCTTATAGCACATTAATTTCATGAATAATTTCTCCTGCAAAATATACAAAATGGATTATTAAACTGAAAGAAGAAACGCATATTATGCTGAGAAGTAGTGAACTTCGAATTAACAGGTAATGAAATGTGTATTAAACATACATGTTCTCTAGCTGTGTTTTCCAAAACCTTCAGTCATCATACCATGCGACATAAGACATACTGTCAAAACGAACTGCAACAAACACCTAAATATCTGCATAGCATAAATACATAAACTTCAACATTATCCTCATCTGCAAAGAAAAACTTCATTATCATTACTATCATCACCTGCAAAGAAAAACTTCATTATCCGTATTAGCATATTCTACATCACTGTTCATCATCATTCATTATCATCTGCAAAAAAGTCACTTCATTATTCATTCTACAACTATTCATAGTATAGAGTTCCTTATTTCTAGCATATTTCATCACTAAAACTAAGATGTGTAGTTCTGTCTGACAGCCTGCATCAGTCGCCTCGTATTCTGAAAGAAAAATTAGTTAAGACTGCTATCATACGATGTGTATAGTATATTCTTGTTAATGCTTGTTAATTCCGATCCATTTACTCTTCGTGACGAGGTATTTTATCTTCTTTGGTTCATTTCGAAGGTGAAATTCCCATTTCTGTTTAATTTATTTCTTTTACACGGCATTTCTTTCTGAAAATGATAAACAATGATTAATGTCTTGCATTTAAATCATATACCCATTGAATAAAAACTGGTTTCTAGTGATATATTTAAGCATACAGCATAGCATGACAGAAAACGTAATATGTCAAAAACATAGACACTGTGCAGGTGCAAAAATGTACACAGAGTATCACAATGTAGCAGCAAAAAAAAAAAAAAAAAAAAAAAAGTGTAAAATAGACACGATGTTGAGATATCATAAGGCAAAATGTCAAAATCAACTGGTGTGTCTTACATCTTAAATATTTCATAGTGCATACAAACAAAACAGGAAAACAATCATACATACATGAAAAATGGAAAATGTGCACGGTCTGATGTGTAACGACAAGAAGAGCGACCTGCTAACCTTACCTTGCCGGGCACTTGCCAAGAAAAAATACTATAATCATCAGTAAGTAATCACATAAATATAACTGCATAAGTGGTCATAAAATGTGTAAGTTCATCGGGAAAAATGTGCACGGTCAGGGGTGTAACGACAAGAAAAGCCTCTGTTGGATAGATAGTGCGTACGTATTAATATCTTCTGTCCAATGTGAAAGTCACGGCGTGTACAAACCTGTTTTTGCTGTCTTCTCCGACGCTCTGTGGCACGTTTGATGTCGTTCAGCGCAATGTCAATTATTTCATGGTGTCGTAGTTGACGAGATGTAGGAAAGGAAACTAATTCTTTAATTTTGTTAGGTGGTTCAACATTTTTCAGTATAACAGTCGGAGATAGCATAGTAGATTCATTTGGTATGGAATTAATTACATCTTGGAATGAGAGTATGTGTGTGTCCCAATCAATATGTTTTTATGGCAGTATATTCTGCACAGTTTACCCATTTCTTTCATTAATCGTTCACAAGGGTTCGAAGAAGCATATAGATCGGAGAAATGTATCTAGCTCGTAACATACGTGTCCATGTAGCAGATCGAAACTGTGGTCCATTATCGGAAATTACTTTCAATACATGCCCTACATGAAATACAAAATGTTTTACAAATGCTTTCGAAACAGTTTTAGCAGTAGCTTTGCGTAACGGAGTGAATGTAACAAATTTCGAAGTGAGTTCAACAGCGACAAAGATGTAGCAAAAACCTCTATTAGTTCTGGGAATCGGACCAAAAATGTCTACAGCGGCCATGTGTCTCAATTTAACAGGTACAATGGGATGTAATGGAGGAATATGTGAAGTCGTATCTGACTTAGCTTTCTGGCAGATTTTACATGACGCTAAAACTCGTCGAATACGTTTCTCCATGTTGGTAAAATAACAGTTCTGTCTCAGTATAAGAAAACATTTCCTGGCTCCGTAATGTGCCTAACTTAAATGAGTATACCAGATTAATTTGTTAACAAGTTCGTCAGGAATGCATAATAACCAATTGTTGCTGTCAGGGTGAGAGCGGCGAAACAGAATGTTATTGCATACAGTGTAATGGTTTGTAATGGTAACATTATTCCTATCTTGCCAAAGGTGTTTAATTTCTTTCCATACGTTGCCTTTACTCTGCTCTTGTGCTATGTCTTGTAATGATGACGAAATGAAATTTTCAAATGCAACTTGTTGAATGTACATGACGCTGAAATTTGCTTTGCAGAAGTTGGTTGCGATGTCTTGCTGATTGTTGCTGAGAGAACGGGATAGTGCGTCTGCTACAATATTGTGTGTACCGGGAATGTGAACAATTGTAAAATTAAATTCCTGTAAATAAAGTTTCCATCTACTTAATCTGTCGTGTGTAAATTTAGCGGAAAGTAAAAACTGTATAGCTCTATAATCTGTGTAAACGGTAGTGTGTCTTCCATAAAGAAAATGCCGAAATCTCGTAAATACCCATACAACATATAATGTTTCAAGTTCTCTAACAAAGTAATTGCGTTCAGCAGGTGACAGAATGTGACTCGCAAAGGCTATGTTTTTAATTACTGTAGTGCCATCATCTTCAATTTCCTGAAAAATGTGTAAGCCTAAAGCGGTGTTAGAACTGTCGGTGGCAATGGAAAAATTTCTAGTAAGATCTGGATGTGATAAAAGTGGTGCATTGAACAAAGCCTGTTTCAAATAACATTTTCGTGAACAAGATTCTGCGTGTCAAAAGTATTGCTTGCGTGACTGGAAGATGCAACCTGTACTGTATCTAGTCAAATTCTATCTGGCGTGCTATTATTTTCGGGAGGATGCTGTGGCATTTCAACTAATTGTACTGTTCTGTTATTTCTTCCTGACGTATTACGTTCGGGATGATATCTACTGTCTGGTTCATTCATGATAATATGTTGTTGCGGATGATTTTGCTGTTGGTAAGACCGACTGTTATTAAACGTACACTGAAAATTGTGCTCATTACTTTTACGTCTGTCATGATAGTCATTTCTATACGGTGCATTGCGATAGGAATTGAAATGGTGTGTTTTCTGTACGTACTGATTTCCTTGTTGCTGTGCGTTACTATTTGTTGGAGCTGACGCTATACGTGCAGGCGGCGAAACATTAAAGCTTGGTTGACCTTGTACATTACATTGTTGGTTAGGTATGCTAACCGGCTGGTTTTGTTGCTGTTGCGGTGAAAAACCTCTATTGTTACCAAAATGCGTTCGCTGTTGCTGATAATTTTACACATACTGATGATTAAATTTTTGGCTGGTATTAAAGTTCTCGTGGTTGTCATTTCTGGAGCATTTAAAGATAAATGTCACTTTCGGTAAAATTTGTCTTATCAGGTTTTCTTTAGTCATTCTTAATCCTAGATAGATCGATAGTTGAAGAGCTGTTTTAATAAATATAAAGGATAGTAGAAGAGAAGGCAGCAGTGCAGAAAACTAAAGATGAAATAGCACTACTACGGCTCGGGGCCCTGTGCACGCAACGACACATATTCATCGAAGCGTAATGAATCCCCGGAGGTCAATTACGCGCTGCAAATAAATTTTAGCTTTTGCGTTAAAGGCAATGCCGGTGAAAATTCGAAAGAAAATTGTTGTATCCAGGCCAATTCTAGTTTCTGCATTACAGCCAATGCTGATGAAAATACAAAAATAAATCGACGTATCCAGTTCAAAGCGTGTACCTGTGCTGTGTCATTTATAAATACCTTAGATTTTTTTACGGATAAAAATTGCTTATAATCAACGTTATCGTCTCTGTATGTCTTAACAGGTTCAGGATTGTGTGAGAATCTGTTTGTCTGTGACACTTCATATTGTAAGTCACGTAGTCTCTGTATATTACCTAAGTTACACTGGCTGTGTAAGTGTGTCAAATGATCGGAATGTGGCGTATGCTGTGACGTGTTAGTGACTGAAACATTTTTCATTTCTGTCACTTCAATACGTTCGTCAATTTGACTGATCTGTTGTTCAAATTTCTTATCGACTTCCGTATCCAGAGTGCGTGAAAGTTCTGGTGACTTTAAATTAAACTCGTCGCGTATCTGTGTTGCGTTTTCTGATCATTGTTCAGTGACTGCATTAATTTCATCTCTAAGTGATTCTGTTGTGGCTACATCTGTATTATTTAATTCTTGTGCAACAGATATCACTTCTCCACTACTGTTCCTAGCACAAGCCTCAATTTCGTCACGCAATTGTTCTTTAGTATCATGACTTTGCACGGTAACGGCTGTAACCTGTTCACTAAGTTCTTTGTTCTGTTCATTAAGGTTGTCGTGTTTTTCGTTCGGCTGTTTAAAACTTTCATTAAATTGTTTGCACGATTCATTAAGTTGTTTGAAATGGTTGTCGAAACTTTCTTTAAGTTGTCTGAAATGGTTGTCGAAATTTTCATTAAGTTGTTTGAAATATTCATTCCGTTGTAGCAATACTGCCATAATTTGATCCAAGCCAATATTACCTACTCTATTCTCTGTGCTGTTTGATGGCATAGCTGCAATTGTCACGTTTTGTGTAATCATTTGGTTATTCTGTGATTCACGAAAAGGTTTGCCAATTGGATGTGCACTGTTAGTCACTACCTCGGAATCAAATAAATCTGCCGTACTTTCAGTACATTGTTCATTTTCGTTAGAAAAATTTATCTGTTCACAATTCAAATTTTGCAAACCGGGTGTGTTAAACTGGGCAGCGTTCATTGTAACAGAATGTCCCGTGTCGTGAATTGTCGTTAAATTAACAGAGGACACAATCGAATTTATTTGTTCATCATTAGGATCAAAATCATTACTAGTGGTCGGTATGCACTGATTGTCTGTAAATGGAGGACTATCGCTATTACACTGAGTGTTGCAAGTATTATCGGTCAAGCTATTCCAGTCGGCTATTTCACTCATTGTACATCACGATGTACTGTTAACAGTTTTTCGCGGCATTTTTCACAAATTAAAATTAAGCACAAATGAAACAAGGACAATGCAAAAATGCAACAAACACAATTACAAGAAAGAGCAACAAATTGCCGATGATCTGTGAAAGAAAAAGTGACAAATTAGTAAATGCGTTGTGCCAGATGCTAACTACATTTAAATGAATAAGAGCAGATATATGACTACTTCTCAGAAGATTCCCAAAGTCTTGGCAGGGTCGCCAAGTGTAACCTCCCCACAGAAATATTTAAAATAAATATGAACCATGTGTAACCTCCCCACAAAATTAATATTTAAATGAATTTTTAAATATTGTAACCTCTGAACAAAATTGGTTCCCATTTATTATCTATGTGCAGAAATGCATTCACATTTGATGTACCCACAAAATTCTTTTCTCATTTAATGTTAAGTTCGAAACAGAAAAATTCCAAAAACCCCGAAATAAAAAATATTCAGTAACCTGGTAAATTTTATGACGACAGCAGCGCTGCGCCACGGCCCTGTACTCTGAATAAAAAGCAAAAATTCTTACCTCAATAAAAACTGCGAATAAATCTGCGCTTACCTAAAAAAATTTCGGCACAGCTCCGTGCAATGCTGGCCTATGCTTTGTGACTCGTGAAAGGAATTATCATGCATTGAAAAAAAATCTTGAAATCGAAATGAATGCTTCTTTTTTTTTAAAAAAAATTACTTTATATTATAAAAATTATTATTGGGGCATTTTTAAAAGAAATTGAATGACAGTTAACATACATTACTAGATAAGCGCAAGGCTGCTTCTTTACCTTCTACAATAATACTCGTCCTCCAGAGTTCTGACCAGAGGAGACTGCCGACAAGGGCAAACACGCGCCGGCTACTGCCGACTAGTGCCGACTCAAGCAGACTACTCAAGACTACTTCTCAAGACTAATGCCGACTACTGTCGACTACTGCAGCCTCACGCAGACTAGCGACAATCAACAACTACATACTGCTCTCTGGTCAGAGACTCTCCTAAGTCTTGCCTGTTGCAGGCAGCGCATATAGCGCATATCTCTTACACACACATTTTTGTCTTCCACAAAAATTAAAGACAAATAGTGTCTGCCATGAGGCCATACCCTTACTGTGTATGAAAAATGAGATTCGTCCGATTTTCTGCGAGCAAATATGTTGCCATTGTTTCTCATCGGAGTAATAACAGGTGAAGGGGCCCGCGTGGTGTATTGCCAGCTATCCATATTGCTAAGTTAGCGATTGATTAAGCGGTCGCATATCGTCGTGAAACAAGGAATTTACCGTCGGCACACACTGTATCGATATTAATACTGCAATTATACTCCACAGCCAGGGTATGAGATGTGGCCGAGGATATTTTTTGTACTTTCCCCTTCGTCTTCTAGTCGCGCGTGGTCACGGCGAGAAAGAATGTTGCGGAGACCTTGTGAGCTCCAGTCTCTCTAAACTGACCTTCATGCTCTTTTCGCGAAATATGGTTATGAGGAAACAGTATAATGGTTGACTATTCTAATAATGTACACTCTCGCAACTCTAACTGTAAGTGACACCGTGGTGCAGAATGTATCTCTCGCTGCGTTTGCCCTTGTGTGGCTGAGCATCTAGCTGACGCTTTCACACTTACTAAACGAACCTGTAAGTAAACGCCCTACTCTTCTTTGGATCTTCTTTATTTCCTGTCAGTCTTGCATCAAGCAGCTGCCAGAACGATAATTCTAAATCCTGTCGAAGCAGATGTTTTTAAGGTGCCATCTTCATGGAGAGACTGTACGTCCTCTAAATTTTTCCAGTGACTCTCAGTCTGGCGTATGCCTTTCGTGCAATTGGATTTTTGTTATTGTTAAGTATTCAAATCAATTCGTGCGCACGGTAAACGGCATTTTAATTGCGGTATCTTTAGTAGGGTACCCACGCGGTCTTACGCGCCTAGCCACGGTCCGCACGGTTTCCCCCGTCGGAGGTTCGAGTCCTCGCGCGGGCATGTGTGTGTGTGTGTGTGTGTGTGTGTGTGTGTGTGTGTGTGTGTGTGTGTGTTGTCCTTAGCGTAAGTTAGCTTAAGATATATTAAGTAGTGTGTGAGCCTAGGGACCGATGACCTCAGCAGTTTGCTCCCAAAGGAACTTAGCACAAACTTCCAATTTTCCAATAACTTCCCTAGTTCTTGTTTACCAATCACGTACTCTTTCTGTCTGTTCATGCGAAGTATGGTTCAGTTGTTCAGGTAATGAGCCAACTGCCAATCGCTGGACGAATCGTCGGTACACAGCAGGTCTTACTACAATTTTCTAGCGGTGTGACTTCTGTGTGTAAAACAGCATTACATATTGTGTGTTTTACTGATAAGATCTCTTCATTCTGATAGCAAGCCAGTCTGTTATTGTGCCCAAATATTGTTCACTAAGCGCCAGCGCGGAAATCAAGGTTTCAACCTGCAGGCCCGTACCTACGGCTTTAAGAACGTCGTAGACTAACAGTTCGAGCTAGGCTTCACGCAATCGTTAATTTGGAATCCATCTTGATTCTTGCAAGGAGAATTTTAGTCTCCAGAAAGGTCGAAATACGCAATCCAGAATGAGATTACACTCTGCAGCGGAGTGTGCACTGATACGAAACTTCCTGGAAGATTAAAACTGTGTGACAGACCAAGACTCCAACTCGGGACGTAATATACACTCCTGGAAATGGAAAAAAGAACACATTGACACCGGTGTGTCAGACCCACCATACTTGCTCCGGACACTGCGAGAGGGCTGTACAAGCAATGATCACACGCACGGCACAGCGGACACACCAGGAACCGCGGTGTTGGCCGTCGAATGGCGCTAGCTGCGCAGCATTTGTGCACCGCCGCCGTCAGTGTCAGCCAGTTTGCCCTGGCATACGGAGCTCCATCGCAGTCTTTAACACTGGTAGCATGCCGCGACAGCGTGGACGTGAACCGTATGTGCAGTTGACGGACTTTGAGCGAGGGCGTATAGTGGGCATGCGGGAGGCCGGGTGGACGTACCGCCGAATTGCTCAACACGTGGGGCGTGAGGTCTCCACAGTACATCGATGTTGTCGCCAGTGGTCGGCGGAAGGTGCACGTGCCCGTCGACCTGGGACCGGACCGCAGCGACGCACGGATGCACGCCAAGACCGTAGGATCCTACGCAGTGCCGTAGGGGACCGCACCGCCACTTCCCAGCAAATTAGGGACACTGTTGCTCCTGGGGTATCGGCGAGGACCATTCGCAACCGTCTCCATGAAGCTGGGCTACGGTCCCGCACACCGTTAGGCCGTCTTCCGCTCACGCCCCAACATCGTGCAGCCCGCCTCCAGTGGTGTCGCGACAGGCGTGAATGGAGGGACGAATGGAGACGTGTCGTCTTCAGCGATGTGAGTCGCTTCTGCCTTGGTGCCAATGATGGTCGTATGCGTGTTTGGCGCCGTGCAGGTGAGCGCCACAATCAGGACTGCATACGACCGAGGCACACAGGGCCAACACCCGGCATCATGGTGTGGGGAGCGATCTCCTACACTGGCCGTACACCACTGGTGATCGTCGAGGGGACACTGAATAGTGCACGGTACATCCAAAACGTCATCGAACCCATCGTTCTACCATTCCTAGACTGGCAAGGGAACTTGCTGTTCCAACAGGACAATGCACGTCCGCATGTATCCCGTGCCACCCAACGTGCTCTAGAAGGTGTAAGTCAACTACCATGGCCAGCAAGATCTCCGCATTTGTCCCCCATTGAGCATGTTTGGGACTGGATGAAGCGTCGTCTCACGCGGTCTGCACGTCCAGCACGAACGCTGGTCCAACTGAGGCGCCAGGTGGAAATGGCATGGCAAGCCGTTCCACAGGACTACATCCAGCATCTCTACGATCGTCTCCATGGGAGAATAGCAGCCTGCATTGCTGCGAAAGGTGGATATACACTGTACTAGTGCCGACATTGTGCATGCTCTGTTGCCTGTGTCTATGTGCCTGTGGTTCTGTCAGTGTGATCATGTGATCTATCTGACCCCAGGAATGTGTCAATAAAGTTTCCCCTTCCTGGGACAATGAATTCACGGTGTTCTTATTTCAATTTCCAGGAGTGTATTATTGCAAAGGTCCCGTGTTAGAGTCTCGGTCCTGTATACAGTTTTCATCTGCCAAGAAGTTTCATAATACGCAATCTTAAAACGTGATCAGACATTCTATTAGAGATGAACGTCAGCGATATAGGACTACAATTGTTTTCGCCTGTTTGATGACATTGAAAACGGGAATGACTGAACATTCTGATTTGAAATGCAACTCTTCTGCAACGACCTTATGGTAGAAGAGAAATCATTCCGGTCCTCATATTAATTATATACGAAGATGGTATCTGTTCTTTCGCACATGTCCGAAAGAACAGGTACCATCGGTAACCTCGCAGCTCGTTAGAATGAAATTACAATGGAATGAACACCCTTAGCTGCTTACAGGCGTTGACATACGTTAACGGGGACAGATGAAAATGATACCATCCTAGTGTATATATACACTGCTGGCCACCGTAAATGCAACACCAGGAAAGACAAGAGGTAGCACAACAAAATTTATTTTGTAGATAACATGTTGACCAAGTATCAAATGATTACGATTACAGACGTCTGTGACATGTGGTTCCTGCCAGAATCAGTGGCCAGAGTAGCCGCCATTGTTGGAGATCACCGCTGCCACACGTCTCGGCATTGAGTCAAAGAGACGTTGGATGTGTTCCTGGGGTACAGCAGCCCAAGCAGCTGCCACACGTTGCCAAAGATCATCTGGTGTGGCAGCTGGGGATGTAATCTGGGTCACTCGTTGAGCAACCATGGACCACATGTTTTCTATCGGCGAAAGATCCGGAGAGCGAGCCGGCCAGGGAAGCAATTCAATCTGGTTATTGACGAAGAACCTTTGGACAATGCGTGCCACGTGTGGTCGCGCATTATCCTGTTGAAATATGGCTGTGGCCGAGCCCTGAAGGTAAGGAAAGACAACTGGCTCAAGCATCTCGGATATGTAGCGCCGGCTTTTTAAAGTACCGGCAATGCGTACTAGAGGCGTGCGAGAATAATATCCAATACCGCCCCATACCATAATACCCGGTGCAAGACCAGTGTGGCGGTGCATAATGCAGCTGTCCAGCATCCTCTCTCCACGGTGTCTCCACACTCGAATCCGACCATCGTGGTGCTGCAGACAGAAGCGTGCCTCGTCAGTAAAGACAACGTCATTCCATTCTGCCGTCCACATCCGTCTGTCATCAGACCATTGGCGACGGAGACGTCTGCGGTTCTGCGTCAATGGTAGACGAAGCAATGGACGTCTTGCGGACAGACCACTCTGCTGTTAACGGCGTCGAATGGTACGCGCAGACACTGGATGTGTGCTGTGCTATGGTTCGGGATGTCACTGAGCGATCCGTCACTGCCATGCGCACAATTTGCCTATCAGCACGTGCCGTGGTGCACCGAGGTGAATGCGATCTACCACGTCGGCCCGTCGTACCCTCCTGCATCCAACGGTCACATATCCGCATTACAGTTGTTTGGTTTCGTCCAACACGACTAGCGATTTCTCTGTATGATAATCCACAATCTCGGTAAGCCACTATCCTTCCTCTGTCGAACTCGGATACTTGATCAAAAGATGTTCGCTGTTGTCTACGAGGCATAACTGATCGTCTTGTGAAACAACCACAAGGTAAACACACGTGCCGAACGTACACTCGTCGAAATCGCCAAGCCTTAAATGGCGCTATGAGGTGGCGCCACAGGCGCGCGTGATATGCGTCTGCGCTGAAATTCTAATCAGTTGCATGTCTCATCGCTGCAAACTCATGGTGTAAATTTCACTTGATTCGGATGCTTCTTTCAGGGTGTTGCATTTACGGTGGCCAGCAGTGTAGTTAAGGCTCACCGGCCACTTGACCATCTTCTTCTTCTGTGCGAATGCAGAAACAGTGCCCGAACTCTTATGGAACGCCGCGAGTAATGAGTATAATGGGCGGGGGCACTACGAATGTAGTGCGGGACAATACGTTGAGAATGTGGGTTTCGCGGGAGGCGTGTCAGAAATAAATCCCTGCAGTCGCGCTATCCTCTTTGTCCTCGGTGGCTCAGATGGATAGAGCGTCTGCCATGTAAGCAGGAGATCCCGGGTTCGAGTCCCGGTCGGAGCACACATTTTCATCTGTCCCCGTTGACGTGTGTCAACGCCTGTAAGCAGCTAAGGGTGTTCATTTCATTGTAATTTCACTCATATTAATTGCCTCACGTAAAATTCGCCTTCCTATCGCAAGGAGAAGAAGCAACGGTTGGTATAGGCATTTACACTGAGGCGCCAAAGAAACTGGTATAGGCATGCGTGTTCAAATACAGAGATATGTAAACAGGCAGAATACGGCGCTGCGGTCGGCAACGCCTATGTAAGACAAGTGTCTGCCGCAGTTATTAAATCGGTTATTGCTGTTACAATAGCTGGTTACCAAGATTTAAGTGAGTTTGAATATGGTGTTATAGTCGGCGCACGAGTCATGGGACACGGCATTTCCGAGGTAGCCATGGAGTGTGGATATTCCCATACGACCTTTTTCGGGGGTACCTTGAATATCATGGATCCGACATGAACCAACGGTGACTGAAGACAATCATTCAGCGTGACAGAAGTGCAACCTTTCCGCAAATTGCTGTAGATTTCAATACTGCGTCATCTACAAGTGTCAGCGTGCGAACCATTCGACGAAACATCATCGATATAGGCTTTAGGATCCGAAGGTCCGCTCTTGTACCCTTTATGACTGCACGAAACAAAGCCTTACGCCTCGTCTGACCCCATCAACACCAACATTGGACAGTGGGCGACTGGAAACATGTCACCTGGTCGGACGAGTCTCGTTTCAAATTCTATCGAGCGGGTTTATGTGTACGAATATGGAGACAACCTCATGAATCCATGGAACCTGGAGCTGGTGGAGGCCCTCTAATAGCGTGCAGATGGAGTGATGTAGGACCCCTGATACGTCTAGATACGACTTTGACAGGTGACACGTACGTAAGTATTCTGTCTGATCACCTGCATCCATTCATGTCCATGTGCATTCCGACTTACTGCGACAATTCCAGCAGGACAATGTGACAGCCCAAACGTCCAGAATTGTTAGAGAGTGGCTCCAGGAACACTCTACTGAGTTTAAACACCTCCGCGGGCCACGAAAATCCCCAGAAACGAACATTATTGAGAATATCTGGGATGCCTTGCAACGTGCTTTTCAGAAGAGGTCTCCATCCCCTCGTACTCTTACGGATCTATGGACAGCCCTCCAGGATTCATGGTGTCAATTCCCTCCAGCAGTACTTCAGACATTAGTCGAGTCCATGCCACGACATGCTGCGGTACTTCTGCCTGCCCTACACGATATTAGGCTGTTGTAACAGTTTCTTTGGCTCTTCAGCGTAGTTAGCACCGTAACCTACATAGTATTATAAGAGTATTACGTGTAGGCTCGGGAAAAATGCTGGCTACACACAGTGAACTTTTCGTAAAGTTTTTCTACCTTGCGGGTTTTTCAGTGAGACGTTAGGTCTGAAGGTACGAGTTTATGTGAGATACGTTTCGACTTCCAGGAATGAATTTGCACTGGAAAGGATGTATGAGTTTAAAACAAATTGAACGACAGAGAAACGCAGGCTCACTTAATATATATTTCAGAGCATATACACTGTAGCAGGAATATTTAGATGAAAATATTAGGTGAGGATAAGCAGAAGTGCAGGTAGAATACTTCTGTAGAACAGTCAAGACTAAATCTTCAGTACATAGTTCATCATAATTGTTTCAAGTACTTGTTAAAATCAAAACAGGTACGCCCATGTTCGGAACTGCTTGAGGCTCGAGATTAACTGCTGAACTTTGGTCAGTTCCTCGTATGATCGATAAAGTCTGTCTAAAACTTCGCTCACATTTAAGATGAATGAACAATATTTCTTGAGTATCCAGGTCTACGTTTTTCTTTGGTGCACTCATATTCTTGACTGACAGCATATGATTTTTGAGTGATGAGGTGAATGCAACTATACGTTATACACAGTGCTAGTTCGTGTAACAGAAACTCAGGAGCTAGAAAGAAGAAAATAGATTTATTGAATTTAATACACTGAACGGAAACTATCAGAGACAAATATCCTCGTGGCACCTACACGCCTAGGCTTTATGAACTACTGCTTATTCCACTTCACGCAATGTTTTGCAAAAACAGCAACGTAACATTACACGGGGACCCATAAATGTGTGGGACTTACTTCAATTTGTTCCTCAGAAAATTTGCTGAAGTGGGGTGGGGGGAGGGGGGAGGGGACAGTAACTTTTCGGTAGCTGGTTGCTGTCTGTACTTCTCCGTGGACAACTTATGATTATACAGCCAACAGAGAGAGGCGGAGCACTTCTTATGATTGCCTTCCACAAGCCGGGCGTGCACCTGTTTGTTGTCGCTTCCGTGTGAGAAACTATTTCCACTGCCGGCTGCGTCTGCACGTCTTATTTCTCCAGCCCGCTGTTACGTTCATACACACAGTTAATAATATATGAGTGCCATGGCACTCACCTGCGTACGCCGAAGTTCCACTTCAGCAAATGAAGGTAAAAATGGAGTACGAAAAGCTGTTTCTAAAACAAAGTAATGACATCAGATATGGTGAACGACACTGTTTAACTTTTGGTTGAAATGGAATCACCTACCAAATGTTCGCTGGCTAGTAACGTACGCGAATACGACAGTGCAGTTCATATAGGCTGATGACTTACCGTTAGTGACGTATCCGTAAGCTATTGCTACAACGAAAAAGAAACAACAGATGAACACATTTTTTTATCACTGTTCTACAAATAATTAATTGTGAGAATCATTACTTCTCTGTTTCATTATTGTATTCAAACATAGCACACGACAAATATTTGCTTCATTTTCTGTTCGTCACAGACAACGAAGATACCGCAAGAGTAACAACCGTCAAAGAAGATAGCATCCTCACTTAGCACCGATGTAGAAAAGAATTTGTCGATCTCTGATATTTGCTTTTCACGTAATTTGATATGATTACCTGGGAGTGCATCAGACATTGACGTAAAAGACCACACGCATTGCTACTCAACCACAGCATTATTTAAATTGGACTTTGAGGAAACACGCGGGACCGTTGAAGGAAACAAGCACAATGATCACTACCGAAAACTGATCGCACAGTCAATGTTTTCAGGGCAGTTGTGAATATACCATCAGTCCCTATTACGCGTTGACCCACAATAAGTTGATCGAAACGCTCTCACTCCGTGGTGAAATTATACTGTGATCGACTAATAAGTTGGGCCACAGGTTTTCAATTAAAACAAATAACGTGTTGGAACCAACGCCCCAAGAGAAGGAGTGGTTCCATGGACGCCCTTTATACCCCCCTCTTGAGGCCCTTTCTTATCGATTCTTAGCTGGAATGTGTCTGAAATGTTCTCCTTAGTCAACCATAAGGCAACGCGTAATTTCAACCCTGGGTGTCGAAATTTTGACCTCCATCGAATATGCTTCAAGAGAAGGGGTGAAATGGAGGTATGATGGGGGTGTAACGGCGTTTCCATCATGAGACACGTCCACGGTGGCGCTGGGAAGAATTTTGGCTAAATTTGGTGCCAATGTGAGATCATTAACCTAAGTCTCACGTCAAATGAACTTCTGAACTTTGTTTTCTTCCGTATTGTGTCACCATCTTGCTGTTTGTTTTGTCACCGAAAGCGAGATGGACGGCACAGGCAGCCACGATTTTGTACCGTTACAGACGGGTTCTAGGCATTTTTGAACCAAATTTCAAACGTTTGCTTTGCAGTGAGATATACATATTTTTCAGGTTTCAAAGAAGTGGTCCTTTAATTGTGTAGCTCAGTGTATGTCCCTTACTAAGATTTGGGTACAATTACAAATTTATAAGCCGAGTAGGGGCGAGGCGAAAATTCACAACTATGACAAGGAATTACTGTTGCAAACCACAATCTTATTTTTGTATATAGTTCCTATTTGCCAAACTCTTTCCTTAGTACTTTCCAAATGGAGTTATACAGCGAATTTCACATTCACAGTAATATTTGGTTCCTAAATAGGGGTGGTAGCCTTTTCAGTAGTTGTAGAGGCAACAGTTTAAATTATGTAAAGATCTGAGTTCCTAAAACTAGTCATCTTTGCTATATTGTGAAAAACTGAGATCTAGGGCAAAGATATTAGAGCCGTAATATTTCCACAGGATGTACAGGTCTACTTTTACTGACGATGGTGTTATATTGAGTTAAGTAATCTGGAGATGAAACAGTTTCCTTTCAGAACCCCTTGTGGGGACCACTCAGCAGGATTCTGTCATAGGGAAAAACGAATGAATGCAACATTCCATGATCAGATAAGTAGGTTAGAAAATTCAGAACGATAAATGGATGGTCTGAGGTTATATATTGTGGTAAGAAGAGAAGACCATGGGTCAGATGAATAGAGGGTCATCATCACAAAATGAAATAGGAGCGATGCACAAGTGGATCTAATAACGAAGAAGAAGGTAGGAATGAGAGTGAGCTACATTGAACAGAACGGTGAATGCATTAACCTAGCCAACAAAGATACAAAGCCAACTCTCACCGCAGTAGTAAAAAGTTTTGTGACCTTTACCAGTGTAGGTGATAAAGGATTGGTACAATGGCTGATTAGGTAAATTTCAATATTCGGATCGTTAAGGTAGACGAAAACTTTGTTATTATGGAAGCGTAGAATACAATAGAATGAAAAATAAGAAGCAGAAAAATAGCATTTCTTCACGGAAAGAGGCGAAGAAAGAAAAGGAGTATAAACGTTGTACAATTATATAAAGAGTAGAATTTAATCATTACTAACATTTGTATTAAGAATTATGAAATAATGTTGAATGTACTGCAGGTATGTATCGACGCCGTAACGTTGAATATAGATTTTATAATTTTGTGAATCTTTTATTTTGAAACCAGATTTGTAACTATAAAACTCTGTCAAAATTTACTGGTTATGAACCTCAGACTATAACGCAATAAACTGCAGAGAGGTAAGAAGCTGAAAATATGAGACCTGCATACACTGATGAATTAGAGATTACTGAGAGTTTAAAATGGAGCAGTAGGCAAATGTTGTCTGAAACATTCAGTGGAATACAAGAGGAGTCGATTGGTTAGCAGTGAAAATTTTGTATAATGAGAACAGGTGAACAACTAGGCGAAAAGATAAGGCCCTCGTTATTCACGGATTTTTTTTTTTTTTTTTTTTTTTTTTTTAGTCATCCGTCTTCTAAATGGTTTGATGGCACCTTCCCAAACCTCCCCTCTTCTGACAACCTTTTCATCTCAGAGAGCTCTTCTAACCTATATTCTCTTTTATTTGCTGGCTGTAATCCGAATTCTGTTTCTCTCTACAGCTTTTATACTCTACAGCTCCCTCTAGTACCATGGAAGTTATTCTCTGTTGTCTTAACAAATTTTTTATCACCATATCCCTTCTTATTGACAGTGTTTTCCATATATTGCTTTCGTAAACGATTCTGTTGAGGATCTCGTCATTTCGTATCTTATAAAGTCACCTATTTTTCAACTTTCTTCTACAGCATAACATCTGAAATGTTCGTTCTCTTCTGTTCCGATTTTTCTACACAGGCCATGTTTCACTTCCATACAATGTTATGCTCCAAACGTACATTGTCAGAGGTTTCTTCCTGAAATTAAAGCCTATGTTTGATAACAGTAGATCCTCTTGACCAGTAATCCCCTTTTACCTGCGCTATTCTGCTTTTTGCGTCCTTATTGCCCCGTCCATAGTGCCAAGGTGGCAAAATTTCTTACCTTTATCTGCTTCGTGATCCCCAACTCTGATGTTCATTTTCTCACTTCACATTTCTGCTACTTCTCATTACTTTCGTTTCTCTTCGATTCTCTCTCAGTCTATATTCTGTAGTCATTCGATTGTTCATTCAATTCAGCGGAACCCTTAATCCTTCTTTTTCGCTGGGGGAATAATATCGTCAGAGACTCTTATCAGTGACATTTTACACAATGAATTTTAACACCACTCCTGATCTTTTCATTTCCGTCATTGCTTCTACGATGTATCAATTGAACAATAAGGACGAAAAACTACATTCCTGTCCTACACCTTTTTAATCATAGTATCTCGTTCTTGGTCTCTCAGTCTTATTGTCCCCTCTTGCCTCGTGTATACATCGTAAATAACCCGTTTTCCTCTATAGCTTACTTTTATTTTCATCAGAATGTCGAAACATTTATCACTTCTTGACATTATCCACCGCTTTTACCTGGTCAATATATATACGGTGGTCCATTGATAGGGACCGGGCCAAACATCTCACGAAATAAGCATCACACGAAAAAACTACAAAGAACGAAACTCGTCTAGCTTGAAAGGGGAAACCATATGGTGCTATGGTGGGCCCACTAGATGGCACTGCCATAAGTCAAACCGATATCAACTGCGTTTTTCAAAATAGGAACCCCCATTTTTATGACATATTCGTGTAGTACGTAAAGAAATATGAATGTTTTAGTTGGACCACTTTTTTCGCTTTGTGATAGATGGAACTGTAATAGTCACAAACGTATAAGTACTATATTTCCATGCACCAACAATTGCATGGCGACGACTTTGAACGTCGTGTACAGTTCTGCCACCGGGCACAAGAGAAATTACGGGACGATGACAGATGTTTTGCACGCGTTCTATTTAGCGAAGAAGCGTCGTTCACCAACAGCGGTAAGGTAAACCAGCATAATATGCACTATTGGACAACGGAAAATCCACGATGGCTGCGACACGTGTAACATCAGCGACCTTGGCTGTTTAATATATGGTGCGCCATTATGGGAGGAAGGATAATTGGACCTCATTTTATCGATGGCAATCTAAATGGTGCACTGTATGCTGATTTCCTACGTAATGTTCTACCGATGTTACTACGAGATGTTTCACTGCGTGACAGAATGGCGATGTACTTCCAACGTGATGGATGTCCGGCACATAGTTCGCGTGCAGTTGAAGCGGTATTGAATGGCATATTTCATGACAGGTGGATTGGTCGTCGAAGCACCAAGAAGTGATAAGTTCACAATGTATCACATTGGAACAACAGAAATAAAATATTCAAACTTATCTACTTTCTGTATTTTAGTTTAAAAGACCTACCTGATACCAACGATTCGTCTAAAATTGTGGGCCATATGTTTGTGAATATTACAGTGCCAAAGCGAAAAACGTGGTCCAACTAAAACATTCATATTTCTTTACGTACTACACGAATATGCAATAAAAAATGGGGGTTCCTGTTTAAAGAAACGCAGTTGATCTGCTGTTGACCTATGGCAGCGCCATCTAGCGGGCCAACCATAGCGCCATCTGATTTCCCTCTTCCAGCTAGACAAGTTGCGTCGTTCTTGGTAGTTTTTTCGTTTGACGCTTATTTAGTGGTATGTCCAAAAGGACAGACACCATTTTTAATCAGCAGCCTTTATAGATTAAGAAACAAATTTCAATCACTGACATTGGCTGATTGAAAGTGGTAAAGAACGAAAATTTGTGCCGGATTGCTATTCAAAACCAGGTGGCTCACTGACTAGGCGGATGCTTTGACCACTGAACCATCAGAATACAGCGGCCATTGCAACTGCGCCAACTACCTTAGTACGCCTCCCGCAGACCTGCAGGTAAATTTTCAACTTTTCCACAAACTGTTAATGTAGTACCCCTTGCCCATTGTACTCACTACTCGCGGCATTTCACCGATTCCAATAAGAGTTCGAACCTGATATGTATCGGCACATATACGAGATGGCCAATGATCTCTTCAGTGCAGGCTCAATCTCTTACGGCAATCGCCGAAACGTCACGAGTACTGAGGATAATGGGCAAGGGGCAGGCACTACATTAGTAGTGTGTGGATAATATGTGATTTTGGATCTGATGTGACACCTGCTAGATTAGTCCTTGCAGTTATAAGGGCCACTGTGCCCGGATGGCTCAGTGGTCAGAGCATCTGCCTAGGCAGCAAGAGATACAGGTTCGAATCCCCTCTGATTTCAATCAATGTCCGCTCGAAGTCAATGTCATAATTACTTGCCTATGAATGTGCCTTGACTTTTCTTCAGTCTGGTTTCCCTTATTATCTACAATTTCAAAACTTCCTCTCTGCTGTCCTGACCTTTCTTAAAGCAGACCTCATCAAGCTGAACTTCACTTGTCTTTTCAATACTTCTGTATAGTGTTCTTCTCAGCAGCTTGGATGCATAAGATTGTAAGTTAATTGTGGGATGACGCTCGCATTTTTCGAGTTTTTCAGTCTCCAGAAATGTGTGGATGATGCTTCTTTCTGAGACACTGATGGTCTATTGCCAGTCACATGCATTATAAACAGAAACGTGAATAGTCGATTTGTTGCCATTTCCCCCAACGATTTTAGACATTCCAATACAGTGTTATCTCTACTACTTTATGTGATATTATGTCGTCCAAAACTATTTTAAATTCTGATCCTGATACTGCATAACCTATTCTTCCTTGTCCACTCCTGTTTTTTCTCCTGTCGCGTTGCAGATAATCCCTCCGCCTCACAAACCCCTTCAACGTACTCATTCCACCTGTCCGCTTTCGCTTCTGCATTTAACAGAGAAATTCCCATTGCATCCTTAATGTTACCCTTGCTTTTAATTTCACTTAAGGTGGTTCTCGCTTTCCTGTATGCTGAGGCAATTCTTTTGAGAGTCATTTCTTTTTCGATTTCCATAAATTTTCCATGTAGCCATTTCGCCTTATCTTCCCTGTACTTCATGTTTATTGCATTCCTAAGTGATTTGTATTTATGTGCTGCTCAGTTTCCTTAACAAGCTTTTACTTCCTTATTTCGTCGATCAGCTGAGGTATTTGTTCTGTTACGTATTGTCTCTGCGCTGTTACAAGTCTTGCACCTATGTTTTTCTTTTCAACTTCTGTGACTGTCACTTTTAGAAATGTCCACTCCTTTGTGACTGAGCTGCCTCTTTTGGTTTCTCTTGTCGCAATATTCACGTTCTTAGCGAATTTGGAACGCTCTTCGTCATTCCTCGGTACTTCACTATCCCACTACCCTCCACATTGACTCTTTTGGACACTTCTTTTAAATTTCAGTCTACTCTTCATCCTTGAATAACACACGAGATATTAAATTTATCTGATGAAAGAGAAAATATAAAAAACATAGCTAGCGAACACTGACTTAAAAAAATTAGAATGACAGGAGCTGTACAGAAAAACCAGTAATTCATAGGGGACAATTTCGAAGCTATAGAAATATTATCACTATACAAGATGTGGAAAAGGCCCATAGGAAAATAAAAAAAATCCTCATATGAAAACAAAACGGTGCAGACGGAAAACGAGCAATAACAAAAAATAAGAAGGCTGAAAGATGGGGGGGACTCATGTACAAGGGAAACAAACAAGAAGACAATAGGGTTGAAACGGAAGATAAATATTATATGGAAGATGTGACATTACGAGAAAGATTTGACGAGAAACAAGGCACCTGGATAGGACGACAAAAATGGTTCAGATGGCTCTGAGCACTATGGGACTTGACTTCTGAGGTCATCAGTCCCCTAGAACTTAGAACTACTTATACCTAACGAACCTAAGGACATCACACACACCCATGCCCGACGCAGGATTCGATCCTGCGACTGTAGCAGTCGCACTGTTCCAGACTGTAGCGCCTAGAACCGCTCGGCCACACTTACCGGCGATAGGACGACATTCCCTCGGAACTATTGAGATCTTCAGGAGAACCGATAATTTCAAAACTATTCCACCTGATATCTATGAGCAAAGTAACAGTGAAATACCCTCAGACTTCTAGTGGAATATAATATTTATATTCGAAACGAGGTAGATGATGATAAGTGTGGATATCAGTTTATCAAGACGTGGCAGCAAAATGTTGGAACAGTTGATCCACAGAATAGAAAAATTGGTAGAATCTGCCTTAGTTTGGGTTTCGGAGAGATGCAGAAAAACAAGAGGGAGTAGTAAACCAGCAGCTTAGAAAGCAAACTAAAAACTGGCAGTTGCAGAATTAGATAGAATTTTTGACAATGTTGACTGGAACACTCACTTTCAAATTGTGGAGGAAGCAAGGATAAGAAACGTAGCGCGAAATGTTATCTTTAACTTCTATAACACCAAACTGCAGATGTGAGCCGAAGGACACGAAAGGGATGCAGTAGTTAAGAATGGAGTGAGATAGCGTTGTAGAATATGCTGCACGTTACATGTCAGTTCCTGAACTGATAAAGCTGTTAAGGAGACCATAAAGAAATTATGGAGATCAATAAAAGTTGAAGGGGAAGACCATGTAGTTCTGCTAGAGACGGTAAAGGACTGCGTAAATCGGTTGAACTGTAAGGTTAGCGTCTGGAAACATGTGGTGAGATAGAATTAGTAGCATCATAGGTTGGGGAATGGGCGTGACTGGGTGTTTGTAGAGAGGTATAACTTTCTTATCAGAATACACAATTTATTCACAATAGAACCACAAAAAAATTAGCAACAAGTGGCACAGTTCACTATAAATGTGGAACCATAAACTAAATCTTCAAGAAATTACCAAGAATAGCAAATTTCAAGCTACATATACAGGACCAACACCAAAAACTTGAAAAATAATACAGATTCACAAATCCAAAATGACGATAAACTGTATCAATAATACCAAACACAGTAGAACTAATTTACTCTAGTGTAAGTCAAAGAATTACAATTCACAATGACGAAATAAAATTTGATAATAAAATATCAGTGCATACGGTATGAGAACCAAAATTTAATGACATTAACCCTTCGCTATCAAATAAAGATAATGCTTTGTCATGGTCTAAAGTCCCACGAAATGACACAATGAATTGAGTATTTGAATTAACAACATGTCATCACTACAACGTAATTCGAAATATATCTATATCTGACAGGTGCAAATCCTTTATTAATTAACATATATAAATATTTTTCACCTAATATTTGAGCTAGGATTCCACGAAATAATATTAGACACGAGATTCACAAACAGACCTTGCTAGACATACACAAACGCAGTAAAGGGTAGTGTTATGTCATAGCCAGCTTTCCACAAACCACTGCCCACATACGCATCTCAACACGAGTGCCTATGGTTCAAATAGTTCAAATGGCTCTGAGCACTATGCGACTTAACTTCTGAGGTCATCAGTCGCCTAGAACTTAGAACTAATTAAACCTAACCAACCTAAGTACATCACACACATCCATGCCCGAGGCAGGATTCGAACCTGCGACCGTAGCGGTCGCTCGACTCCAGACCGTAGCGCCTAGAACCGCACGGCCACTTGGCCGACGAGTGCCTATGTGTTTTCGCTAAGAGATGATCGGTCATGTAGAGGGCAGAACTAAAAACAACTTTCACTGTCTCTTGTGAAGCGCTGTACGCAGGAAATATATACAGATGAAGACTCTGCCCCAGTATGTGCTCTCCAGAAATAGCAATGAACAGAATTCCAGACATCAAGACAACACTGAGCATCTCACACATCTAGCTGTCAAGTTTGCACGCTCATTTTCAGTCACCAACGATCGCTTGGCTCCTCCTGCACCATACTATTTCGTTGTTCCACAACACACTTTTCTTGTTAGGCCTCATGACAGCAGCGCCTACCCATCCTTATTCCATACAGGGCTTCATTTACAATCTGCTGGCGGACAACTGCCGCTGATGCATGCAATAAGAATGTTATCCAGCTTCCTCACCGTTTTGAGATGAAAAGATATGGATAGGAGTGGGCGTGTTTCAATGCTGAAGATGGAATCGATGAACAACAACAGAAGAAAATCCTGTTTAGGACAGAATAACTTCTTTATTAACTTTGTTAATTTATTCATCTTAGCTGCAACACATAACGGATCAGAAGTGGCTGTGGGCAGACATGAAGACGAACACAAACATGTATTTAGTTAATCCATCCACCTCATATAGTCATCTACGTATGTCTGCGGCTTCCAAGGTGGCGAACTACTGGCACTGTGGTACGCCAACTTAGCGTTCTGACTCGACAGGGGCGGCATGGACACTGCTCGTAGCTCTGATATGGTGCAGCGTGAGGCAGCCAGCAGAATCCAATGCCTTGTACTCTGCGGTAGACCGTGGCTTCCCAATGGCACGGCGATGGCACTGTCCAGTGCCCTAGTCTGGAGCGACAGCTGGAGAGTGGGGAGGGCGGCTGGCTCGATGCTGCTTGCCCAGGTTAGGCAAACAGTTGGAAGCCCATGGGTTGCGGCAGATTCACACTGAAGTTTCTAGGGCTGCATCTGTAGACTCACAGTGATGACTGACTCAGGGAAGGCGCTGTCCGTCTGTTCTTTTGTCAGGCAACAGTGTGTCAAACTGATGAAACTTCCTTGAGAATGGTCTGCGGCCCAGGTCATCGGCATGTGCAAGTGTGACGACACAGATGTGGACATAGGATGACTGGGTGCTTGTTCCACTACATCGTCGGCCGCGGTTGCTAGCATTCCAGATACGACACTTGAATTGGCTGTGGCTTAAGGCTTGACACCATATATTGCCAGTAAGCAAGACTACATGGGCCGGCCCATGCTCTTTGCATAGAGGACCCCTCATTCATGTTGTGATGGTGTCAACCACAACTGGCTTACCTAGGGAAATTCTCTAAAAGCAGGCGGTAATACTCCTTGTCGACAACTTCTAGGAACCACCCATTCCAGTACTGAAACATAACCAGACGGTCTACCCTCGAGAGTACCCAACTCCACACACGAAGTGTTTCCTATCAGTTGCCACCCATGTCCAAGACACTATCTTCAAGTTTGTACTGCTTCATTGTCAAACGTAAGAAATCCTTAAAGCTGTAGTTCTGCCCTGATCGCCGACTCGCCGTGGCGCAATGGCCAGCTTCTTTGTGTCCTCGTGTGTGCTCTCTGCTACCGCAGGAACATATCACCAGCCCTGGCTTCAACTGCCGAGCGGCGAAATATTTTAACTGTGCTGTGAGCCATTAAATCACTGAATAGATTAGGAATCTTGATACTAAAAGATGTAAATCACTTCTGTTATTTGGTCGAACAGCAAACTGCCAAAGAAAAGATCAAATAGAGACTTTGTAAAAGAAAAATATGCTAACATCGAATGTATAGTTTCCAGTTACAATGTGGCCATTTGCCAAAAGCCTTAGTTTTTGGCAAAACGGACTGCTGGCTGTAGTTAAGAGAGAGAGAGTCGAGAGGTTCTGAAATGTATCGAAGGGGATGTGAAGCCATGCCGTCTGCACTAGATTCCTTGGCTAAGAATCCAGCCAGAGAATAGTCCGATGGGAGTGCCCCCACAGATTCTCTAATGTGCTTAGATCTCATAAGTTTAGTGGCCAGGGGCGTGAGATAAACTCATCCAGATGCTCTTCGAATCACTTATGTGCACTGTATGCTTTGTGACATATTGCATTGTCCTGCTAATTGATGTCATCGTGCTGAGGAGAAACAAACTGAATGGGGGGCTGACACACTCCCCAAGAATAGATACGTACTTGTGTTCATCCAGTCACGAGATCACCCAGAGAACGCAAAGAAAACTTTCTGCACGCCATAATTCTAACTTGACCCGTTCCTAGGAGAGTGTTTGCTTTCACTGCGATGGAGCATAAAACATGATTCTCCTGAAAAGGCCACCTGTCGCCAGTCTTTGTCGGTAATGAACAGCAGTCAGCGTGGTTGCATGAATCAGACACCTTCCTCTGTACATGAATGCACTTCACCTCATTACTTCCCTCTTTCCCCCTCCTCAAATCTCCCTTCCCTAAAACTCGCTATACTAGTAAACATCTACTTTACACACCAAGATATTAATGTACATCTGCACAAACCCTCATTACTATTGCCAATCTTTCCCATATTTTGTCATTATTATTAGATTTTTTTTACTGTCATTATTATTGCTTTTATCATAATCCGTATGTATATCGCCTGTTGTACAAATACTGCCAGCATTTACTTTATTAGGTCTTAGTCATGTTTATCATTATTATTTGATTTTTTTACTGTTATTATTATTGCTTTTATCATAATCTGTATGTATAGCACCTGTTGTAAAAATACTGCCGCATTTACTGTATTAGGTCTTAGTCACTACTCTTCATTCATATTGTCACTAGAGTGAGCTAAATTTCTCATTTAAACTATGGTCATGATGTGTGAAATGCTGCATGTGTGGAACACTGGTCCGATGTAAGAGAGGGCCTGATAGTCCTAATCTGATCAGGTTAAATAAATAAATACGCAGCAATGTTCGTCGAAAAGTCCTTGAGGAGACACTGTTTTTAGCGCGTTAGTTAATCTGAGGGGTCAGAGGCTCAACAATTGCACGTCTATTCGCCCGTAGATACTTCCACAGCCAATATGAAACGTCCTGACAAACTGTGTGCCAGACCGAGACTCAAACTCGGGACCTTTGCCTTTCACGGGCAAGTGTTCTACCAACTGAGCTACCCAAGCACGACTCACGACCAGTCCTCATAGCTTCAATTCTTCCAGTACGTCGTCTCCTACCTTCCAAACATCACAGAAGCTCTTCTGCTAACCTTGCAGAACTAGCACTCCTGGAAGAAAGGATATGGCAGAGACATGTTTTAGCCACAGCCTAGGGAATGTTCCTTGAATGAGATTTTCACTCTGCAGCGGAGTGTGCGCTGATATGAAACTTCCTGGCAGATTCGCACTTGCCCGCAAATGGCAAAGGTCTCGAGTTCGAGTCTCGGGCCGGTACACAGTTTTAATCTATCAGGAAGTTTCACATCAGCGCACACTCAGCTGCCGAGTGAAAATCTCGTTCTGGACTTCCACAGCCGTCGATTCCTGTTGTCGTCTATGGCCCGTGGTGTACCACAGTTGCATCGGCGCTGGCTTCTAATAGCACCATTTTGCCATGCAAGTTACACCTTACCCACAATGACACGGAAACATATAACAATCTTAGCCGTTTTGCAAATGGCTCCACCCTTGTCACGAAAGCCAATGATCATGCCATTTTGGACTTCAGATGAATAACTCCGTTACCCCATTATGAAGACGTCTGCACTGCTTGCCGCGTCACTCTGACACACTTTATATACCCTCCCCTGCTAATGATGCCATGTGCTGTCCGTGTGTGGTTACTGCACTCCCTGTTATGCGCTCATATGTAGCACACCGCGCCCAGTACACGTCCACCGCGGCGCTCGGGGCCCACAGTACCAAACTGAAGTGTCCTGCTGTTATTTGTCTATTTCCCTACCCAGGCAGTCGTCCTCAGTGCTGTCTGGTGTCATTTTCGCATGACATAGGTTTCAGAGCAACTAGTCCGACCGGCGGTTTCAAAACGTTTTTTTAAAAGTTTTTAAAACTTTTTATGAATTTGTCTGTTTTTATGTGTGTTGCAGCATGTGAAAATTATCTCCCGCTCTTGTTATTGAAACGGTACGGTAGTTTACTCTCCACAAGTAGCAGGTTTCGCTGCTCGCTCGCACCGGGAAGTACAAACAGAGACGGCTCCGCCGCCAAATTTATTGCACGACGCGGCCGGCCGCGGGTGCAACAGAACCCATGAGGACGGGTAGAAAGAAATGTGTCAGGCTTAATAATACGTATTTATATGTGTCATGTATTATGCATTTCTTGTATGTGAATGTGAATCTGCACGTGAACTTTCCTAATCCTCCTCACACCTTTCCATAAAGCGTAGCCAAATCTTAATTGGGAAGTAGTTCTGTAGTATAGTAGTGCCAACCTTACTCCTGGGTAGGGGATCAGAGAGACAGCACAGGCAGGTAAAAGTCAAAGACGGTAGAGTGTCACAAGATTTGGGGTCAAGAGGTTGGTCACGGCCAAGTGGTTCGACTATCTCCTCCACCGGGGCCGAGGAAGACCTCCGGGTGCCCGCGATATTCTGAGAGTGTTACAGAAGACGGGTAAGTGAGCAGACGTACCCTCAGTGCGTCTGACTCGATGTTCACGCGTGGAAGAGAGGTATTTGAATATTTGCTCTAATTCTTTTATTTATAGCTTCGGATTGTGTAAGGAAATGAATGTTCTCGTTTAATTTGGGAAATTTGACCTCCTGTGTTAATGTATCTGGTCCCCAGTTTGCCCATTATCCTCCTAACAGAGTGGATGTCCCACGTAAAACATTGGGAGACTTCGGTGGTATACATTTGGCCAACGCAATTCCGTCTTGCCCGTAGAAATGTGCTTGCAGATTAGTATATAATATACCGGAACTATAAGTTGTAAAATTGTAATATCTGTAAATTGGAACAAGTCGAGTGATAATGCTTAAAATAAACGGATAATCAGTTGCTATCAATATTTAACATACCCTAAAAATCACAAAGGAGTCAAGTTAAAGGAATTCATTTTAAATAAAGATATAGAATGCAGTAACCCACACACCAGTGTGTGAGCCCTCCAGCCCTTTGCCAAGTATCGTACAGAATAGGGCACGATCTCTCGGTAGCGCTCTCAAGCTCCCTTCCCCAGTTATCGGTTGCGCAATTTTCATTCAGGGCTTGACGACATCAACTTTCATCTGGAGTCCCTAGGCAACGAGGTTTAACGGCAATCTTTCATTATTTCCAGTACGACACCTGAACATGGGCTTATAAGAGCCCGAAACCAGCAGTGTAATAATATATGAAATTTACAACTGAAGCAGTATTTTCAACCTCTATAAAGTAAAAGCTACCGATTCCTGACAGGAACACAGAGGAACACGTTCTGGATAAGTTAGAACGTCGACCGTTCCGGACTCCAGCGTCCAACATCACTACCTTGTCTGGTTTCGGCTCTTTAGGAAGGTTGCTTACAGACACTCAGATACTCAATGGAAGAGTATTCCTTGCAGAGTTAAAGCGAAGGATTGACATACACCATATTGAGTGGGTGTGTGTGTGTGTTTGTTTGTTATTATACTACAGATCAATGAAGCTAGAACATAATACAGGGATATTACAAATGATTGAAGCGATTTCACAGCTCTACAATAACTTTATTATTTCAGATTTTTTCACAATGCTTTGCACACACATACAAAAACGCAAAAAGTTTTTTTTAGGCATTCACAAATGTTCGATATGTGCCCCTTTAGTGATTCGGCAGACATCAAGCCGATAATCAAGTTCCTCCCACACTCGGCGCAGCTGTCCCCATCAATGAGTTCGAAAGCATCGTTGATGCGAGCTCGCAGTTCTGGCACGTTTCTTGGTAGAGGAGGTTTAAACACTGAATCTTTCACATAACCCCACAGAAAGAAATCGCATGGGGTTAAGTCGGGAGAGCATGGAGGCCATGACATGAATTGCTGATCATGATCTCCACCACGACCGATCCATCGGTTTTCCAATCTCCTGTTTAAGAAATGTCGAACATCATGATGGAAGTACGGTGGAGCACCATCCTGTTGAAAGATGAAGTCGGCGCTGTCGGTCTCCAGTTGTGGCATGAGCCAATTTTCCAGCATGTCCAGATACACGTGTCCTGTAAGGTTTTTTTCGCAGAAGAAAAAGGGGCCGTAAACTTTAAACCGTGAGATTGCACAAAACACGTTAACTTTCGGTGAATTGCGAATTTGCTGCACGAATGCACTGAACGCATCCTCTTCCATGAGCTGTTGCAACCGCGCCGAAAATTCAAATCGTTTGACTTTGTCATCGGGTGTCAGGGCTTGTAGCAATTGTAAACGGTAAGGCTTCTGCTTTAGCCTTTTCCGTAAGATTTTCCAAACCGTCGGCTGTGGTACGTTTAGCTCCCTGATTGCTTTATTCGTCGACTTCCGCGGGCTACGCGTGAACTTGCCCGCACGCGTTCAACCGTTTCTTCGCTCACTGCAGGCCGACCCGTTGATTTCCCCTTACAGAGGCATCCAGAAGTTTTAAACTGCGCATACCATCGCCGAATGGAGTTAGCAGTTGGTGGATCTTTGTTGAACTTCGGCCTGAAGTGTCGTTGCACTTTTATGACTGACTGATTTGAGTGCATTTCAAGCACGACATACGCTTTCTCGGCTCCTGTCGCCATTTTGTCTCACTGCTCTCTCGAGCGCTCTGACGGCAGAAACCTGAAGTGCGGCTTCAGCTGAACAAAACTTTATGAGTTTTTCTATGTATCTGTAGTGTGTCGTGACTATATGTCAATGAATGGAGCTACAGTGAATTTATGAAATCGCTTCAATCATTTGTAATAGCCCTGTATAGGAGGGATACAAATGTCATCAAATTGCGATTGTATATGAAAATAATTAGCATTTAGAGCAACCACAGAAAAGATGTATTAATAAACCGATCTACATTCTACACAATTCACGCCAGATAAAGGGGTCAATATGAGTATTCTACAAGTTTTCTCAAGGAAATGTTTAGAGAAGATACAATTAAAGAACGGTTGCGTGATTTCAGTGGCAGTTGTCTCAGTCAACCGAACTCTACGAATGAGTTAATGCCGAGGTGATAATTTCAAATACAGAATGAAAATGCTTTTGGTTAATAAGAGTGACAGGAGATAAACAGCAGAGCATCTGAGTACTCATCATCAACAACTGACATACCTCTGTAGTGACTTTCAAAACTATTTCAAGTAGTAAATGTTCTTCCGAAAAATGTTTCAGTGCAAACGATGGAGTTTCTGAGAGAAACTTATGAGAGGTTTGGGATTTATAAGAGCTGCCAGCCGAGGAATTTTTCATCTGTTACCTCTTGAAGGATGAGCGTGCACTTCTCTTATTGTGATTCTATAACCAAATGTCTAACAGACGGATACTGGGCTGTTTGGGGCAGATGATAATGAGGCAGCGAAGGACTGATGCAACGGCCAGCCGCGGTGGCCTAGCGGTTCTAGGCGCTCAGTCCGGAGCCGCGCGACTGCTACGGTCGCAGGTTCGAATCCTTCCTCGGGCGTGGATGTGTGTGATGTCCTTAGGTTAGTTAGGTTTAAGTAGTTCTAAGTTATAGGGGACTGATGACCAGAGATGTTAAGTCCCATAGTGCTCAGAGCCCTTTTTTTGACTGATGTAACGGCCGCTTCCTTGGGGCTCTCCCACTAATGTCCGTCAGAACTGGGCCTTGAACACACGACATGGAGAAAGCGGCTGCTAGGACTTTTGTGTAGGCGCCGGACACCTGCAAATTCCCAATTAGCACAATGTGACCAGACGAACCTGTGATTGTAAATACACAAACCCCTCACTGTTTCCACCAGCACAGGAATCAGGCAACATAGACGGTTCGCAGGAAGATGAAGAAGTACATGCTGGTGGTGTGAGGAATTTAGGAGAAACGTTGTTCCGGTGTACAGCAGTATAGGGTGATAACATTTGGGAATGTCGTCCACAAAACACCACGAACTGTGTCGTCATAACGGTGTTGGTTTCTTTCCAAGCCGATGCTAAAGGAACAGAACACATTTTATTCTTTTATATTCCCACGTTGGCCAAATGCGCGTGCATGAAGAACACACCTTGTCGTTGGTGGATGGACCGTGACGTCTATCTTACTTCCTACTTTTTGAACAGAGAAAATCGATGAAGAAGTGGATCCGTAACATGTCGTTAGCATTGTACTGCGAGGAGAGATTTGCACCCTACCAGCACATCCACGATCGACATTTACAAGTAGCGGAGGAAGTCTTGCAGATAACTTTCTTATGCACTGAAAGTGACCTTTCCTTCGCTGTTGTCCTGTGTCACGTTCCTCTTAAATATGATGTGCAGCTTTTTCGGCTAGTGGGCTGAGCCCTGGCACAAATCACAAACAAAAATTTTCGGCACGGTAAAGATATAATTATTTTTTGGTGCAAACTGTCAGCATATTCAGAGATCCAGAGAATTTCACATATTTACGCATTCAAGTTGGCACTTTATCATGACACACCGAGTGAGGTGGCGCAGTGGTTAGCACACTGGACTCGCATTCGAGAGGACGACGGTTCAATCCCGCGTCCAACCATCCTGATTTAGGTTTTCCGTGACTTCCCTAAATGGCTCCAGGCAAATGCCGGGATGGTTCCTGTGGTGTCACCGCCAGACACCACTCTTGCTAGGTGGTAGCCTTTAAATCGGCCGCGGTCCGTTAGTGTACGTCTGACCCGCGTGTCGCCACTGTCAGTGATTGCAGACCGAGCGCCGCCACACGGTAGGTCTAGAGAGACTTCCTAGCACTCGCCCCAGTTGTACAGCCGACTTTGCTAGCGATGGTTCACTGACAAATTACGCTCTCCTTTGCCGAGACGATAGTTAGCATAGCCTTCAGCTACGTCATTTGCTACGACCTAGCAAGGCGCCATTATCAATTGCTATTTATCTTGTGATGCATGTACTGTCAGACCGATGTTCACCAATCATGGATTGAAGTTAAGTATTCCAGCAGCTACGTACTTTTCTTGCTAGTATACCTCCTTTAACTGTTCCAGACCTCACGCCAGCCTGCGTGAGCTTAAACGCGTGCCTTTCGGCTTCCTCTCATAGTGGATTGGCTGTCTTGCCAAATCACAACAGTACCATTGAAAGGGCACGGCCGACTTCCTTCCCTAATCCGATGAGACCGATGACTTCGCTGTTTGGTCTCTTCCCCCAAAACAACCCAACCCAACTTTATCATGACTTATTTAGCAACAGCGACTTTTAAATCGAAAAACCTTTCCAGGACTGCCCCTTGACTTAACCACCGTACTTTGCAGTAATACATGAGGCCTCCATACTATCTGTTCAGCTCCATCGAAAACGATTGCAACTAGCAGTATATAATAAAGCAGCCAACCAGAAATTTTACTATCCTTACCACCAAGTGCTGCATGCCTACAACTTTATCACAACAATAATCCCGTCTGTCGATCGTTGCTGTGTTTTGCTCTTTCATTGTCAACTAAATCTTTAAATACTTTGTGCATGAAATCGTATTGTCATATGATAGCAAATTTGCAGTACCCACCATTTATGTGATGCATAATGTATAGTTAGAATTCTCATCCCTCTCTTCTGCCATTGCCATTTATTTTTATAAGCTTGTGACGATAGATCTCTAGACTGCCTCTTTTTGTGCAAACATCCGCCGGTCCTGTGTACGTTCCTCATACCAAGGACAAATAGCGAAGAGTAGAAACCGCTGACACCAAGATTCTGCCAAACTGAAGAGAGTTGTGCCGACGGAAAAATGGCATATAGCAGTACTGTTAGGTACCTCTTCTGGATCTTATAGTATTCACAACTTGTTTCTTTATTATTATTTCATCCCCCCACGCCATGTGTTGGGCGAGGACGGTGGCGGGGGGGGGGGGGGGTTGCGGAGGGAAGGCTGTCAGCAGTACTAGCAACTCGCTCTTTAGGCTATTTGTAGATGAAAAATAAACAATAAACATGTAGGAGACATATTTACATTGAATTTGAAAGGTTTTAGAGGGCTAGGAGGAAGTTGTTATATATATGAGACATATTACTTCTTGCACCGGTAGTTAAAACAGTAATATCAAACGGTAAAACCGATCACAATAGCCACACATTTAAAAACAATTGCAATCAATGACTTTTAAAGAAATATTTCTCTGTCGCTAAGAACCGAAAGGGCCACCATGGGATAGAGAGGCTGTTTTTGAAGGGGAAAATGTGGACAAGTGAGGGAGATAGGAACGTGGTGATACAAGGGTAAAGGACTAATGCATAGCAGCGGTGGGTAGGAATGGCTGTTGGGACGGAAGAAGGGCTGGAGTAGACAATGAATTGGTGACGCTAATTGTTTCAGGGAAAAAGGGAAGGGTGAGGAAGGGAAGAAAGATAGGGAATAAAACGGGGGTAAGGAAATGCAGGGACAGGAGGCGGAGGAAGCTCTACTGAAGTAGAATGGGTGTTGTGGAATTATAGCTCGTAGAATGGGTAAATGTCGATACAGAGTTCGTGATCTGGGAATGGGTGATGAAGTTTCTTAGGGAGAGGAAGCAGAAGCATAAGAGGACGGCAAAGTATCGAGGAAATGAGAGGATTATTAGAGTTTGCGCATGGTGTAGATTGTTCGGAGGTGTTTGTGAGATAGGAGAGGCGGAAAGTTGATGAGTTGGTAAAAGATACTTGTGGAGAAAGTAAATAGATGCGGACAGCGAGGCTAAGTGCAAAGCGTTTGAGGATCTGGAGGGACTTACAGAACTTGGAAGGGGATGGTGTCCACAGCTGAGTTACATCCACTCTTCAAAGAAGACCATTCATGGGTACTATGTTGAACATCCTGACATCGACACATCGTGAGCGAGTCCGCAGCTCCACTTTCAGAACATTGCTCTCAGGCACCGAGAGGCCGGCAGTGGGTCGCTGTACGGGCTTTTGTGCAGCTCGGCCGGAGTTAATTCGTGAGACGGCGACTTACTTGTGGCCGGCGAGTCGTCCATTAGGGGCGAGTGCCTTCCTCGCAGCACAATGGCGCGGCCAAGTCCAGGCGCCGCTCATAATCAGCGCTCGCCGCCTTACCTCGCGCCGCTATATTACCAACTTAGATAACGTGCCCGGCAAGTCCGCAAGTGCCGGCGAGATTACCGGGCAACTTCTATTAACGACAACAACGACGGAACCCCGGACCCCTCTCGCAGCAGCAGCCGACGAGGGTACTGGCGAGACGCCGTGGTGTGTGTGCTGGCTACTGTGCAGCGTTTCCGGAAACCTCCGTCTCGAACTTGAGAGGAGCTCTGGGCTTTCTGCTGTAGGCAGGGAACTAGGTGCAGTCGACGTCTTATCAGGGACATTTGATTCTACGCGCTGTTTCACAGCGAGGCTAACGAGTAATAGCAACAGTTTCTAGGCGGTGTACTATTCTGTGATCTGCCTATCTAATTCACTGTTGAAATGGAAAGTGTCTTGGTATCACTTGGAAAATGCATACTCTCATCACGTTTCCCAGGCCTCCATATTTCAACTTCTGTAATATGTCCTTTTCCGGCACGTATTCTTTTTAAACCACCACCGTCACTTAAGAAAATCACATCTACATTGTTAAACGGCTAAAAACAAGCATTTCTCGTTGCCGTTGTCTGCCTAACGATTTACAGGTGCAACAAAATTTCACTTTACATCTTTCATGTACTACATGCGGAATTCAAAAATTTTAAATGCTGCTACAATCTACGCATTAAAACCTACGAGAGGTGTTCAATAAGTAATGCAACACATCTCATTCTGGCCAGTTTTGGTAGAGAAAATGCTGTATTTGTTATGTCACATCTTCGAGTATTTCTGCTTCTGGCCCTAGAGTTTCACGAATTTCTGATGGGTTGTAGCGCTTTACGTATAATTCTAAATGGCGTCTGTAATAACGGGGGTGCGTTGAAAGCAGAGTGTTGTCTTTCAGTTTCTTTAGGCAGAAAAACCATTCCTTAAATCTTTTTGGTGTTCATGTATTCTCATATGTTTCCTCTTGCGGCACCTGTAGAGTTGTTGTATTCATTCTTCTAGTCTTCTACGAAAATATGGGAATTACTTGCAGAAACACAGGAAGAAGTTTGAAACGGTTGTCTGACACCATTGAAGTGCGCATTACAATTCAGTTAAAGTCATAAAAGACATCGGGCAAAAAAATTCCAGCCAAGGCAAACCTTCATACTAAAACTGCAGCAAACTTGCTGAGATTCATAATCACTTGTAGGATGTCTACCAGGAGGTGGCAGTGTTGGGTGACGTCTCTCAACACCACAACAAGGTGTTGCAAATCCTACCGATCACCCGTGTGCTGGCCGTCCGCACACTGTTGAGACTTCTGCAACGTGTTCTTCGCCACAAAAATGCTTACGGATTGTTTGGTCCAATGAAGGATCCACTAGAAGCAGGGGTGGTCACTGACTTAGTAAAACACCGGCTCCGACGTCGACAAGTCGAGTGGCATCTTGCAGGCATGCGGGACCTCTCATTAAAGTGGTGTAGGGCCGTCACATTCAACGGAGATTATGTTGAAAAACAGGATTTGGTAGCCCAAAGAGTCGGGAATAATATGGTGTATTTGAATCCTGAACAAAATCAATGTACTTACAGAAGAAAGGGGTTTCGTCACTTATTGAACCCCTCTCATATAATGATACGTTAAAGGTGTAGCAAAAAATGCCGAATTTTAAAGTTAAAAACTGTTGTACGTCTTGAGACAGATTAATTTACGGCGCGTAAATAACCTAGTATTGAGGAGGAACTTTACACAAAATTTCAAACACTTTCGAAGCTTTTTTTCGCTCATCACCCCCCTCCCCACCTCCTCACCGCTCAAAATGAATGAGAGGAAAAATTTTACCACTTGTTACATTTTCGTTCATAATGCACTAAAACTCCAGCATAAGACATAGCGTTTTAATTTCTTAGTTTTTTACTGGTAACTATATTCGCAATACGTTCTGCAGACATTATCTACATACACCATCGAATGCACCTGCAAAAGTATATTATTGTAGAATACATAGCTCAGGAGAAGATAACGTCAGAAACACTGACGTACGTGAAGAACTGGAATTTCTTAAAACACAGTTTTGCCTTCGAACTTTTTATTCGTTACTGGATGAAGAATCCGGAACAAAATCAATTTAATAAGCGTTTTTGTTTCATTTCACAAATGCTTTACACGCTTAACGTCAAACATTTAATACATTAATTCTGTTTACTACTGTAAGGACACTTAGTAATAGAAATTACCTTAAAATATAGCCCTTATGTGATTTAAATTAACTGCATTCCACCCACAATCAGTGAAATACTCTGTGCAAAACTTAGAAGCAAAGAAACCTCTCAGCATGATGTGTCACTGCCATGGTACATAACACGATGTAACTTTTACAATACATGAGAAGAAATATTATAGTATAACGCAGAAGGTAATTGAAAGCATTACACAACGAGATGAACAGTAATAACACTTTTATTCAATGGTAATATACAGGGTGTAAATTTTAAGTTGACAAACCAGACTAACTCGAAAAATAAGCTTCACACAAAAAACGTGTAGAATCCAAAGGTGACTACTTGCGAGGGGTACATATGCTCCTGCTAAAATTAGCTAGCCACCCAAACCCCCAGGGGGTGGGGCGGGAAACAACTTTAAAATTTCAACCCCAAATTTTATTGCAGAATCAGATTCTACATAAAAAAACCGCGTACATTTTGTCTTAAAAATTTATTTTAATTATTGGTAGTTGGCGCTGTAATTCAAGAAAATCCATGTGTTAATTTTTGGGTGGAAAATGGTTACGGATACATAAAAAGTACTTACTTACTTCGTAAATTTTGATTCGCTAAAACTAAAACTCTCCCTCTCTCCACGTAGGGTGGGGTTTGAGAGAGAGAAATTAGAGTGTTACAAATGTTGACTCAAATATTAATTTTTTCCGCAGATGCGGATAAGTTTTGTTTGTTACGTGGTCATGAGATCTCACAACTTTTAACTATCAAGCAAATCATCTGACTAGCTAACTAGTTGACCAGTTTCGACAGCAACTAGCTGTCATCCTCAGATTATAAGATTCTCAGAACTATAATACTATAAATTACAGCATTAAATCGCTCCAACAGCATGTGTAAATTATTACAAATGTATTAATTGTACTGCAGTCACGTACCTTATACACTACTGGCCATTAAAGTTGCTACACCAGGAAGAACACATGCTACAGACGCGAAATTTAACCAACAAGAAGAAGATGCTGTGATATGCAAATGATTAACTTTTCAGAGCATTCACACGAGGTTGGCGCCGGTGGCGACACCTACAATGTGCGGACATGAGGAAAGTTTCCAACCGATTTCTCATTACAGACAGCAGGTGACCGGCGTTGCCTGGTGAAACGTTGTTGTAATGCCTCGTGTAAGTAGGAGAAATGCGTACCATCACGTTTCCGACTTTAATAAAGGTGGGATTGTAGCCTATCGCGATTGCGGTTTATCAAATCGCGATATTGCTGCTTCCGTTGGTCGAGATCCAATGACTGTTAACAGAATATGGAATCGATGGGTTCAGGAGGGTAATACGGAACGCCGTGCTCGATATCAACGGCCTCGTATGACTAGCAGTCGAGATGACAGGCATCTTACCCGCATGGCTGTAACGGATCGTGCAGCCACGTCTAGATCTCTGAGTCAACAGATGGGGACGTTTGCAAGGCAACAACCATCCGCACGAACAGTTCGACGACGTTTGCAGCAGCATGGACTATCAGCTCGGAGACCATGGCTGCGGTTACCCTTGACGCTGCCTCACAGACAGGAGCGCCTGCGATGGTGCACTCAACGCCGAACCTGGGTGCACGAATGGCAAAACGTCATTTTTTCGGACGAATACAGATTCAGTTTACAGCATCACGATGGTCGCATCCGTGTTTGGCGACATGACGGTGAACGCACATTGGAAGCGTGCATTCGTCATCACCACACTGGAATGTCACGCGGCGTGATGGTATGGAGTGCCATTGATTACACGTCTCGGTCACCTATTGTTCACATTGACGGCACTTTGAACAGTGGACGTTACATTTCAGATGTGTTACGACTCGTGTCTCTACCCTTCTTTCGATCCCTACGAAACCCTACATTTCAGCAGGATAATGCACGACCACATGTTGCAGGTCCTGTACGGGCCTTTCTGGATTCAGAAAACGTTCGACTGCTGCCCTGGCCCGCACATTCTCCAGATCTCTGACCAATTGAAAACGTCTGGTCAATGGCGACCGAGCAACTGGCTCGTCACAATACGCCAGTCACTACTCTTGATGAACTGTGGTATCTTGTTGAAGCTGCATGGGCATCTGTACCTGTACACGCCATCCAAGTTCTGTTTGACTCAATGCCCAGGCGTATCAAGGCCGTTATTACGGCTAGAGATGGTAGTTCTGGGTATTGATTTCTGAGGATCTATGTACCCTAATTGCTTGAAAATGTGGTCACATGTCAGTTCTAGTATAATATGTTAGTCCTATGAATACCCGTTTATCATCTGCATTTCTTCTTGGTGTAGAAATTTTAATGGCCAGTAGTGTAAAGGGCCCCCTGGACATTAGAAAAAGGAGGAAGGGGTGCTTAATAGGTCGTGCGATCTCTATGTATTAGAATGCATGCTCTGGAACGTGGTCCCGTGCTGGGTACAAGTTTAAGGGGTTCTCGTGGGAGGGCGTTCCATTCCTCCAACAGCGCTGAAGGCAGCTGCTGGATCGCCGTTGGGACATGTGGACGTGCTACATTACAACTCCACAACTCATCTCACTGCTGCTCTTGGGATTTAAGTCGGGGAAACTGACCGGTTCGCCCATTCGCCGAATCTCCTTTCGTTCCAAGACTTGCTTCACCTGCACAGTTCGATGTCCTTAGGAAACGTAGTCCATCAACAAATGAGGTGGCTTACAAAACACTCGTTCGACCTATACTTGAGTATTGCTCATCAGTGTGGGATCCGTACCAGGTCGGGTTGACGGAGGAGATAGAGAAGATCCAAAGAAGAGCGGCGCGTTTCGTCACAGGGTTATTTGGTAAGCGTGATAGCGTTACGGAGATGTTTAGCAAACTCAAGTGGCAGACTCTGCAAGAGAGGCGCTCTGCATCGCGGTGTAGCTTGCTGTCCAGGTTTCGAGAGGGTGCGTATCTGGATGAGGTATCGAGTATATTGCTTCCCCCTACTTATACCTCCCGTGTAGATCACGAATGTAAAATTAGAGAGATTCGAGCGCACGCGGAGGGTTTCCGGCAGTCGTTCTTCCCGCGAACCATACGCGACTGGAACAGGAAAGGGAGGTAATGATGACAGTGGTACGTAAAGTGCCCTCCGCCACACACCGTTGGGTGGCTTGCGGAGTATAAATGTAGATGTAGATGTAGATGGGCATAGCGGCCATAAAAGTGAAGTCGGGGCCGAATGCACCCTGAGAAGCACATGAGGGATGAGAGCAGTGTCATAACAATGCGGCCGGCCGGGATGACCGAAAGGTTCTAGGCGCTACAGTCTGGAACCGAGCGACCGCAACGGTCGCAGGTTCGAATCCTGCCTCGGTCATGGATGTGTGTGATGTCCTTAGGTTAGTTAGGTTTAAGTATTTCTAAGTTCTAGGGTACTGATGACCTCAGAAGATAAGTCAAATACTGCCCAGAGCCATAACAATGCTATCCGCAGCGTAAACTGTGTTCAACGAATAAAAGATCATTACGTCCACACAACATTATGCCTCTCTACGTGAAACACCTTGACTACCAAATCTATCATGGTCAAGAACACTGGATGTACTCTAGTATGACGAGAGATAGGAACAGGTAATGCGCCTAGAAACAATGTCGAATATGATCGTCTTGATAGTCAAGGTCGTATGGTGTGGGGAGGAATATTGTTGCAAGGGCGTACCGACATCTAAATAGCTGATCACGAAACAATCAGCAGTCATCATTATCGTAAGACTGTACCCTTTTCCCATGTGCGTCTTTTCAGAGATTTATTTGGCACTGGCCGCATTTTTACGGATGACAGTGTGCGAGTACATCGAAAAGTACATGTGGAGAAGGTCATGGAACGACACGATGTTCGTCGAATCGACTGGCCCGCACATTCCCCTGACTTATTTCCCATCCCCATATGGGCTGTCTGGGGGGGGGGGGGGTGGCGAACTGCTGCTCTCCCACATGTATCGACAACGATCCATCAGTTATTAACCGTGCTGGTGGAGAGTGGAATGTATTACAACAAAAATTATTTGCCAACCAAATGGCCACAATGGGTCATGTTGCTGAGCATGTGTAAGTAGGCTGTCTAGGTTTTTGTGTTGGTAACGCCACATAGTGCTCTGTATGAAAATCAATGACTGTGCTGTGTGCAGTCTGTGGCTGGTTTGCATTGTTGGAATTAGCTGTTGTAGTGTTGGGCAGTTGGCTGTTAACAGCGCGTAGCGCTGCGCAGTTGGAGGTGAGCCGCCAGCAGTGGTGGATGTGGGGAGAAAGATGGCGGAGTTTTGAGAGCGGATGATCTGGACTTGTGTCCTTCAGAGACAGTAAATTTGTAAGACTGGATGTCATGAACTGATATATATATATATATATATATATTATGACTTTTGAACACTATTATGGTAAATACATTGTTTGTTCTCTATCAAAGTCTTTCATTTGCTGACTATGCCTATCAGTAGTTAGTGCCTTCAGTAGTTAGAATCTTTTATTCAGCTGGCAGTATTGGCGCACGCTGTATTGCAGTAGTTTGAGTAACGAAGATAATTGTGAGGTAAGTGATTCATGAAAGGTATAGGTTATTGTTAGTCAGGGCCATTCTTTTGTAGGGATTATTGAAAATCAGATTGCGTTGCGCTAAAAATATTGTGTGTCAGTTTAAGCACAGTCATTTATAATTTTTCTAAGAGGACGTTTCACATGTGTTGCCGTCCGTGGTGATCACGCCTTATTAAAAACCATGTCCCGAATTATGTAATAGCCACAGCCCAAGGGGTCATAAGACGTCGCATTGACTGTTATCTTTTAATAAAAGTGTAATTTCTGATTGTGTTGTTGCGTAATTCTTTGAGCTACGTTCTGTAGTATACTGTAGTAGTTCTATCTATGTATGATCCAAGTTTCGTTCATCTATGTCCCATGGCAGTGGCACATCATCCGAAAATTTGCTTTTACCTTAAGTTTTGCACACCACTGCACAATAAAATTTTCCACCACACCTATAAATGCCACTGCAGCTCTGGGAACGCATTTAAATTTCACTGTGGTACAGTTTTTGTCACATTTACTTGTAAGACCTATGACGGTAGTCTACTGGCCTGCGACTATTAATCGCAACTGGTTCGTACTTTTATTTTATTCTGCCTGGCTCTAACCTTTAGCGTAACACTGTACATATTATTCGTGTCGTCACGGCCAGTTCGGGAACCTGATAGGTTACATAACAGCAGTGCCTTCAGAATATACAGGTCTACTGATATACTGCAGTCTATGGAAGACGGTTACCTTTTTTTATTGACTGGCGCTGCTCGACATGTGTTAGATTGATAACAGGAAATATATGACGAGATTAAAAAAATATATGGGATGAAAATTATTTAAACCGACAAACTCTGTGAGGCTGCACGGGGTATGAAATAAATATTACATTCTAATCTCATAATTTCCTGTCATTATTACGAGGGCTATTCGGAAAATAATGAGCGATAGGTCACGAAACGGAAACCATACTGAAAATCAAAACTGTTTTATTTGCAGCAGTTACCTACAACTTCCAGCTACTTATCCTCATAGTCGCCGATCCGACTTAGAGGTTTGTCGTAGCGCTGTATCAACTTTCCAATACCCTCGTTATAGACGGCAGCCGCCGGTGCTTTCCGCCAAAGCTCTAAGCTGGCCTGCAGCTCGTTGTCTGTCCCAAAATGTCTTCAAAGCCAGCGGTTCATATGAGCAGAGCTGAAACTCAGAAGGAGACAATTACGGGCTGTATTGTGGGTAATCAAACATTTCCAATTGAAAACGATGCAGGAGCCTCTTCATTGCCCCTGCAGAACGCGGATGAGATTTGTCTTGAAGAAGAAACCGAGCGACAGTTATGTAATGCTGGCTGCATAGCTTCAGGCGAAATTTCTCACCAGGCTCTCGTACTGGCGGGAGACACTATAGTTCTAGGTATATTTAAGGGCTCCCTGTGTGCTCAGAACTAAAAAGAACGATGTACCGTGATCTACAGGCATACTAGAGACACTGCCCAAACCCACCTGTGCAAAAATTTATCGGATTTTCACTGTGGTTTCCATTTCGCGACCGATCGTTCCTTACTTTCCGTAAAACCCTCGTATTTAGTCCGTAAAAATGTTAAAATGTGTGTAACTTCCTAAGGGACCAGACTGCAGACGTAATCGGTCCCTAGACTTACACACCACTTAAACTAACTTATGCTAAGAACAACACACACACACACACACACACACACACACATGCCCGAGGGAGAACTAGAACCTCCGGCGGGAGGAGCCACGCAAACCGTGACATTGCGCCTCAAAACACGCGATCACTCCGCGCGGCCAATCCGTAAGAGTGCTTATTCACCCATCAGTTGTAATGACTGATGTGATGTTAACTGTTTCTGTTATATCGGTAGAGGATTTACTTCACTCTTAAGTTGTAATAGCTGTTTCACAACTCGTATTTAGTTGTACTCTAGTCTCGATATCATACATGTATACAAATAAAGTTATGCATCTGGAGAGCGTACACTGATGTTGTGGGTGCTTACTACATAGCGATAGGGACTTCATCATCCACAATGCACATGCTTGCTGTGAGCCTACTCCACCTGCCACATTTTCTCGCGCTCATGAAGTGTGGTACTACGTGAATATTTGGACAGGTTATAATGGTGACCGTTTAATTGGGCCATATCTCCTACCTACGCCATTAAATGGCACAGATTAATACATTTCTCTGGCTAGAGCATTGCCATATTGCTGGATGGTTTGTCATTCGCCACAACAAAGCGCACGTCGTCCCAGCATGATGGTGCGCCAGAAGGTTTCAATCAAGTCGATTCTTGAACCGACAGTTTTCAGAAATGTGGTTTGTAAGAAGTGGTCCTATATCACTACGTACTCAATCCCCTGATATGACTCCACTGGACTTTTTTTATGTCGGGAGAGGTATGGAACCTTGTTCACAAAATCCGCTGTCATGAGCAGTGTATCTGGTTGCCCGGATAGTAGCATCAGCAGAATAATTGTGTTAGAATATGATCTGCCTGTGTAAACTTTGTTTTAAATCAACGGAGACATTTTTGATGTAACTGTGTTGTGTTAATAGTTTTGTCTCTATGTAATAAAGAATTATAAGTTGTTTTCGTGCTACTTTTTGTCTACTGTATGTAAGATCTGATGTCATCGTACAGTGGTGCCTCCCAGGAAACACATTACACAAAGTGTTTCTAATTTCCGATGTAACCTTACAGAGTTTATTAGTTTAGTTAATTTTCATACAGAAAAAACTACTTTTACTGGTTTAAAAAATTCTCACAGTAAAATATGACATTACAGCAAAATATTTATTTTAGTGTCCCGTCCAAATACCCTATGTTTGCCGGTTTAAGTAATTTTGGGCTGTACAGGTATTTGTTCTTATGTGTGCGTGCTGAAAAGTAATATCTACGAATTTTTTACTGTTGTCAATATCGATTAACGAATTACATGTCATATACTTCAGTCGGTTGGATAAGTCAACCGACTTATCCACTTTGCTGACGCAAGTTGCAACTGTTTGCGGCTAGAGGACCCCGTATTGTAGTGGGTAACAGAGCGATGGCTAGTGTAACTATTTAGGTGTATGAGGAAAAGCGTGCTGTAGTCAAGTTTCTAGCGGTCCACTGTACTTTGCTTCTGGTCCTTCTTTCACCCCTCTGCAGTGAACGGTTACACTGAACTGCCTATTCTTTCCACAGCCTCCACGGCGCCATCAGCGTGAGTGAGACAACGAACACTGTTTTAATCTAATAACACGTGGAAAAGAAAAGTACTAGTACTAGTATTAATATCTGCCGCTGCATCACCACTAGCTTATTAAGTGTTTGAAGTACTAGAAGTGTTAGGTAACTATCTGGCGATAACTATGTCCTCCATTACACAACACAATGGCCACAACGAAGCTTTCAATTATCCGTTAATCCAATCAGCTAACACAGAACAGTAGCTGTTAACTGCTTCCAGAGAATGTTGATGTTATGTAAAATGATGAAGACTTGATACATTCGCCATCCATTCCAGTTTCAGTTCACAGGAAACTGGGTCAGCCGCTATCAGTTCGTGGGGCTGATAAATAACAGTCTAGCGAATAGACATCGCATTGCTGTCGCAAACTGCGGCAGTTTCGAATGATAACACCAGGTGCCGTCTTAGCCTTCTGCCATGTTGCGCGCTTAATCACACAGTGCAAAATATTTAGGGTACAGATAGTCATGGAATAAAGAGCAAGCAAAGATCCTTTAGAACCTCTCCAATACAGCTAACTAGAACCTTTGAGCGAGATAGGAAAACAAACACGTAAACCTGAGCTACCCTCGGTAAGTGAAACACGGTCTCCAACTTCCACAAGTAAAAAAAGAAAATAAATCTCTCACCTTTGACACTGGAGGGCCAGATATACTGTTAGTAGAGAGCCTTCTTCTCGAAAACAGTTGTGGATACAATGCAGTTTTTATCTTTCACCGTCATCATTGCAAGAAACATTTTTTCGGTCAGCCGACAACTTTGCTTTACCAGGAAGGATAGAACAAGAATTATACTCTTCTTTTTGGTTCACAGTTTTTAATCATATTTCTCGTAACCTCAGAATTTCGCAGTTTGCAATGAGATCAGTCCAGGACATTCCAAACCTATGTCTGTCAGCTCACGCGATAACAGCTGAAACGTCCCCTTTGAAAAATTTTTACAAGACTGTGCTTATACTGACACACAGTATTTTTGTTAGCGCAACGCAATCTGACTTTCAATAATCCCTACAAAAGAATGGGCCCTGACTAACATTAAACTATACCTTTCACAAATCACTTACCTCACAAAAATCTTCGCTACTCAAGCTACTGCAATACAGCAAGCGCCACTACTGCCAGCTAAATAAAAGATTCAAACTATGGAAGGCACTAACTACTGGTAGGGATAGTTAGCAAATGAAAGATATTAATAGAGAGCAAACAATGTATTTACCTTGATATCATCATATATAAATATAGCAGTTCATGACAAATTTCAAAACTCCGCCATCTCTCTCCCCACATCCACCACTGCTGGCGGCTCACCTCCAACTGCGCAACGCTACGCGCTGTTCACAGCCAGCTGCCTAACACTACAATGGCGAGTATTACAACAATGAAAAGCAGCCACAGACTGCACACAGCACAGCCAGTGATTTTCATACTGAGGTGGCGTTACCAATAAAATAAACTAAACAGCCTACTTACATAGCCCCCATGCTCCCCACAAAAAATTTTACAAATTTTGTTGGGCACTGGCCAATACATATTTGTTAAAATTTTTCATAATCGTAATTACAATAACAAAGAAATCAAATGCACACACTTATTGATACAATGTTGGTCAAAAGCTAAAATTTTCTCACAGTCCATAAAGACAGTCCTGATTCATCACAGTAAAATTACAGTGTTTTTCTTTTTTTTCAAAGTCTGAACAGTGAAAGAGAATGCACACAGAAGTAGTGGATTTCCATGCAGTCTTGAAGAAGTAGTGTCCTTCCAACGGAAAGACAGTGCTGACTCTTGACATGCTGACAGGTAATGGGCCACAACAGAGCAAACCCACAGCGGAGTCAGTCGAAGTTTTGAAGAGTATTGGTGGGTAGGTCATCACAGAGCAGACCCACTGTAGTCCTGGTAGAGATTACGGTATTGGTGGGCCACCAGAGGTGCAGACCCACTGCAGTCCTTGTGGAAATAATGGTATTGGTGAGTCATCAAAGGTGTAGACCCACTGTAGTCCTTGTAGAAATGACGGTACTGGTGGGCCACCAGAGGTGCAGACCCACTGTAGTCCTTGTAGAGATGGCCAGCAGCCATCTGTTGTGACTGTGCAGGTACACAATCACCATTGAAGAGTCTTGCGGATAATATAGCAAGTCCATAACCACCACTTGTGCACTCACAAAGTTTTTGGAATTGTCCTTAGAACCAGCAATGCTGTTATCCAGTCCCTTGCTGAATTATTAACACACGTGCAAACACTAACAGTCCCTACTTCTCACATATTGTCCATATACTATGACCAACAGAAACGTGTGCAGTGAGATGTAACTTAAAAGTTACTTAATTTGATGAACTGCTGTCAATTAAAATTTTATAACATGAGAATACAATTACAAAGATACAAAATACATCATTAAAGAACATAACAATACAGATAACATTTGTAGTAAAACAGGCTTTACAAAAGAATAGAAATAGACATATACGTCAATGTTACAGGAATTATGACATAAGTTCATACATAAAAGATCAGAATAACTTTTGAAACATCAACTTCACACCTAAGCATTAACACAGAACAGAATAAATAATATCTAAGCATATTTACAAGTTAAATAACATATTATTAATACCAATTATATTTAGTATTCCTCATCATAGTGAATGTAGCTTAGTATTAGAAGAAGAAAAAAATTCTATGAAACTACACAGAGACAGGAAGAAAACAAATACACAAGGGTACACAAACACATAGGGGTATAACACAATGGAAAGGACAGGGTTCGTTTTCAGAGTAACTTTTGGTACTGCAGTCCAACCCAAGACTTCATTACCTAGATCTTTCGTCTTATTTCCACATTTGTTTCCACCAAAAAAAATCCTATTCAAGCATGCTTTCTGTATATATAGGTTCACATATTTCTTACCTCATTATTTATTTTCCATTATCTTACTTCATCATTTATTTCCAAGAAAATCCTACCTAAACCTGTTGTCCCTAAACCCTACTTTTTTTGGTTCATATCCTCTTTCAAAATACCCTTTTTTTTGGCCAAAGCATTTTCTTTAAGCTTCTCAATGCATTTCTTCCAATCCATCATAGTTAGTTTCTTATATAGTCTACCCCCTCTTAAGCTAACTTAAATCTACTGAGCTCAGATATATATACCAATGGACGAGGCAATGCAGCATCACATAAAACAATTAATATAAACAGCAATGAAAAAAGACGCAGATTTGCGAAGCAAGCTGCATTAAGAAATTAGCAAAGAAATTGTAATATTACAACTAATCTAAGGCAATGTGCAGCAAACAATAAAAATAAATCATTCGTAAAACTGGCTTAACAGAATAATACAAAGTCAAATTCAATAACACTATGCCTGGCAAACAGCAGCAACTTATACCTAAACATGACATAGCTCAAGCAGAAAAAATATTACACTAAAAATGGCCATGTCTAATACCTATGTCACATCTTAACACTAGAGTGATGCATCACGAGAACTTACACTAGCAGATAAGTTACCAAATCGTAAAGAAATTATTTATGCAATTCCTGTGAAGGGAAATGTCTATTTATGTGCCCTCGTTTTCTTGGAAGTAGATCACAAAACTATTATTTACTGGATCTGTAGACAGAAAATATTTATATTAGTACATCTATAAAATTTTATTTTTACCAATGCTGCAGTGCAGCTAGAAACTAGATATTAAACAAAATGGGCAAAGCAAGGCGTGAAACATCATTCACTAGCCATATGGCATTTCTCTCAATTAGCACGACAATAGCCGTGAAATGTTTCTCATCGTTTTCAAGTTCGACCGTGTCGTTTTTGCGATGCTTTCTACAAAGGAACTTCAATAGCGACGATAATGGCCTCCGCTTTTTTTTTACCTGTGCCGCTGGAAGGCTAATGGCTTTTTTTCGGGCGGCTGTCGCCCTGGTGGGTGCCCGTGACGCATTACGTGCAGGTGGTCACTTAACTTTCGTACGGAAATATTTACGACAGCAGTTTGCGCTACAGTGGCAGTCTCATATAAAAATATTTCAAAGGTCAAGAATTAGCGTTGCAAATCTGTAGAAACAAAATCCTATAAATGTAAGTGTCCAAAAAAAAATATTTGTCAGCATTGTGATACATTCACGCATATACACACATTTCATTTCATAACTCTTAAAGTACGATTCTTGGTTTCCAACATACGTCTTCACAAGGCAGAGTTCCTAACCGCTACTCATTACTCCTTACCTTATTACACATATATATATTCGTCGACGCTTCTTTAATATTTCATCATATGAAACACGTAGCATAATCAAATTCCTCATATAGCATCAGCTTCTTGACCATAAACATACCTCAGCAGCATAATACACATCGTCGTCGTAAAAATAACATCATAACACCTCAGTCAACTCTCAAAATCGTCGTAGCTTCCTCCAATAGTTTCAAAACCTAAAAAAAATTCTCTGCTCATGTCAAAAGTGTCATCCGCCTCAAACGCACTTCAAAAATCATGATCCCATACCAAATACATCATTCAAAGCTCTCATAGTACCACAATGGTTCCGAAAAAAATATGAACATTTCTCAAAGTACAGACAAAATACAATTTCGTAAGTGTGAAGTTATCCACCTGTGTAATTACGTAAACATGTGTCACTGATGCAGTAAAAAAAATGTTTATCTCTCAGTTAAATGATCAGATAGCTGTGTAATTTGTGTTAGAGAAATATGGTACCGATGTTTAAAGTTGTATAAGCAAATACCATATTAGCTAGGGTTCCTTGTGGTTGCCACACACATGGTACACAAAGTAAGCGTGTACCCCCCTGAGGATTAATGTAATTATACCCTCAGGTGTTACAGATTATTGCAATGGAATGAAATGTATCACGGAAAAACTTCGTATCATTGTACTTCAAATATCTTTAAAAATAAATGTTTTGAGTACCAAATTAATCACTCAAATGCGTGTCCTGTAGCGCTAAATGTGCGTCTTGCTGTAAGATAATTCTGTGGAAGTGTAGTAATTATCGTCCTCCGAAAGCTAAGTTCTGCAGAAGTCAATGTACTTACCTCATGATAAACAAAAGTGAAATGCTTTGCGTATAGATATCTTAGTTATTACGCTTATTGTTGTGATGAAGAAAGTACTGTGCTGTGACGTATTGTTGTGCCACGGAAAAGGCTGTCTCATTGTAGCTATACCACAAAAGTTAAATACTAAAACATGTTTTACTTTCCAGAAGAATTCAGAAAACTTGTGCAGATATAAAACAGATACACCGCAAAAGCAACATTGTAAATTGTCACTCATTAGTAGCGTCGTGATAACATCGTGTAGCTGTCACATAAACTAACTTCTGTGTCATCTGGTATCTCACAGAAAGTACTTTAAATCCAGAATGTATTTTCAAGTAAACCAAAATGTTGCATTAAAATCTCAAATTAAAAAAGCACATTATCTCTCAATAAACGGTTTTACGTGTGAAATGTGGTGTAAACCTTTGCTCTTCCTAGTACGCAGAGTTTCAACTTCAACGCAATTATCATGTGGTATACGTCGGATTCTGTAAGGTCCATTGTAAACTAGAAAGAATTTGTGACTCAAGTGTTTCTTCTTATGTGACAATGAATGAGCTTTAATGAGAACTTTCTGACTAACATGAAATTTCTTTACATTTGCTTTACCGTGTAGTTTTCTCCTTTTGTCTGCTGCAGATTTTATATTTTTAATAGCCAAATCAATTATGTCTTTGTGTCGAAGTTTACGTGTATTCGGGAAAGGTACAAGCTCTCTGATTCTGTTCGGTGGTTTTTCATTCTTCAGTACAAGAGTAGGTGGTAAAGCAGTGGAGTCATGAGGCATTTCATTCAGCACGTTTTGAAATAAGTGTAAATATCTGTCCCAATGCTGATGCTTTCTGTGACAATAAAGTCTGCAAAGCTTATTGATTTCTTTCATAATCCGTTCGGAGGGGTTACAATGTGGTGAGTACAATGAAATAAAAACAGGTTTGATTTTGTGGTTGCGAAGCATGCGTGACCAAACAGCAGATCTGAATTGCGGTCCGTTATCTGAAATGACTTTACTAACGTGTCCAACTTCACGTAAGAAATTTTTAACAAAGGCGTTGGATACAGACCGTCCAGTGGCTTGACGTAACGGTGTGAAAGAAACAAATTTTGAAGTAAGTTCAACAGCGACTAGAACGTACGAAAATCCATTAGATGTTCTGACAAGCGGTCCCAAGAGATCAACAGCAGCAAATTCTTTTAATTTAGAAGGAATGATAGGAAACAGCGGAGCACGATGGGAGATAGTAGATGGTTTCGCCTTTTGACAAAGTTTACAAATAGACAAGACTCTTCGAATTCTCTTTTCCATATTGTTAAAATAACAAGTCGTTCGAAGAATATGATAACATTTTCGTTGGCCAAAATTTGCGTAGCTGAAATGAATGTACCAAATGAGCTTATTAACAAAATCGTCAGGAATGCAAAGTACCCATAGCTTGTCATCAACAGTGCAGCGTTTGAAGAGTATGTTGTTTCTAACCAGGTAATAATGCCGAATCTGAGTGTGTGTCTTTTCATGCCATTTACTTTTGATGTCTTTCCAAATCGGATCTTTATCTTGTTCATGAGCAATGTCCTTTAAAGATGTGGTGATGAAGTTTTCAAAGGCGACTTTCTGAATGTAAAGAATACTGAAATTTTTCTCAATGTTGCCTTCTGTGTTACTTTTCTCAAGCCCAGCTGGTGCGCGTGACAGCGCGTCCGCAACAATGTTCTCCTTGCCGGGAATGTAGACTATTGTGAAGCGGAATTCTTGCAGAAACAATGCCCAACGTTTTAACCTGTCATGGTTTAATTTTGAAGACATAAGAAATTGTAATGCACGATGATCACTGTATACTTTTACGTGCTTACCAGAAAGAAAGAAACGGAATTTGTTAAATGCCCAAACGATAGCTAAAGCTTCTAATTCAGTAACGGAATAATTTTTTTCAGATTTTGTTAGCACTCGGCTAGCAAAAGCAATGGTTTTCTGAACAATAGTGTCATTTTCTATGGCTTCTTGAAATAAATGGGCACCAAGTCCGAGTTTAGAAGAATCCGTGCTAAGGCAGAAATCTTGTGACAGTTCTGGATGAGCTAGTATTGGCGCGTTAAGTAGCGATTCTTTCAAAGAATTGAATTCCAATTGTGCTTGTTCGTCCCAGTTCCAAATAGTATTTTTTCCAGTGAGAGAACAAAGTTTTGGTGTAACAAGAATTTGCATGTTCAGAAAACGACGGTAAAAATTTACGAGACCTAGAAAACTACGGACTTGTCTTTTTGTGGATGGAACTGGAATGGCTCTGATTGCTTCTAACTTTTCAGGATCCGGCTGAATGCCTACAGAAGAAATAATATGTCCCAAAAACCTCACCTTTGACCTACCGAATTCAGACTTTTCCAAGTTAACTGTAATTCCAGATTCTGCAAAAATACGTAACAAACTGTTGAGGATGCGATTATGTTGTTCCCATGAAGCTTCTGCTATTAGAATATCGTCCACATATAAGGTGATGTGACGTTTTAAGAACTCAGGTAATATGGAATTTAGCCCGCGAATGAATGCTGCTGAAGAAATGTTCAACCCAAAAGGAAGTTTCCGAAACTGATAACAAACGCCGAAACAAAGGAAAGCTGTGTATTTTCTACATTCTGGATGAAGTTCGATCTGATAAAAGCTGGATCTGAGATCAATGGAAGACAACACGTTTACACCATTAAAATTTTGAAGAAGTTCTTCCAACGTTTGTGGCCTGTCTGTTTCAGGAATAATGATAGTATTGATTTGTCTCGAATCTAAGACAAGCCTGATTGATCCATTTTTCTTCTCAACAACATGTAATGGATTGTTGTATGAGCTTACTGCAGGCTCAATAATGCCCTCATCAAGCATAGATTGTATTTCTGTTCTAACACGGTCCCTATAATGCGCCGGAATTACGTATGGTCTAACACAAAATTTAGTATGCTCACGAACACGAAATTGGCATTGAAATCCCTTGATTGTTCCTGTTTTGTGAGTAAAAACTGTGGAATGTGCTTGTAAAATCTCAAAAAGGTGTTGCCTATCACTGTCATTACAATTTTCAATTGTTTGAATTTTATTCTGAATTAACTCATTAGTATCAAATGCGCCATCGATATCACCCCTGTCAGTACTTGCAGAGTGATTGTTAGTGTCAAGTTCCGTCGAAAATTCAGAACTGTTGTCTAACAGGAGGTAAAGCCTATTAATTTCTTCGTCATGGTTTGAGAGCCAATCTTCAAAATTCAAAGCTACTGACTTACCTTCTTTCTCTAAACTTATTTCAGCATCGTGAAAGCTTAAGATTGCTTTGTATTTATTCAAAAAGTCTACTCCCAGAATAATTTCCGTCGACAATAATGGAACAATAAGAAAGTTCATAGAGAAGCTGTGGCTTTGACAAAAGAATTCTAAGTAGGTTTGTTGGCGTACATCTACACTTTTTCCGAAGATTGCACCCTGTAATTTAATCTTACGTAACGGAAGTGTGGGGGAATCGTTCGATTTGTTGCATTTGCTAAAAGCTGTTTCACTAATTACTGAAATGGGACTGCCAGAGTCAAGTACTGCCGTAAATTTTACGTCATTTACAGTAATGTGAATCACAGGATATGCAATGTTGTTAAGTTTTATGTCGTGTTCCTGGAGTAAGATGTACCTAATGTCTTCCATTTTTACGTAATTACTTGCTACGGCAGCTGCGTCGTTAGTGTCACACGTGCGTTTTGTGGCTGCCAGCGGTATGAGTCATTGCCTATTGTCTCTTTGTTGGCGCGCGTCGTTATTGGGGTTTGGAGACCTAACTTCTACAAATTCACCGTGACGAGAGGGCCCTGCCCTGTTTAAATCCCGCCAGTTCTGATGCAATTCAGGTCTGTCGTTACGATCATATCGTCTGTCGTCATGTTGGTAGTTTACATAGTTTCTTTCTTGTCGGTCATGTGGTGGAGAATTTCTTCCTGAATCGTACCTGCGCTCTGAACTGTTGCGTCTGAAGTTATTCTGTCTCCCTTGATAATAATAATTGTTTTGATTCCCATATTGTCTGTTTCTCTGATTGTCTCTGTGATAGTCATTACCGCGGAGAGGCGATCTTTCCCTGTAATTATTACTACTCTGCCAACGGTTGTTATACGGGTGGTGTCTGTTTCAGTCACGATTTGTGTTGTGAGAATAGCCTTGTCGCGTCCAGTTATTATTTCTTTCATCGTGGAATTGCGACGGATGTGATCTGTAATTGTTGTGCTTCTGCGTTCCGCGATTGTCAGTGTCAATTTCCAGTTCTTGTAACAGTCCCTGAAAAGCTTCAATGTCGTCTTTGCAACGTCCTGCTAAAATAATATGCCGTAAATGTTCAGTTAATTTGATTAAGCAAATTCGGATGAGTTCTGAGGGGCTGTATGGGTTTGAAAGATACTGATTCTTACGCAACATGTCTTCAAAATATTTCATAATACTGGAAAATTCAGATTGTTCGAAACGTTTCATCATTATGATGCTATGTTTTACTCGGTCTTGTGTGGCTTGAGACCAATATGCTGAGAGGAAGGCATGATAAAAATCTCCTTCACTGTGACAATCGTGAATGACCGATCGCATTCTTACAGCTGGTTCATTCTCTAAGTAGCCACACATAAATTCTAATCTGTGCTCTAACGACCAGTTGGGAGGAAAACAATGAGAGAATTGATGGAGCCATGCTTGTGGATGAATGTCATTACCAGAATTCTTCAATGTTTTGAATTTACGTGTAATAATGAACAGCTTATAGTCAAAATCATCGTGTCGGCGAGTCGCATATCGGTCATTGTTACGTTGTTTCTGTGATTCCATCTCAAAATTCGGTGTGCCTTGCCAATTTCTTTCATAATTTCCGAAATGCGCTGTGTTATTATTTTGTGGCTGTTCCGCATTTCTATGTCCCTCTTCCCGTATTGGGGTGCGAGTGTCCTCTGAAATACGTAATTCTTGTATTACTTGTGTCAGCTGATCTTGTACTTCCCGGATTTCTCTTTGGTGTTGCGTATTTATTTGATTCTGATTTTGTTTGAATTTCCTAATTTGTTCGCACTCTTCTGTGTCATTAAAGACTACCAGTTTTGTGTCATTCAGATTATCATCTACCTTCGTAGATAAGTTAGTGAACTGATCCGAAAGTTCGGCTACTTTCTCCGATAGTGAACACATTTCCTCAGTGTGTTTTTCTGAACCAAGTTTCAGAGTGTCCATTTGTGTTGAAATCGAATCTACTGTGTCCTTTAAGTTTTCTTGAGTTTTTGCAAGTTGCGTAACCGAATCGGTAGATGCAACTGAGTCAATTTTAGCCGACAAGGTCTCATGATTTTCATGAACAATGTTTTGCAGTTCTTTTATGGCTGCTTCGTGATTCTGTAATGCATTTTCATGCCGCGAAAAAATAGGTTGAAAATGCTCACAAATTTGTGTTTTTACGTCATTACATTTTTGACATTTCGATTCGATGTTATGTAACTCAGTAGTTAAATCTTCACGTGTTTGTTCAAGCGTGGTGTGAAGATTTTGTTCCATTGCGTCTAACTGTTGCTGTGTTTGTCTCTGGTGCTGTTCCATTGTGTCTAACGTTTGAAGATTTTGTCCCATTTGTTTCTGATTTTGTTCAAGCGTTGTGTCTAACTTTTGAAGATTTTGTCCCATTGCGTCTAACTGTTGCTGTGTTTGACTCTGATTTTGTTTCATTTGTCTCTGATTTTGTTCCATTTGTTGCATTAATAGCAATAATAATGTATTAGTGTCTGGAATCTGTTTCTCTATGCTTTTTGGCAGTGCATTTTCACCGGCAACATTCACATTTTGACAAGCAGAAAATTTGTCTTGACTCATTTGAGAAAACGGTGATGACCCAGAACCTGAATCTACAGTATTTGCGAAAATGTGTCCTATCATTTCGGATTCCTGAGGCGAGCTGTTGCCGACCGATCGATCGATAATGCTTCCCTGCTCACTAATTGTTTCACTGTCCACGCCATTGTTTGCCGCCCGCTCCATTTCCCTATGCACAATTACCAAATTATTACTTTGAACATCAGTTAATTCATTACTCGGTGGCGCTGACACACTGCTTTCGTTTTCACCGTCATTTCGCAGTTTACTTTGGAGCCTAGTATTACGTTTTTCACACGCCATTATTGTCACAGTATTTCACACGACAACACAGAAAAACACAATTTGAAGAGCAAAAATAAGAGAACACATTAACATAACACTGAAAATAATACCTAGTTAATTGTAGCTGCGAAATACTTGGTGCCAATCTACATGCATGCCACAACTGTTTTACTGTACAACAATGAAAGACTGCAACTACAAAAGAGATTCTCTCTACAATTACGCGCTAGCAATAAACAAAATCTACACTAATTACACAAACTACAAGAAAAAATCAGAAGATTCCAGTGAGGTATCCTCGGCTAAGGGTCGACATATGAAACGTCCCCTTTGAAAAATTTTTACAAGACTGTGCTTATACTGACACACAGTATTTTTGTTAGCGCAACGCAATCTGACTTTCAATAATCCCTACAAAAGAATGGGCCCTGACTAACATTAAACTATACCTTTCACAAATCACTTACCTCACAAAAATCTTCGCTACTCAAGCTACTGCAATACAGCAAGCGCCACTACTGCCAGCTAAATAAAAGATTCAAACTATGGAAGGCACTAACTACTGGTAGGGATAGTTAGCAAATGAAAGATATTGATAGAGAACAAACAATGTATTTACCTTGATATCATCATATATAAATATAGCAGTTCATGACAAATTTCAAAACTCCGCCATCTCTCTCCCCACATCCACCACTGCTGGCGGCTCACCTCCAACTGCGCAACGCTACGCGCTGTTCACAGCCAGCTGCCTAACACTACAATGGCGAGTATTACAACAATGAAAAGCAGCCACAGACTGCACACAGCACAGCCAGTGATTTTCATACTGAGGTGGCGTTACCAATAAAAAAAACTAAACAGCCTACTTACACAGCTTCTAGCATTTTCGTGGCCTCAGTATTTCTGAATACATCTGAATCCCTCAGGATGCTGTAACAAGAATTGATTGTTATCATTCGGAATTCAAAATAGCGCAAAAATTACTATTTTATAGCAAATAAATGTATAGAAACATTCTTCTGCCATCTTCACACGACAATGTCTATTAGGATATTTCGTAGAGAATGATAACGCAATATTAATTACTGTAACGGAACGGGATATCGTTGGGAGAGTCTCATCTGACATGCTGAGTGGCGATCACGCAAATTTCTGTGCTGACAGTGCTAAAATTTTGCTCTATTCCACATGAAATTAAAGTGATGACCACAATCGGAACAGGGTTCACTCGCTACACTTTTCTATCGGCCAGGAGCAGCTAGCTAATAAGCGTACAGAACAAGCGAGAGAAACGAGTGTCGTCTCTGTCCCCAGAGCGACATCACTCCCAGCCAATCAGAGGCGGCCTCTTCCCTCACTGGTCATGGATTTCATTTGATTTCTGCAATTGCAAATCTAATTCCCGATACTGAAAATTCTGTTTAGTCTGCCTGGCATGACAATCAGGATGTCCTCCGTCCTTTCCTATTGTTTCATATTCACTGTACTCTTCACAATACCTAATAAAAGCTTTTTAGAGTGTTCGTACCAGATTCGTTGTTCAGATTTCCCAATAATTTCTTTCATGCTGCTCTTGCACTTCAACAAAACTTGGGGATCCCGTCTGGTGAAACGTCCCCTTTGAATAATTTTACAAGACTGTGCTTAAACTGACGCACAACATTTTTAGCGCAACGCAATCTGACTTTCAATAATCTCTACAAGAGAATGGCCCTGACTAACATTAACCTGTACTTTTCACAAATCACTTACCTCACAAAAATCTTGGTTACTCCCACTACTGCAATACAGCAAGCGCCACTACTGCCAGCTAAATAAAAGATTCAAACTATGGAAGGCACTAACTACTGATAGGGATAGTTAGCAAATGAAAGATATTATTAGAGAACAAACAATGTATTTACCTTGATATCATCATATATATAGCAGTTCATGACAAATTACAAAACTCCGCCATCTCTCTCCCCACATCCACCACTGCTGGTGGCTCACCTCCAACTGCCCAACGCTACGCGCTGTTCACAGCCAGCTGCCTAACACTACAATGGCGAGTATTACAAGAATGCAAAGCAGCCACAGACTGCACACAGCAGAGCCAGTGATTTTCATACAGAGGTGGCGTTACCAATAAAAAACCTAAACAGCCTACTTACATAGCCCCCATGCTCCCCACAAAAAATTTTACAAATTTTTTTGGGGACTGGCCAATACATATTTGTTAAAATTTTTCATAATCGTAATTACAATAACAAAGAAATCAAATGCACACACTTATTGATACAATGTTGGTCAAAAGCTAAAATTTTCTCACAGTCCATAAAGACAGTCCTGATCATTCATCACATTGCAGTGTTTTTCCCAAAGTCTGAGCAGTAAAAGAAAATGCACACGGAAGTAGTGGATTTCCATGCAGTATTGAAGAAGTATTGTTGTCCTTCCAACGAAAAGACAGTGCTGACTCTACATGCAGACAGGTAATGGGCCACAACAGAGTAAACCCACAGCGGAGTCAGTCGAAATTTTGAAGAGTATTGGTGGGTAGGTCATCACAGAGCAGACCCACAGTAGTCCTGGTAGAGATTACGGTATTGGTGGGCCACCAGAGGCGCAGACCCACTGCAGTCCTTGTAGAAATAATGGTACTGGTGAGTCAGCAAATACGCAGACCCACTGTAGTCCTTGTAGAGATTACGGTACTGGTGGGCCACCAGAGGTGCAGACCCACTGCAGTCCTTGTAGAGATGGCCAGCAGCCATCTGTTGTGACTGTGCAGGTGCACAATCACCATCGAAGATTCTTGCGGAGAATATAGCAAGTCCATAAACCACCACTTGTGCACTCACAAAGTTTTTGGAATTGTCCTTAGAACCAGCAATGCTGTTATCCAGTCCCTTGCTGAATTATTAACACACGTGCAAACACTATCAGTCCCTACTTCTCACATATTGTCCATATACTATGACCAACAAAAACGTGTGCAGTGAAATGTAACTTACAAGTTGCTTAATTTGATGAACTGGTGTCAATTACAATTTTATAACATAAGAACACAATAACAAAGGTACAAAACACATCAGTAAAGAACATCACAATACAGATAACATTTGTGGTAATAGGGGCTTTACAAAAGAATAGAAATAGACATATACGTCAGTGTTACAGGAATTATGACATGAGTACATACGTAAAAGATCAGAATAACTTTCGAAACATCAACTTCACACATGAGCATTAAAATAAAACAAAATAAATAATGTCTAAGCATATTTACAAGGTAAATAACATATTATTAATGCCAATTATATTTGAGGATAACAGTATTCCTCATCATAGTGAATGTAGCCTAGTATTAGAAGAAGAAAAAATTCTATGAAACTACACAGAGACAGGAAGAAAACAAATACACAAGGGTACACAAACACATAGTGGGTAACACAAAAGGAAAGGACAGGGTTTGTTTTACTGCAGTATTTTGCATGGAGATCTCCCTTCGTTCATCATTATTCCCAAAAGTCCTATCTAAGCCCGTTTTCTGTATTCTGTTCACATCCTCTGTCAAAAATAGTTTTTCTCCACTGTACAGTATCCCTTTTTTTTGCCAAACCATTTTCTGATAGCTTCTCAATGCATTTCTTATAAATTCATCATAGTTAGTTTCTTATATAGTCTACCCCCTCTTAAGCTAACTTAAATCTACTGAGCTCAGATATATATACCAAGGGACGAGGCAATGCAGCATCACATAAAACAATTAATATAAACAGCAATGAAAAAAAACGCAGATTTGCGAAGCAAGCAGCATTAAGAAATTAGCAAAGCAATTGTAATATTACAACTAATCTAAGGCAATGTGCAGCAAACAATAAAAATAAATCATTCGTAAAACTGGCTTAACAGAATAATACAAAGTCAAATTCAATAACACTATGCCTGGCAAACAGCAGCAACTTATACCTAAACATGACATAGCTCAAGCAGAAAAAATATTACACTAAAAATGGCCATGTCTAATACCTATGTCACATCTTAACACTAGAGTGATGCATCACGAGAACTTACACTAGCAGATAAGTTACCAAATCGTAAAGAAATTGTTTATGCAATTCCTGTGAAGGGAAATGTCTTTTTATGCTCCCTCATTTTTTGGAAATATATCACAAAACTATTATTTACTGGATCTGGAGACAGAAAATATTTATATTAGTACATCTATAAAATTTTATTTTAACCAGTGCTGCAGTGCAGCTAGAAACTAGATATTAAACAAAATGAGTAAAGAAATACATAAAGCAAGCCATATGGCATTTCTCTCAATTCTCGTAGATAGACACTTGTCCTAATCAGGTGTGCAGATGTAAGAATGTTTCCAAGCTATTATTAGCGTGTCGTATTTATGATGCTTTCTACAAACGAATGTCAATAGTGAGGATAATGGCCTCCCCTTTTTTTTTTCTACCACCTGCGCCACACACTGATGGCTTTTTCTCAAGGTGGCTGGCACACCTGGCCGCTCACAATGCATTACGTGCAGGTGGTCACTTAACTTTCGTACGGAAATATTTACGACACCAGTTTCCGCTACAGTGACAGTCTCATATAAAAATATTTCACAGGTCAAGAATCTGGGTTACAAATCTGTAGAAACAAAATCCTATAAATATAACAGCGTCCAAAAAATTTTCGCCAGCATTGTGATACATTCACGCATATACACACATTTCATAACTCTTAAAGTACGATTCTTAGTTTCCAACAACCTTTTTCACAAACCATAGTCCCTAACTTCTATTCATTATTCATATACATATAAACACGTAATCACATTCCTTATATAGCATCAGCTTATTGATCATAAACATACCGCAACAACATAATACACATAGTCGTCGTAAAAATAACATCATAACACCTCAGTCAACTCTCAAATAGTCGTAGCTTCCTCCAATAATATCAAAACTTAAAAAAAATTCTCTGCTCATGTCAAAAGTGTCATCTACCTCAAACGTACTTTAAAATCATGCTCCCTTACCAAATATATCATTCAAAGCTCTCATAGTATCACAATGGTTCTGAAAAAATATGAACAGTTCACAAAGTACAAACAACATGCAATTTCGTAAGTGTGAAGTTATCCAACTGTGTAATTGCGTAAACATGTGTCACTGACGTAGTAAAAAGAATGTTTATTTCTCTGTCAAATAATCAGATAGCTGTGTAATTTATGTGTTAGAGAAATATGGTACCGATGTGTAAAGTTGTATAAGCAAATACCATATTAGCTAGGGCCCCTTGTGCTTGCCAAACACATGGTACACAAAGTAGGCGTGCACACCCCTGAGGATTAATGTAATTATACTCTCAGGTGTTACAGATTACAGCAATGGAATGAAATGTATCACGGAAAACTTTCTTTGCAATTTAAAAATCTTTAAAAATAAATGTTTTAAGTACAAAATTAATCACTCAATTACGTGTCCTGTATCGCTAAACTGTGTGTCATGTCGCAACATAATCTCTGTGGAAGTCTCGTAGTTATCGTCCTCCGAAAGCTAAGTTCTGCAGAAGTCAATGTACTTACCTCATGATAAACAAAAGTGAAATGCTTTGTGTATAGATATCGTAGTTATTGCGCTTATTGTTGTGATGAAGAAAGTACTGTACTGTAACGTATTGTTGTGCCATGAAAAAGGCTGTCTCATTGTTGCTATACCACAAAAGTTAAATACTTAAACATGTTTCACTTTCCAGAAGATTTCAGAAAAATTGTGCAGATGTAAAACAGATACACCGCAAAAGCAACATTGTAAATTGTCACTCATTAGTAGCGTCGTGGTAACATCGTGTAGCTGTCACATAAACTAACCAATGTGTCCTCTGGTACTTCACAGAAAGTACTTTAAATCCGGAATTTTTTTTTTAAGTAAACCAAAATGTTGCATGAAAATCTCATTAACGTTGCCGGTATATGTTCTAAGTATGTGATCCTTATAGTCGTTACGTGATAGTGGAACTAAAAAGCAAGAATGTACACACACAATAACACTGTGACGCCGCTCTGTTCACTATAACAATGTATTCGTAATTTCTGTTTCAATAAGTTCTCTTGGTTCTTGACTGGATATTTAACTTCAAACATTGTTGCATGTTAACAGATTCTAAATCTGACAAGCATACTAGTAATGTAAAGTGAAAAATTTTATGGCAAAGACTAAGTTAAAAAGCAGATTATCTTTCAATAAACGGTTTTAGATGTGAAATGTGGTGTAAACCTTTACTCTTCCTAGTGCACAGAGTTTCAACTTCAAAGCAATTATCATGTTGTATACATCGGTAAAGAATGCTAAAATTTTTCTCAAGGCTAGCGTCTTATGTTATTGTTCTCAGAGCCAGCGGGCGCACGCGGCTGCCTGCTGTGCGAGTCATTGTCTGTCTCTGTGTTGGCGCGCGCCGTTATTGGGATTGGGAGACCTAACTTCTACAAATTCACTCTGACGAGAAGGCCCTGCCCTGTTTGGATCCCGCCAGTTCTGATGCAATTCAGGTCTGTCGTTACGAATATATCGTCTGTCGTCATGTCGGTAGATTCCGTAGTTTCTTTCTTGTCGGTTAAGTGGTGGAGAATTTCTCCCTGAATCGTAACTGCGCGCTGGACCGTTGCGTCTAAAGTTATTCTGTCTCCCGTAATAATAATTATTTTGGTTCCCATAGTGTCTGTTTCTCTGATTGTCTCTGTAATAGTCATTACCGCGGAGAGATGATCTTTCCCTGTAATTATTACTACTCTGCCAACGGTTGTCATACGGGTGGTGTCTGTTTTGGTCACGATTTACGTTATAAGAATAGCCTTGTCGTGTATTATTTCTGTCATCGCGGAATTGTGACAGATGTGACCTGTAATTGTTGTGCTCCTGTTCTCGCGTTCCGCGATTGTCAGTGTCAATTTCCAGTTCTTGTAACAGTCCCTGAAAAGCTTCAATGTCGTCTTTGCAACGTCCTGCTAAAATAATATGTCGTAAATGTTCAGGCAGTTTGATTAAGCAAATGCGGATGAGTTCTGAGGGGCTGTATGGGTTTGAAAGATACTGATTCTTGTGTAACATGTCTTCAAAATATTTCATAATACTGGAAAATTCAGATTGTTCGAAACGTTTCATCATTATGATGCTATGTTTTACTCGGTCTTGTGTGGCTTGAGACCAATATGCTGAGAGGAAGGCATGATAAAAATCTCCTTCACTGTGACAATCGTGAATGACCGATCGCATTCTTACAGCTGGTTCATTCTCCAAGTAGCCACACATAAATTCTAACCTGTGTTCCAATGACCAGTTGGGGGGAAAACAATGAGAGAATTGATGGAGCCACGCTTGTGGATGAATGTCATTGGCAGAATTTTTAAACGTTTTGAATTTACGTTTAGTAATGAACAGCTTATAGTCAAAGTCATCATGTCGGCGAGTCGCATATCGGTCATTGTTACGTCGTTTCGGCGGTTCCACTTCAAAATTCGGTGCACCTTGCCAATTTCTTTCATAATTTACGAAATGCGCTGTGTTATTATTTTGTGGCTGTTCCGTATTTCTATGTCCCTCTTCCTGTACTGGAGCGCGAGTGTCCTCTGAAATATGTAATTCTTGTATTACCTGCGTCAACTGATCTTGTACTTCCCGGATTTCTCTTTTGTACTGTGTATTGATATGATTTTGATTTTGTTTGAATTTTCTAATTTGTTCATACTCTTCTGTGTCAGTGAAGGCTACAGGTCTTGTGTCATTCAGATCATCATCTACCTTTGTAGATAAGTTAGTGACCTGATCCGAAAGTTCGGCTACTTTCTCCGATAGTGAACACATTTCCTCAGTGTGTTTTTCTGAACCAAGTTTCAGAGTGTCCATTTGTGTTTAAATCGAGTCTACTGTGTCCTTCAAGTTTTCCTGAGTTTTTGCAAGTTGCGTAACCGAATCGGTAGATGCAACTGAGTCAAATTTAGCTTGCAAGGTCTCATGAGTTTCATGAACAGTAGTTTGCAGTTCTTTTATGGTTGCTTCGTGATTCTGTAGTGCATTTTCATGACGCGAAAAAATAGGTTGGAAATGCTCACAAATTTGTGTTTTTACGTCACTACAGACTTTTTGACATTTCGATTCAATGTGATGTAACTCAGTAGTTAAATCCTCGCGTGTTTGTTCAAGAGTTTGCTCCAATGAGTCTAACTTTTGAAGATTTTGTTCCATTGCGTCTAACTTTTGAAGATTTTGTCCTATTTGTTTCTGATTTGGTTCAAGTGTTGTGTCTAACTTTTTAAGATTTTGTTCCACTGTGTCTAACTTTTGAAGAGTTTGTTCCATTATGTCTAACTATTGAAGCTTTTGTCCCATTTGTTGCATTAATTGTAATAACAGTGCACTGGTGTCTGAAACATGTTCCTCAGTGCTATTCGGCAGTGAAGTTGCACCGGCAACATTCACATTTTGACAAGCAGAAAATGTGTCGTGACTCATTTGAGAAAACGGTGAGGACCCAAAACCTGAGTCTACAATATTTGCGAGATTGTTTCCTGTCATTTCAGATTCCTGAGGCGAGCTGTTGCCGACCGATCGATCGATAATGCTTCCCTGTTCTCTAATTGTTTCACTGTCCACACCATTGTTTGCCGCCCGCTCCATTTCCCTATGCGCAATTACCAAATTACTACTTTGAACATTAGTTAATTCATTACTCTGCGGCGCTAACACACTGCTTTCGTCTTCACTGTCATTTCTCAATTTAGTTTGGAGCCTAGTATTACGTTTTTCTCACGCCATTATTGTCACAGTATTTCACACGACAACACAGAAAAGCACAATTTGAAGAGCAAAAATAAGAAAACACATTAACATAACACTGAAAATAATATCTAGTTAATTGCAGCTGCGAAATACTTGGTGCAAATCTACATGCGTGCCACACCTGTTTTACTGTACAACAATGAAAGACTGCAACTACAAAGGAGATTCTCTCTACAATTACGCGCTAGCAATAAACAAAATCTACACTAAATACACAAACTACAAGAAAAAAAATCAGAATATTCTAGTGAGGTATCCTCGGCTAAGGGTCGACATATGAAACGTCCCCTTTTTGTAATTTTACAGGACTGTGCTTAAACTAATGCACAATAGTTTTAGCGCAACGCAATCTGACTTTCAATAATCTCTACAAGAGAATGGCCCTGCCTAACATTAACCTGTACTTTTCACAAATCACTTACCTCACAAAAATCTTGGTTACTCCCACTACTGCAATACAGCAAGCGCCACTACTGCCAGCTAAATAAAAGATTCAAACTATGGAAGGCACTAACTACTGATAGGGATAGTTAGCAAATGAAAGATATTAATAGAGAACAAACAATGTATTTACCTTGATATCATCATATATATAGCAGTTCATGACAAATTACAAAACTCCGCCATCTCTCTCCCCACATCCACCACTGCTGGCGGCTCACCTCCAACTGCCCAACGCTACGCGCTGTTCACAGCCAGCTGCCTAACACTACAATGGCGAGTATTACAAGAATGCAAAGCAGCCACAGACTGCACACAGCACAGCCAGTGATTTTCATACAGAGGTGGCGTTACCAATAAAAAACCTAAACAGCCTACTTACACTGGCTTATCCCTTTCATAGCCCGTTGGCCCTATGATAAAGCCTGGGTGAGTCCTCGTTTAGCTTGCCAGCAAATAAGTTCACCGGACAAAATAAGTCACCGATTTAGAAGGCCCACTGGCCGCTCTGGATACGGCGTAAGGCTTGTAGCAGGCGGTCATGTGACCATCCACCGCTAACTAACGACGGAACCATCAAACCTGTTAATCACAGATTTTTATGAGTCTTAGCTATGTTACAGAGGTACCTGTCCTGAGTACCTGGGTATCGGCTTTTCACGAGACGGCCCGTAGTTTCCGACAAAATTGATGTTGAAGTTCTACGCCTTTCTCCTCCATCCGTAACGTTAGCCATGTTTAGACTAAGCGAGCTTAGCCTAGCGGCTGATGTTCACGGCTATCCTGGTGACGATACAGGTTAAAGTCCTGTCTATGAACTTCTTTGTTTTAATTTTATCGAACTATTATACAGCGAATGTTACGCAAAATTATTCAAAAATAGCCACTTTCGCCATAGTAATTTCACTAATAAGTCAATCATTACAGCAAAAGTTCTTCAAATGTGTATTCCAGTTTATTGTTCGTAGGTAAAATTCTAGATATTTGGACAGCTCCAAAGAGCTCGCACTGACGGACGAAGTATTAGCAGCTGTGGCAGGACTCCAGACAAAACTACTGATCTCTTATGTAATTAACGCCGATCAAACCCGATGCCATTATGAACCGACGTACAATAGGGTCCTAGCAGAACAAGGAGCGAAAACGCCGGCCCAGTGCAGAAAAAAGATTTGAACAAGATTAATCAAAAATTCAGAGCACAGCATTCTACATCGGCTTCAGAAAAGATACTCCCTTATGTTTTCTTATGTATACAAGAATCATCCGAGGAAGTTCACACTTGAAAAAAAGAGTTGACGAGTTAACGCACAATTAGGATGTGCTGTATGAAGATTTTTTTATCTCTGGTTCTTCCATACGACTGAACAGAGAAATTCCTTTAAATTATCGATTCGTGAGGAGAGCAGACTGATCAGATACTTTATGATCAAACCTTTCTGTGTGACACAAAAGCATACAGTCGCACCGTAAAAAATATCCCACTTAAGTGTACTCCATTTTAACAAACCTGTGACATATTTACATGCAGGTTAATAATTACAGGAAAGTAATTCAAAATATTCCCAACTTGCTGGAGACTAGTAGAGGAATCTCTTCGAGAGGAATTCCCTAAAAATACATTCTTTAATTCTGCATCAATTTGCTGGACCTCCTTTCACAAGAATGGTGAAACAAGTGTGGCTCACATCGACGTTGTTCAAAGAAAGAGCAATCTTTTTGAATTTAAATGCACTGTGTTTTTTCGGTATCCGCGTGCATGCAAGATAGCAGCTTTCGTTACGAATATTTGTTTGCGTTGCTTCTAAGACAAATACTATCTAGAATTCCATTCTAGCATAGCGATGCAGGCGATAGCGAGTAAGATAATTATGTAATCTATTCTGCAACATACGGTGCACACATTTTGAGGAATTTCACTGTAACGACTGATTTGTGAATGAAATTATTGCGGCGAAAACGACTGTTCCTGAAAAAGCTTTCTTGACGTATACTATTTAATTATATTGTGTTCTATGAAACTAAAAATAAGGAAGTACATATGCAGGATTTGAGTCTGATCCGCCGCCATTGCAGCTAATAAGCATAGCCGCTGCGCTACGATGACTCGCTGACAACGTCGCTAACGTTACACGTATATAAAGCATGAATATAACTTCAACATCGATTTTTCGGTGACTACAGGCCGTCGCGTGAAAAGCCGCTAGCCTGGTACTCAGGACACGTGGCTCTAAAAGTAGCTAAGACCAATAAAAATCCAACAAGTCTCGTGGACCCTTGTAAGTCATGGCAGCGTAATTGTGTGTACATGCCAGTAGGTTGTACGGAATCAGGGAAATAAGTTTACCGTTTGGCCGTGAGAAAATGGAACAAATGAGCCACCGTATTTGAATGTGGGCCTGGCAACACCATAAATGTAGTTGTCCGATTTCGTGTGTCAACGCACAATGCCCAACGTCTACACAAGGAATGACGTAACATTCGTTGCCATGTGGCAAGGCGTAACAGCAGAGTTCGAAAAAAGATCCCAGGTAACATGGATCTGATACGAATGTCACATCCCATTACTGGCAATCGGTTTCAATACACGAGACAAATTAGTGAATCCTGACATTATCAGGAAGGAGACAGGGGTCTCAATGTAATTTATTAAATAAAATATTTTGTGTAAAAATGTTTAAATACCTAGACCGCAATTTTCGTTGCACAATTAAAACACGAGACTAGTTTCGGTTGCTTTTTACAACTATCTATAGATCTGTAAACAAGTAGAGAAAAAGTGGCCTAGGAAAACTTTGTACAGTGTAGTTTGATTAAAATCGTATATATCTGCTGAACAAAATATACGTAGAACGAAAACCAACTATAATAGTAAAAATGAACTTGTAACAATTAGAATTAAGAGTGTTATAAATGTAATAGGTAACTGCTTTTAAGATGGCTTACTGTTCCTTTCTACGATTTGAACGGTGGTTTACCTTAAAAGCGGTAGCATGTTACACATACAACACAGTTAAGTGGATTTGTTACATGTTCATTGCTGCTATTGGAGTTGGATCTCCTTACATATTTTTCATTTGTTTTAAATACTACATTATTTTACCATTTTTCTTAGGCTATTTTTCCTTTGCCTATTTACAGACGTACAGCTATTTGTAGAAAGATACCGAAACTATTCATCATACTTGAATTTCTTAGCGAAAACTGCGCTCTGGGTACTTTTATTGTTTAAAATTTTTTATTTAATAATCGAGAAGATTTGCTGCTGTCATGAGTACAAATATTTCTCAACCACTTTCCGAGAGAACTGTGTGAATTGAACCGCATCAAATAATTACGAGCCGACTACCTCGCGGGCGTCTGGTACCACGTAATTTAGCACAACTACTCGCGATTTACGTCAGGTTCGGTAGCTGATTGGTCAGCATAGATGGCGGCTATGCGCAGGGCCCTGATTCAAAATGGTTCAAATGGCTCTGAGCACTATAGGACTTAATCTGAGGTCATCAGTCCCCTAGAACTTAGAACTACTTAAACCCAACTAACCTAAGGACATCACCCACATCCATGCACGAGGCAGGATTCGAAACTGCGACCGTAGCGGTCGCGCGGTTCCAGACTGAAGCGCCCAGAACCGCTCGGCCACTCCGGCCGGCAGGCCCTGATCGATTCCCGGTACTGCTAAGGATGTTTTCTCGTTGGGAAAACGTGCAGGATGCATTCAGCCACGTGATGCCAATTGAATAGCTACCTGACCGAGTAGTAGCGGCTCCACTGTCCGGAAAGTCGCAAAAAAGGCCGCGGACAGCCCTGTGCTGTCCACATGTGCTTCCATACCTCACTCGCATGACAGTGCAAGGCAGAGGATGACACGGTGACCGGTAGACACTTATCGTGCCTTCATGGACTGGGCAGGAGTCTTTTTTTTATTATTCACAGTCACGACATAACATTTCTTCAGTTGATGAGAAGCGTCGAAGTCACCAACTATCAAATTATCGATCTCAGAGGCAATTTGTGGAGGTTGCGGTTCTCTGATGAATAAATGTGGTAGGTGCCGACACTGAGTGGGTAACTGTCACGACCTGGCATACGAGTGATAGTCAACGCAACTGTCGCGTCTACTGTCAAGCCCAATTCACAGTAGTAGCACATACAACTGAAATTTAGTTTATGTAGATGCTAGTATGGGTTGTGTGGTGTCACCGCTAGACACCACACTTGCTAGGTGGTAACTTAAATCGGCCGCGGTCCTGTAGTACATGTCGGACCCGCGTGTCGCCACTGTGTAATCGCAATCCTAGCGCCACCACATGGCAGGTCACAAGACACGGACATGACCTCGCCCCAGTTGTACGGACGACATAGCTTGCGACCAGACCTACCAAGTCTTCCTCTCATTTGCCGAGAGACTGATAGAATAGCCTTCAGCTTATTCCATAGCTACTACCTAGCAAGGCGCCATTTGTATCAGTGCTTATAGCTTACTACTATTCAAGAGATGTATTCCAACAAGAGAATAAAGTTAAGTATATTATTCCAGCTACGTACTTTTCTTCTTATTCATTAATAAGTCTCATGTTCCAGTACTTCACGCCCGTCTGCGTTAGTTTAGCGTGCACTTTCAGCCACTTCGATCTACAAGGTGTTGGCCCCGCTGCCGACACATCAGGTTGTCACCCGCAATTCAAACGAACATCAAAATTTAGAACTAATGCATAACAGTCAATTCATAGAAATGGAGAATAGATTCAGCTACTTAGGGACGCGGTTATGGGAAAATTGGTAGTCCGACATTAAAATTGGATGTAGAATAGGGAAGACCCGAAGCGCATTTATGAAATTTAACTAAGTGTTTACAAGCATTGACTCTGAGGTTTATCTCAGCTGGACGCTGAAAGTAAACACAATCAACAAATTGGAAGCATTCGAGATGTGGTTATTTCGAAGATTCAAAAAATGTTCAAATGTGTGTGAAACCTTATGGGACTTAACTGCTAAGGTCATCAGTCCGTAAACTTACACACTATTTAACCCAATATTTCCTAAGGACAAACACACACACCCATGCCCGAGGGAGGACTCGAACCTCCGCCGGGATCAGCCACACAGCCATTGACTGCAGCGCCTTAGACCGCTCAGCTAATCGCGCGCGGCTTCGAAGAAACCTTAAAATTACATTTGCAGCAAGAAAAACAAATGAAGAGATCTCGAAAATAGTAAAAAGGGACCGAGAACAGCTAACCACAATCAAACATAAGAAAACAGGCCACGTGATACGAAAGGAAAGGTATCACTTTATTCAGCTGATAATCGAGGGGAGGATTGAAGGCAAGAGAGGAATTGCTGAGGACGTCATGGCTCCGCAACATCAGACAGTGCACAGAAACGAGAAAAAGCAGGGAGAGGAGGACTTGATCCATGCTGAAAGAGATAGGGAAGACTGGGAGACTGGGCCAATGTGATCGGATACATCCATTATTCGATATGCAACCGAAGAAGAATAGGATGTTACGCAATTTGTAGAGAAACCTAATGAATCGAGGATTTATTAAGACACCTAATAACCGACAATTATTTATAATTAAATCAGGAAAAGTTACTCAAACATGTAGAACATTTGTATGAAGCCAATACGGTGGAGTGTCGTGCTTTGGGAAGGGTACGTCTGATTTCCTTTCCTCTACTTTTGTAATCCAAATTTGTGCTCCGTCTCTAACGAACTCACTATTGGCGGCTCGTTAATCTCTAGTCTTCTTTCCCCTCCGCAAGGATTTATGCTGTCTCGAGACCTACCGAACCACAGACTAATTGGTGGGATAATTATACTTGTACACTCCTCACTGTACTGTCGCCACGCTTTGGTTGCATTTATACACGAGTACTTGATAACTCCACGTGAAGCTGTGTAACTTTATTATAGAGTGCTTGCCCGAATGTGTGCTTTAGTTGTTCATCTCGCAAAATTGTAATTATGTCTGCCCATTTGGGGCGCCGTTAGTTCCACTATTTCGTGATTGATTATTTGTTTGTTTTTAACTGTTCATGTTAGAAGGTTGTCACTGAGTTTGCCTTGGTGGAAGCCATTAATTTGAAAGCATTTCTGGAAACAGTGGTAACTGATTTATGTTTCAGGTCCTATCACACCAATTCAGTCATGTGTGTAGTGTATTGCCGAGAAGTGCCTGCAAGACTGACGTGTCTTGTTCTTGAGTAAAGTAGTTACCTTTTGTAATTGAACGGCAATTGACCACGTCTCTTAATTTTGAGTTCATCTGAAGGGTTTTGCATCAAAACGTATTTTCAAATTGTTCGTTACCCCTGTACAATAAATCAGCCTATTTTAAATTGTGGCGCGAGAACAGCTGGTGTGTACAAAAGTTGTGGTAAGGGGTCTCGCTGGAATTTGTTGTTGTGTATTTCAAGCGCTTTCACTAAATGGGATTTACCTGAATATTGTCTTTAGATTAGAATTGCTATCAGTTAGTTATCATAAATTTGTTTAAATGTTGTTACACGCATTTTTAAGATAGCATTGAGCAATTTAAATTTTTTATCACAAGTAGCTACCGAGCTTGCGATGAACTTTTAACTGACATGATAATTGCCTTGGGCTCAAATTTGACACTACTGTATCATCGGTATTTTACTCTTGATACTGAATCAGTGTAAGTATTATCAATTAAGAGTAAGCCTTGTAATGGCACCATTTAAAGAAGAAAGAAATAAAAGAGGGAGGACAATAGATTCTTTAATAACTGTTGAGTGTGAATGGTTTGTTAATAAATTTGTTCTGAAGGATGTCTAAATTAATGTTAGCCTGGCACCTTACCAATCCTTCATAGTTTCTACCTTACTTCTACTATCAGAGTTGTAGGGCTTCTAGTTTATTTTTGGTATTCAAGGAAAGTTAGTGCGCTTTAGATTTTCATGAGATGTGCCATATTTCATATGAATAAAATAAATATTTTTTCAAACAGGTGATTTCAGTGGTCAATATTTCACGTCTTATAGGTTATGAGTACAAGCTCTGTGATATTTGGTAGCTAGTAACATTGTTGTTGTATCAGCACTCAAAGAGAAGCTATTGAATGAGTCTGGTGTTGGCCGTGCTACTTAGTGCTCTGAGATAGTTTGTAGGCCACAGAGATAAAGACACAGAGAGCGATGAATTTTGAAATGCGGTTTGGTAAAGATTAACTTCAGAAGTGAAGATTACCAGTTACAGTTATTACTGCACTGCTTTCGTGTGCGTAATTATGATGTTTTGAATAACGGAAAGTTGTAGTGCGATTTCTCGTCATTGATTTCAGTTAGTTAATTTCATTGGTCGGACCTGAATAAGTAAAGTCACCTATCCACATGGCTTACATGCAGACGTTGTAGATTAGTCGCTCCTTTACCAAAATAATAGCTAATTTCATGACAAAGTAATATTTGTTATAATAAGTAATCTTAGTAAATCTCGTCGTAACTGTCAAAATACTAATTTTAATTTTCGCAGTACACCTTTTTACAAGATCAAATTTCACTAACATCTCCTAACGAAAAATTTCATTTTAATAATTACGTGGGTCGCCGTATTGCACTCTGCGGAGCACAATGTTTAAGGTCAAAGCATGATGTACTTAGTTGCGCGCTCTTGTATTGCAATGCACGAGCTTTTATTTTCTTTTAACTTTTTTTGCTGCTGCCCTGTATTCTTTTATGTTCACAATTTCGAGCAGTACTGGATTTCCATTGCCACAGCTAAGCCATGAAAACGAGTTAGGGTCAGTTTGCATTACAGTCGAGACAGTTATATCTTTCACAGTTACCTTGGGTATTTAAAATTATGTTCACGTTTATTTTGGTAATGTTCAGTTCAGATTATGTTTCTTACGCAGACAGCTCTACTCCCACAGTGCAGTGTCATACTCGCATGCCTATTATTCAATGTTAAGATTTTAATTCAGTTAGCTTGTATAAGTAAATTCACAAGTTTTTACAGAAAACGTTTTGGTTATTTATTCTTTCAAAATTCAGTCTGTTAGTATCCGACGTCTTTATTCTGTTAGTTTTGTATTCGAACTTCAAGTCCGTATTATGACCTCTTGCAATGTAGCACTGTTCATTGTATGGCACAATACGCGGTTCCACAGGGCAGCTTATTTAGTTTATACTACTGGTATTTTAATTGGTTTGGTTGACATTGATTAAAAGACAACTGTTTAATTTAAGTTTTGCTGACTCACGTATAAGCCAACGTTGCCGTAACTACACCACTATCTTTCAGTAGGATACCAACACAGACGCGCCATCTGAAAGATAGGAAACCAATCAAGGCCAGCATCAGTTGACACGATCAAACACTGGAAAGTTGAAGGATATTGTCAAGTCTTTTAATCTAGGATTTAATTCAAAAGTTCAGCGCATGTACGAGGGCGGTTCAGAAAGTAACCTCCGATTGGTCACAGTGCGGGTTGTAAGGGGAGTAGCGACGCCATCTGTGCGTTCACGCACTCAACAGGTCAGTCGGCATCAAGCTGTGGTCGAGTGAACGTCGTACCTGCGCTAGTTTAGTTTTTGTGGCAGTTTGAAATGTGTGCTGCAATAGAAAACCCCGCCAAATGTGAAGTGCGTGCTGTCATAAGGTTTTTTACAGCCAAAGGATATTCTGCAGCAGCTATTCATCGTGAGCTTTGTGCCGTGTACGGACCAAGACTTATGAGTGAAGGAGTTGTCCGTGAATGGGTACGTTTATTTAAAAGTGGACGAGAAAACGTTCATGATGAAGAGAGGAGTGGTAGACCATCATTGGTGACTGACGAACTCGTTCAGACAGTTGATGCAAAAGTTCGTGAAAATCGACGTTTCTCAATGTCGGAGTTGTCTACTGGTTTTCCACAGATTTCTAAGACTCTCTTGTACGAGATAGTGACAGCAAGATTGGGTTACCGTAAGTTCTGTGCACGATGGGTGCCCAAAATTCTTACCGACCACCACAAAACTCAAAGAATGGCCTCTGCATTAGACTTTCTGTCACGTTATGAGGACGAAGGAGAACCATTGTTAAACAGAATCGTGACCGGTGACGAAACCTGGATTAAGTACGTGAACCCTGAGACAAAAGAACAATCAAAGATGTGGGCACATTCAAATTCGCCTACCAAACCAAGAAAAGCCTCGCAAGATTTTTCTGCCAGAAAACTGATGGCAACGGTGTTTTGGGATGCCAAAGGGGTGTTGTTGGTTGAATTCATGGAACGTGGTACGACCATTAATCAAGACGTGTACTGTGAAACAATAAAAAAGTTACGACGGGCTATACAGAACAAACGCCGTGGTATGCTGACTTCCGGTATCGTTTTTTTGCACGATAACGCCCGTCCTCACTCTGCTCGCAGAACAACGGCCCTTCTTGAGTCCTTCAAGTGGGACGTTATCAACCATCCACCTTACAGCCCAGACCTGGCGCCAAGTGATTATCACCTCTTCATGCATTTGAAGAAATGGCTCGGGTCACAGCGGTTTGATGACGACGAAGAGCTCAAAGATGCGGTCACAGGCTGGCTCCAGGCACAAGCGGGTGATTTTTATGCAGAAGGAATTTCAAAGCTTGTGAAGAGATACGATAAGTGCCTCAATCGCTATGGAGACTATGTAGAAAAATAGTGCAAAGATGTAGTTGTAAGATGTATATATTAAAATATATTTATTTAACTTGGTGTATTTTTTTAAATCAACCGGAGGTTACTTTCTGAACGGCCCTCGTATATATAACAAGATTTCAACTCGGCTGGGGGGTCTGTGGGCAGTCGGTCGGTTGGTGCGGACCAGGGAGGACATCTCCTAGCGGTGCAGTCGCCTGGGTCCGCTGGCTGTCTCTGTGCAGTGTTGGAGCGTGTGTGGAGCAGTCCGATCGCTACGAGCTTCGTGGCTCACCGACCCAGGACGTCAAAGTTGAGTGGTGTATTAAGTATCCAAGCCACATCCGTTCAAGTTGTGTCGTTCATTTCGGTGGTTCGCTGTTGGGAGCTTTTCCTGTGAGCAACACCGAGTGTTGGTAGTGGTGAAATCGAGCCTCTGTGCGGTGAAATTAACTATATTGGTTCACTACAATTCAAGTGCACCAGCGGAATTTTCTGCCTTGTGCTTGTTGGTGTTCCGGTTACCTGCCCTGGCCACTAACGTAATTTTAGGCAGCGTCCTTTCCTCACCTGTTGTCGCTGTCCAACGTGGTGTGATGTTTTGACAGCTTAATACGTATTTGATTGTAGATAATCACGTCCATAACAGTTTGGTCTTTGCATTTTTATGTACCGATTCGTGGCAAGGAAGTTGTTTGGTCGGTTGGTCTGTGACTGTCCGTTACCGACGGATCAAGTGTAGAAGTGTAGTTGGGCCCACCACCTGTCTCACCTACGTGAACGTTAATGTTTAGAGGGCAGCCCCCCCCTCCCCCGAGAAGCGTCAGATTGTCATTGTCTATACTGTCCCTTCTTTTCATGGGTGTTTAATGGTCTGTTGGTAACCTATTACCGCCAATGAACTTTTTGTATTGTGTTTTATGTAAATGAAATTATGTAAATCAATTGTGGGCCTTCAGCCGCTTAAAGCCTTATTCTCAATATTTTCCCTTAAGCGAAAACATGCGGCCTTTTGCCTTGAAAGATTATGGTAATATATTTTAAAATTTTGAAATTTAATTGTAGTCTTCAGCCGTTTGTATTGCACCTTGTATGTCTGTTCTTTGCACACTTGCCTCGAGGCTTTCCACCTAGCTGCGCTATATATATTGATTATTTTATTTGCAATTTTAACTGCAGTTAATGTTGTTCCTTTTTAAGATTTCTTGATTGGAGGCCTTCAACCGTGAAAGAATTGGATTTTCAAACAAGTAGTAGTAAAGGTTCGACTATGTGCCGTTTTGGTTTAAAGGTGTTATTAAATTACAATAAATTACAGTTTGGAAGTGAAACTGACCGACACCATTGGCTCTTTCCACAGTCCTAATCACCTTTTCTGCCCAGCGGGCTTAGCAGGTGTTTCAGCACCGTAGCAGCGACATAAAGCAAGACACAAAATAAATGTACATATGGAGAAACACTGAATGCGATTCCACATTTTTACTTTCCTTTCTAATTTATTAACTTTTATTTGAATTCACTGCTAATTACAATTTCATACTTACTTATTGTGAAGTTAAATTACATGAACCACCATATACTGCAGTAAGTGGAGCAATTTGGAATAAATGGGCCAATGACTGCAAAAAGGAACTTCGGCTTCCTTTCTACATCTACAGCCATACTCCGCAAGCCACCTGACGGTGTGTGGAAAAGGGTACTTTTAGTACTTCTATCGGTTCTCCCTTGAATTATAGTCTCGTACTGTTCGTGGAAAGAAAGATTGTCGGTATGCCTCTGTGTGGGCTCTAATCTCTCTGATTTTATCCTCATGGTCTCTTCGCGAGATATACGTAGGAGGGAGCAATATAATGCTTGACTCCTCGGTTAAGGTATGTTCTCGAAACTTCAAAAAAAGCCCATACTGAAGAAATTGTGATGTCATAAATAAATATAATGTGATGTCATAAATAAATATAATGTGATGTCATAAATAAATATAATGTACGGCGCCTAGATGGATGGAACAACTTTGCATCATTTGACTACGCCGTCGTTGCGCAGTCTCCACGTATTTGATAGAAAATCGCCATTATTCTTCGCCTACCTGGGACAGTCAAGTTACGCAGTGTAACCACGCCTTAAAAGTTGTTTCACCAATACTAATCACATCTGAAAGTACAATGCCTGCATAATTAATGTACTTGAATCATCTTTGGCAACTAGTGAAACGTGATGTGATCCGAGCTACTCCATGAAACATGTCTCAAGAACTATTCTTCATCATGTAGATAAAAGATCCATCTTTGCAAATGAACATTTATTTGTGTCTGACAAACATTTGTCTATTCGTGGTAGGCATCACCAGAGGTCTTTAAGAATATATATATATATATATATATATATATATATATATATATATATATATATATATATATATACGTGTTTTCACATATCCACGTGTTCTTTTGTAAGTACTAGATGTACGTAGTAGGCCTACACCGTAAGTAGAGGAAACGTACTGGGTAGAGACAAATAAAACATTTACTAGCAAAAGATGGGATTATTTATTTTTATGAGGTACATCAAAACGGAAGAAGCATCTGATGAAAAATGACTACAAGTAATAACAATACCTCAATAAATTAGGCAATCCTCAAATGTTTGTTGGCATTCAGATTACCTAGAATGTCTGTTTCCAATACCTTTGTTTTCTTTGAACCAAAGTAATATTGTAACTGTTCATCCAAGGTCCAGAAATTATTATAAATGGTCCATTGCTATTTAGGGCATAATATGTAGTAATTACATTAAATGCTAATATCAAATATCTCCCTGCATTAATACAAACTATAAAAATATAATCCTCCACAGAGAACATTTATTTTCTGGAAATGTTTCCACTTTTTGGTGAGTAGTCGGACTTAAATTAGGCCAGAGAATGCTAGAAAGTTCATCTTGTAACAGTGTGCAAATAGAGAAGTTAAGACTCCTAGTAAAAAATACGTATCGATTGTTAAGTAAACAAGGAAAGTAAGATACAAATAAAGAAGCCTATGTTATACAATATGTCCTGGATTCCGTTTAACTAGTGTATAATATTTTATCACCAAAAAGAAAATGTGGGAAACACCGTCTCTAGTGAATAAATTCCTATGCGGTCATTGCAGCGATGGACGTATCACATATCATTTATTACGAAAAATTAAATTATTTCAGAAAAATGATTACATTTATATCTAACTAGAATTTTCTTTCATCAGTATAACGAGCTTGCATATGGTGAGCTCTGCGCATTATTTACACACATCATAACTTTGAACCCAAAACTCTGACTTACCAGTATATAATGTTTTAATACACGGTTTGAGACTGGCGTTCGTATCTTCTAACAGTTCATATGAGCTTACTCTCTTAATAGGAGGCGTATGTCGCTTACGTCAATAAAACACTGAATATTAGTGCCTTATCTCATACCACATTATTGAGAAATTTCTATCACTTGTATCATTATTGTACTATATGAAAAAAAACTAAATTTCTTACAAACTACGGCGTGCAAACACTTTATTCATCATGTAAACGTCAGTAGAGATATTCGGATTTCGGTTTGACATGTTCTATATGCCTGCCATAATTGTCAATGATGTGGCACAGACGAACAGCGAAATAATGACCCGCTATAGTGTCGGAACATCGATGATGTTGATGATCTCCTGAATGGCTGTTTTCAGCTCAGCTTGGGGTTATTGTAGTTTACCTTGTCTTTAATATAGTCCCACAAAAAGGAGTCGCACCCATAATGGCAGCCAATCGAGGCCTATACCAGTGGCCTTTGGATACCCCAGATCCAGAATGCGGTCCCCACAGTGTTTCTCCAGGACATCAAACACTCTCCTGCTTCGATGGGGTCGAGGTCCCGCTTGCATGAACCATGCCTTGTCGAAATCTGCGTCACTTTGGACAATGGGGATGAAATCGTCTTCCCAAACCTTCATGTACCATTCCGTAGTCACCGTTCCTTCAATGAATATCGCCTGGATTATTCCGTAACTGGACATTTCACACCACAAAGCCAGCCGTTGAGGGTGAAGAGACTTCTCGATCGCGAAACGCGGAATATCAATCCTCTAAATGAGCTAGTTTTGCTTATTGACGAATCCGTCCAGATGAAAACGAGCTTCATCGCTAAACCAAACCATGTTGCGCATACTAATTCTCATCACGCCTCTCGGTCAACTGTGCAGTTTGAACGTCCTAAAGCAAACCTGTCAGAAGTTTTGAGGATTTTATTTCGTATGGTATTTATTTCATATAGATTGTCATTATGTACCTCGCGACCAGCCGCAAATGAATTGTATGTCGTGTCTCAAATCTTAGGTAAATGCGTTGTTCATGCCATGGCTTGTACAACTACCCTGGTACTCTGTTTCTAGACGGCGGATAACGTAAGTAGTATCAAAAGAAGCGTGTGTCATGGATAATGACGATAAATTTCATAACTTCTGTGTTTCTGTACCTGAACGCATGGGTAATATACACCTCTTTGGCTGCCAGAGTTGCGTAGCCAGCTAACCACATACTTAACGAACGTTTTGGTTTTAGGTATCAGCTACATTAAACTGAAGTATAATTGCAGCTCAGTGACTTACTCTAGGTATTACGACAGGGCAGAGCAAAGCAAGGCAGCTTTTCCATTGTACAGGTAAGGATTAAGTTCGTGACAGAGACGAAGTATTGAATGATGTGATTAGGTGACAGTGATTATGTCTAATTCTTCTATATAATCCAAAACTTGCTTTCAGATCACTATGCTGATTAACAGATGACTGTGATCTGCTTCAGATTTTAATTATTGCTGGTCAATTTGTCGAGTGAATCACTTTTTGTGTTGAAGTATTATTCATTGGATTTTACCAATTTTAACAAAAATGTATTTCACATAGTACACAAATAGGTATCAACCCATGTAGTGCTTCGGGTAAGGCTATAATGTTAATTAACGAGCTGTCATGTAAATTGTTTACTGATACTAAGTTTCCTTGCAAAACTGCTACATTAAATTGTTTAAAGTTAGGTTTTGAAATTTCTGTAGCTTTCATATGTTGCAGTTTAGACAGTTAATCTCTGCGTTCAAAAGTAGCGCAGTTATATTACGTTTAGGTCACAGTACACTGGTTGTACAGCAATCAGAATTAGAATTTGTCATTCTGCACACTAAATTTTACGCTGTAGCTGGTTGTTCTGAACGAGCCAGTTTTAATTATTTCTTTGAGACACAAATCAGAGGTGACATTTCAATCACGGTTATAACAGTCTCTCCTATGTCTTGGTAACATTGCACATTTAGAGAAGTATAATGAGGTATTGCACAGAGAGAAGTATAAAAAAGTAAGTATTATACTTTTGCTATATAGAGCCTACAAAGGAATTATAAGCAGAAGCACTGTAAAATAGTAAGTTTACGCAAGTCACCCTATTACACTTTTCACAACAAGTTTTTTCTCAAAAGAAGTTGCAGTGTTAACATTGTCCTTTATCTATGCGCTACTGATTTGGCCCCTATGACATAAGTTTGCAAAGTAGCAGCTGAAGGTCCATGTCATAGTATGAGGCGATATCAGTTACGATTATAGTAATCATTATTCTGAATGTGACCTCCTTGTGAATGTAACTAATACCCCGTGTGATCAGTACGAAGCACTAAGCGTCGGTCCTATTTGACAGGCAGCTGGAGCCAGCCCAGACAGACGCAGACGCAGCAGCAGGGAAGTGACAGATTTTGTGACTTTTACGAGTTCCTAATTACGAGAGAATTTTATACTCTCAATTGTGATCTTTAGTAGTTCAGTTACTGGAGTTTCTGCATGTTAATTTAATTTCTAATAGCCACAGTTCTCGCGTTTTCATTGGCGTCGGAAAGCTAACCGATTTTCTGACATATTACAAGCTCCTAGCCAAGGGCGAGTTATTTAGTTTCACCAGAGTGCTTCAGTAGATAGTTTTTTGAATTTCTCCGTAGTAGTCTAATTTATTAGACACAGTACCTGCGCTTTCGTCAGTGTCTACAGTACGTGCCGATAGTCCGTTTATCTGGGTAGTTTAGTTTTCCACGGTCTTTATTATGGATAGGAACTGTTATCCAGAACGAGATTTTCACTCTGCAGCGGAGTGTGCGCTGATATGAAACTTCCTGGCAGATTAAAACTGTGTGCCGGACAGAGACTCGAACTCGGGACCTTTGCCTTTCGCGGGCAAGTGCTCTATCAACTGAGCTACCCAAGCACCCCAGGCTGTGGCTAAGCCATGTCTCCGCAATATCCTTTCTTTCGGGAGTGCTAGTTCTGCAAGGTTCGCAGGAGAGCTTCTGTAAAGTTTGGAAGGTAGGAGACGAGATACTGGCAGAAGTAAAGCTGTGAGGACGGGGCGTGAGTCGCGCCTGGGTAGCTCAGTCGGTAGAGCACTTGCCCGCGAAAGGCAAAGGTCCCGAGTTAGAGTCTCTTCCCGTCACACAGTTTTAATCTGCCAGGAAGTGTCAAATCAGCGCACACTCCGCTGCAGAGTGAAAATCTCAATCTAAATTATTGGTGATTAGGAAAATTGATCCATCTCTCTGTTAGATACTACAGCACTTTGACAAACCATCGGTGATTTACACTAATGTTAAAAAAAGTCATTGGATATCGATTTGCACTTATACAGATGGCGATAGTATCGCGCACTCACGGTATAAAAGGGCATGCATTGGCGGAGCTGTCATCTATACTCTGGTGATACTCAATAAAAGGTTTCCGACGTGATAATTGCAGTAAGACGCGAATCAACAGACTTTGAAGGTTAAATTGCAGTTGGAGCTGGGGGCATCAGACATTCCATTTCGAAAATAGTTAGGGATTCTATACTTCAACACCAACAGTGTCAATAATAGGCTGAGAATAGGAAATTTCAGGCATTACCTCTCACCACGGACAATGCTACGGTCGACAGCCTCTCCCGGGCTCGTGACCATATCGATTGGTCCAGGCGACGGGAAAACTACAGCATCGTCAGATAAGTCCCGATCTCAGTTAGTCAGAGCTGATGGTAAGGTTTGAGCGTGGCGTAGACCCCACGAAGCCATGGACCCAAGCTGTTAACCAAGCACTGAGTAGGCTCGTGGTGGCTCCATAAGCGTGTGGGCTGTGTTGACATTGACTGGATTCTCTGGTCCACCTGAATCGATCATCGATTGGGAATGGCTATGTTTGGTTTCTTGGAGACCTAAGTTTTATCTTTCCAAACATCGATAGGATTGTTTGGATGACAATGCACCATGTCATAGCGCCACATTTGTTCGCGTGGTTTTGAAGGACACTGGACAATTCGAGCGGATGATCTGGCCATCAAGATCGCCTGACATGAATCCATCGAACATACACGGAGCATAATCGAGAGGTCAGTTCGTGCGCAAAATCCTGCACCGTCAACACTTTCGCCATTATGGACGTCTGTAGTGGCAGCATGGCTCACTACTTCTGAAGGGGCTTGTTGAGTCTGTCACGTCGAGTTTCTGCAGTACACCGGACAAAAGGAGGTCCGACGTAATATTAGGAGGTATCCCATGACTTTTGGCGAAGGGAAATTACTTTTAATGTGTAAACAAACAGATTAAATTGGTAGAGATTTTAATTAAACATTGAACTCGTTATTGCATATGTAGGCTTTGACTGGAAACTTGATTTTAGTCTACCTCTCCTTTTCTATTGGAGGTTGTCTAGACAGCTTCTGAGAATTCGTCGCGCGCTCTAAAAATCGCCGAAATGTTTCTGAGTTACAAGTTACTTCAATAGATGTACTATGGTCGACACGAAAAACCTCACCATCTGCAGCGAAATTCTGTATTTATTATAAGTAAAGTATTCATTAATCGATGCACCCAAATTTTAATACAATACAATATACTGTGCCCTCAGTGCTTTTTGATAAGCGAGTCTTTTCCATTTGTCATTCAGAAATGTCTACAAAATACATTTCTAAGGGTGCAAAACCTACAGACCAAACATTTTGTTCCAACGAGTTATGATTATTCATTTATATCCTTTTCGGTTACCATTACAAATTCATCTTTGTGTAAAAGTGATGAATGATAATTTTGTTTTTGTTTCTAAGGCATAAACTTGTTTCCATCTTCCTGGTAGTTCAGTACTCTTCTAATGAAGTGAGGGCGCGTAGCTATCGAATCAGCCATAATTCGAGAAAAATGCACCATAACTTTTGTTATCATAAGCTTACAGCATAGCCTACGTCGTATATGTGACGAATGGTGCACTTGCTCCATGCCATCATCTGTACTTTCCGTTTCAGGGACTTCCTTCAAGTTGAAAAATAGAAGGCTACGTTGTAACTAAGTCGTGTATTTCTTAACTGCTGTTAGTTTAGGACTAGACGTTCTGTAAGCATTTACCGAGAGAAACAAACCCATGAAGTCATGGTATTCCATTGCATCTTAATAAGCATAAGACACACATACAGCACGACTATTTTATGTAAGTCACAGAAACCAAAGTCGTACGCAGTATAAAAATGAAACTTTTCTTATGTTACGATGCTATATGTGCCACTACAGAAATATCGAAATAATTGACGTCTTTCTACAGTCAGCCGGCCGAGGAGGCCGAGCGGATCTAGGCGCGTCAGTCTGGAACCGCGTGACCGCTACGATCGCAGGTTCGAGTCCTGCCTCGGGCATGGATTTATGTGATGTCCTTATGTTAGTTAGGTTTAAGTAGCTCTAAGTTCTAGGGGACTAATGTCCTCAGAAGTTAAGTCACACAGTGCTCAGAGCCATTTGAACCATTTTTTTCTACAGTCACTTCCACAAGAAACTGTGCACCATAATTTTAAATGTAACGTCCGCAGCGACATTTCTGGTAGAGTTCTCGAGTCTGCAGTCTCAACGCACTTTCATACAGTGTATAGGTAAACAGTGTGAGAGTTGAATGTCTTGTTTCGTCGTTTGCAGTTTTCGCTGTTTGTACTTATTTACATCCAATTTAAACTCTGAAAAACGTGTAATATTTATCAAAAATGCCTTCCAGGGTCCGATAACTTGCTATTTGGTTCATACGAGGCAAAGTGGGTGCTTCAAGAGGATAATGATCGGAAACATCGCAGCCGTCTCTGTACAGCATGTAAACAAGACAATGGGGTGTCCACGATGGATTGGCCTGCAATGTCTCCGGATGCAAATGTTTGGTCGTATATTAAGATGAATCTTAAAGGAAAGCCAATTTGTACTTCGAAGCAGCTGTCATCTAAAATCAGGACGATATGGAGTTCGTTATCGAGAAATAAGCAGAAAATCTCGTGAAAAGCATGCTAGAAACGTGCCAAGCTGTAATCGACAAAGCGGTGATTGGTTTAACTGTTAGGTAATTGTGCAGTTAGTAATAACATCTCTCTTCATGTAAATATATATTTATAATCGTGTGTTTTATTTCATACCGATGGCAGCGTATAATTTCTTGTGGAACTGACCTTATGACGATACAAAACATTTATGATGACTCATAAACGTTAACCTATTTTGTTATGATTTCCTGTACCTGATCTTACACAACGAGATCCAGTTATTGGGGAGGCTGTCTAAATTAATGCTCTAATTTCTTTTACTGAATACAGCCATGGAACTACGGTCTTATTGAAACGTGTCCACCTAAATTTGGGATAATTTGTTTCATGTTTCATTTTTATTTCTGTGATTCACGAAAATCTGCCACATGATTGAGCCCGTTTATATAAATATGTTATCAGTATGTGTAGTAATAATGACTGCAAGAATAGAGCCGTTAATACGCATTTCATATCTTTTTTTACTTATCCAACAACTTAGTTGCATGTTTCATTATTTAATGAGTTATATGCCTACTCAGAGGAGATGAATGAGCCATGGAGCCGATAGTCTGGAATTTATTTATTTCACTATTTATTTATTTATTTCATTAATAGTATAGAGTATCTCACTGCCTCCAAATGTAAGGTGGGTTGGAAGCTACTAAACCTAATAGCAAAGATTTCTCGTTGTTACAATCTAATTGGTATGCAGTTGTTGATGCTATTTTAAATAACGTAAATAACATAATATATATAAGGTTAGAGAGAATTTAATGCTTTACGCTTGTGAAAGTAGTTCTGTGTAATTAGTTACATGCCTAGTTGTAAAGAATATAAGTTGTAGTTTATGACTTATAAAAGCAAACGTAAAAAAGACATACAATAAGAGTGGTAAATCTAAGTTGTAATATGTAGAGGGCAGTGACATGCTACATTTATATGTGTAATATAGTCTAAGTAGTTTGTTGGCTGATAATAGCCTATTTCTACCCATTTCGGGCGAGAAGGTCTCGGTAGAATCACGCGCTATTCTCATGTAAAACAGTGTGTGTTTATGTATGTTTGTTGTGTTTGTGTTTGTTATTTGGAGAGTTGCATGTCAGGACGCTACATCATATTCAGTAGTTGTTTGTTGGTCTAATTGTTGCTAGTTGCGGTATATTCTGTGTGATACGTAAGTACGTACACAACTCACCTTGTACAGATTATATAATGACTGAGCATTTGATACATGGAATAGACGAAGTCTAGCTTTATACGCGGAATAAACGTGTGGCTGTAAATTTATTATCAGAAATAGAATGCAGTTCATTGCTGCTTGAGTGCACTATTCCTTAAATAACTTAATACATTACGTTTTTAGTTTTATACGTTATTTATACAGAAAATATATTTGATGTATAAAATACAGTCATTGTTTCTGTCACTGCGTCGGTGCTTTATTTATGATATATAGTGCCTATTGTTTTGGTTGTGGCTGTGTTATGGCATGAAGTGTCATGAGTTGTTGCTTTGGGTCCCTTACGTGTTGATCCCTTATGACTCATATTCATGCAGTCTGTTGGTTCCTTCCTCGGTTTCCGAGTCGGTGGTCGCGCTTGTCTTCCCATGTGGTTTGTTGTATTGTGTGTTCTTGACTTTACCTCCTACCATCCAGGGTTTGGTGTTTGTATTCTTCATGCAGTGTGTTCAATACAATATGGGTTACCCTATTTATTGTATTCCAGAAATCGAAATTGTGTTGTTTTCGTCGTTTTGTATGGGTCTCACACGTGCTAGCTCTTTACATTGTAGTGTGACATGTCGTGGTGTCCCAGTTTCTCCGATGATGTGTATTTCATCGTTAGTTGGTTTCATGCGATTTAAGCGTAGCAGGAACGTCTCTTGCCCGTCAGGAAATGGACCGTTCCCTCCTTAGGTCGACATGTTTTAGTTGCAATCTTTCGGGTACGTCAGGAAAGAAATAATGTACTCTGCGATCGTGTCGGATGCCTCCCACTCTCTCTCTCTACCATGTTTGAATCTGCCACTGTTTCATTTGTGTTTAGGTTCTAATGTTATTTCCTGTAACCTCGGTGACTTTATAGAGCCTCCCCCTATTAAACCAGTAGTAAAGTGTAGCTCTATTGCGAATTGTTATGTCTATGGAGCAAGTTCCCATCACAGTGCCAAGTGCCTCTAGTGTTCTGGTGTTGAAAACTCCGCTCATTCTTAGGAGTACACTACGTTTACCTTTTCTTGCAATTGACCTATTAGTCTGTATGTTCAGACTATGATGAAGCATGCGATGGATCCTGGTATTGCATTGTGGTAGGTCCATATCTTCTTGATAGGTAATTTGTAATACGTTGTGTTGAGTCGTACTAGTTTGTGCATAATTTTAGAGGCTTTGTCAATTGTCAGTTTGATATGTTCCTTGAAAGTCTGTTGTCGTCAACATACAGTCCTAGAATACACGTGGAATGCTACCTATGTATGCCAATAATGTCTAATTTTAGAATTGGATTCCTCTATAGTGACCGTCTGAGCAGTAAATACACAATTTTATTGGGTCCTATTTTTAGTTTATTTTCTTTGCACTAATTGTTCAGTTTCTGAAACAGTTGCCTGGATTTTACCTCTAGTGCTGCTCTACAGTTGGCTGACACTACCACCCCTTACCCTGTCGTCACCGTACAGGCTGTTCAGCAAGGGCTCAGTTGCGATATCCCAAAATATTAGTCCGTACATCGAGCCCTGTGGACATCGCTTTGTTTTTTTCTGGACAAGCCTGCGTGTGCTAGCCTCTGCTCCGGCAGTCTGCAGTAGTCGAGGATACTACGGCAAAGTGTAGCTGATAGATGCATTTTCTTTAACCTGGTGGAGAGGAACGGCCACTAGAGGTCGTCAGAAGCCATATGGGGTGTTAGGCCGAAGAGACTTCTGTTCGTTGGTAGACTCTCACACAGGAGACTTTCCTGTACCTTGGAGAGCGTGTTTAAGAGGCAGATCGGTCGGTCGTTCTGGGATCTGTTGTTTCTCTGTCTTTCGATTTCCTGAATATTACTACATTAGCAGTTTTCCAGAGGTTTCGAATTCTGCCTGTTATTAGTGGCTCGTTGAACAAATTCGAAAGAAAAGATGATATTTAATGTACGTTCTAATGTTCCTAATACATTTTGTCTGGGCCGGGTGCTTTTCGGATTTTAAGCATTCTGATTGCTGTCGAGACCACTTGTGAGAATGGTATTGTTGCACTATCATTGACGCGTGGTTTCCTCATCGTGCCTCTTAGGTCAAAGTGATGTCGCTCGTCTTGCATGGGGTGGTCATCTGGAAGGAGTTTGTTCAGGAGATATCCTGCTGTGCTTCTCCATGCTCTGGTCATTGTGCCACCAGCTTCTTTGTGTTGATAGATCTGTCGGTACCTTAATTTGTTGTGTTTCTACCTTGAATGGTTTTCCCGGATGTCCCAATGTCTTTTTGTAATTGCGTTTTGACGAAATTGGTCCAGTAGTCTTGCCTTGTTGTCTTTAGCTACTTTTTCGTATTTCTGTTTAGCGTTACGGTACATTTAGAGTCTCGTATGTCTTTCAGGAGCTGTCTTTGCTTATTGGTAGTACTTCCTTCCGTCCCGTGAATCCTTCCTTAATCCTGCCAATTTTCCGACCACGGTAGTTTCTGCCCCCACCTAGTTTTTGCCCATGATATACTTGCTTCCTGTTTTCGTTGTAGATCGTCTGCGAGAACATTCTTTTTGTATTCTATTACTGCCTTGAACAGAATGTAGTGACGACGCCTCAACAACGTCTCGAACATTTTGCCAGATGTCCCTTCCTATGCGTAGATTCTGCCGTTCATGATCCATGTAATTTTTATTGATACTATTCTGTGGTTACGACGAATGCGTTGTGGTTGCTGTGTGTCTAATACCTTCCATGCGTTGACTAGTAAAAGTGTGTCTCCGGCGAAGATAGGGAGGAATGTTTAGTTTAACGTTCCGTCGACATCGTCGTCATTACAAACGGAGTGCAAGCTCGGATTGTGTCGAGGATTGGAAAGGAAATCGTCCGAGCCCTTGCAAAGGAAAGAGTCTAGCATTTGCCTGAAGTGATTTAGGGGAATCACGGAAAAACTATAGCTGGATGGCCGGAGAGGGTTTGTACCGTCGTCTTCCCGAATGAGGGTCCATTGCGTTAACCACTGTGCCACTTCGCTCGGCCCCACGGTAGGTAGGTGGCTGTCCCTGCCTATTCAGTACGAAAATGTGGCATTCATTTACCACTCAAGCTCTAGTTTTCCTCTGCTGTTAGTAGTGTCCGAGTTCCACAGGGAGGATTTTGCGTTGATATCGGCTAGAATGAGCAGCCTTCTTCTTCCTGATGCCGTGCAAAATCCTTTATTTTGTCTATGAAAGTTTCTGTATCATACGAGTATTGAGCAGATGTACAGGGTTATTACAAATGATTGAAGCCATTTCACAGCTCTACACTAACTTTATTATTTGAGATATTTTCACAATGCTTTGCACACACATACAAAAACTCAAAAAGTTTTTTTAGGCATTCACAAATGTTCGATATGTGCCCCTTTAGTGATTCGGCAGACATCAAGCCGATAATCAAGTTCCTCCCACACTCGGCGCAGCATGTCCCCATCACTGAGTTCGAAAACATCGTTGATGCGAGCTCGCAGTTCTGGCACGTTTCTTGGTAGAGGAGGTTTAAACACTGAATCTTTCACATAACCCCACAGAAAGAAATCGCATGGGGTTAAGTCGGGAGAGCGTGGAGGCCATGACATGAATTGCTGATCATGATCTCCACCGCGCCGAAAATTCAAAGCGTTTGACTTTGTCATCGGGTGTCAGGGCTTGTAGCAATTGTGAACGGTAAGGCTTCTGCTTTAGCCTTTTCCGTAAGATTTTCCTAACCGTCGGCTGTGGTACGTTTAGCTCCCTGCTTGCTTTATTCGTCGACTTCCGCGGGCTACGAGTGAAACTTGCCCGCACGCGTTCAACCGTTTCTTCGCTCACTGCAGGCCGACCCGTTGATTTCCCCTTACAGAGGCATCCAGAAGCTTTAAACTGCGCTTACCATCGCCTAATGGAGTTAGCAGTTGGTGGATCTTTGTTGAAATTCGTCCTGAAGTGTCGTTGCACTGTTATGACTGACTGATATGAGTGCATTTCAAGCACGACATACGCTTTCTCGGCTCCTGTCGCCATTTTGTCTCACTGCGCCCTCGAGCGCTCTGGCGGCAGAAACCTGAAGTGCGGCTTCAGCCGAACAAAACTTTATGAGTTTTTCTACGTATCTGTAGTGTGTCGTGACCATATGTCAATGAATGGAGCTACAGTGAATTTATGAAATCGCTTCAATCATTTGTAATAGCCCTGTATATATGAGCCATACCTCCTGCCCACCTGTTATTTCTGATGTGGCGATATATTCAGAGCAAAAGTGGGTGATCTGTGTTACTAGGAAGTCTTATTAATTACTGTAATCGCGGCTTTCGTATTGGTGTTCCTGCGTTGTGTTACAATGTAAGGGACGCCTGCGAATATTCTCGCCTTGCAAAAAGGGTTCTTGAAGGCGGGCGACTTATACTTTTCTTTCATTTAAGAGCCTACCTAGTTCCAGAGTACTACCCTGAATTACCTTCAGAAGAGGTATCTAGTGAAGGAATTTAAAAACAGAAACACGGGTCCATGTGCCCCCACTAAATCCTTTTATACTCTCCCTAGGTTTAGGCCCTCTCCCCTTTGCACGCATGCCACACCTAAGAGCTTACGTAGTTCTTTGGAGTTCGTTCGGAGGTTTTCAACCCTGACAGACGCTGTGGCGCATTATGCTTACTACCCGAGCCCCCATCTTACTATCACTCACTCCTGGCGCAATTATGCTTACTACCTGAGCCCCCATCTTACTATTACTCGCTCCTGTGAACGGGAAAGCGTTATGCACATCTTAGTGCCTCTCGCATCCATCTAGAAAAGATAACCTGAAGATGCCTAAATAAGGCGAAACGCGTCGTTGAAAAATAAAAAAAATTAATAAAATTGCAACCAAGACTGTATTCAACCAATACTATTTTAATACTGGTTGTCTTGCTAAAATTGTTATTTCTTACGTAACTATGACGTGAAAACGATATTGTATTTCTGAAACCATGGTCCGAAATGAGAGCAGGCTTGAGAGCCCTAATCAGAGCAGATTAAATGAATAAATAATAAATAAATAGAAACATTTGAGTAATATCGTGCTATCCACGGGGAAGATTAGACACGCCGCTGATTTCTGCGCAGCTGTACGAAGCCTGTCTCCTCCCCTGGACTTCCGGCGATAAGCGTGCTCACCGATACTAAGTAGTTTGCTCAGAACCGGAGACAGCCATAAAGCAGGCAAGGCGTTTGCGCTTCGCTATACAGCTTCGCCTCTGACGCTACGCCGCAGTTCCACGTTACTGAGACCGCAGTGGGTCTGACGTAGACACTTGCTGCTCTTTGGCAAACAGGTTAAGTCCGCAGGACGACGGTTACTGCGGGAGATACACGCAAAGCCAAGCAGCTCTGCGCTGAGAGTACGGCCCGGGCAGATAAACCGGCTTACCGGTGGTGACGCTGGTTCTAGGAAGGCTCTGTAATTAACGACGTTCTCGTCCAGTTTCGCCACAAACGAAGGAAAGGGGCCCCACGTAGACGGGGATTCTGCGCGGTTGCCGGTGGGTCTGGCTGCGAAGGTGTATTTACTCCGATCCCCAAGGACGTAAACCGAGACTGGTGGATACTTTGGTAACTCCCTTCGTCGTTAACGCAGTGGCTCAGTATCAATGACATAAACCAAATGGATTTAGGAAGCCGCTATCCCTCAAGGATTTAACAGTTACATTACAATTTCGAGAAAGTTCATTACATCCACTTTCGTTGGCGAATTGCAAGCGTGATTTAACTTATTAAATTATTTGGGTAGGGCATGCTATGTTTCGTTTTTTTTATTTTTTTACTATTTATGTTGTATACAGGGTGGTCCATTGATCGTGACCGGGTCACATATCTCACGAAATAAGCGACAAACCAAAAAACTACAAAGAATGAAACTTGTCGAAGTTGAAGGGGGAAATCAGATGGCGCTATGGTTGGCCCGCTACATGGCGCTGCCATAGGTCAAACAGATATCAAGTGCGTTTTCTTAAATAGGAACTCCCATTCTTATTACATATTCGTGTAGTACGTAAAGAAATATAAAAGTTTTAGTAGGACTACTTTTACCGCTTTGTGATAGATGGCGCTTTAATAATCACAAACATATGGCTCACAATTTTAGACGAACAGTTGGTAACAGGTAGGCTTTCTAAATCAAAATACAGAACGTAGGTACGTTTGAAAATTTTATTTAGTTTGTTCCAATGTCATACATGTACCTTTCTGAACTCATCATTTCTGAGAACGCATGCTGTTACAGCGTGATTACCTGTAAATACCACATTAATGAAGTAAATGCTCAAAATGATGTCCGTCAACCTCAATGCATTTGGCAATACGTGTAACGACATTCCTCTCATCAGCGAGTAGTTAGACTTCCGTAATGTTGGCACATGCATTGACAATGCGCTGACGCATGTTGTCAGGCGTTGTCGGTGGATCACGATAGAAAGTATCCTTCAACTTTCCCCACAGAAAGAAATCCGGGGACGTCAGATCCGGTGAACGTGCGGGCCATGGTATGTTGCTTCGACGACCAGTCCACCTTTCATGGAATATGCTATTCAATGCCGCTTCAACCGCAGGCGAGCTATGTGCCGGACATTCATCGTGTTGGAAGTACATCGCCTTTCTGTCATGCAGCGAAACATCTTGTAGTACCATCGGCAGAACATTACGTAGGAAATCAGCATACATTCCACTATTTAGATTGGCATCGATGAAATGGGGGCCAATTATCCTTCCTCCCATAATGCCGCACCATATATTAACCCGCCAAGGTCTCTGATGTTCCACTCGTCGCAGCCATCGTGGATTTTCCGTTGCCTAATAGTGCATATTATACTGGTTTACGTTGGTGAATGACGCTTCTGTCGTCGTCCCGTAATTTCTCTTGTGTTCAGTGGCAGAACTGTACACGACGTACAAAGTCGTCACCATGCAATTCCTGGTGCATAGAAATATGGTACGGGTGCAATCGATGTTGATGTAGCATTCTCAACACCGACGTTTTTGAGATTCTCTCGCAATTTGTCTGCTACTGATGTGCGGATTAGCCGCGACAGCAGCTAAAACACCTACTTGGGCATCATCATTTGTCGCAGGTCGTGACTGACGTTTCACATGTGGCTGAACACATACTGTTTCCTTAAATAACGTAACTATCCGGCGAACGGTCCGGACACTCGGATGATGTCGTCCAGGATTCAGAGTAGCATGCATAGCACACGCCCGTTGCGCATTTTGATCACAATAGCCATACATCAACACGATATCGACCTTTCCCGCTATTGGTAAACGTTCCATTTTAACACGGGTTATGTGTCACGAAGAAAATACCGTCCGCACTGGTGGAATGTAACGTGATACCACGGTCTTATACGTTTGTGTCTATTACATCGCCATCTATCACAAAGTGAAAAAAGTGGTCCAACTAAAATATTCATATTTCTTTACGTACTACACGCATATGTAATAAAAAAAATGGGGGTTCCTATATAAAAAAACGCAGTTGATATCGGTTTGACCTATGGTAGCGCCATCTAGCGGGCCAACCATAGCGCCATCTGGTTTCCCCCTTCAAGCTAGATGAGTTTCGCTCTATGTAGTTTTCGTTTGATGCCTATTTCGTGAGACATTTGGCCCGGTCACTATCAATGGACCATCCTCTACAGTGGAGTAGGATTCAAGATACTGCAGGTTTGTCGACAGACGGATTTGTTTTTGTAACATTTCCATCTGATGTTAAGGCTGCAGTGGCTTGAAAACTAACTAATGATACAAGTGAATCGTATTAGAAAGTTAAGAGGAAGTGACTGATTCCCTATTATATCCAAATAAATTAAAAAATTTTAAATAAACTTAGTTACGATACACGAAGAGCAGTTTCGATCATCACGTGGGAAAAATTCAAGCTGCTGGCATCAGACGTGGTGTTGCTGCTAATGCTTCTCTATATGATCAGCTGTCACTGGAATAGGACAATTCAGGAAGATTCAAAACGAACATCAGCTCACCATCATTCTGAAAACTCCTGACATGCTGGGCGATTTCTCATCCATAGAAAGCGTAGAAGCCAATGGGTCAATGGGTGCCAAGTGCAGTTAATAGGGTGGAGAGGGGGGGGGGGGCGGGGGGTGAGGAAACATTTCGCAGCCCAAAGCCCAAAGAAGTAGCCTGTGTGACTATGATTGGCGCACAATGTTCCAGTGCATTGTCGTGGAGCAAAGAACTCCACCTTAGACAGCTTCTCGTGTTGTCGTCAACAGCACCATAATAGATGAGCTGCGCTCAAAACACTGCGTAGCAGCTGTATGGGTTGACAGTAAGAAATATACCGAGGCATCGTAGGCAACCGTAGGCATCGTAGACCAGCTCTACGTAGACATCACTCAGAGGCACCTTGATAGCATTTCAATGTATTACAGGACTTTCAATAATTTAAAATGTCTAATAGTGCTGGACATTTCAGAAGAAGGAGCATCTTTTAAGTTGAGTATGTCTTCATATCTAATAACTTTCATTTTATTACTAATTGTTGGGAATATTTCTGATTGAAGATAACCTACAACGTCCTCCTGCATTCCCAACGTTAAATATGAACAGAGGGGATGACACATTTCAGTGATCTACAATACATATAAGAAACAATGTCTTAAAATGAGAAGTGACTTTATTCTTCACTCTCTAAAAGAAGGAGAGACACTTACATCGGTAGTTTCATTTGAAAACCAAGTAACAGAGCTAAAACAGATCTTAAATCAGGGAGCCCACTGCATACGATTCTGCTTTTAACTATGACTTAAATAACAATGCTTTACCAATACTTTGACGAAGTTAAAACAACTTTCCCACAAAACGACGTGAATCACAGGCTACTCAAAATCTCTCTGTCTACGGAAAACGAATCACTAATCTTAACCAAGAGTTGTGCTGTAAGATATATATTTGCTTTGAAAACAATTTAAAGAAGTAGGAAGAATAAAGCTGCGTTCATCTACGATTTTTAAAAATAGTGTAACAATAAGAAACAAACATCAAGAACGCAAAACTTAACAGCACCCAGCCAAAACAAACTTCTGAAAGATAAGGGAATCGTCGGTCCACACAGTGTGCCACTCATGCTACAGATCTGAATACACCGCCAGACTACTAAGCTAGATAAACCGGTGTCATATATTGATACCAAACCTGACAAACGTGCGCTTGAAACTACAAAGCTCACTGTTTATTCGACTGCGTTTTCCATTGTTTTGCTACAATGATATTCCGCAAGTAATACAGCGAAATCCAGAGAAAATGTAAGTAGGCTGTTTAGGTTTTTATGTTGGTAACACCACATAGCGCTCTGTATGAAAATCGCTGGCTGTGCTGTGTGCAGTCTGTGGATGGTTGGCATTGTTGAAATATTCGCTGTTGTAGTGTTGGGTAGTTGGATGTAAGCAGCGAGTAGCGTTGCGCAGTTGGAGGTGAGCCGCCAGCAGTGGTGGATGTTGGGAGAGAGATGGCAGAATTTTAAGAGCGGACGATCTGGACGTGTTTTCCCCAGAAAGAGTAAATTTGTAATACTGGATATCATGATCTGATATATATATATATATATATATATATATATATATATATATATATATATATATGGTTGGCATTGTTGAAATATTCGCTGTTGTAGTGTTGGGTAGTTGGATGTAAGCAGCGAGTAGCGTTGCGCAGTTGGAGGTGAGCCGCCAGCAGTGGTGGATGTTGGGAGAGAGATGGCAGAATTTTAAGAGCGGACGATCTGGACGTGTTTTCCCCAGAAAGAGTAAATTTGTAATACTGGATATCATGATCTGATATATATATATATATATATATATATATATATATATATATATATGCATTGTTTGTTCTCTATTAAAAATCTTTCATTTGCTAACTATGCCTATCAGTAGATAGTGCCTTCCGTAGCTAGAACCTTTTATTTATCTGGCAATATTGGCGCTTGCTGTATTGCAGTAGTTCGAGTAAGGAAGATTTTTGTGAGGTAAGTGATTCATGAAAGTTATAGGTTAATGTTCGTCAGGGCCATTCTTTTGTAGGGATTGTTGAAAGTCAGATTGCGTTGCGCTAAAAATATTGTGTGTCAGTTTGGTGTTGATCAGAATAAGTAACGAGAGAAATGTCTGAGTACGTTCAGTTCTGCTCAACTGTTTGAAAATCAAATAATGTAAGCGGTTTGTCAGCACAGTAATTCATTAATTTTTCTAAGGGGTCGTTTCAAAAGTATAAAATGACAGCAACCGTACTTTTTGGGCTTGTTGATCTTTAGATAAAACCGATAGCACATTCAACGGCACATGCATAAGTCTCAACGGAGAATTTGCTGGTCCAGTAAGCATTATACTTTCATGTCGATGCTCAGTTAAAGCACCAGACATCCCTCCAACTGCAACTCACTTGCATGTGACAATGTAAAGATCTACCGTAATTTCTGACACAGAATTTCCGGCCAAGGCGACACTGTGCCAAATCTGCGGCATCAGATTCACGTGGGAACAACTCCTCCCGCCGTCTCACAAGACTCACTAGCTCCTGCATTCGCTACAAATGACAAAACCTGAGCAGATCCGAGTACAGTGCTTTAAAGAATCATCGCACGAACCTGTGACCGTCTACCGGGACGCCAGGGGAGGTGTTGCCAAGAGACGCGGCTTTCGGTATGTCTGAATATCGATGCGGAACCGCCCCACCCTTATCTACCATAATCAGTTGCACCTCATCATGCCAGTCGGAAGAAGAAACTCACCGACACCTTGTCCGACGGTAGTTATGTTATCACTGAGCCGTGGCGCCATTGAGTTTGTAGACTGTTCTGTCTGGCGCCACTGGCTCAAGCGTAGTACCGACTATACATCTTGCAGCCCCATTGCCAATATCTATGAGAAACAGTTGGTTCTGTGGGTTGTGTCCTTGCTTTCCGACGTGTATACGGGGTTCACTGGCCCTGGACGAGGAGGCACGAAGTTTGGGAATTAGAGATAGTGTCGTGACAAGAGGTGGTCACGAGGTCCGAGCGGCCGAAGGCACGAGCTGCGCAAGGAGGGCCTGCACAGGGCGAAAATATCGGACTACTTCACCGGGGTCAGCGTCGTCTACAAGCGGCAGGCCGACATCCCGTCGGTTGGTTGATAACATTCGTGTCGGACGACTGCTCGTGGCCTGGCTGCCCTCTTCTATGAGGCTTTCGTCGGCACCACTCAGTAACCACCGCGACGCTCCGTGGAACTGCTTGCTGCTAAAGGGGAGTAACATTCTGTAATCCTCGTGGTGATTTGTGTCATTGTCTACCTGCCCTCCTTATTATTTTCTGGTTTGTACCCAACCCCCAGAGTTTTACTCGGTTGGTTGTTTGTTCTTAAATACAGGCCGTAGTATTGTACTAAGACTAGTTGTCGTTTAAAAATTTTTCCCGCTGTTGTATTGCCTTTCCTATTTGGTTTATACCCGATCATTGCTGTTCCCATGAATGAGCTTCTGGTCGTAAATACAGCCGGAAAAATTGTACCAAGACACAGGTTGTCGTTGAACAAAACAGGGCCTTTGTGGTTAGATTTACATGTTAACCTGTTCAGTTCTTTGATTGTAATTGCATTTCTCAGTCATTAGCTACAATTTGAACAACCTGTTGTACAAAGCTGCGCGTTGCTGTGTTTGAAAGACCGGGTCATTATTTGTGTATTTTAGCTCGATCTTGTGGTTCCGCCGAGTGAGTTCTCTTGTAATAAGTGTTTACAAACAATGTTTTAAGACGTTCCTTCAGAGCAGTCTTAATAAGTGACTAACAGCTTAACTTTGAAAGTATTAACAGCCAACTGTCACCAGAGCTTTATTCAAAAGAAGATTGTCAAAAGGGACAGGTTGGGATCAAGTCGCACTTTGTTGTTGACTGAAATTAAGAGATTGGTTGCTTTGAAGTAAACCTTATCATTGTCATATTGTTTTCTAATCTGTTTAACCTTTATCCAAATGTGCGCATCTTAACCCAGAACCTTTCGAAATACAGCTTTAAAACTAAAAGGTACATCATCAGTTTTGAGTAATTGATGGTGGTGGTGGTGGTTAGTGTTTAACGTCCCGTCGACAACGAGGTCATTAGAGACGGAGCGCAAGCTCGGGTTAGGGAAGGATTGGGAAGGAAATCGGCCGTGCCGTTTCAAAGGAACCATCCCGGCATTTGCCTGAAACGATTTAGGGAAATCACGGAAAACCTAAATCAGGATGGCCGGAGACGGGATTGAACCGTCGTCCTCCCGAATGCGAGTCCAGTGTGCTAACCACTGCGCCACCTCGCTCGGTGAGTAATTGAATCACTCTTGTCATCAATGGTGCTTATATAGTTTTCATGTGCTGCAGAAGGGCATTTAATAAGACAGACTGTGTCCAGCGCAGTAGTAAACACCGTTGTTTCACCCGATAACGGGCGGGCTGCAGGTCCGGCCGTCTTGTAATCATTGTCGTATTGCTTGCTGTTTTGATTTCTTTTTTGTAGAGGCTTATTAAGGTTTAAGGTGAAAAAAAGTTGCCTATTTGTTCATTCTTTAAAAAAAAAGAAACAAAAATTCATGTTTAAAATAGTGTTAAATAAACATGTTGTGTTCAAAGAGAGTTATATTGGTGGGTCGTCCCTTCCACGTTTTCCTTAATTCCAGTAAGTGCCACGTACAAATCACATTTGTCAGCGGTGCTGCATTCACGTGTTTTTGCATTGGTTTCTCTGCTCCTTTGGATCGTGGCAACTGTGACACAGCCGGTACTTGTCCACATGAATTACACGAGGTGTCATTCGGATTGGCCCCACTTATTTCCAAAACTCCCACTGCTGTCTCAGTTCGGCTGGCTTTTTTAAATAAGTGTGAGCAGTCGCGGAACTCAGCGGACCTTCCAACCTTCGCCATGTTGAAAATGTCATGCACGGTACTAAAATGTGATCCGACAGATTTTCACTTTTTCACTATAATCTCGATTGCGGTACGTCAGGATGTCGAATTTACCTACGGCGGCTGACTCTCTTCTCGATGCTTCGACGTGATGGCTGGCTGGACCACAATGGAAGCGTATGCGCCAGGGTTGGAACTCTTGCACAGAGTGACACTACTACGGAGCCGGGGGCTCTTGCTGGAATAAGCCGTTTTACAAGATCAGAGGAGCACTAAGAAATCTAGCAGTGTACCTCATCATGCTCTAGTCTACGACATGTGTCCAGACGGAGAGAGAAGGCCGCGCGGGATTAGCCGAGCGGTTTACGGCGCTGCAGTCATGGACTGTGCGGCTGGTCCTGGCGGAGGTTCGAATCCTCCCTCGGGCATGGGTGTGTTTGTTTGTCCTTAGGATAATTTAGGTTACGTAGTGTGTAAGCTTAGCAGTTAAGTCCCATAAGATTTCACACACATTTGAACATTTGGAGGGAGAAGGAATGGATGAAGTTGGTTTTCATATCACACAACCAGAGAAAGGGTTTCTCCTTATTTTAGAGAGTAAATGTTGCTGTCGCTTATTTCATTTTAAGAAATTGTTTCTTAAATGTGTTTTAGATCACTCAAGAATTTGATCTTCTCTGTACCGTAGTTAATCTGCTTGAGAAGGGAACATTTTGGAAGACCTGACCAGCGGTTACTTTTCTGACTGTTGTGAGATATTGTACCTTCAAACGGATCGTTTCAAATTTACGTTTTCCCAACAAAGATATTCTGTCCGGTGTCCATCCATACAGATTTGGATTCTAAGAATTTCTCCACAAGAATGCCGCAGTTATTCCCTAGAATGGAAATGGCCTTTGAGATAGCGAAAATTTTACGAACTACAAGAGACATTAAGAAGACTTGTGCCCTTTCCAAGGAAAACCACGAAGAAGTAGCCCCTTTTCGTCCCTCAAGACACATATTTACAGTATTTACAAGCCTGCCAATGAATACGGCATGTACTAAACCACTTTTCATTATTTAAATAATTTCCAAACGCGGCGACATTTCCTTTTTAACTGTATTACCTGTGCATAGGCCACACAGGCCAGAAATGATTTTAAGTTTCCGTCAGTTTGGAGTCTCCTTAAAATTTTCGCAGAGGACTCGTCAGCCTTAATTGCTGACATTTTTCTTCTTTTGCTATGGAACTTTAAAATTAATCGGTTATACTTGTAGCCGTGATACGCTCAAAAATGGTTCAAATGGTTCTGAGCATTATGGGACTTAACTGCTGAGGTCATCAGTCGCCTAGAACTTAGAACTAATTAAACCTAACTAACCTAAGGACATCACACACACCCATACCCGAGGCAGGATTCGAACCTGTGACCGCAGCGGTCGCGATGTTCCAGACTGTAGCGCCTAGAACCGCTCGGCCACTCAGGCCGGCCGTGGTACCCTCAGTCTCCTCTTAGACATTTCATTGGTAAGTGAACTGAGCCGTGCACGGCTCGTGTTAATCCCATCAATGGTTTGTCATCTTCTATTACGGTAGTGTCGCCTCGTTTTCTTATTCGATATACTGGCGTCACCAACTTCCTGCCTTACTTGCCCGTGAGTGGCAGGAAAAACGCGTATCATTAAGCGCACTGTCGTAACATGTCTGGAGCGACCGCTGGTAATTCTGGGTCGTCGTGTGACTGGTAATGGACGCTCAGGAGTACAATCGCGACGGAGCAGCAGTCGCGGACGGACCAGCAGTCCAGTCGGTCGGCTGACGTGGAGCAGCAAGCAAGCCCCCCGTCACACGGGGTCGGGTTGCAGTCGATGGCGGCGTGCAGGCGCGATTGGAGTGTGAGGTGCTTCTTGCGAGTGCTACGAAGTTCGTCGCCCACCGATCAAAAATGGTTCAAATGGCTCTGATCACTATGGGACTTAACAACTGTGGTCATCAGTCCCCTAGAACTTATAACTACTTAAACCTAACGAACCTAAGGACATCACACACATCCATGCCCGAAGCAGGATTCGAACCTGCGACCGTAGCGGTCGCGCGGTTCCGGACTGAGCGCCTAGAACCGCTAGACCACCGCTGCCGGCCTCGCCCACCGATCTTGGACATAAAAGTTGAGTACCCATTTAACTTACTATCTGGCCTCGACTGCTTACATTTCTTCCTTTGCTCCTGGTTGTCGCTTTTGGGACATTCCCGCTAGCAACAACCTGTGTGTATTCAAGTTGGCTAATATTCCAGCCGTCTTCCTGTGAAATTTAACACAATTTATTCCCTGTTATGGAAGTTCACCAGTAGCCATTGACGTTTCGATTACCTGCCCAGGTCGATGAAGTTATTTTAGACCGTGTATTTTCCTTCTCGTGTTGTTGCTGTCCAGCGCGGCGTGTAGTTCGATAGCTGAAGTGTTGTTGGTCGCTTTGGCCGCCAATATTCTGTGTGTCGTGTATTGATATCTTGTGGTCGTTTTACTGGTTGCGTGGAGTGGAACTGATTTGGTTGATTGGCGGTCGGCTGTCTGTCGGTTGGGTTGCCTCCAGATTAAGAAGTCGTTGGACAGGCTGCCTGTCTCACTTAAACGGGCGTTAGTGTTACAATCCCATGTCGACCCTTGGAAACCTCTGAGTGCTGTTCCTTGTGTGTTATGGAGTAATTTCCCTGTTTGGATTTGTGTTATTTGGTTGATGTGTGGCTTTCAGCCGAGTATCAGTATCTCTTAAATTAATGTTCTGGTCTTGCCTTTAAGGCATGAGATTGTTATTCTACTCTTAAATTAATCTTCTACTCTAGACCTTAAGGCATAAGATTGTTATGCTTTGGAATGCGGCCTTAAGATCAATTTGCATGAAATGTTATAAGTTACGGCCTTCTGCCTTTTGATGGACACTCCTCTTGTTGCTTAATATGCGACCTCCAGCCTAGTTCCTTTAAAATTAAATTGCTAAGGCCTTCCGCTGATTAGACTGAAGATTTAAAAATTATTCTTGGGTTAAACCTACAGAAAATCCTTGAGATATTTCAATTTTGCCCGCATCCCGTGTTCGTGCGGTAGCGTTCTCGCTTCCCACGCCCGGATTCCCGGGTTCGATTCCTGGCGGGGTCAGGGATTTTCTCTGCCTCGTGATGGCTGGGTGTTGTGTGCTGAGCTTAGGTTAGTTAGGTTTAAGTAGTTCTAAGTTCTAGGGGACTGATGACCATAGATGTTAAGTCCCATAGTGCTCAGAGCCATTTGAACCATTTTTTTCAATTTTGCTTAGGCCTTGTGTCTTGGATTTTGAATGTGGTCTTCAGCCAATCTAAAGTTAATCAAAAAAGGTAGACTAAAGTTTTGAGTGTTTGCATCCCTGTTGTAATATTGTGTGGTGATAAATAGACTATGTTGAGTGCAACTGACAGAAACTCATTTAGGCACCTTTCCACAACCTAATCCGCTCTGTCGTGCTGTCCCAGGCATTTCATGAACATTGTGCTGAACTTTTGATACTTATGATTTCTTAAAATTCTGTTCCAACTTTCGGAGACGTTGTTAGGGGATAGCACTTTCCACTGCTGTTCCATATGTCCCTCAGCATACCTTTTACATCGAGACATTGGTCTAGAAATAGTCGTACATGTTCTGCAGATTTTCGCTTTCAAGCGTGCTGTCCAGTACAGATGCTCTCCTGTATAGACAGTCACTATCCAACATTTCCGGGGGAAGATATAGTAAATCTGAATACATTCTTAAGTAACAGTGTACTGGATGACTGCAATTTCGAAGTCCACCATAAGAGGCGTTAGATTCCATCCAAACTCGCTGGTTTTAATAAATAAAACATATGTTTATCGCTTTTTGTTCTGTAGTAAAACTTTAACGGCCGTCCTGGCGGTTTGCCCTCTCCCAAAAACTTGTAAGATAGGCGTGAAGCATAACCAACTGAAAAAACTGTTAGTCCTAATTGTCGAACGTTGCGTTTACATAGAATGGTTGACAGCCTGACACTGCAGTTGGGGTGATGTCTGTAGCTTCAACTGAGTATTGACACGAAAATATTATGCTTGCTGGATCACCTAACCCTGCGCCGAGTTTACAAATTATGCATGCGGTGTTGAATGTGTGGTCGGTCTTATCTAAAGGTCAACAAGCGCAACAAGTACGGCTCCTGTCATTTGGCACTTTCGTTGGTTTCCGCCGTATTGTTTGTGAAGTTTCATTGTAGTGAAGTACGGGAGAACGCAGACAAACAAAAGGTTTGACACGTATACATTTGTCAGCTTTGGTATTAATGTGCGACCGATTTAACCTTGTTTGTTAGTCCGGCTGAGTTTGACAGCAATGTGTTCAGGTCTATATTGTAATACCATTTGTCGTTAGACGACGCCTATGATCAGACTTTTCCCTGATTTTTCTGTAGTTTGTTTTGGCTGAGTGCTTATGCTGATTCTTCTATTGGTGCTGTATTTTAAAAATTAGATATGAGCGGGCATCATTATTCTGGCCACGTGTTTTAAAATTGTTTTGATCCCTGTCGGCTGCCTTTTCTTTTACAAACTGCCTTCCTCTTTTGCATGAGTTCGTAGCCGCGGTACAGAGTGCGCTGTTTATCATTGGAGAGTGGTAGTGGCATCGCTGTTGGAGAAGCGAGGCGTCGCCTTGGTGAGAAGTGAGATGGCACCACTAATACTTTGGCGGTGACGTCCGACTCTCTCGGCGTCAAGGGTACGTGGCTCGAATTTGTGGCGAGTCATACTGACCTTGATAATTGGGAAGTTTGTGTGTATACAACGGCATTCTTAGTGAGGAGCTCACTCAAATATTCCGGAACTGATGAATCTGTCCTGTGGTAATCTACACTACTGGCCATTAAAATAGCTACACCATGAAGATGACGTGTTACAGAAGCGAAATTTAACCGACAGGAAGAAGATGCTGTGATATGCAAATGGTTAGCTTCTCAGAGCATTCACACAAGGCTGGCGCCGGTGGCGACACCTACAACGTGCTGACATGAGGAAAGTTTGCAAACGATTACTCATACACAAACAGCAGTTGATCGGCGTTGCCTGGTGGAACGTTGTTGTGATGCTTCGTGTAAGGAGAAAAACTGCGTACCATCACTTTTCCGACTTTGATAAAGGCCGGATTGTAGCCTATCGCGATTACGGTTTATCGTCTCGCGACATTACTGCTCGCGTTGGTGGAGATCCAATGAGTGTTAGCAGAATATGGAATCGGTGGGTTCAGGAAGGTAATACGGAACGCCGTGCTGGATCCCAACAGCCTCGTATCACTAGCAGTCGAGATGACAGGCATCTTATCATCATGGCTGTAACGGATCATCCAACCACGTCTCCTCCATTCCTGAGTCAACAGATGGGGACGTTTGCAAGACAACAACCATGTGCACGAACAGTTCCACGACGTTTCCAGCAGCATGGACTTTCAGCTCGGAAACCATGGCTTCAATTATCCTTGACGCTGCATCAGACAGGAGCGCCTGCGTTGGTGTACTCAACGACGAACCTGGGTGCACGAATGGCAAAACGTCATTTTTTCGGATGAATCAAAGTTCTGTTTACAGCATCATGAAGGTCGCATCCGTGTTTGGCGACATAGCGGGGAACGCACATTGGAAGTGTATGTTCGTCATCGCCATACTGGTGTATCACCCGGCGTGATGGTATGGGGTGCCCATTGGTTACAAGTCCCGGTCACCTCTTGTCCACATTGACGGCGCTTTGAACAGTGAACGTTACATTTCAGATGTGTTACGACCCGTGGCTGTACCCTTCATTCGATCATTGCGAAACCCTACATTTCAGCAGGACAAGGTGGCAGGGGTAAAATACAGGGAGCGAAAGGCTATTTACAATTTGTACAGAAACCACATGGCGGTAATAAGAGTCGAGGGGCATGAAAGGGAAGCAGTGGTGGGGAAGGGAGTGAGACAGGGTTGTAGCCTATCCCCGATGTTATTCCATCTGTATATTGAGCAAGCAGTAAAGGAAACAAAAGAAAAGTTCGGAGTAGGTATTAAGATCCATGGGGAAGAAATAAAAACTTTGAGGTTCGCCGATGACATTGTAATTCTGTCAGAGACAGCAAAGGACTTGGAAGAGCAGTTGAACGGAATGGGCAGTGTTTTCAAAGGAGGATATAAGATGAACATCAACAAAAGCAAAACGAGGATAATGGAATGTAGTCGAATTAAGTCGGGTGATGCTGAGGGAATTAGATTAGGAAATGAGGCACTTAAAGTAGTAAAGGAGTTTTACTATTTGGAGAGCAAAATAACTGATGATGGTCGAAGTAGATAAGATATAAAATGTAGACTGGCAATGGCAAGAAAAGCGTTTCTGAAGAAGAGAAATTTGTTAACATCGAGTATAGATTTAAGTGTCAGGAAGTCGTTTCTGAAAGTATTTGTATGGAGTGTAGCCATGTATGGAAGTGAAACATGGACGATAAATATTTTGGACAAGAAGAGAATAGAATCTTCCGAAATGTGGTGCTACAGAAGAATGCTGACGATTAGATGGGTAGATCCCATAACTAATGATGAAGTATTGAATAGAATTGGGGAGAAGAGGAGTATGTGGCACAACTTGACAAAAAGAAGGGACCGGTTAGTAGGACATGTTCTGAGGCATCAAGGGATCACAAATTTAGCATTGGAGGGCAGCGTGGAGGGTAAAAATCGTAGAGGGAGACCAAGAGATGAATACACTAAGCAGATTCCGAAGGATGTGGGTTGCAGTAAGTACTGGAAGATGAAGAACCTTACACAGGATAGGGTAGCATGGAGAGCTGCATCAAACCAGTCTCAAGACCAGAACAACAACAATGCACGATCGCATGTTGTAGGTCCCGTACCTGCCTTTCTGGGTACAGAAAATGTTCGACTGCTGCCTTGGCCAGCACATTCTCGAGATCTCTCACCAATTGAAAACGTCTGGTCAATGGTAGCCGAGCAACTGGCTCGTCACAATACGCCAGTCGCTACTCTTGATGAATTGTGGTATCGTGTTGAAGCTGCATGGGCAGCAGTACCTGTATACGCCATCCAACCTCCGTTTGACTCAATGCTCAGGCGTATCAAGGCCGTTATTACGGCCAGAGGTGGTTGTTCTGGGTACTGATTTCTCAGGATCTATGCACCCAAATTGCGTGAAAATATAATCACATGTCAGTTCCAGTATAACATATTTGTCCATTGAATACCATTTTATCATCTGCATTTGTTCTTGGTGTAGCAATTTTAATGGCCAGTAGTTTCAATTGCGCATGGTTGATGATTCACGGCCGCGGAATTAAGCCCCATGTTGTTTTTCTGCATAAAGTAAATTTTGGCTCCGATTAACCCTCTTCTTGTCTGCAAGGGTAGACAAAAATTTTATAAGTGATCCGTTGTAGGCTGTGACGTGAGTTTTATTTAATCGAGCGATCAGCTAATGGCACTTGTAAAACCAACATGAAAACGCACTACATTGTCTGTATGCAGCACATGTGTAACTAACACTTTACACACCTCACATTAAGATAAAAGACGTGAGATGTGAAGTGTTAGTTATACATGCGATTATGATGATGATGATGATGCTGATGATGTGATGTTTGGTTTGTGTGGCGCTCAACTGCGCTGTCATCAGCAGCGTGCAAAGTCCCGATTTATACACAATCCAATCTAGCCACTGTCACGAATGATGATGATGATGAAATGATGAGGTCAGCAACAATACCCAGTCCCCGAGCAGAGAAAATCCCCAACCCGTCCGAGAATCAAATCCGTAACCCCGCGATCCAGAGGTAGCAACGCTAGCCGCTAGACCACGAGCTGCGGACTATACATGCGATGCACGTACACTACGGACCTGTTTACGTTCGTTATACATCTGGAGGGCGTGGATCCCCACAAACACACAATTTTACAAGTGAGCGTGATGGTTCCGGCCGTTAACAGTCTCACTACCCCACTTGTTTCGTTGCCGGTGTCTTTGTTGATCAAAGAGGAGCCGAGTTGGGTCTCAAATTTCTGGCTGTTTGGGTTTTTTGGTCCATAGCAGTGCTTCTGGAATTGTTTTCCTACTCTATCGTGTTTTGTGAATCCCACAGTGCATGTGTAATATAATGATTACTCAACGTTAGCCTTACGCTGAGCGCTGTGACTGCGGCACTGTTGAGAGTGCAGTGGTGGCCCGGACTTAGGCACGTCTTTAATCTGTTCCAGCGTCATGGTCAGTGTGGCACGCCGCCTTGTGGGACTCTAAACGCCACGGTAGCCTGCTCCCTCTCCACCGAGGAGATCGCCGAGCTATGTTACTGTAATCTGTCAAATGTTTCATGTAGCTTTTGTTTTCCCATTTTAAAGGCCCCAGGAAAATGGAAATTTGTGGTAAGGTCTTATGGGACCAAACTGCTGATGCCATCTGTCCCTAAACTTACATACTACTTAATCAAACTTAAACTAACTTACGCTAAGGACGACACACACACACACACACACACACATACACACACACACATGCCCGAGGGAGGACTCGAAACTCCGACGGGGGAAGCCGCGCAGAACGTGAGCGGTCTGAGGTGTCTTACCTCAGACCGCTCAAAGGGCTAAGTTGTCAGCTGATGTTGCCACTCGTTAACATACATAATTGTAACCTAGTAGCTCTTCTATGTAACTGCTGTTTCCTCATTCTATGGGCCTAAGCGGCCAGTTATTCACTGCCGGTTTGGTACCCTGGTTTCAACAGTGTGATGTGTTTGTAAACTTGGTCAACTTATTTTTGATTACTGTGGGACGCTAATCCTATTCTATACAGAATATTCTTTGGGTTTGGTAGTTTATTTAATGTGTCAGATCTCCATCCCCCTCCCTCTTTCTTTTAATGACGGGGGCTGTAACGACACTGGCTTTGGGGACCTCGAGCTAGTTTGCCACAGTTGACTGAATTTCGTAGGTGCAGTCCTTGATGCAAAACGATTGTTTTTAGTTCTCCCTTGTTTCGTCAGATCATTGCCCTATTGGTTTCTGTTAGTTGCTACCAGTCAAATTCTGTAACAGGGAAAGCGTATAATCTGCACTGCATGATTTAAACGTCGTGCTTCGACGAACTCTGCCGAAAATTCTGGCCACGTGTTGCTAACTGTGCTTAATCTAGTAGTGAACAGAGTCCCTCGATATTGATGTTCTTTTTATAAAAAAAAGCACGGGAAAGTAAAAGGCCGCAGCGAGGAATATTAAATTTATATCCTCATCCATTGAATTCTAAAGGTTAGTTATGGCCCTGGGTTTTGTTTCTCGCTGGAGATAAAGAGGCAGAGCCTAGTGCTAACATGTCATTTGTCATTTTTCTTAGTTCTAAAATTGAAGTCTTTGCGTCTAGTTTCATGGTTCTTTAAATGTTATGTCAGCTCAGTGGGGAAAGTTGGTAATCTTCTTGTCGAAGGTAACGGAAAATTAATTTCAACTTATTTGCCACTGTTACTGTTCTCCCAAGGTATGTCCTTCGTTAAAATATACACAGTCTGGAGTTTAAATGATGATAACGTTTGGTCATACATTGACGTTAAAGTTTTCTGCATTACGGACTTGTCTAGAAAGAGCTATAATTTGATAAATGGACCTGTTTCATTTAATAATTGTTGTTGGTATCCAAACTGTCGTTTCCGTTACAATAGCTGTTTAATATATTTGTTGGTTACCTTAAAATTTGTTTCTTTTAGTATATTCAGTGTTTTTTACTGGTAATGAAGTTTGACAAATGGTTAATGACGTGTACTTGCCACCCTGGCTCAGTTCTTCCATATGTTTGATTTTGGCTACGCAGCAATCTGAAAGGCGATATTTCAGTAGCAGCAGAGCCTTTCTTCGCTGGGTTCAGACTTGACCTTAAGGCGTCATTCACCATTTCCTGGGTTAATATTTTTACTCATTGCTGTTTCTTTTGTTGTATTTGCTTATTCCAATTCATTGTTGTAATAAATTCGATCTATTTGCGGGAGTATTGGCAAGCATGGTGTCGCGCTGTTGTCCTGGTATTTCCTTTCTTAAGACAGATCTTTTGGCCTCCCTTGTCACGGAAGTGTCACTGAGTTAGTGGCTCGTTTCTGTGCAGCCTTCGACAGCCCGTTTTGCCTCACCATTGATGCCATAACCGAGGTAGGCGCCGCACAAAATGATTGCATCACTGGTGTATCGGCCTTACCCCAAATTGTAAATTTTTTGGAAACTGGTTAACTCTCCAGTAAACAATTTTATAGGAGCCAAGCACAACCGTTTGAGCGATATTCAGCGGTTTAAACTTAGTTACAAAAACGGTAAATTCAATCGAGATTTGCATTTGTAGGTGTGGGACTTATAAGATAGTGTAAACCGTTTCGTTATGGAGGACTTGGGCTCGGTCAATGGCGAGCAGGAATGTTTGTCCTCACAACTAATGCTCGAATGTAGTGGTCAGGTAAGTAGACGGGATTCAGTAACCACCTGGCGGTAAATGGAAATGAGCGTATGGCATTGTTGGCTGGGAGGGCCCATCGGGGGAAGTTCGGCCGCTGAGTGCCAGTCTTATTTCAGTCGACGCCACATTGGGCGCCTTGTGTGCCGGTGATGAGGATGAAATCGAGGACAACACAACACCCAGTTCACGAGCGGGAAAACTCTCCAATCCGGCCGGGTATCGAACCCGGGTCCGCTTGTACGGGAAGCAAGCACGTTCACACCCATCTAAGCAGGCGGTATCTTTCGTAAATACTCATTATCTCACTTTTTTGTATTTTTCTGTTACGTTTATATGTTATAAATCACATTCTCATCAACCAGGCTGAAACAAATTACACTCCTGGAAATGGAAAAAAGAACACATTGACACCGGTGTGTCAGACCCACCATACTTGCTCCGGACACTGCGAGAGGGCTGTACAAGCAATGATCACACGCACGGCACAGCGGACACACCAGGAACCGCGGTGGTGGCCGTCGAATGGCGCTAGCTGCGCAGCATTTGTGCACCGCCGCCGTCAGTGTCAGCCAGTTTGCCGTGGCATACGGAGCTCCATCGCAGTCTTTAACACTGGTAGCATGCCGCGACAGCGTGGACGTGAACCGTATGTGCAGTTGACGGACCTTGAGCGAGGGCGTATAGTGGGCATGCGGGAGGCCGGGTGGACGTACCGCCGAATTGCTCAACACGTGGGGCGTGAGGTCTCCACAGTACATCGATGTTGTCGCCAGTGGTCGGCGGAAGGTGCACGTGCCCGTCGACCTGGGATCGGACCGCAGCGACGCACGGATGCACGCCAAGACCGTAGGATCCTACGCAGTGCCGTAGGGGACCGCACCGCCACTTCCCAGCAAATTAGGGACACTGTTGCTCCTGGGGTATCGGCGAGGACCATTCGCAACCGTCTCCATGAAGCTGGGCTACGGTCCCGCACACCGTTAGGCCGTCTTCCGCTCACGCCCCAACATCGTGCAGCCCGCCTCCAGTGGTGTCGCGACAGGCGTGAATGGAGGGACGAATGGAGACGTGTCGTCTTCAGCGATGAGAGTCGCTTCTGCCTTGGTGCCAATGATGGTCGTATGCGTGTTTGTCGCCGTGCAGGTGAGCGCCACAATCAGGACTGCATACGACCGAGGCACACAGGGCCAACACCCGGCATCATGGTGTGGGGAGCGATCTCCTACACTGGCCGTACACCACTGGTGATCGTCGAGGGGACACTGAAGAGTGCACGGTACATCCAAACCGTCATCGAACCCATCGTTCTACCATTCCTAGACCGGCAAGGGAACTTGCTGTTCCAACAGGACAATGCACGTCCGCATGTATCCCGTGCCACCCAACGTGCTCTAGAAGGTGTAAGTCAACTACCCTGGCCAGCAAGATCTCCGGATCTGTCCCCCATTGAGCATGTTTGGGACTGGATGAAGCGTCGTCTCATGCGGTCTGCACGTCCAGCACGAACGCTGGTCCAACTGAGGCGCCAGGTGGAAATGGCATGGCAAGCCGTTCCACAGGACTACATCCAGCATCTCTACGATCGTCTCCATGGGAGAATAGCAGCCTGCATTGCTGCGAAAGGTGGATATACACTGTACTAGTGCCGACATTGTGCATGCTCTGTTGCCTGTGTCTATGTGCCTGTGGTTCTGTCAGTGTGATCATGTGATGTATCTGACCCCAGGAATGTGTCAATAAAGTTTCCCCTTCCTGGGACAATGAATTCACGGTGTTCTTATTTCAAATTCCAGGAGTGTGTACAGAACCATTTTAACAATTGTTAAACATTCAATTCGCTGTAACCTTAGAGAAATTTTTATATATTATGTTCTTTATAATTATAAAAAAGCATTAACAGTTGTATACCAATAAGACTGTAAGAATGAGAAGTCTTTGCTGTTACATTTAGAAGCCTCCGACCCATCTTTCCTTTCAGGGCTGTGGGTTACTCTGTGCTGTTAATGAATGTTGTTGTTGTGGTCTTCAGTCCTGAGACTGGTTTGATGCAGCTCTCCATGCTACTCTATCCTGTGCAAGCTTCTTCATCTCCCAGTACCTACTGCAACCTACATCCTTCTGAATCTGCTTAGTGTATTCATCTCTTGGTCTCCCTCTACGATTTTTACCCTCCACGCTGCCCTCCAATGCTAAATTTGTGATGCCTTGATGCCTCAAAACATGTCCTACCAACCGATCCCTTCTTCTAGTCAAGTTGTGCCACAAACTTCTCTTCTCCCCAATCCTATTCAATACCTCCTCATTAGTTACGTGATCTACCCACCTTATCTTCAGCATTCTTCTGTAGCACCACATTTCGAAAGCTTCTATTCTCTTCTTGTCCAAACTAGTTATCGTCCATGTCTCACTTCCATACATGGCTACACTCCATACAAATACTTTCAGAAACGACTTCCTGACACCTAAATCTATACTCGATGTTAACAAATTTCTGTTCTTGAGAAACGCTTTCCTTGCCATTGCCAGTCTACATTTTATATCCTCTCTACTTCGACCATCATCGGTTATTTTACTCCCTAAATAGCAAAACTCCTTTACTACTTTAAGTGTCTCATTTCCTAATCTAATTCCCTCAGCATCACCCGACTTAATTCGATTACATTCCATTATCCTTGTTTTGCTTTTGTTGATGTTCATCTTATATCCTCCTTTCAAGACACTGTCCATTCCGTTCAACTGCTCTTCCAAGTCCTTTGCTGTCTCTGACAGAATTACAATGTCATCGGCGAACCTCAAAGTTTTTACTTCTTCTCCATGAATTTTAATACCTACTCCGAATTTTTCTTTTGTTTCCTTTACTGCTTGCTCAATATACAGATTGAATAACATCGGGGAGAGGCTACAACCCTGTCTCACTCCTTTCCCAACCACTGCTTCCCTTTCATGCCCCTCGACTCTTATAACTGCCATCTGGTTTCTGTACAAATTGTAAATAGCCTTTCGCTCCCTGTATTTTACCCCTGCCACCTTCAGAATTTGAAAGAGAGTATTCCAGTCGACATTGTCAAAAGCTTTCTCTAAGTCTACAAATGCTAGAAACGTAGGTTTGCCTTTTCTTAATCTTTCTTCCAAGATAAGTCGTAAGGTCAGTATTGCCTCACGTGTTCCAACATTTCTACGGAATCCAAACTGATCTTCCCCGAGGTCGGCTTCTACCAGTTTTTCCATTCGTCTGTAAAGAATTCGCGTTAGTATTTTGCAGCTGTGACTTATTAAACTGATAGTTCGGTAATTTTCACATCTGTCAACACCTGCTTTCTTTGGGATTGGAATTATTATATTCTTCTTGAAGTCTGAGGGTATTTCGCCTGTCTCATACATCGTGCTCACCAGATGGTAGAGTTTTGTCATGACTGGCTCTCCCGAGGCTATCAGTAGTTCTAATGGAATGTTGTCTACTCCCGGGGCCTTGTTTCGATTCAGGTCTTTCAGTGCTCTGTCAAACTCTTCACGCAGTATCTTATCTCCCATTTCGTCTTCATCTACATCCTCTTCCATTTTCATAATATTGTCCTCAAGTACATCGCCCTTGTATAAACCCTCTATATACTCCTTCCACCTTTCTGCCTTCCCTTCTTTGCTTAGAACTGGGTTGCCATCTGAGCTCTTGATATTCATACAAGTGGTTCTCTTCTCTCCAAATGTCTCTTTAATTTTCCTGTAGGCAGTATCTATCTTACCCCTAGTGAGACAAGCCTCTACATCCTTACATTTGTCCTCTAGCCATCCCTGCTTAGCCATTTTGCACTTCCTGTCGATTTCATTTTTGAGACGTTTGTATTCCTTTTTGCCTGCTTCATTTACTGCATTTTTATATTTTCTCCTTTCATCAATTAAATTCAATATTTCTTCTGTTAACCAAGGATTTCTATTAGCCCTCGTCTTTTTACCTACTTGATCCTCTGCTGCCTTCACTACTTCATCCCTCAAAGCTACCCATTCTTCTTCTACTGTATTTCTTTCCCCCATTCCTGTCAATTGTTCCCTTATGCTCTCCCTGAAACTCTGTACAAGCTCTGGTTCTTTCAGTTTATCCAGGTCCCATCTCCTTAAATTCCCACCTTTTTGCAGTTTCTTCAGTTTCAATCTGCAGTTCATAACCAATAGATTGTGGTCAGAATCCACATCTGCCCCAGGAAATGTCTTACAATTTAAAACCTGGTTCCTAAATCTCTGTCTTACCATTATATAATCTATCTGAAACCTGTCAGTATCTCCAGGCTTCTTCCATGTATACAGCCTCCTTTCATGATTCTTGAACCAAGTGTTAGCTATGATTAAGCTATGCTCTGTGCAAAATTCTACAAGGCGGCTTCCTCTTTCATTCCTTCCCCCCAATCCATATTCACCTACTATGTTTCCTTCTCTCCCTTTTCCTACTGATGAATTCCAGTCACCCATGACTATTAAATTTTCGTCTCCCTTCACTACCTGAATAATTTCTTTTATCTCGTCATACATTTCATCAATTTCTTCATCATCTGCAGAGCTAGTTGGCATATAAACTTGTACTACTGTAGTAGGCATGGGCTTTGTGTCTATCTTGGCCACAATAATGCGTTCACTATGCTGTTTGTAGTAGCTAACCCGCACTCCTATTTTTTTATTCATTATTAAACCTACTCCTGCATTACCCCTATTTGATTTTGTATTTATAACCCTGTAATCACCTGACCAAAAATCTTGTTCCTCCTGCCACCGAACTTCACTAATTCCCACTATATCTAACTTTAACCTATCCATTTCCCTTTTCAAATTTTCTAACCTACCTGCCCGATTAAGTGATCTGACATTCCACGCTCCGATCCGCAGAACGCCAGTTTTCTTTCTCCTGATAACGACGTCCTCTTGAGTAGTCCCCGCCCGGAGATCCGAATGGGGGACTATTTTACCTCCGGAATATTTTACCCAAGAGGACGCCATCATCATTTAATCATACAGTAGAGCTGCATGTCCTCGGGAAAAATTACGGCTGTAGTTTCCCCTTGCTTTCAGCCGTTCGCAGTACCAGCACAGCAAGGCCGTTTTGGTTAATGTTACAAGGCCAGATCAGTCAATCATCCAGACTGTTGCCCCTGCAACTACTGAAAAGGCTGCTGCCCCTCTTCAGGAACCACATGTTTGTCTGGCCTCTCAACAGATACCCCTCCGTTGTGGTTGCACCTACGGTACGGCCATCTGTATCGCTGAGGCACGCAAGCCTCCCCACCAACGGCAAGGTCCATGGTTCATGGGGGGGTTAATGAATAACATATGTAATTTTGATAAATTGCCTCACTCTATGGACTTTATGCTCCAGGGCATTAAGCAACACTCGGTGGTAAATCTGAGCAAAGCATCATCCGCTTTCTGGCTTATCGTTAACTTGAATTCCGGGCTAATGCTCTGGGGTGTCATATAATTCTGTACTTCAGGTATTGTATCCTTTGGTATGTGGCGTGTTATGCCACATATTTTCCGAAATTTTGCAAGAGAAACGGGGACTAAAGAGTCTCTTGAAGCGTATTATTGGGTTTAAACCTTCACCCCATATTGAAAATGAACTCGAGGGAAAGCACTTTGGCGGATCCACGCCACCAATAGAACTTCGGCTAGATAAATTAAGCAAATTCGAACCACACTCTCATCAGCCTTGGAGCTTCACGTTACTGAAAACCATGTTGAATGGTGTGAGGCCAGCCGACCACTTGCGTATTACCTTCACTAAAGACATTCCACATTCCTTAAATTGGACGTCTGGGTTTCTGTGATTGAGGGGTTAGGAGTTCCTATCAACAACGTGGTGTGGAGCATCAGTGTCAGGACGTTCATGGGGATTCTAAAGAATACGAAGGCAATTCCTTAAAAAAGTACAGGTGTAAGGCTTATTTTCGGTGCCGTGACACAGAGCACTTGGTATGTGAGGGACATGTTGAACGGACGGAGAGACCGAACAGCTGACGCCACCGGAAAGAGAAGCGAGTAGGATGCCCGATCCCGAGATTCTGTCGTCACGTTACAGCTGTGGTAGGGGAGCGCTTACCTTGTATTTGCGCTCATATAAATCAAGAGACTTTAACCGTGGTAATTTACTTTCAAAATCTTTTCTTAAGAATTTGCTTTACTTACTAGCGTTTCATCAAGAACATTAACACATTTAATCACATTAGGTGACCGTGGAAGTGGTTGCGTGGAAGTAACTGATGGAAAATTACTTTTCAACCAATGGAAATTTTTTTCATAAACAGATTCAAAATTTATAAACAGAAAAGCACCCTCGAAATATCAAGTTACAATTTAACAAATGTGAATTTTATTCCTACAAGCTTTCTCAAAACAGATTTAAAATTATAAGCAGAAAAGCCCCTAGAAATATCAAGTCACAATTATTCAGAGGCAGAATATTTTTTTTTTTTTTTTTTTTTTTTTTTTTTTTGTTATGGTAGGAGCCTTTGGGCTGAGAAGCTTCCGCTTCCTTTCAACGACCTCTGAAAAACTACACTGGTGCAATTCTGCAACACACCTGATTACTTTAAACTAAAAATTTTAACAACTCACACAAACACGTAAACTATGCACCCCGTAAGAGGGATGTAAATGGTACAAAACACTCACATTAAAATTATTTGCCAGCGAAAGTGGTACTTGTTTTAAAGAACTCTTATGGTGGAATGGTGGCCACTTTATAAACTAAAATAACTATTTAAATAAAACCCATGAAATGCAGACTTACCTACATTACACATATACCGCCTCGAAAGATGATAGGCAAGATAAAAACATTTTTCAGGAATTCGGCCTTTACCTTTATTGTATAACTTCGTGAACACCGAATCCGAAAAACATGACAGAAGCAGCTATTAACGTACGGTAGACCAACAGACAGAGAGACAGACATTAACTGCCTAACAAATGCGGACGAGAGACAGACGAGCAACCTGGGGCCGAAAGACTCATTAGAACACAAGTAGAATTTAACAAGTAACTGAAACAAAATATCACTAATCACTTAACTTCTAATAACTGCGATTTCTGGCAAAGACCTCTCGCAGCACCCCCAAAACGTTCTCCCGAACCGTCCGCTGCCAGCCGCTTCAACGGACGCAGGAAGGAGCGCCGATCTCCCGCCTCACGGCGTCGCAGCTGGCCCCATCAAGACCGATGTCGTGGGTTGACTCCTGTTGCTGTCTTGTTGGCCGCGAAGCCACTACGCCTCGCTATACATGCGACGACGCTCCAGGCGGACAAGTCATCTTGTGTCCCAGTGCGCGACCGACCAACCTATCGATCCAACCGCCAATGCCCGTTGCCTGAGCAAACTCGAGCAGACTGGCGGCCAACACATACTAGCACTCCGGACGACCGACAGACACTAACCGCATCACCAATGCGGACGAGAGACAGACCCAGACTAACTTGGCTGACCAACTGACCAGACTCGCCCAGACTGACAGACTGCCCTGGCTGACCAACTGCCTCCGACTGACTGACTACGAGTGACTGAACGACTGCCGAGCTCATAGCGCCCCTTAAAAGCACGTGAACTGGCAACCTTTTCCCTTTTCCACCAGAGGGAGGCACCAAAGCTGCGACTGGCTCAGCGGCGCCACCGCTAGAAACGGAGGACGACTGCTTCACACTATGCGCTGCGGCGCGCTCTTCAAAACAGCAAATTTTACTACGGCTCAAAGCAATTCTCCCATTTATTGGTTCTGGCAGTTCATTTCTATTCTTGACTCCCAGTGGTGTTTGAAATACAGGGCTGTCTGTCAATTACCTTGAATGCACTCTTCCTCCCGGAGTTGGCAGGTGGTTAATGGGCAGATGCTACCTCTGGTTGAGGAAATGCAAATCAAGTTAAGGATTGATAACTTTTCATGGCCGATCAACTTGTCTGTCAGTTTAATTCTGGGTGTGATTCCATCCAGACTTCTGAGTTAATACTTGATTATAGAGAGAGGGCTGTTTACGTCAAGTTTCGACCTGTCTAGAGGTTTGCATTGTGTTCCTGTCATAGTTCCATGTAAGTTTACAGTGTATTGAGCCCCTCTGGAAAAATTGAGACCAATCGCTTCAGTACAGACGAGGCCAGTTAATTGTTGCAGCTTCTTAGTCGTCTCCCGCAGATCCTAACTGACAAACTGGGTATAACGAATACCATTGAGTGTAAGATCTTCCTTATTCCTAAGGTCATATTTGAGCAAGCTCCACATAAGATATCACCTCCGAAAAAGTAGAAGTTACTTTTTTTAATTGGTGGCATGTTACGTGAGGGTGTGATAAGACCCGCCACATCGCTAAATGCGCCACCCACACTTCTAGTAAGTAATTTCGAGAGTGAGGAATTCCGTCCAGTGGTTGTCTATAGATTAGTTAACCAAAAGGTTCCTTCAGAATTTATATTTTTCATGATGTGGTTATCTGGGGCCAAGTTCCGTACAGTTCTTGGTCTTAGTCAGGCATATTATCAAATCGATTTAGCCGAGGATTACAAGCATATTACCGTCTCCTGTGTGAGCTGAAACTTATATGAGTTCAACAGGGTTCTTTTTGGTTTGTTCACTGGTGCGGCTGTTTTGTCCCGCCTTTTACGTTATGTCTTGGGTGATCTGAAATTTAATTGTGTAAAGAGCTAGCTCGAAAACGTGGTGGTTATTGTACCACCTTCGATAATCATTTGAAACACCTGAAGGTGGTTTTGGAGCGCCTTATGCGGGCAGTATTGACCGTCAAACCGTCCAAAATTATGATGGTACCCCGGCAGATATTATTTTTGGGACATTTAATTTCTCCCACTACCGATGAAGTCGCACTTGGGATTTACCGAGATCCCCTGCGCCCAGGAATAAGAAGGCTGTGGCTAGGTTTATTGGCATACCAGACTTTTCGTACGTTCGTTTCAGATTTTGATCAGTTAGAGACCTTTAACTACCTTTGTAAGAATGTGGTTGTTTTCTACTGGGACGAGACTCATCAGGAATTCTTTGAGGCAGTTAAAGAGTCCCTTAGTATTCCCCCGTTTTGGCTGTTTCCGATTTTGAGCTTCCGTTTGTTGTACAAACGGATGCTTCCACATGTAGAAGAGCGACCGTTCTTCTGCGAAAGCAAACGGGGAGCAGCGTCCCATAGCTTATGCTTCTAGGAAGTTGATACCCCTCAACTAATGGGAAGCACTCGTAATAATGTTCGTTTAACTCTCCTTTCCCATATTAAGTTTTGTCTTGAGCACAGGAAGTTCCTTCTAGAATCGGATAACTACGCCACGAGTTTATCTCTCGAACGTCCACCGAAGACTTAGCGAATAGCGTGTTGTGAGATTCGGATTTCCACCTTTCGCTTTATGGTCAGGCATATTAGGGGTCCCGACAATCAGATGGTGGATGCCTCAAGCAGCACATTCGAAGGCGAAGTCCAGGATCACGATGAGCAAGGGGGACTACCGAGGATGGGACTGCAAGGGTGGTGACGGATGTCCCTGAATTCTTTAGTGAACTGAAGAGTAAGCAAGATCTTGATCCAACAACTGATTAAACGAGGGCTATCAAAAGGTGCGTAGGTCTCTGGGTATAGCCTGCAGGAAAGCCTACTTTGTTATAGTCACCTAATCTTTGTTTCCCCATGGCACTAGTCAATCCCTGTTCCACTACTTTCACGATATCGTGGAGGGTGGCCACTATCATATTCATAAAACCATTGCTAAAGTAAAGAACATGCAACTCGACATGCCATTTATAAGGATATTCAGAGATTGATAGGGGAGTGTGAAACCTGCAAGAGTGCTAAACACTAATCCAATTCACGTTAATTACATAGGACTCCTCCGTCGCACTTCTGCCGCAACAGGTATGTGCTGGTGGTTGTTGATGCATTTTGCCGTTTTCGGTGCTTGATTCCAAGCAGCAGGGTTATGGCTCACTTGACCATTCACTCTCTTCTAAATTGTTTCCACCTTTGGGCCGCCTAGGCCTCTTGTGAGAGATAATGCTCCAGATTTCACGTTTAGCCGTTAGTTCATGATCCAACGAGAATAGGAAAAGGTTGTGAAAAACACTTGACCTCATGGCAACAAATAATCCTGAGTTAATAACGAGGACCAAAACGGATACAGGGATTAGTGAACACAAAGCTGTCATAGCGAGACTGATTACTGTAACCCCCAAATCCTCGAAGACTAAACGAAAAGTATACCTACTCAAAAAAGCATATAAAAATTCACTTGTCGCCTTGCTGAGAGACAATCTCCACGCCTTCCAAATTAACAATATATGTGTAGACCAGATGTAGACTGATTACTGTAACCCTCAAATCCTCGAAGACTAAACGAAAAGTATACCTACTCAAAAAGCATATAAAGATTCACTTGTCGCCTTGCTGAGAGAGAATCTCCACTCCTTCCAAATTAACAATATATGTGTAGACCAGATGTGGCTTGAATTCAAAGAAATAATATCGGCAGAAATTGAGAGAATTACACCACATAAATTAACAAACGACGGAGCTGATCCTCCTTGGTACACAAAACGTGTCAGAATACTGTTGGAGAAACATGAAAAAACCGCAAAATCATAAAGAATAGCGATGTTTTACAGAAGCTCGTAACTTTGCCCGGACTTCAATGCGAGATGCTTATAACAGTTTCCACAAAGAAGCTTTGTCTAGAAACCTAGCAGAAAATCCAAAGAGATTCTGGTCGTAAATAAAGTGTGCTAGCGGTAAGACACAATCAATACCTTCTCTGCGCGACGGAAATGGAGACACTATCAAAAACAGTGCAGCCAAAACAGAGCAACTAAACACAGCTTTCCGAAATGCCTTCACAGAGAAGGCGAAGTAAATATTCGAGATATTTGAATCAAGAACAGCTACTAACATGAGTAACGCACAAGTAAATGCCTTTGGAGTAGTGAAGCAACTTAAATCATTTATTAGAAGCAAGTGTTCTGGTCCCGACTGTATTCCAATTAGATTCCTTTCGGAGTAATCTATGCAATAGCTCCATACTTACCAATCATATGCAACCCTTCGCTAGAAGAAAAATCCGTACCAATGACTGGAAAGTAGCACAGGTCACACCAATATTCAAGAAAATTAGTGGCAGTAATCCACTAAATTACAGGCCCATATCATTAACGTCGATATGCAACAGGGGTGTCAAACATATACTGTGTTCGAACATTATGAATTACCTCGAAGAAAACGGTCTATTGACACACAGTCAACAGAGATTTAAAAAACTTCGTTCTTTTGAAACACAACTACCTCTTATATCAAGTCTTCACGGGTTGTCAGCCGAGTAGCATCGTAGTCTCGTAGCAACGTTTGGATGGAATGCATCTCCATCATCTTCAGGCGAAGTGCCGGGATATCGTCGGTCGAGGGCTTATATCTCTGCTGGACCGCTCTCCGCTTCCCGCTGCCGGCCACTCACGCACCAGCGGAATCGCCCGATGCGCCTGGATCGGCCGGTCGTGTCTTTGGGGGGGGGGGGGGGGGGGGGACGCGTGCGCGGGGTTCGAGTTCCGGCTTCCGTCTCTGTCTGCTCCGTCCGCGGCCGTTGGTGGAACAGAACGTTCTTCCGTATTTCTATGGACTCTTTGATTACTGAGTCCCAAAATCCGTTTGTACTGCATATTTTCTTTGTGTCCTCGAAATCGAAGGTGTGCTTCTCGTCAATACTATGTTCCGCCACAGTAGATTTGTTGGTCTGACCCAAGCGAACATGCCTGATGTGTTCACTGCGGGGCTGTGAGATGCAACGCTGCGTCTGTCCTATATATTGCATCCCAAATTCGCATCCGATCTTGTACACACCTGGTGCCGTCAGACCTAGTGGATCCTTGGTTGAACCGAGAAGGTCTTTCATTTTTCCTGCAGCGCAGAAAACGGTCTTCACGTTATGTTTCTTCAGAAGTCTCGCGATCTTGGACGTCGGAGGACTCGCGTATGGCAATAACGCACAGCCCATTGCTTCGTCTTCATCCGGTCTCTCTTCTCTCTTCTTGTGGTCGGTCTTCAGAGCTCTCCTTATTTGTGTCTCACTGTAGCCATTTTTCTTGAAGGTGTCCTTTAGGTGTCGCAATTCTCCTGGCAAACTTTCCTTATCGCAGATGGACCTGGCCCTGTGCACTAAGGTGTTGAGTGCAGCATTGCGTTCCGCAGGGTGGTGGCAGCTATTGGCGTTAAGATAGAAGTCCATGTGTGTTTTCTTTCTATACACTGCGTGTCCCAGCGTGCCGTCCATGTTTCTTGTGATCAGGATATCCAGAAAGGGTAAACTTCTGTTCTCTTCTATCTCCATGGTAAATTTGATATTTCCATGTATGCTGTTGAGGTGTTGGTGGAACTCTAGCAGTTTGCCCCTACCATGTGGCCAAACTACAAAGGAGTTGTCAACGTATCTGTAGAAGGCTTTTGGCTTTTCTTTAGCAGTGGTTGCTTGGTTTGTGGAAGGAGACCAGACAGTCTTTACCAGTGTCCAGTGCTAGCTTTTCGAAGTGTTCTATGTATAGGTCGGCTATTCCTGGTGCCAGGGGGGAGCCCATAGCTACACCATATATCTGCTCGTATAACTTTCCACCACACTTGAAGTAGATGGTGGTTAGAACATGGCGAAAGAGCTTGATGATAGCCTCCTCAATGTGTTCTTCGAGTAAAGCCAGGGAGTCTTCTATTGGTACTCGTGTGAATAAGGATGTCACATCGAAACTGACTAGTAGGTCAGCCGCATTCCCTTTAGTACTTTCACAAACTCAGCCGAGTTTTTCACATCGGGCGATTCCGCGGGCGCGTGAGTGGGCGGCCGCGGGAAGCGGAGTACGGTCCAGCGGAGATAAAAGCCCTCGACCGACGATATCCCGGCACTTCGCGTGAAGATCATGGAGACGCATTGCATCGGAACGTTGCTACGACACGACGATGCTACTAGGCTGACAACCCGTGAAGACTTCATATATGAAATTCGCCGAGAAAGCCTCTTTACTCGCATGAAGTGTTGAGAGCTATTGACAAGGGATTTCAAACTGATTCCGTATTTCTGGATTTCCGGAAGGCTTTTGACACTGTACCACACAAATGGCTTGTAGTGAAATTGCATGCTTATGGAATATCGACTCAGTTATGTCACTGGATTCGTGATTTCCTATCAGAGAGGTCACAGTTCGTAGTAACAGACGGAAAATCATCGAGTAAAAGAGAAATGATTTCTGACGTTCCCCAAGGTAGTGTTATAGGGAGACAATCTGAGCAGCCGTCTTGGGTTTTTGCAGATGACGCTGTCGTTTATTGAATAATAAAGTCATCAGAAGATCAAAACAAATGGCAAAACGAATCAGAAAAGAAATGTATATGGTGCGAAATTTGGTAATTGGCCCTAAATAACGTGAAGGCTTAGGTCATCCAGAAGAGTGCTGACAGGAATCACCGGTCGGTGTGGCCGTGCGGTTCCAGGCGCTTCAGTCTGGAACCGCGTGACCACTACGGTAGAAGATTCGAATCCTGCCTCGGGCATGGATGTGTGTGATGTCTTTAGGTTAGTTATGTTTAAGTAGTTCTAGGTTCTAGGGGACTGATGACCACAGAAGTTAAGTCCCATAGTGCTCAGAGCCATTTGAACCATTTTTTGACAGGAATCCGGTAACTTTGGTTAAAGATAAATCAGTCAAATCTGAAGGCCATAAATTCAGCTAAATGCCTAAGAATTACAATTACGAACAACTTAAATTAGAAGGAACGCATAGAAAATGTGGGGAAGGCTAACCAAAATCTGCGGTTTTTTTTTTTGGCAGGGCACTTAGAAAATCTAACAGATCTAGTAAGGAGCCTGCCTGCACTATGATTGTCCGTGATCTTTTAGAATACTGCTGCGCGGTGTGAGATCCTTACCAGATAGGACTGACGGAGTGCATCGAAAAAGTTCAAAGAAGGGCAGCACATTCTGTATTATCGCGAAATAGGAGAGATAGTGTCACTGGAATTATACAGGATTTCTGGTGGACATCATTAAAACAAAGGCGTTTTTCGTTGAGGAGGAGTCCTCTCACGAAATTTCAATCACCAACTTTCTCCTCCGAATGCGAAAATGACGCCGCCCTACACAGGGAGAAACGATCACCATGATAAAACAATGGAAATCGGAGCTCGTACGGAAAGATACAGGTGGTCGTTTTTTCTGCGTGCTATAACAGATTTGAATAATAGAGAATTGTGAAAATGGTACGATGAACCTTCGCCGGCCGGAGTCGCCGAGCGGTTCTAGGCGCTACAGTCTCGAACCGCGCGACCGCTACGGTTGCAGGTTCGAATCCTGCCTCAGGAATGGATGTGTGTGACGTCCTTAGGTTAGTTAGGTTTAAGTAGTTCAAAGTTCTAGGGGACTGATGACCTCAGAAATTAAGTCGTATAGTGCTCAGAGCCATTTGATGAACCTTCGGCTCGCCACTTGAATGTGATATGCAGAGTATCCTTGTAGGTCTAGATGCAGATGCCGTTAACCATGTCACCACCACCCCGCACTATCCACAACGCTTCTTTGTAAAGAGTGTCACTCATAATTTGAAGGCAGCATTGATAACTTTCCATGTGAGTTCACGAAAGAAGATAATTCTCGACACCTTGTCGCAATTTCGAATATATTTACCCATCAGGTGAATTCACCTTCGGCTAACTCATGGCCTATTAATGACCTTCTCCTAGAGTAGGTTACTTCGGAAATTACTCAGCGGAATCGGAGGACAGCGATGTCCAATGTCCATCTTGCTTGTCAGAACTTAGCAAGGTGCTATAATCGTGGTCGTGAGGAGTTTAAAATGAAAGGAGGAGGTCGAGTTTTTGTGAGGAACCCCAGTGTCGCCTTAAAAAAGGAGATAAGGCACGCTAATAAATTGGCTCCACGGTCGCTATGAGATGGTGCGGAAATTAAGCCCAGTTTATCTTCTTCTGCAGAATCACTGCATAGGTAGATTGTTGTGGGCTCATGTGAGCCAAGTTAGAGAGAATTAGTTAAATCCATATATAAAAAAGAGAGGGGGTAGCGTACTACCTTCTTTTCTCGTGTTGGTGGGGGAAGTTGAGCCCTGTCACCTCCCTTTCGCTTTACATGTTGCCCACCACATCCGCATGAGTTTATAGCCTCAGTATAGAGAGCGCTGTTTATAAAGGGTCTTGGTGGTGCTGTCGCAATCGGGAAGGTGAAGCGGTGCCACGGGGTATATTCAGCTGGGAGCGGTGATGCTTGAGCGGCTGCTCTCTCGGTATCAAGGGGACCATGTGTCTCGAATTTGTGACGAGGAAGTCTGACTTTCTTAAAATAGAGCTGATTCAAGTGTTCCGGAAACGATTAACTTATGGTAGCTGATTCGGGGCCGTGGAATTAAGCCCCAATGTTGCTTTTTCTCCTATTGTGAATTTTGGCTACTTCTTGTTTGAAACTATACATAGAATTTTCATAAGTGAAAGTGACTTCCTGCTTCTTCTGTCTCGTTCCCGATGCCTTTTTAATCGGAAATGAGCCTAGTTAAGTAGGAGGTTTCTGGCCGCTTAGGGTTCTTCGTCCAAGCTCGGCAGTACTTCGGGAATTATTTTTCTATCCTGACATCTTTCTCATACACTTAATGTGTAAGTAATGTAACGTTAACTTTAGCCTTCTCACTGAATGTTGTAACTGTGGCAATGTTGAGTGTAAAGTGGTGCCCAGGAATTTGATGTTCCTCTGGTGTGTTCCGGCGGCACGAACAATGTCGTATGGTGTCGTATGAGGCTCTTAGACCATGACGTCTTGGTAGATGTGCTTCTACACACCACTGTGGACGTGCACCATCTTCGCCAAGGAGGTTACCGTTTGCCAGTTATGTAATCCTAACCTAGTAACTCTTATTTTACTGCTGCTTTTCTGTTAAAAGCGTCTAAGGGGCCTGTTGTTCTACGGGAGTTTGGTACCCCTGGTTTTAACAGTGTAGTAAATTTTCAAACTTGGCCAGGACTTTTTGAATTACTACCGAAAACTACTCCTGTTGTAAACTACTCGTTCTCTTGGCTTAGTACTTTATTTAATGTGGGAGACCTCCTCATTCCTTTTAATGTTGTGGCCAGTAAAGGCACCGGCTTTTGGGACCTTGTGCTTCGTTTGGCCTCAGTTGTCTGTATCTCATTAGGCGCAGTGCTTAGTTGCAAAGAATTTGTTTTTAGTTATAGCTTATTTTGTCAGGTCATCACCCTGTTGACTTCTGTTTATTGTGTTTGATGGTAACAGTCAAATGATGTAAGAGGAAAAAACATATAATCTACATTGTGTGGCTGATACCTCGTGCTTAACGGATGTAGCTCTGCCAAATATTCTGGCCGTGCATTTTTAACTGTGACTGTTCTTGAACTCGGTAGGGTTCCTTGAAACTAAAGACTAAAAAAGGGAAAAAAAAGAGCAGGCGAAATGAAAAGGCCTGCTACTAGCACAGATTATAGGTTGAAAGTAAGCAAAAGAATGCCAGAAGTAACGAGGAGTAGTCGATATGTGTTCAGTGACCGAAACCACGAAGTAACGAAATAAAGTTATTATGCTCGCTTTGGAGAAGAATATAACATAAGCGTCGAAAGAGGACGTTAAAAGCAGACTCTCACAACAAAGAAGACATTCTTGGCCATGATGGTATGGTTATCATGTATCTATCTTAAAACCAAGAAGATGTTTCTGTGAATTTGATTTTGCATCACAGTAAAGAATTAAAATTTACAACTGCTGAAAAACTGGAAAACAACAGAACGGAAGCGTCTGAAATGTGTTGCTATAGAAGGTATGGAGGGATACTGTAAATTAGGTGGACAAATAAGAAATGAATTTCTCCACAGGAAGAAATAAACGTGTGGAAGATACACTACTGGCCATTAAAACTGCCACACTAAGATGAAATGCAGATGATAAACGGGTATTCATTGGACTGATATATTATACTAGAACTGATATGTGATTACATTTTCACGCAATATGGATGCATAGATCCTGAGATATCAGTACCCAGAACAACCACCTCTGGCCGTAATAATGGACTTGATACGCCTGGGCATTGAGTCAAACAAAGCTTGGATGGCGTGTACAGGTACAGCTATCCATGCAGCTTCAATACGATACCACAGTTCACCAATAGTAGTGACTGGCGTATTGTGACGAGCCAGATGCTCGGCCAACATTCACCAGACGTTTTCAATTGGTGAGAGATATGGAGAATGTGTTAGCCAGGACAGCAGTCTAACATTTTCTGTACCCAGAAAAACCCGTACAAGACCTGTAACATGCGGTCGTGCATTATCTTGCTGAAATGTAGGGTTTCAAGGATAGAGCTACGGTTCGTAACACATCTGAAATGTAACGTCCACTGTTCAAAGTGCCGTCAATGCGAACAAGAGGTGACCGAGACGTGTAACCAATGGCACCCTATTCTATCACGCCGGGTGATACGCCAGTATGGCGATGACGAATACACGCTTCCAATGTGCGTTCACCGTCATGTCGCTAAACACGGATGCGACTATCTTGATCCTGTAAACAGAACCCAGATTCATCCGAAAAAATGACGCTTGCCATTCGTGCACCCAGGTTCGTCGTTGAGTACACCATCGCAGGCGCTCCTGTCTTTGATGCTGCGTCAAGGGTTACCGCAGCCATGGTCTCCAAGCTGCTGGCCGAAGCTCCTGCAAACGTCGTCGAACTGTTCGTGCAGATCGTTGTCGTCTTGCAAACGTCCCCATCTGTTGACTCAGGGATCGAGACGTGGCTGCACGATCCGTTACAGCCATGCGGATAAGATGCCTGTCATCGCGACTGCTAGTGATACGAGGCCGTTGGGATCCACCACGACGTTCCTTATTACCCTCCTGAACCCACCGATTCCATATTCTGTTAACATTCATTGGATTTCGACCAACGCCAGCAGCAATGTCGCGATACGATAAACCGCAATCGCGATAGGCTACAACCCGACCTTTATCAAAGTTGGAAACCTGATGGTACGCATTTCTCCTCCTTACACGAGGCATCACAACGACGTTTCACCCGGCAACGCCGGTCAACTGCTGTTTGTGTATGAGAAATCGGTTGGAAACTTTCCTCATGTAAGCACGTTGTAGATGTCGCCACCGGCGCCAACCTTGTGTTAATGCTCTGAAAAGCTAATCATTTGTAAATCACAGCACCATCTTCCTTTCGGTTAAATTTCGCGTCTAGAGCACGTTATCTTCGGGGTGTTGCAATTTTAATGGCCAGTAGTGTATTAACAAAAGAAGGGACACGATGATAGGACATGTATTATGGCATCAAAAACCGTCTTTTACGGTACTTGAGGTAGCAGTAGAGAGTAAAAACTGCGGTGGAAGACAGAGATCGTAGGATATCCAACAAATAAATCTTCAGTTGCGTTCGCGTCTCTGAGTTCAAAAGGTTGGTACAGGAAAGCAATCCATGGCGGGCCGCATCAAGCCAGTCAGACCCAAATAAAGTTTTATAATAGTCGAGCTCTTGTGGAACGAAAAAAGCTAAGGTGCTAGAAACATTTTGCCGTAAGACTGTAACACTCAGGCATCATGTTTGAGAGGATGAGGGCAAAGCTACCCGACGTTCATCGCTCAGTATTGACTGACCTCTGGCCTCTGGAAGCGAGATCCTCTTGAGTCCCCGCGCACAGTGCCCTCAGTACCTAGGTGGTGTTAAGTGGACAGCCAAGCACTTGGTGACATTAGCGGCGGTAGACGGTATGCAAACCAGAGTGGACGTAGGACAGAGAGACAGAGAGAGACGGGTGCAAGCAGTAACGCACGACTACACACACACACACGCTGTTGGACACGTTGTGCCAAACAGTTGAAGTCAGGGCGCAGCTGGTCCTAGAGCTCACAGGGCGTCGCGTCACGGCGAGTAAATTTGGACTACGCGACATTCTGCTGTCCGCAGACAAAGCGGCTTAACAACAGCGCACGCGCTACTTGGGCGTGCTCTATTAATAACGGCAGCCACTTACGGCTGCTGCAAAAGCCGACCATCCGCTCGATGTTACGTAGGACGCAAAAATATAAGACAACGGCTAACGATGATGGCATAATATGCATGGCTGTAATTAAAAGCCGGCCGGAGTGGCCGAGCGGTTAAAGGCGCTACAGTCTGGAACCGCACGACCGCTACGGTCGCAGGTTCGAATCCTGCCTCGGGCATGGATGTGTGTGATGTCCTTAGGTTAGTTAGGTTTAAGTAGTTCTAAGTTCTAGGGGACTTATGACCACAACAGTTGAGTCCCATAGTGCTCAGAGCCATTTGAACCATTTTTGTAATTAAACTTTCGCTACTTGACCCTGTTAGACGGAAAGCTATTTACCAAACGTGTACCCAACTTTTCACTGTGCACTGCAAGATTTTCGTTGGTGGTAGTGTCACGACTTATCGTTAGGCGCCGAAGGTTGTACAGCGTAGGGTTTGAAAAACAAACATCAGTGTGCAACACACTTGCATACAGTCAACATGGTCGGTTAGCAAGGCATTACTCGTAAAGCTTTTTTCATCAAAACAACAGCAATGGTGCCGCTGCTCTTCGGAGAATCGAGGCGTTAAAGAAATACGGAGAGGTCCTCTTTCCCGCACCGTGTTTTGGGAACATAATTCGGAAGTTAGAAATAACTGGCGACTTGGGAATTGCTCCTGAGGGAGTCACAAATTGTTGAAGACGTTCGTGTTGCCTTCACAGAGAGTACTAGACTTAATGTGCTATCTTCAAGCAGTGAACGAGCTGTGACACGAGAGCTGAACACGCCGCTCCATCGTTCTAAAGGTTCTGCGAACAACTGTGAAGTGGTTTCTCTAGTGCGATTCAGGTTCTTGTGGACACAGATTGTCGTCACATTGAGTAACGTTTGTAACCTGTAACGTCAACATGATACACGGTTACCAAATGTTACCCCCTAATGTGGAAATTAAAACGTGTTTCTTGCTATGATTTTTTCGTTATTTCTCCTCCGCATGTCATTACAAATGTTTCCATTATGTTTAATTGTCCCACTATCACTCGTTTTCTACGGGGATCTCACAAGTAGAGAAAGTTAAATTATAGCCACCCATTTTGTTACGTGATCTGAAGCGAATGTCATTATTCGAAGATATTTAGGTTCTGAGAACGTAGCTGTCTCTGCAACAACGATGTTTCTTCCCCTGTGATTTCAAATTGACTAGAATGTAGTTTCTCTGCAGCATTACCCACATCAAAACGTCAGGCAAAATGCTCAAAAATAATTCCGATCCAACCATGAAACGAAAAACGACGCATGCAATCAACCGCTTGAGAACAGGGCCTTCGGGGACCTCTATTACCTATGATCGAGGTTTTATATGTATTTTCACAAACTGCGAGATAGTCGAGAGTACAAACAGTGATTCAGGTATTATCAAGCTTTTTTTAAATTTTTTTTCAGTTTTCCATTACAACATAAAGTCCATCGACGATGACCGGTTTCAGATCTACAATATAAAAATATTGAACTATTGGGCAGTCTATCTTTCAAAACAATACAGTATTTCCTATGATGATATGTTCTGATACAAACTGGGAATGTACAGATTAAATAAGGTAAAGCGTACCTGTTCTACACCGTTCCCTAATGTGATAAAGCCATTAGTGTACAATAGGCCACATCGTCCACACAGTCGTTTTGCAACTGGCGTTACTGTAGGAAACATACTGAAGTGCAGTAGCTACCAGAAATATGTTTGCCTGTATGCTTGATAGATGTCACTACTGCGGGCTTAGGTATGTTCTTCATTTACGTAAGAACCATAATACGATGAAAATACAGTAGGTGAAACACATATAGCAGACTTTTAAATTTTGGTAGTTACTATGGGATAAAATAAAAGACGAATAGAGTAGCTTATAAAGTTATTTAAAGGAAATGTATAAAGGTAACATGACGAATAGAGTAACATATAAAATTATTTAAAGGAAATGTATGAAGGTAACAGGTTTTGGCATTTTTTTGGTGACTTTACGGTCAAAAATAAAATATACGTAATATACTGCCACGCGGGATTAGCCGAGCGGTCTTGGGGCGGCAGTCATGGACCGTGCGCCTGGTCCCGGCGGAGGTTCGAGTCCTCCCTTGGGCATGGGTGTATGTGTTTGTCCGTAGGATAATTTAGGGTCCGCAGCTCGTGGTCGTGCGGTAGCGTTCTCGCTTTCCACGCCTGGGTTCGATTCCCGGCGGGGTCAGGGATTTTCTCGGTCTCGTGATGACCGGGTGTTGTGTGCTGTCATTAGGTTAGTTAGGTTTAAGTAGTTCTAAGTTCAAGGGGACTGATGACCATAGATGTTAAGTCCCATAGTGCTCAGAGCCTTTTGAACCGTGTTTTGATAATTTAGGTTAAGTAGTGTGTAAGCTTAGGGACTAATGACCTTCGCGGTTAAGTCCCATAAGTTTTCAACACACACACACACACACACACACACAATACGCTACCTATAGCAACCTATAAATTACCTGTGAAAGATAATTTATCACAATTGTGTTCTATGGTATTCATCAAAATTTAAAAGTCTGCTATAAGTATTTTATCTACCGTATTTTCGTCGTATTATCCTTCTTACGTAAATGAATAATACATGTAATACCACAGTAGCGACGTCTATCAAGCATACAGGCAAACGTATTTCTTGTAGCTACTACATTTCAGTATGTTTGTACAGTAGCGCCAGTTGCAAAATGCCTGTGTCAACGCTGAGGCCTACTTTTCCCCGTATTTTATTGCTACGTGACACTGCTTTGGTGAGTGTATTTAAATGTTTTAACGATGCCATTACGGCTTTATCACATTATGGCATGGTGTAGAACAGGTACGCTTTACCTTACTTTATCTGTACATTCCCAGTTTGAATCAGGAAATATCGTAATAGGAAATACTGTCTTGTTTTGAAAGATAGACTGCCCACTGATTGTATATTTTTATAGTGTACATCTGAAGATGGCCATTACTGACTGAAACCGGTCATCGTCAAAGGACTTTATATTGTGAGCAAAGACTGGAATAAAAAGGCTTTGTACAATATTTTTACGTCAGTGATAACAATCCCAATACAGGTAATAACAAAAGTAACGGTACATTTAAAAATCAAAACATTTCATGGAACAAGAGTGCTTATATCTAAGGCCATTTAAAATAGCAAGAGCAATCAAGAGCTGTTCGCAATGGCAGTTTGCTCTCAACATAAACAAAAGTCACGTATTGAGTGTACGTATTAACCGTTATTACACGACCAAGTTCAAAATGGTTCAAATGGCTCTGAGCACTATAGGACTTAACTTCTGAGGTCATCAGTCTCCTAGAACTTAGAACTACTTAAACCAAACTAACCTAGAAACATTACACACATCCATGCCCGAAGCAGGATTGGAACCTGCGACCGTAGCGGTCGCGCGGCTCCAGACAGCAGCGCCTAGAACCGCTCGGCCACACCGGCCGCCCATGACCAAGTCACATTAATGTGACCACCTATCAAATTCCAGCGCAGATACCATTTGCATTGTGGACGTGCAGAAAAGATAGTCAGTTAAGTTTTGGAATTTACCGACACGTATGTGGCGCCATTCCGACTCCAGTGCCGTGCCCAGCTGAGGTAGGTTTGATTGCACGAGCAGAACGATCGAAATTGTTCCAGAGATTCTCGGATGGGTTTCAATCCGGGGAGTTTCTTGGCCTGGGGAGTACGGTAAACTCATCCTGGTGCTCCTCGAACCACGCACGCATACTGCGAGCTGTGTGACTAACACGTTGCTTTGTCTTGCTAGTAGATGTAGTCGTGCTGAAGAAAAAGGAACTGTATGTAGCTGTGGCCACGGTCTCCAAGAATCAATGCATACAAGTGTTGATCCATTACGCCTTCCAGAAAATGCAACGAAAACGTTCCCCAGACTATAACGCTCTTTTCTATGGCCTCAACCCTTCCGACAATTGTTACAGGGCCGTTCACGATAACTGCCATCTCTCCGATGGAGCGGAAAACTTGATGCATCTGAGAAGACGACCTGTTACCACTTAGCGGACGTCCATTTGCCGTAATTGCGTGCAAATTGCAGCCTTAGTGGCCGATGTATAGCCGTCATCTTGGATGTATGACCAATGCGGTTGCAGCTGAAGCCCTTAAGCTGAAATGTTCTCAGAACGTTCGATGAGGAGACACTGTTGGAAGCTCCTTGGTTTATCTGGGCAATCAGTTACTCAACAGTTGAACGTCTATTCACCTGTACTCATCTCTGCAACCATCATTCACCCATGATTATTTATGGCCAGTAATACACCACAGTTGAATCGGCGCCGATTTTGGATAGCGCCATTTCGCCATGCACGATATACAATGTGATTATAATCAAAGTTAATGTTTTAAACAACTGTAGAAATAACACCACTGGTCAGAACGGCGGCAAATTGCAAGGGAGAAGGGGTAAAACGTATGGCAGAATAAAATTTAATAGTTAAAAAAGGTACCAATAGATGGCACTGTAACCATCATAATTTAATAGTGGTCGACTACAAATGCAAATGAATCATACATCAATTCCTAAGGTGTATGTCTGACGTTGAACAAGCTGTACTATTCAGTGTGCATGGATGTACAAATGTGATACTCTTAATTACGTTAGCCCATCCGCCACGGAAAAGTCATATCATATCGGCGGGAAAAATCGGTTTTTAATGCTCCTGAGGCCAAAAACCGCATAACAAGCATCAATCACATCGGTTTTTAATTGTCCTGAGGCCAAAAACAGCATTAAAAGCGTCAATCAATATGAAATCCGATTATTGATTTCCATGTGACTGGCGCAAAACAAGTTCATTATGTTGTCCACAGTTTTCTGTAACAAGATGAAATAGAAAAACAGCATGTTACACAACAGATCCAAGTGTCTCCGGGGTCACTTTCAGAGTGTGTTGCACAATGCGTGCCTTCAATGCCGCTAAGTTTGCAACTGGAACACTGAAGAAAACATCTTTCAGATAGCCCCACAGCCAAACGTCACACGGATTAATATCAGGTCATCGGTACCGCCTGGGAAATGTCGACTGATAATTCCAGCATTTCCGAAATGGCGCTTCTGCAGCTGCATAACTGGATTAGGAATGTGCGGAGGTGGGCCATCTTGCATAAAAATGATCCCGTCCACACATCCACCCTGTTGGAGAGCTGGAATGACGTGGTTGCGCAAAAGACACTCATAGCGCTTACCATTAATGGTACAGGTAACAGGACGGGAAGCACCTGTCTCTTCGAAAAAAATATGGCCCTATGGTAAATGATGGCGTAAACCTGCACCATATAGTGACCTTTTCAGGGTTGTAGTGTAACGACGTAAGTTTTGTATAAATGATTTTCTTTTGACATATGACCATGCGCAGACTTCGTCACCTACGTCAGTTACAAGACACTTCGAAATTATTTAAATTCTTTTTGAAGTTGTCTCTGAATGGTTCTTGAACGAAACTGTAATTAAAACATCATCATTTGAGTCATATGCGCAGAATTACGTCACTCAGTCCAATTGGTTTGTGCAAACTTTTTCAATTTAGATGTCGTTTGTTTCTTCTCAGAAATTATATTAATGCAAGTTACCTGCTTTAATAAATATTGAAACCACATTGAATAAATTTATAAGACTCAAACTCGCGATAGACGTTGTCAAAAATTAATAATCTTGTCAAATAAATCAGTAATACTTCTTCCTTAATATAATTCTTCATCAATAAATTCTCGGAACACGTATTTAAACTTTTGTAGTATACACTCGTTTATTATCTTCATATATACTACATATAGATGTGAACATGAGCCTTGACAAGATAGGACTGAACATTTACAACATGACTAAACTTCTGTTGCTCTTTGGCTGTCGACCCGCGACGTATAGTGGCCAGCAATTTTCTCTCTGGTCCCGGCAGTGAAGATGTTGTCTCCGTTCGTTGCGCCGCCCTCTCCGTACATGAAACATAAAAATAAATACAAAACCTTAGATAATTCACAAACATTACTAATATTACAAAATACATAAACAAAACACTGAACTTATATTCACCTGCAAACCGGGCTGACACTAGTGGATGGGTGACGCTTCAATTTCGCGTCCCACTACATACCCCACCCACAAGCTCAGTTTGTCAGGTTTTAACCGAAAATAAAACTTCTTCTATATACAATATTTAACTGTTAATATTATACAATTTTCTCACATTTTCCGTAATCTAAAGTCCTTGCTCTTAGATAGATTCAATCCTTTTATGACGATATTGTTGTGACTATTTGTCATTTGCTTTTAATTATGCTATTATTGTAATACATAACTGAATATATGGAGATTACTCCTTTTCATTTAATAGTTGCTAGTAAATAATAATTTAGTATGTTCTTTAACGTTGTTACATTAGGAAAGAGCGTTCAAATTGTGGTAGGTTAGTTTCAGTTTTATTCATTTACTAGAGTTATTCTTTCCAAAATATATTTTACTAATAACTTTCTCACAATAACTAATAGTACTATTTGCTTAACGTCGCTCTTTTCCATAATGCTTTATTTATGCATGAGGTCAAGAAGAAATCAAGCAAAACTTTCTTTAGAAACTCGGCACAGCTTTCTTTACTTTCGCACACTTTGTTGGGTAATGGTAATTTATTTAGGAGAAACAAACGAGAGAGCCCCGTTTGGTGTGTTCTATATTAACACTATTACAAATCTCTATTAAAGGCACTCTGCTATGTTCTCTTGAGCCATATAGCTCTGGACGCCCATGGTCCCTAAAATTATTAACCATCCCTTTGGTTCCTACTATCCGAGTAAATATAAAATATACAAAATTCCTTCTGACCTAATAACAAAAATTTCTTCCGTATAAATCCCTTATTAGTTATCTTTCCCTTTTTGAAGTACCGGTACATTATTGTAGATCACTTGTTTAAACTTCCTGTCATTTCTTTAAAATAACGAGTAACTATCACGAAAAACTTCACATGAATATACTATGAACGCTCGTCCATATGTAACATATACTAAATATTAACTTATTTAGGAATGGAGGGTTTAATTTGATCGACACTGTATAATCCTTTAATGACACCTGACGAAGGTTCCATAAGAAGTAACTCTTTGTGATGTACAATCTTATGAACAACATATGGACCTTCAAAGGTAAAGAAGAATTTTGTACATTCCTTATTGATCATCGAACTTTTAGGATGAGATCGTACTAATACAAGGTCTCCTACCTGAAATGAGGGTTCTAACTTTTAATTCTCCGTTCAGCATTTTTAACAATCTGTTCGCGAATTTTGTCACGGAATGCATTGTAGCATCTCATTTACTGGTGGCCAAGGTAGAGCAGCTAGTAAAGGCTCACCTATAATTCGTTTGCCTAAAATTTCTATAGGTGATAATCCTGTCGTTAGATGAGGCAATTCATTTAATATCTTTTCGAATTCAGGCATTAGTTTGGCCCACCGAGTATGTTTATATGAACAATAAGTTCTACATAATCGTCCTAATTCTTTCATGACTCTTACTACTAAATTACTTTGAGGGTGATATTTCGAAATTAAGATATGTTTGATTCCATATTGTTTTATCATATCTTGAAACTTTTGACTCATAAAAGCACTACCGTTGTCAGACATAAGTCGTTTAGGAATGCCCCAGTTAACAAAGTAATTTCGAGTGAGACAGCGCATAACGCTTGCTGTATTCGCTCGTTTCAAAGTATATAGTTTCACATGTTTGGACCAACATTCCATTACAACAAACACATAAGTAAATCCTCCTGAACTACGAGGCAGAGGGCCGAAAAAATCTAATGATAGTAGATCCCATAGACCTCGAGGAATTACAGCATATAATTTATAACGCTTAGATTTGTTATTAACTTTAACCAATTGAGAGGTTTCACAAGTCCAAATAATACTTCTCACAATACGGGACATATTTTTGAAATAATAATACTTCATTAGATGTTTAACACATTTATAAATTCCAAAATGCCCTTAACCTTCATGAATATAAGTAAGTAATTCGTACACAACAGTTTTCGGAATTCAGATTTTCCATCTCTGGTGTTCCCTCTGTGCTTTCCAATACAACAAGTCGTTGAAATATAACCACACACCCCGGGTGTTAACTGTTTCTTCCCCATTATTAAGGTTTTGTAGAAGTTCCCTATATTGATCTTCATTTCTTTGATTGCATTTAATAGCAGTTACTATCCGTTTAACCTTACGTTCGTTCTTCTGAGTTAAAAGGAAATAAACATGGTAATTTGTTCCTGGTTGTTCCGCAATGTTAATATTCTCCATTCCTGCTGGAAGTCTCGACAAAGCATCCGAAACTACATTTTGAGATCCTTTTATATAACTAATTTCGTGCTGAAATTCTTGCAAGCATAATACCCAACGTAATAATCTATGGTGAAGTAAATGGCAATTGTTTAAAAAGGTTGAAGCCTGATGATCAGTATATACAATTGTTTTTCTTCCAATTAATAATCGTCTAAATCTTTGAGAACCCCATACCACTGTGAGAGCTTCCTTCTCTGTTACAAAATAATTTCTTTCATGTTTATTTAAAGTTCTACTAGCGAATCCAATAGGCTGTCCCTTGTCATTGGTCAGATCACAGTGGAATAGTACGCAGGACACAACATAATCAGAGGCATCCGTACACATACAAAAGTCCTGATTGAAATCTGGATGGTATAACATTTTAGCTTCTGTTAATGCTCCTTTTATTTTATTAAAAACTTCCTCTTCCTCTTTTCCCCAGAGCCATACTGATTTCTCTTTTAATAAATCGAGTAATTTAGGATTAACAATATCCTGCCCCGGAAGAAATCTTCTCTGAAATCTTACCATTCTTAAGAATGATTTCAGTTGTTTCCGATTTCTAGGGCTCGGGCATCGAGCAATAGCTTCAATACGTGCTGGGTCCGGCCTAATTTCTTTACCGACCACTATATGCCCCAAAAATCTCATTTCCTCCTTTCCGAAGTAAGACTTAGATAATTTTAAAGTAATTCCTCTGTCAATTAAACGGTCAAACAATTCCCGTAATATCGTTACGTGTTCATCCCACGTTTTAGTGGGTACCAAAATATCATCTACATATAAAATAATCTTTGTAATAGTTGCTGACCCAAAGCAGAATCTAACGCCCTAATGAAAGTTGACACAGATATTAAGTCCAGAAGGTCAAACTTGGAATTAATATGATCTGCCTTCAAAAAGAAAAGCCATATATTGCCGTGAATACGGGTGTAATATGACTTGATGGTAGCCAGCAGTTAAATCCATTGTACTAATATAACGAGAATCAGAAATCTTAAGAAGTACCTCCTCCATAGGAATAGGTCTGTCTCTTTCCATCTCCATAATTTTGTTTAATTCACGAGGTTCCATAACCAGTCGTACCCCACCAGCAGCTTTCTTAACTACCCACAAAGGACTGTTAAAAACACTATATGATCGTTCGATAATATTTTGTTCTATTATCTTACTTATTTCTCTACTAGCCGGTTCTTTGAATTGTACTGGAATAGGATAAGGTTCCTTAAAGAATGGTTTTTGATCTTTAATCTTAAGTTTACAAACGTAATCTTTGATTCTCCCCGGTTCTTCTGAGAAGACGGCTGTAAATTCTAACAATAAAGATTCCAACTCTTCCTTTTCTTGTTTGGATAGACAATTCGTAGAATAACATTTTTATTTCATTTTGGCTTCGATACTATTACTAGCCTCACATTGGTATACTTCATATTCAAAATCACTAGAATCTATTAATAGGTTCATGGTCTGTGTGTACGTAATCTGTACGGATTCGTAGCAATTTTCAGGTACTTGATTATTAGAAAACCTCACTTTAAAAGCACTTGTCTCCTTAAGGATGGTTAAGGAAGTGTCTTTAATATCTAATATAGCTTTATATTTACATAACTAATCTATACCTAAAATTTTGGCCACATTTAAGTTGGCTACGACAAGTACAGAGTGAGAAATTAATTGTTTAGAAATTTCAAAAGTTAAATAAATTTCCTCAGTAATATTTTGACTTCTTTTACCAGTAACTCCTACATTTTCACCCCGGTTACAGGTAAGGTTGGGAAATTCCAATATTTCCTTTTAAGTTGAAATAATTCTTTAGCTAAAATGCTTACTTCGCTACCCGAATCGATTATAATATTTACTTCGGTATCTTTAATATAACCTTTAATAATGGGTTTATAAGTTATATTCTCCCTTATCTGATTGTTTTCATGAAGTAAATCTTTTTGCCAATCACCTTCCTTTTGGCAGGTTAAAGATAAATTGCAATTGGGTCTTGTATAATTTTGACTAAAATTTCCCTTTAGTCGACCCGTACTAATGGACTTTTCTAGTTTTCCGAACTTTCTATGATAACGTCACTTGCAACTTGACCTTCATTAATTACTTGAGGATGATTTATCTCTATCGTTGTTGTGTAATTTCCGCATTTTAGAGTTATTACCCCGATTTTGTTGCCTCTCTTTATCTTTAGATTGACGTTTTATATAACCAAACCGGCTATGATTGTTGTTGTTAAATTTTCGGGGTTCTGAATTATTATTATTTCGAGAGTTGCCATTTCTATCAAATCTAAATTTCTCGTCTTCCCGTTCTCTGTTAAGTATATGTGACTGTTCTAAATATCCTAATAATTCGCAAGGTTGTGACCATTCCCTTTCTATCACTCTTTCCTTTACATAATACGGTAACCTACTAACTAGGACTCGTATTAGATGACTTTCAATAATTGGTTCTTCAATTAATTTAGCACGGTATAAATGAAATTCGAAATAATTCCTATAACCTCCCCACCGTTTAGAATAAGGAGGAGGTCTAACAACTCTATAGTTAAGTAATGTTGTTTTCGTCTTGACCAATAACTTTATTTAAACTGCTTAGCAAAATTATACCACGTTTTAGTGGGTACAAAAATATCATCTACATATAAAATAATCTTTGTATTAGTTGCTGACCCAAAGCATAATATAACGCCCTAATGAAAGTTAACACAGATATTAAGTCCAGAAGGTAAAACTTGGAATTAATATGATCTGCCTTCAAAAAGAAAAGTCCCTAAATTCAGTTCTATGCAGTACTGCCCATTCCGCAGCTTCTGCTTCTAAATGTCCTATTACAAATTGAATCCGTTTTTCATTACTCCATTTAGGAGATAATGAAGTTTCAAAAGCTTTTATAAAGATTATAGGGTGAAGTTCGCCTCTTGATTTGAATACAGGAAATCGACTTGCTACATTTGAATTTGTCGTTATATCATCCCAACATTCTGCGACAGACATAGTTGGATTTTGTTTAGATTGCAGAGACGGAGTTGCGTCGGATTTGCTTGCCGTGATTTCTTTATTTGTGTTGTTGTCGTCCGAGCTAGCAAACACGCTGCGACTGTTGTCTCCGATTACGTTATTACTTCTATTACTTGAAATGTTTTCATTATTATGAACCATGGACCTTGCCGTTGGTGGGGAGGCTTGCGTGCCTCAGCGATACAGATAGCCGTACCGTAGGTACAACCACAACGGAGGGGTATCTGTTGAGAGGCCAGACAAACGTGTGGTTCCTGAAGAGGGGCAGCAGCCTTTTCAGTAGTTGCAAGGGCAACAGTCTGGATGATTGACTCATCTGGCCTTGTAACATTAACCAAAACGGCCTTGCTGAGCTGGTACTGCGAACGGCTGAAAGCAAGGGGAAACTACAGCCGTAATTTTCCCGAGGGCATGCAGCTTCACTGTATGATTAAATGATGATGGCGTCCTCTTGGGTAAAATATTCCGGAGGTAAAATAGTCCCCCATTCGGATCTCAGGGAGGGGACTACTCAAGAGGATGTCATTATCAGGAGAAAGAAAACTGGCGTTCTACGGATCGGAGCGTGGAATGTCAGATCCCTTAATCGGGAAAGGAAGGTTAGAAAATTTAAAAAAGGAAATGGATAGGTTAAAGTTAGATATAGTGGGATTTAGTGAAGTTCGGTGGCAGGAGGAACAAGACTTCTGGTGAGGTGACTACAGGTTTATGAACACAAAATCAAATAGGGGTAATGCAGGAGTAGGTTTAATAATGAATAGGAAAATAGGAAGGCGGGTAAGCTACTACAGACAGCTTAGTGAACGCATTATTGTGGCCATGATAGATACGAAGCCCACATCTACTACAGTAGTACAAGTTTATATGCCAACTAGCTCTGCAGATGACGAAGAAATTGAAGAAATGTATGATGAAATAAAAGCAATTATTCAGATAGTGAAGGGAGACGAAAATTTAATAGTCATGGGTGACTGGAATTCGAGTGTAGGAAAAGGGAGAGAAGGAAACGTAGTAGGTGAACATGGATTGGGGCTAAGAAATGAAAGAGGAAGCCGCCTGGTAGAATTTTGCACAGAGCACAACTTAATCATAGCTAACACTTGGTTTAAGAATCATGATAGAAGGTAGTATACATGGAAGAACCCTGGAGATACTAAAAGGTATCAGATAGATTATATAATGGTAAGACAGAGATTTAGGAACCAGGTTTTAAATTGTAAGACATTTCCAGGGGCAGATGTTGATTCTGACCACAATCTATTGGTTATGAACTGTAGATTAAAATTGAAGAAACTGCAAAAAGGTGGGAATTTAAGGAGATGGGACCTGGATAAACTGAAAGAACCAGAGGTTGTACACAGTTTCAGGGAGAGCATAAGGGAACAATTGACAGGAATGAGGGAAAGAAATACAGTAGAAGAAGAATGGGTAGCTTTGAGGGATGAAGTAGTGAAGGCAGCAGAGGATCAAGTAGGTAAAAAGACGAGGGCTAGTAGAAATCCTTGGGTAACTGAAGAAATATTGAATTTAATTGATGAAAGGAGAAAATATAAAAATGCAGTAAATGAAGCAGGCAAAAAGGAATACAAACGTCTCAAAAATGAGATCGACAGGAGGTGCAAAATGGCTAAGCAGGGATGGCTAGAGGACAAATGTAAGGATGTAGAGGCTTATCTCACTAGGGGTAAGATAGATACTGCCTACAGGAAAATCAGAGAGACCTTTGGAGATAAGTGAACCACTTGTATGAACATCAAGAGCTCAGATGGAAACCCAGTTCTAAGCAAAGAAGGGAAAGCAGAAAGGTGGAAGGAGTATACAGAGGGTCTATACAAGGGCGATGTACTTGAGGACAATATTATGGAAATGGAAGAGGCTGTAGATGAAGATGAAATGGGAGATACGATACTGCGTGAAGAGTTTGACAGAGCACTGAAAGACCTGAGTCGTAACAAGGCCCCCAGAGTAGACAACATTCCATTGGAACTACTGACGGCCTTGGGAGAGCCAGTCCTGACAAAGCTCTACCATTTGGTGAGCTAGATGTATGAAACAGGCGAAATACCCTCAGACTTCAAGAAGAATATAATAATTCCAATCCCAAAGAAAGCAGGTGTAGACAGATGTGAGAATTACGGAACAATCAGTTTAATAAGCCACAGCTGCAAAATACTAACACGAATTCTTTACAGACGAATGGAAAAACTAGTAGAAGCCGACCTCGGGGAAGATCAGTTTGGATTCCGTAGAAATACTGGAACACGTGAGGCAATACTGACCTTACGACTTATCTTAGAAGAAAGATAAGGAAAGGCAAACCTACGTTTCTAGCATTTGTAGATTTAGAGAAAGCTAAATACAGGGAGCGAAAGGCTATTTACAATTTGTACAGAAACCAGATGGCAGTTATAAGAGTCGAGGGACATGAAAGGGAAACAGTGGTTGGGAAGGGAGTAAGACAGGGTTGTAGCATCTCCCCGATGTTATTCAATCTGTATATTGAGCAAGCAGTAAAGGAAACAAAAGAAAAATTCGGAATAGGTATTAAAATCCATGGAGAAGAAATAAAAACCTTGAGGTTCGCCGATGACATTGTAATTCTGTCAGAGACAGCAAAGGACTTGGAAGAGCAGTTGAGCGGAATGGATGGTGTCTTGAAGGGAGGAAATAAGATGAACATCAACAAAAGCAAAACGAGGATAATGGAATGTAGTCGAATTAAGTCGGGTGATGTTGAGGGTATTAGATTAGGAAATGAGACACTTAAAGTAGTAAAGGAGTTTTGCTATTTGGGGAGCAAAATAACTGATGATGGTAGAAGTAGAGAGGATATAAAATGTAGACTGGCATGGCAAGGAAAGCGTTTCTGAAGTAGAGAAATTTGTTAACATCGAATATAGATTTAAGTGTCAGGAAGTCATTTCTGAAAGTATTTGTATAGAATGTAGCCATGTATGGAAGTGAAACATGGACGTTAAATAGTTTGGACAAGAAGAGAATAGAAGCTTTCGAAATGTGGTGCTACAGAAGAATGCTGAAGATTAGATGGGTAGATCACATAACTAATGAGGAAGTACTGAATAGGATTGGGGAGAAGAGGAGTTTGTGGCACAACTTGACCAGAAGAAGGGATCGGTTGGTAGGACATGTTCTGAGGCATCAAGGGATCACCAATTTAGTATTGGAGGGCAGCGTGGAGGGTAAAAATCGTAGGGGGAGACCAAGAGATGAATACACTAAGCAGATGTAGGTTGCAGTAGGTACTGTGAGATGAAGAAGCTTGCCCAGGATAGAGTAGCATCGAGAGCTGCATCAAACCAGTCTCAGGACTGAAGAGCACAACAACAACAACATTATCTAATTCCAATAACCGTTTATTAATTTCCTGTACTCGCATTACTGTACTGGATACACGGTTAGCTAATATCGATTCTTCACTGTGTTCACGATGTGAACGCTCTGTACCTTCGTCAATATTATTATCTTTGGAAGTCTCAAGGTTACTGCATATTTCAGTAATTAAAAATTTCATGTTTTTTTTCAGTATGATCTTTTTCTACTCGATGAGTTAATGCCTCTAATTCTACATTATCTATTGAAGAAATCTCTACAGGTTTGGTAGAAACCTCTTTAATAGATTCTAATAATTCTGTACGAACAGTTTCTGTTTGCATAGAAAATTCATCTCGTAACTTATCGTTATTTTTCTCTATTTCATTTGCAACTGCGGAAGTAACAGCCGTCGATGCAGCCGCTGAGATGCCGCAACCCCGCTTCCGCAACCGGCAGGACGCTGAGTCGAAAACCGGAGACGTCACTGGCTGCAACCACGCCCGGCCGCACCGTAGACAGGCGAAGCCCTCAGCAACACCTCTAATACCAGCCGGAGGAACGCCCCCCAGCTGACGTACTGGGCCTGTTACTTTAGGGAGAAAAGGTTGTCGGGGTTTGCAGCGTTCAGCTGCTGCCCAACATATGCGCCTTCTCGTGGTATAACTGCGTGACCGTACTGCTTGCCTGCGCTCCGTCAGTTGCCCACACCCGCAAAGTCGCCGCTGGCTGGTGAAGACTCCACGAAGACTCTCGTTGACTTCCGAAGGACTCTTGATGTTTTAATTGTTCCGTACCTCTGTGCCTTAGTTGCACACAAGTCCTGTTTATAAGGTCGCCACGGTGTAGTGTAACGACGTAAGTTTTGTATAAATGATTTTCTTTCGACATATGACCATGTGCAGACTTCGTCACCTACGTCAGTTACAAGACACTTCAAAATTATTTAAATTCTTTTTGAAGTTGTCTCTGAATGGTTCTTGAACGAAACTGTAATTAAAACATCATCATTTGAGTCGTATGAGCAGAATTACGTCATTCAGTCCAATTGGTTTGCGCAAACTTTTTTCAATTTAGATGTCGTTTGTTTCTTCTCAGAAATTATATAGATCCAAATTATCTGCTTTAATAAATATTGAAACCACATTGAATAAACTTTTAAGACTCAAACTCGCGATAAACGTTGTAAAAAATTAATAATCTTGTCAAATAAATCAGTGATACTTATTCCTTAATTTAATTCTTCATCAATAAATATTTAAACTTTTGTAGTATACACTAGTTTATTATCTTCATATATACTACATATAGATGTGAACATGAGCCTTGACAAGATAGGACTGAACATTTACAACATGATTAAACTTTCTATGACGTCATTGTTGTAGAAACATTACAAATTCTTATTTTTTTCAGTTTTTAGAAGCACGACGCAACAACTCGGTTTCAGGATCTTCTGTTGCTCCTTGGCTGTCGACCCGCGACGTATAGTGGCCAGCAATTTTCTCTCTGGTCCCGGCAGTGAAGATGCCGCCTCCGTTCGTTGCGCCGCCCTCTCCGTACATGAAAGATAAAAATAAATACAAAACCTTAGATAATTCACAAACATTACAAATATTACAAAGTATATAAACAAAACTCTAAATTGAACCTATATTCACCTGCAAACCGGGCTAACACTGGTGGATGGGTGACGCTTCAATTTCGCGTCCCACTACAGAGTGAAGTGGTACTGGTTGATTTTCGTGTGGATTTTGCATTGCCTATATTCGACAATTGTGTGTATTGACATATCCTGTGAGATGAAAGTGGGCTTCGTCTGTCGACGTTACCACGTTCAGGTGGTTGTCCACGAGGAACACTCTGGCGAGCCTTGGAATTTAATTCAGGACATTGAAATAGAGGCCGGTGAACAGAAAACTTATGCCGTCACCTCTCCTCCTCCTGCTGACCATATACTGGCAGTGAAAATTTTTCGCCCCCGTGATTCGAATCTTCTTCCTTCTGAGTCGACGGCCACCACATAGACGTGCCTTAGTGACTTCATATACGGACGCAGGTACCACTACCGCTAAGGTTGATTATAATACCGACGGATGGAAAACGTACTTTAGTGCATTCATAAGTGAGAAACCGCGACACTGTCAGTAATTTTAGTTTGGCCACATTGCTTCTGATGGCCTCACTCAGTATTTCATGTTCTCTACGTAGCAAGCTTCCGAGCTGGCCAGAGTTTTGAGATAGTAGATGACTTGATAGTATTTGAAAATACGAAGTTTTATAACAGAGTTTGCGACAGTTCCTGCGGTTTACATGATATCCTTCTGTTTGGCCTAAATATACGCAGAGGCAACTTCAATCAAGGGCTGTAAAATTACCACAGAAACCCGCTGAAAGGTCCCGCGTGGTTTAGGTATTCGTGTTTTAGTTTAATTTGCAGTGTGATCGCACTACAGAATTACAACGCATGTATCTCCGAACATTGCTTAGGGAGATGGATGGTTTTAAAATTTCGTTTTTATGCCGAGTTTGTCACAGTCATAAATTAAGTCTACACGAGTAGTATGCTTGCAACAACTAAATAGTTTAAACATGTTTACAATACAGCGTACAGAATGAGTTTCGAAAGAACAAAAACACAAATGTTGTGATCTTAAATGAGCAAGTCAGAGATTAATCGCAAATCTCTACATTGAAGAAATATAATTAGCATACATGTAAATCCTTAAAAGACGCGTTACTATGGAACACAGAGTTATGGAGATCTCTCACTTTGGTGAATTAAAGACATTGAAAGTGCTTAGAATAATGTAATACTGGATTTGCACATCATGTTAAGTAAGGAGAATGCAAAAAGCAATGAAAAGAGATATGCTAAATCTCACCATTACTTAAAAACCTTTATTGTTTGGGCGAAAATATGGAAATGTGAGCAACGCAGTACGCATTGCCGTTGTGTACGTCGTGTGTACTAATATTCTGGCTGTATGCGACACCCATGGTACTGGAAAGGTTACATAACACCAATATTGTTCAAACTAATATTTAAACTGGTGGCAGTAGTGTGAGTTAAACAATATGAAACTAACACAAATTATAGTATTATTAACCTACAGTTTCCATGGTAAGAGTATGCGTTCAAAGCGTGACAAACACACATCTCCACACACACACTGTTGTTGTTGTGGTCTTCAGTCCAGAGACTGATTTGATGCAGCTCTCCTTGCTACTCTATCCTGTGCAAGCTTCTTCATCTCCAAGTACTTCGTGCATCATACATCCTTCTGAATCTTCTTAGTGTATTCATCTCTTGGTCTCCCTCTACGATTTTTACCCTCCACGCTGCCCACCAATGCTAAATTGGTGATCCCTTGATGCCTCACAATATACCTACATCTACATGATTGCAATTCACATTTAAGTGCTTGGCACAGGGTTCATCGAACCACAATCATACTGTCTCTCTGCCATTCCACTCCCGAACAGCGCGCGGGAAAAACGAACACCTAAACCTTTCTGTCCGAGCTATGATTTCTCTTATTTTATTTTGATGATCATTCCTACCTATGTAGGTTGGGCTCAACAAAATATTTTCGCATTCGGAACAGAAAGTTGGTGACTGAAATTTCGTAAATAGATCTCGCCGGGACGGAAAACGTATTTGCTTTAACGACTTCCATCCCAATTCGCGTATCATATCTGCCACACTCTCTCCCCTATTACCTGATAATACAAAACGAGCTGCCCTTTTTTGCACCCTTTCGATGACCTCCGTCAATCTCAGCTGGTAAGGATCCCACACCGCACAGCAATATTCTAACAGAGGACGAACGAATGTAGTGTAAGCTGTCTCTTTAGTAGACTTGTTGCATCTTCTAAGTGTCCTGCCAATGAAACGCAACCTTGGGCTCGCCTTCCCCACAATATTATCTATGTGGTCATTGTAACTGAAGTTGTTATAATTTTAACCCCCAGGTACTTAAATGAATTGACAGCCTTGAGAATTGTACTGTTTATCGAGTAATCGAATTCCAACGGTATTGTTTTGGAACTCATGTGGATCACCTCACACTTTTCGTTATTTAGCGTCAACTGCGACCTGCCACACCATACAGCAGTCTTTTCTAAATGGGTTTGCAGCTGATACTGGTCTTCGGTTGACCTTACTAGACGGTAAATTACAGCATCATCTGCGAACAACATAAGAGAACTGTTCAGATTGTCACCCAGGTCATTTATATAGATCAGGAACAGCAGAGGTCCCAGGACGCTTCCCTGGGGAACACCTGATATCACTGCAGTTTTACTCGATGATTTGCCGTCTACTACTACGAATTGCGACCTTCCTGACAGGAAATCACGAATCCAGTCGCACAACTGAGACGATACTCCATAGGCCCGCAGCTTGATTAGAAGTCGCTTGTGAGGAACAGTGCCAAAAGCTTTACGGAAATCTAGAAATACGGAATCAACTTGAGTTCCCCTGCCGACAGCGGCCATTACTTCGTGCGAATAAAGAGCTTGCTGCGTTGCACAAGAACGATGTTTTCTGAAACTATGCTGTTTACATATCAACAGATCGTTCCCTTCGAGGTGATTCATAATGTTTGAATACAGTATATGCTCCAGAACGCTACAGCAAACCGACGTCAATGATATAGGTCTGTTGTTCGATGGATTACTCCTACTACCCTTCTTGAACACTACTGCGACCTGCGCAATTTTCCAATCTGTAGGTACAGATCTATCGGTGAGCGAGCGGTTGTATATGATTGCTAAGTAGGGAGCTATTGTATCAGCGTAATCTGAAAGGAACCTAATCGGTATACAATCTCGACCTGAAGACTAGCACGTGTCAAGCGATTTGAGTTGCTTCGCAACCCCTAAGGGTCTACTTCCAAGAAACTCATGCTAGCAGCTGTTCGTGTTTCAAATTCTGGAATATTCCATTCGTCTTCCCTGGTGAAGGAATTTCGGAAAACTGCGTTCAATAACTCCGCCTTAGCGGCACAGTCGTCGGTAACAGTACCATCGCCACTCCGCAGCGAAGGTATTGACTGCGTCTTGACGCTAGTGTACTTCACATACGACCGGAATTTCTTCGGATTATCTACCACATTTCGAGAAAATGTTTCGTTGTGGAACCTATTAAAGGCATCTCGCATTGAAGTCCGTGCCAAATTTCGCGCGTCTGTAAATTTTAGCCAATCTTCGGGATTTCGCGTTCTTCTGAACTTTGCATGATGTCTCCGCAACAGCGTTCGGACCTGTTTTGTGTACCATGGGGAATCAGTTCCATCTCTTACCAGTTTATGAGGTATGAATCTCTAAATTGCTGTTGCTACTATATCTTTGAATTTGAGCGACATCTCGTCTACATTTGCATAGTCAGTTCGGAAGGAATGGAGATTGTCTCTTAGGAAGGCTTCTAGCGACACTTTATCCGCTTTTTCAAATAAAATTAATTTGCGTTTGTTTCTGGTGGATTTGGAAGAAACGGTATTGAGCCTAGCTACAACGACCTTGTGATCACTAATCCCTGTATCAGTCATGATGCTCTCTATTAGCTCTGGAGTGTTTGTGGCTAAGAGGTTAAGTGTATTTTCGCAACCATTTACAATTCGCGTGGGTTCGTGGACTAACTGCTCGAAATAATTTTCGGAGAAAGCATTTAGGACAATCTGGGAAGATTTTTTCTGCCTACCACCGGTTTTGAACAAATATTTTGGCCAACATATCAAGGGAAGGTTGAAGTCCCCACCAACCCAAACCGTATGAGTGGGGTATTTATTTGTTACGAGACTCAAATTTTCTCTGAATTGTTCAGCAACTATATCATCGGAGTCTGGGGGTCGGTAGAAGGAGCCAATTATTAACTTAGTTCGCCTGTTAAGTTTAGCCTCCACCTATACCAATTCGCACGGAGTATCTACTTCGACTTCACTACAAGATAAACCACTACTGACAGACACAAACCCTCCACCACCACTTCTGCCTAATCTGTCTTTCCTGAACACCGTCTGAGACTTTGTAAAATATTCTGCAGAACTTATTTCAGGCTTTAGCCAGCTTTCTGTACCTATAACGATTTCAGCTTCTGTGCTTCCTGTTAGCGCTTTAAGCTCAGGGACTTTCCCAGCACAACAATTTACAACAACAATTCCGACTTCCTTGATCCAAGCACGTCCTGTATTTGCCATACACCCTTTGACATTGCAGCCCACCCCGTACTTTCCCGAGGCCTTCTAATCTAAAAAACCGCCCAGTCCACGCCAGACAGCCTCCGCTAACCGTGTAGCCGCCAGCTGAGTGTAGTGAACTCCTGACCTATTCAGCGGAACCCGAAACCCCACCACCCTATGGCGCAAGTCAAGGAATCTGCAGCCAACACGGTCGCAAAACCGTCTGAGCCTCTGATTCAGACCGTCCACCCGGCTCTGCATCAAAGGTCCGCAGTCGGTTCTGTCAACGATGCTGCAGATGGAGAGCTCTGCCTTCATCTCATAAGCAAGACCGGCAGCCTTTACCAAATCAGATAGCCCCTGGAATCCAGAGAGAATTTCCTCAGATCCAAAGCGATACACGTCATTAGTGCCGACATGTGCCACCACCTGCAGCTGGCTGCACCCTGTGCTCTTCATGCCATCCACAAGGACCCTTTTCACATCAGGAATGACTCCACCCGGAATGCACACGGATTGCACACTGGATTTCGTCCCCTCCTTAGCCGCCGTATCCCTAAGAGGCCCCATTACGCGCCTAACACTGGAGCTCCCAACTACCAATAAGCCCACCCTCTGCGATTGCCCGGAGCTTGAAGGCTGAGACTCATCCTCTGAAACAGGGCAGGCAGCTGCATCAGGCTCAGCCAGAGACAGTACCTGAAACCTGTTTGTCAGACACACCGGGGAGGCTTTATTATCAGCCTCTGGGGACGTCTTTCGCTGCCTGCCAAGCCTTGGAACGACCTCCCAATCAACCACAGGCAAGGGCTCAGCCCCACTGCGGGCAGCAAGTGGGGCAACCACAGCGGCAGACTGATCTGGGGACAGACAGGACGAGGTTGACATCCCAGTGGTGCCCATTGCCAACAGCCTCAAGCTGCTCAACCGAAGTCAGCGCCGCCTGCAGCTGTGAGCGAAGGGATGCCAACTGAGCCCTCATCCGAACACAGCAATCACAGTCCCTGTCCATTCTAATCGATGTTGAACAACAGTTACTGAAACATGAGTCTGTGCCTAGATAACGCAAGGGAAACACGCAAAGAATGTATGAACTAACCTGTACAAATGCCTAACGACTGCGCTACAATCTGCCAGAATTTACGATTACAGTAACTAAAACTCGAAATTACACCTCCTATACGAAACTCACACGCAATTTAACTAAGAATCTAGGAAGTAAACACAGAGAAGAAGCCATATACGTATCTTTCTGCGCTGTCGCTGTGCACCAACTGGGAGCTCAGGCCACACGCACATATCCTACGAACCGATCCCTTGTTCTAGTCAAGTTGTGCCACAAACTTCTCTTCTCCCCAATTCTAGTCAATACCTCCTCATTAATTATGTGATCTACCCATCTAATCTTCACCATTGTTCTGTACCACCACATTTCGAAAGCTTCTATTCACTTCTTGTCCGAACTGTTTATCGTCCATGTTTCACTTCCATTCATGGCTACACTCCATACAAACACATTCAAAGACGACTTCCTGACACTTAAATCTATATTCGGTGTTAACAAATTTCTCTCCTTCAGAAACGCTTTCCTTGCCATTGCCAGTCTACATATTATATCGTCTGTGCTTCGATCATCATCAGTTATTTTACTCCCCAAATAGCAAAACTTCTTTACTACTTTGTCTCATTTCTTAATCTAAATCTCTCAGCATCACCTGACTTAATCCGACTACATTCCGTTATCCTCGTTTGGCTTTTGTTGATCTGCATCTTATATCCTCCTTTCAAGACACTGTCCATTTCGTACAACTGCTCCCAAGTCCTTTTCTGTCTCTGACAGAATTATTATGTCATCTGCGAACCTCAAAGTTTTTTATTTCTTCTCCATGGATTTTAATATCTATTCCGAATTTACTTTTGTTTCCTTTACTGCTTGCCTAATATACATATTGAATAACATCGGGGATAGGCTACAAACCTCTCTCACTCCCTTCCTAACCACTGCTCCCCTTTCATGCCCTTCGACTCTTATAACTGCCTTCTGGTTTCTGTACAAACAGTAAACAGCCTTTCGCTCCCTGTGATTTACTCCTGCCACCTTCAGAATTTGAAATCAACATTTTCAAAAGCTTTCTGTAAGTCTACAAATGCTAGAAACGTAGGTTTGCCTTTTCTTGATCTATCATCTAAGATAAGTCGTAGGGTCAGTATTGCCTCACGTGTCCCAATATTTCTATGGAGTCCAAGCTGAGCTTCCCCGGGGTCGGCTTCTACCACTTTTTTCCATTCGTCTGTAAGGAATTCACGTTAGTATTTTGTAGCCATGACTTATTGAACTGATAGTTCGGTATTCACATCTATCAACACCTGCTTTCTTTGGGATTGGGATTGTTATATTGTTCTTGAAGTCTGAGGGTATTTCGCCTGTCTCATACATCTTGCTCTCCGGATGGTAGAGTTTTGTCAGGACTGGCTCTCCCAAGGCTGTCTAGTTCTAATAGAATGTTGTCTACTCACGGGGCCTCGTTTCGACTTAGGTCTTTCAGCGCTCTGTCAAACTCTTCACGCAGTATCATATCTCCCATTTCGTCTTCATCTACATGCTCTTCCATTTCCATAATGTTGCCCTCAAATACATCGCCCATGTATATACCCTCTACATACTCCTTCCACCGTTCTGCTTTCCCTTCTTTGTTTAGAACTGGGTTTCCGTCTGAGCTCTTGGTATTCATACAAGTGGTTCTCTTTCTCCAAAGGTCTCTTTAATTTTCCTGTAGGCAGTATCTATTTTACCCCTAGTGAGATATACCTCTACATCCTTACATTTGTCCTCTAGCCATCCAAGCTTAGCCATTTTGCACTTCCTGTCGATCTCATTTTTGAGACGTGTGTATTCCTTTTTGTCTGCTTCATTGATTGCAATTCTATACTTTCTCCTTTCGTCAATTAAATTCAATATTTCTTCTATTACTCAAAGATTTCTACTAGCCCTCGTCTTTTTAACTACTTGATCCTCTGCTGCCTCCACTATTTCATCTCTCAAAGCTACTCATTCCTATTCTACTGCGTTTCTTTCCCCCATTCCTGTCAGTCGTCTCCTTATGCTCTCCCTGAAACCCTATACAACCTCTGGTTGTGTCAGTTTATCCAGGTCCCATATCCTCAAATTCCCACCTATTAGCAGTTTCTTCAATTTTAATCTACAGTTCATAACTAATAGAGTGTGGTCAGTGTCCACATCTGCCCCTGGAAATGCCTTACAATTTAAAACCTGGTTCCTAAATCTCTGTTTTACCATTATACAATCTATATGAAACCTTTCACTATCTCCAGGCCTCATCCAAGTATACAACCTTCTTTCATGATTCTTGAACCAAGTGTGCAAAATTCTACCAGGCGGCGTCCTCTTTCATTTCTTACCCCCATCCAATATTCGCCTACTACGTTTCCTTCTGTTCCTTTTTCTACTATCGAATTCCAGTCACCCCTGATTATTAAATTTTCGTCTCCCTTCGTTATCTGAATAATTTCTTTTATCTCATCATACATTTCATCAATCTCTTCGTCATCTGTAGAGATAGTTGGCATACAAACTTGTACTACAGTGGTAGGCAGAGTTTCGTGTCTTCCGTGGCCACAATAATGCGTTCACTATGCTGTTTATAGTAGCTTACCGGCACTAGTTTTTTATTCATTATTAAACCTACTCCAGCATTACACTTATTTGATTTTGTATTTATAACACACACTATCTGAACGGATGTATTCGGAAACCTCTGAAAAATGCGGTATTGAACACTAGATTTCACAAGAGGTATATTCGCCAGTACAAAGTGAACCAAGACCGTTGTTTTGTCATTAGTCAGAAAGTACAGAGTGAGCCGTTTAGAGAGCTCAGAGACTTTGAAAATGGACTAGTCCCATGGATCTCATTTCAGTACCAAATCCATAAGGGATATTTCAATTTTTGCGAAGTTGCCGACGTCGACTCTGAAGCGAAAACACAAAGGAGTAACCATAGCTAAACCAAGGCCACGCAGACCTCATCTGCAGGCGAGCAGTCGTGTTGCTGACTAGTCATCACTTCCGAGGTGTGAAAAGTTAGAAATGAGGTTCAAGGAGTTACACGAGGCGGCATAGAATAAAGCCATTGTCTCTGACATTAACGACGAATACCAGGAGGTGTAACTTTCGTGCGAGAAGTTAAAAGCACAGTTGATAGAAGTGACGGATTAAGTTCCGCATACAACTGTGCGTAGAGGTAGGGGATAGGACAACAAAGGTAGGAATTTGCTAGAAACATTATTTGGGGCAGCAGACGAAGAAGATGGGCATCATGGTTCAAATGGCTCTGAGCACTATGGGACTCAACTGCTGAGGTCATTAGTCCCCTAGAACTTAGAACTAGTTAAACCGAACTAACCTAAGGACATCATAAACATCCATGCCCGAGGCAGGATTCGAACCTGCGACCGTAGCGGTCTTGCGGTTCCAGACTGCAGCGCCTTTAACCGCACGGCCACTTCGGCCGGCTGGGCATCATGTTCGGGATACAGTAAAAGATGTGTAAACCACGGTAGAGTGGTACAGCACGCAACTAACGAACCTGGAGTATAATGTATAGAACAATACTGGAGCCCTACGGGAGGTAGCTAAATAACTCACGAAATGCGTGCCCAGTATAATAGCAATGGCCAGTAATAACTAGGCAGTCATTTAGAAACGACTGAGTGTCGTAGTCGAGAAGGGCGGAGGGGCGTATACTGTTAATGGTACTGGCAGACAGTATTAATGACGCAAGAATTCAAGTTGCAAGAGTGCAAGAAGTCGTCCATTGTGGAGAATGTGGGCAATTAAGTTCAGCGTCGATGCTGCTACAACAATTTTTGAGGGGGAACATTCATCGGCAAATAGAACATTGAAGAAGAAGTTCGGGTTGGCCAGCATTTGATGTTGTGCCCACTGACAGAACTGTATACGATTCTTGAAATCATTCCCATGCCGTTCTTGATGTAGGTGTACATGGTCAGGTGGAACCGATGACGTGTAAGAATACGATGTATACTGGTTTTAGGAATGCCAATCTCCTAGACTAGCTGCCCTATGCTCACATGTGGATTCATAGCAACGGAAGCGACAACAATAACTTCAGAAGTTTCATCTGTGCGAGTGCTACGACGATTGCGTTGTCAAGGGTTGAAAATTCCTGTTTCCTGAAACGACGAAACAAGACGAGACAACATCCGTCAGGAAAGTGGGTTCTTGCCAGGATATCGCTCTCTATACAGTTCAGCTGCCTGCGTAGCGTTTCGCCTACCTTCAACAACAATAAAAGAAACGTTATGTCGATGTAGTTTGTAGGAAGGACAGCCTGTACTGTATGCCTGCTCTACATAACAGTATCTAAAAGGACAAAACTACTGTACTGAATGTTCCCATACGTAGTAAGAAAACAGTATTGCAATTAGCGTTCTGCTAACTTACAATCCCCATAGATGAGTAGCACTTCTACCTTCTCTTCGTTAGTGTGCATTCTACTCATACAACTCTTTAACTGACGATGGGTGTGCATTCTACTTATATTTACATTTTTCCTCTGTCAACGTCAGCACGTGGATGTGTTCCATTACCCCAAGTACCTACACTAAGCGCTGGGAGCATCAACGTCAATGTTGTGTTATGTACTTAATAACGTTGTGTTTCGATGAACGGTACATTGTGATACATTTTTGAATACTTCAGGATACGAAATGAATTACCGAATAAAAAAGACAGGGTGCCAGTTAACAACGTTATACTGCTGTTCATACTGTAGCGGCTCTGCCGTTTGGGATATGAAAAGCCAGTTTTGGTGCAATATTTCAGAGCGCGGAAGTTACAGCCAGGCGCAGGCCTGATGACAGTAAGTTACGCTGACCAGCGGTTGTGAGGTAGAATAGAGGCCACAAGGCCATCGAACCGCTGAAAAGAGAAAATGCAGCCGTTTGCACGGCGCAAGTTACAGGCAGAAGGGGCCCACTGGCGCAACCTAGGTGTTGTAAGTGACTCAGAGTGGTGTGTTAGGAAAATAGAGACACACAGCCGCCTATATATAGGTGCGGGTTTCTAACGAGATTCATTCAAGTGTGGCAGCTCTCTTGGATGGCGGGGCGTGTCACACCACAAGCTAAATGCAGCAGCAGATGAGGCATCAGCGTTCCAGTCCACGGCAGGTCGCTGGTTCCACACTCTGAGGCCGATGCAGGATCCATAGCCAGCCATCGGTGGGCCACTCCATGGCTCGCTACTGTAGGCAGTTGGCCTGGCTTCCAACATACGCCATAGGCATCACAAGGCGAGGGCCGCATATTCGGACGCCGGATCGAGGGCGCTCGATGTCGCCGCTGTCTCAGCCATAGCAGCAAGAAGTATGCAAATGGCCGCCTGCGGCTCACACCGAGTCGTGCTGAGTCGGCAGACTGCCTAGTCAACTGCTGGCATCCTGACGACACCCAAACTTCTTTGGGATCCAAGGCTCGACACAGATCTGCATTTCATGGGTCGCTGAGATGGTGGCCTCAGCATTGCAGGACACTGTGACAAGGGCCAGGGTAAGTGGGGCACTGTAGTGGAAACAAATAAATCATTTGGGAAGCTGAGATGAGTCTTGATACGGTGCCTTCTATCTCTTGCTGCTACATTGGTCATCCTGATACATTGGGAGGTAGAAGTTGCCACTACAATATCTTTGTAGAGAACAAAGCTATAATGAAGGCAGTCACGCATATTGATATCCTCCTGACTGCTGAAGAACATTTGCTTAAGCATTTTGTAATTTGCGTGTGGACAAACAGTTATTTAGGGTGTTCAAGATAAATGAGACACTCTGCATATTAATTGTCAGAGATAACTTTCTGCTTTTTTCTTATTTTCCTTAAATGCTTTAACATGTATTAACTTCATGTACTAATGTGAACTACTTCTTGAGTCCAGTATTAGAACTGTACATATCCTGTGAGGGTGATGTATTGTGGATCTTCCTATTTATTATACCTTGATCCTCTATTTAATTTATTTAGTTTCAAATCATGTATTGCACGGGAATGTTGCTTTGGTGTCAAACTCTGAGACCAACAGCTCTGCAGTACCAGTATTAAAACAAACAGTGGAGCATTACTCATGTGCTGTGTTATGGTAGTCATGCTGATGTGATGTGTAAGATATATGCTCTCCCTTATAAGTACTGTTTAGAAAATGTCAAAAACCTGAAAATGTTCCCAGATACAACACAGTAAGTTAATAGCCAATGTAGATGGAGTTACATCTGTACCACACTGCATCTGATCGCCACTCATCTCATTTAAAAGAATGGATGGCAAATGCTGCTTCATGTGTACAGCAACCAGCTAGTGGCTGATGGAAGGAGTTAAGTACAAGATGAGGCAGTGCTAGAGATCTTAAGTCCAGAAGGTCACCACGAACGATGCATAAAATTCAGTACATTTTTAAATTTAGTTGGACGACATTTTCCATAATTCATGGTTCATGCACTGTGTTGTTCCTTGAAGTGGAAGAATGTATTTCTTTAATGTTGTAATTCGCTATGTCTCGAAAAACGAGATCTGTGTTAAGTGTCAATAACTGTTATTTTTTTAACTTCGTAACTGTGGTTTATTTCTTAATTGTGTTTCTGATTCTGATTACCGCTATGTAGACTATTAGAAACAGAATTAACAATTTTTTTCCATTACAGAAATTTTGAAAACTGCGTAGCATATTTGTTGCTAAGTTCAAATGATTCAAATGGCTCTGAGCACTATGGGACTCAACATCTGAGGTCATCAGTCCCCTAGAACTTAGTACTACTTAAACCTAACTAACCTAAGGACGTCACACACATCCATGCGCGAGGCAGGATTCGAACCTGCGACCGTAGCAGTCCCGTGGTTCCGGACTGCAGCGCCACAACCGCACGGCCACCGCGGCCGGCTGTTGCTAAGTACATGAGCAAGTTGTATCGTGGACAACGTTTTTAAAACTAGAAAAACCACACTTTTCTGGACTAATTTTTGTAATTTAGAAAAAGGCAGCTGCTCACATGAAGTAAATAATACCATTTCAAAAAGAATAAAAATACAAATAAAACTCCTATTACAGGACTCGCCTGAGGTGCAAGTCTGAAAACAGTTCCCCTCGTAAAACATTTTCACCTACCGCTCAAATATTTATTATTTCAAACACATCAGAAAATAAAGGTTTTAGTTTTAGAGCTCTTTAATATGAGTTAGTCAATAAACAGCTCATAAAACTATTTGATATTACCTGCCTGGGAAGCGGCGTGTAAAAAAATTAGATGTATGCACCGTATTAGAAGTATGTAGAAGATAGAAAACGGTGAGACAGTGAATGCCTCCTCTTCAGTAACTGAAGAAACTCTTCACAGCCAAGATACCGTTTAAATATTTATTTTGAACTGGTGACCAGTTTTAATGGTACTTTGCTGACACCTTCAGATCTCAGGTTTTCAAAATTATGCCATATTATTTGACAGTATTAGGCGTTTAGGAATGCAAGTAATTAAAAATTTTTGCATTTTCAAAGTACATGTCTTAATTTTGAAAAGATGGGATATTAAGGTGAGAGTAAAGTAGTATATAAACCGGCCATCAGTTCAAAATAAACGTATCAATGAGAATGTGGCTCTCTTAGTATTTCTTCAAATATTAGAATCTGCTGCACGGCACCCTACCTGAACGTCTGGATTGTATATAAAGACCCATTTATGTTATGAGGAAGCAAAACGCATCTAGGGCACCTAAGAAAAGAAAAGCGACCGTATATGTAAGGGGATTTTCTTGAACAACTTCGCCAAGGATTGTCTCACTTACGGTGTTTTAGAGAATCGACTTGGCCTTTCCCCGTCACTTTATCCTCCAAGTTTCACGTGTAAAATTTCAGAGGGCCACTTTCGTTAAGGTATCAGAATACTTTACAAAAAGGAACGTGGAGACTTGAAGCGATGCAACGTCATTCTTGAGTTACTCCTGTTACAACCGGAGGACGTACAAAATCGGCCTCGCCTCCTCGCTAGGCTCAGCAGTTTCAAATTACTCGGCATTATCCTGAAACCCTTACCGTGGAAGACCTCCACTTCTCTCCGCTGCAGAAGGGTCACGCAGAGCTTCCCTATCTGGTCGGAGAGCACCTTTTACTTTTAGAGGCTCCAAAGGGCGTAATCTACACTTCCGAGGAGCTGATGGGATTTCCTATTGGCATTTCCTGTGATGGCCTAGACGTGGGTTACGCATACAGTGGCTATAACCATTTGCATGATATTAAGAGCGGACGTCGGAACCAGCCACAAAGTGCAACGACCTCTTGCAAGTCCTACCAACAGTAGTGAACGCCGTACGTGGCGATATCGCTTTCAAAAAGTGAGACCGATTGTTTCTTGATCAAACAGATTGTGTTACCAAATTTAAAAAGAGGATTATACAAATTGGATATGATGCACTTTAAAACGTATCAAGTCATACTGCCGATATTACGGAAACGCTACAGATTCTTATAGTTGATATTGCTTGTGAAGGTAAAATTTTAATTTCTTTGGAAATTTGACATAGCATTGTCGATGATACATAGCTTCACAGAAACATCGAATACCTCTCCAACAAATCGCCTATGATTGCCACCAAGCTACACTGGGGATTCCTCCCTCATTCTTATGGCTGTATTTAATCCCTGGATGGTATAAAAAATTATGGCTATAGCTGAAGAGTATTTTCTTCCTATAGATTAGTACTGAAAGAAGATTATCATCACATCACAAGAATAACAGTGTTAAAAACTAGTGTACGACAAGTCTGAGGTCTCAAAACTTTATATTCCCGATTTTATGCTCTGATTCCGGAGACTTGTCTACAGGCGATAATGGGTAAGGCCGCTTTACAAAGTTGATATTTCTTGTAACTTCATTCCTATATAAAAACTGCTGTCCTTCTCAGATATCGGTAAATTGTGTACGTTAAAAAAGGCCACTGTCTTTGATACTGTGATACCCGTCCAATTCGATGATCTGGGCGTGTTTTAAAAGCTGTCAATTTCATGTTTCTGCAACCACTAACACATTCTCTATATGAAGTGATACTCACAGATAAAATATCAGAATTGCGAGTAATACTATTCGTAGATAAGTGAGAGGAAGGACATTCTAGATTCAGGCCAGCGTTTGCCATGAAGGTTAAGGTTTTGTGTTACTACACGAAATCTATAAAAAGGGTAGAAAATCGGATGCACATAATTACCGGCCAATTTCACTGACATTGATTTGATGTAAAGTCATGGAACATATTTTATCTTCAGACATAATGACCTTTCTAGACAGCGAGAAGCTCATCTGCAGAAACCAGCACGGCTTTAGGAAACAGCGGTCGTGCGAGACACAGCTGGCACTCTTTGTGCGTGATGCACAACAGGCTCTAGATACCGGCTCCCAAGTCGATGACATATTTCTCGACTTTCGAAAGGCGTTCGACTCAGTTCCGCACTGTCGCTTGCTCCAAAAAGTGCGCTTACGGTCTATCCGATGACATATGCAGTTGGATAGAAAGTTTTCTAACAGACAGAGTGCAGGGTGTCGTCCTGAAAGCGGTGATTTCAACAGAAACAAGAGTAACTTCAGGTGTGCCGCAGGGCAGCATAATAGGTCCGCTGCATTTTACCATTTACATAAACGATCTGGTTCATGGTATTGACAGCGGCATTAGACTGTTTGCCGATAATGCTGTAGTCTACAGGAAACTAGTATCACACGAATGATGTGAACAAATAAATGAGGATGTGCAGAAAATAAATGCTTGGTGTAATGACTGGCAGTTATCTCTCGATATTAGTAAGAGTAACCTACGGCGTATAACAAGGCGAAAATCCCGATTAATGTAAGAGTACAAAATAAATGCCCAGTCTTTGGAAGCGGTAACATCCATCAAGAATCTGGGTGTGACTATTCGAAACGATCTCAAATGGAATGATCAGATTACACAAGTAACGGGCAAGGGAAACTCTAGATTGCAGTTTATTGGTAGATTCCTGAAGCGATGCCGTCCTTCAACAAAGGATATTGCTTAAAATACGTTAGTTCGTCCAGTCTTAGAGTACTGTTCTTCTGTATGGGACACTTACCAGTTGGGTGTGATTAAAGAGATTGAGAAGGTTCAAAGAATAGCGGCAAGATTCGTGACCGGCACATTTAGCCATTGCGAGTGCGTTTGAGATCTCATAGAAAGTTTGAAGTGGGACACACTTGCAGATAGACGACGCGCTAAACGGAAGGGGCTGCTCACTAAATTCCGAAATCCGATCTTCGCCGAGGACGTATAGCATATATTATTACCACCAACTTTCAAATCACGCAGTGATCACCATTCAATGATTAGGGAAATTAGAGCTCGAATTGAGGCGTTCAGACAGTCGTTTTTCCCTCGCGCTATCCGCGAATGGAACAGTGGAAGGCGGGTGGGGGAATATGACTTTGGCGCGAATTGCGCCGTCCGCCACACGCCGCTTTGTGGCTAGCCGAGTATATATGTAGATGTAGATGACAAGATGGTTCCTGAGGCAGGTGAACAGCCTATATGGATCTAAAGTTTATGCAATAAGAGGTACTTTTTTCGTTTCTTCGGCCTTGTCGTCGACTAGAGAACAGTAATCTTTTATCTTCCTTTTCCAGGGACAAATATTAGAAACAAGGATAGCTGCTTCGGGGCTGGCGTTCTTCTGGAATTTTGTATTTACAGTAATGAAGCTTCAAGCGTTTTTTCCAGTTCAATACTGGCTATGACGCTTACACAAATTTATAGTCTTAACGATAGTAAAAAGGAGAGTTAACCTCGGTACCCGTAGAATGAAATTCGAGATCTTGATGTCTGCAGACAATGGCCTCACATACAAGAAGCTCAGTTATGCTACTGACTGGGTAACACGTTGCACGGTTCGCGGTCCCAATCGAAGGATGCCTAACCGTCTGCAAAGAAAACAGAAATTCGGCTTTTGGTAATTCATATAATTATTGACCGAGTTTAAACTTCAAAAAGTTGTCATGACCTGCTAATTAAGAGGTACAATCTTACCTGAAAATATTACAATTAGAAGCAGTCTGCATTTCGCGACGCAGCGTAAATCACTGGGCGAATATTGCACAAATATATTGATCCGTTACTTAAGATTTTATTCCCATGAACTTTACGAATAATTTCAAACTTTTTGGAAACTATGCGTTGCTGACACCACACGCAAAACAGTTTAAGGAAGAAAGATTTTCACTTACTACCATTTCGTTTTCGTCCAATAAAACTACAGTGTCGTGCACGACGTTTTAATTTATTCTTTCTTTATTACTAAAGCTATTCGGAACATGTTTTTCAGAAAGTATCTAAATACACCAGTGGCACTAAATGCAAAACTATATAACTGATAACATATAGGTGAGAAAATATGACGTCATAAACACTGAGAAACGCGGAAACTACATTCTCTTAAAACGCAGAGCACTATAATGTTAAGTCATCTAATGTTGCGGGGGAAGCTCCCCATCGCACTCCCTCAAGTTTAATGGTAAGAGGGCCGAGCCCCTAAAAATCTGAACACAGACCAAACACGAAAATGACAGTGAGCGACCAAGGACAAGTTCAATATAGGAGCAATATGAAAGAGCATCGTGGATAAGTGCTCACGGTGTTGGATTGCCAGGCAGACGAGCCATGTTCAGTCCTCTATTGTGCCATTATTTTTTTATTTCTTCGCTGTTCGCTGTATTCAGAGTTGTGTCTATGTATCGTGGTGTAACGTCCGTTTGCAACAACAAGGTGCAAGGAAGGGACCTGTATGGAACGTTGATTCTGCCCAAGTACTCTGTTAGCAGCCGAAGGGAAGTGACTTTCGAATGGGAATAGCAAACGATTGATGACAAGCCAACAAGTCAACCGAATCCTCAACCGGAAAACAGTTCTCGCGTGTCACACATGGCATTAGTGACAGTATGTGTGTCATGTGATAGGAATCACTTATGGAGGCACCTAACTTGTACGCCTGGTGAGCGAGTGAGATATGCCTCCTAGACCGATTTAGGGGTTCCTGATAATGCGAAAGTGATCACTCGCAAGGAGATGATGAAAACATAATAGTTCGTCACATAAACTACAGCAAACGACAGCAATCGTTTCACAATCACACAGTTTTCCCTGTGCTGTGATATAACATACATTTTTAGCGTTTTTGAAGTTGCGTTACGTTTTGGAAGTTTTGATTCTTTGAATTCGCTTGCTGTAACGCAGTTCACATCCGTTTATTTCTTGTTTTCGTTTCTGTGAGATGTATGCGTGGTATCTCTCCTGCTCTCACTATTCATCACATTTACTTGGGACGGTAACGGATTCTTACCACATGACTCAAAGATCATAACTAGTGCATAGTATGACAACTGTCAAGACTACAGAAAGAGAACAAGCATTTCAGTCACCGGACAGACATTTATATATATATATATATATATATATATATATATATATATATATATATATATATATATATATATATATATATAATTAATGACGTGAAATCATTTCGAACCCGGGTTGTCTGCGGAGCAGTTCAACATCATAACCACTTTTCTTTTTTTTAAATTGATATAATTTTGTTCATTACGTTTGTTCAGGGCGGACATCCATAGACGCCAGTTCATTTTTATTGTTGATCCATTCCCATTTTTATTACAGAAGGTAGCTCATTCTCTTACCGATCACGCTGAGCTAGCGTGCAGGCTAGACGCCGTAAATGCTCCAATGTGCTCGATGTTACACACTTGTTAGTCCTCATCCTTTTGCAGTTTCTGTTTTGCTAATTTTTCCACACTTCCGTACACCCTCTTCCAGTTTTCGTGGTTGATCTGTGTTCAGTTTTTGACGGCTTGTCCGTTGGGCCCTCTTACCAGTAAATCTGACGGGGGTCCGATGGGGAGTTTCCCTTGCAACGAAATTCCAACACGACTTCAGATCTTTTGTGAAAGCTATCGATAGTCTGTGGGTGAATATCTGAAACGAATGATGCGAACATAATTAGGGTATAGTTTCTTCAACCAGATAGTTTTTACATGTTAAACGTAGACTATTTAACACATTGACTAATTTTCAAAGTAATCACACTTTCAAGCTTTTGTGGATATGGGAGTTCGTTTGTTTAAAGAATCGCCAGTACGATTTTTTCCCAGGTTAGAAACTTCAGTCCACACTTTCCAGTTGATGATACCAGACTCATTTGCAGCGTGATACCATTTACCCTTCGAAACTCTCAAGTCAAAGCGTATTAAGTCACCGCATGATACAATGCCATTTCTATGGTATTCTATATTCGGTGACTGCAACATACTAGCAGAAAGCCAGTATTTATTTGCGTAGCCTGAAAGTTTGCAGCCGTCTCTTGTAGCTGTGCTCCATTGCTTGAATGCATCATCGATTTCAGATGTACTGCTATGAATTTGAGACCTATTTGTCTCTAAGTGGGAAATACGTTTCATATCGATCATTGTACATCATCAGGAACACCCGACTACCTACGACATTTCATTCGTTGGGGATTATTGTGATGTAGAGCTTTTTGAATGAAACTTCCGCTATTTGATTGCACATTTTAATGTTCCTATATTTCAAACTATCGCAGCTTCAGTGTTACAGCTATTATCAGTTGGAAAGGTGAAACTTCTCAGAATGTCAGGCGTGCCTGAAAAGAGTCATCGTCGAAACCCTGAACATATATCTGGTCTTACAAGCCAGTCATCACATTACAGGAAATGAGTGGGGATTTAAATATAAAATACCGCTGACAATTGTGGACAGGAGACATTTAACATGCTTTATAGCGTATATGGTGGCCGATACTGTGCTGTGACATGTACGTAACGCATCCATACAATTCATCATGTAGTGACGCTTGGGATCTCTCTAAAATCTGTTTTCAAGACTTATGATAAAACAATATGGAATATACGTATGTATTTAATTATTTAATAAGACGGTTAAGCTGCCTGAAGAATAAAGCCATTTTTATTTGTATTAGAATTAATTTAGAAAATGTTTTCATTTGAGTATTACATTTGACGAACTTATATAGTAAAAACTGTGGTGTCACAGCCAGACACCACACTTGCTAGGTGGTAACTTAAATCGGCCGCGGTCCTGTAGTACATGTCGGACCCGCGTGTCGCCACTGTGTGATCGCAAACCTAGCGCCACCACATGGCAGGTCACAAGACACGGACTAGACCTCGTCCCAGTTGTACGGACGACATTGCTAGCGACTGCACGTGATAAGCCTTGCTCTCATTTGCCGAGATATAGACAGTAGAACAGCCCTCTGCTAAGTTAAATGGCGACCACCTAGCAAGGCGCCATTTGTATCAGTGCCAATAGCTTACGAGTATGCAGGAGAGATGTATTCCAACAAGAGAATAAAGTTAAGTATTAAAAAAGCTACGTATTTTTCTTTAGTGCATTTATAAGTCTCATGTTCCAGACTTCACGCCCGTCTGCGTTAGCCTTGCGTGCCCTATCGGCTACAGCATTGTGTCTGGGCTGTATGGTCTAGACACAACATTATTGGCGACGAGAAAAAGAGTTTGTATTAATTCGTTTGTGTCATGGCTTCGCCACAATCTCCGGATGTACTGTCCGAATTTTTTCGCTTGCAGAATCAGCAGTCGCAGGCGTTATTGGATGCCCTGGGACAGCTCGTCCAGGGTCAACGTGTGCTGCAACACGATGCGGCAGCCGCCGCTTCATCGCTACCGCAGCCACAACACGCCCTTGCACCGCCCTTCCGTCATTTTGACTCCTCCTTGGAGTCCTGGCCGGAATGGTCCCGCCAGTTCAGCTTTCATCTAGCCGCCTACAGAATTCAAGGTAACGAGCGGCAGCCGTTTTTGCTTTCTTGTGTCGGTGTGTCTACCTACCGTGTGATAGTGAAATTGTTTCCCCGACGCGACGTAGCAACTCTGACCTACGAAGAAATTTTGTCAGCTTTAGATGCCTATTTCAAGGAAACAGTTAATGTAGTTGCAAAAAGGTATACGTTCTTTCGTACGAAACGTACGGCCGGTCAGACTAATAGGGAGTGGGTTGCGACATTGCAAGGACTTACTAGGGAGTGTGCGTTTGAATGTGAATGTGGCCTCCCTTATTCAGATACTATGGTGCGTGATGCAATTGCACAGAACGTTTCTGATGTTCGCATATGGGAACAGATTTTGAAACTAGTAAATCCCTCCCTTCAACAAGTGATAGACATATTGGATAGGCAAGACACACTTGACTCTGCTCAGGACTCATTTGAAACTTCGCCAGCAGTGTGTCACATTAACCGGCCCGCCGGGCCCGCTGCACGGGACGCTACGCGGCCCTCGCGCCCGTCACAGCAGCGGCAGCCTACCTTGCAAACACGTGCGCCGCGTAAGCAAGCAACTGTCGTGAAATCATGCCCGCGGTGTGCAGCTAGACATTCGCGTGAAAATTGCCCGTCACGCCAAGCTATTTGCTTTTACTGTCAAAAGAAAGGACATGTTCAAAGTGTTTGCCAGAAAAAGCTTAGATCAGACAATCACAATAATTCCAGGCCCTTTGCTTCGCGCCGGCATCGAACCCAGGACAATCAGGCTCGTGGACCTTCGCCCATGGACATTCATGTAGTTCATTCCCACCCGTCCAGTGACACTTTAGCTAACAGTGACTGTGTTCGTCCCACCAAAAGTGTGCGTCGACGTCGCCGGAAATCCCGTAACGTCGCAAGTGCTTCTGTACCTGTATCAGTTCCAATTGCACGTGACAGTCGCTCTTGTCGTCAGCAGGACAATAAACTTTTTGTGGACTTAGACTTTGAAGGCAAAGTGATACCCTTCCAGCTTGATACCGGAGCTGCAGTTTCATTGCTCAATCATGACACGTACAAACAACTGGGCAAACCGCCATTGCGTGCCGCAAATGTTAAGTTACATAGTTACTCTGGACAGCATATACCTGTGTTAGGACAGTGCAGCCTTCTTGCCACATACATGGGACAGACAAAACTTGTATCCTTTTACGTTCTTCGTTCTACTTCTGCAGTGAACTTGTTTGGTTTAGATTTATTTCAATTGTTTAATATGTCTATAGTAAATCAGGTCCTATCAGTGAATCAGACTGTGCCTTCCGCCAGTGTTTCTAGTCTTTGTGAAGAATTTGCAGACATTTTTGCACCGGGCCTTGGTTGCGCTAAGAACTATGAAGCGCATTTGGAACTGCAAGAAAACGCGCAACCGAAATTTTTCAGAGCGCGCAATGTTCCCCACGCATTGCGTGATGAGGTCGCCAGAACATTAGCCGATTTAGAATCTCAAGGTGTAATTGAACGTGTGCAGGCTTCTCTCTGGGCCTCACCCTTAGTAATTTTGCCAAAACCTTCCGGTAAACTGAGACTTTGTGTGGACTTCAAGGCAACAGTGAATCCACAACTTGTGACTGCCACTTTTCGTTTGCCCCGCCCGGAAGATCTTTTTGACAAACTGTGCCCGGGAAAATATTTTTCCAAATTGGACCTAGCAGATGCGTACTTGCAAATACCTGTGGACGAAGAATCCCAGCGCGTCTTAGTGGTTAACACGCATCTTGGCTTGTATCGCTTCAAAAGACTACCGTTCGGGTGTGCATCCGCCCCTGCTTTGTTTCAGCAATATTTACAAACTGTGTGTGCGTCGGTCCCTACTGCTGCGAACTATCTGGACGATATTGTGATCTCAGGAAAGACGGAAGCCGAACATTTGCAAAATCTCCGAACATTATTTCAGGTCTTGCGTCAGAATGGTCTTCGCTTGAGGAAGGACAAATGTGTGTTTTTTGCTCGGGACTTACCCTACCTGGGGCATGTCATAAATGCCCAAGGTATACATCCGAGTCCAGAGCACCTCCGTGCCATACAGGATTGACCGGCACCGCAGACCTTGAAACAGCTACAGAGTGTGTTGGGTAAAATTAATTATTATGCAAAGTTTGTGCGCAATGCTTCTTCCATTTCAGCTCCGCTGCATCGCTTACGCCGTAAAGGTGTTCCGTTCGTCTGGACGACGGAATGCGACCGCGCCTTTCGCCAGTTGAAGTCGGCGTTACTTTCAAATACTTGCCTTACGCCATTCGATCCCCGAAAACCCCTTTTGTTGATGGTAGATGCATCGGATTTCGGGATCGGTGCTGTGCTTGCGCACAAAGATGGCTCGCATGATCGCCCTATTGCCTTTGCGTCAAAATTGCTCTCCTCTGCGCAAAGAAATTATTCACACATAGAGAAAGAAGCTTTAGCTCTCGTGTTTGGTGTTACAAAGTTTCACGATTTCTTGTATGGTCGTCACTTTACAATCATCACGGACCACAAACCGTTGACATCGCTTTTTCATCCGACCAAGCCTGTACCTCCACGTACAGCGCAGAAATTCATTCGCTGGTCACTTTTTCTCTCGCAGTACCGCTACGATATCTTGTATCGGTCCACTGCTAAGCACGGAAACGCTGATGCGTTGTCCCGTTTGCCTGTTGCTGAGGATAAAGCATTCGATTCTTCCGAACTTGCTTGCATGTTCATTGATTCGGAAACCGATGACGTGGTCGAATCGTTTCCAATAGATTTTCGTCGTGTAGCTACAGCCACAGCTGCTGACCCTGTCCTTGCTACTGTTTTGCGTTTTGTTGCTACGCAATGGCCCTTGTCAAAGTCACGGATCGAGGATCCTTTGGTTCGCCGTTTTTTTGCCCACAAGGAGAGACTTTTTGTACGACGTGGTGTTTTGTTGTTGCGTTCTGATAATGATCAGTCCAGAGTCGTGGTCCCACGTTCGTTACAGTCCTCTGTCTTAAAGCTTCTCCACCAAGGACATTGGGGTATAGTGCGTACGAAACAACTTGCTCGTCAGCACTGTACTTGGTTCGGAATCGATGCTGCGATTACGAATATGTGCTCCTCTTGCGTGGCGTGTGCCGAACAACAATCCGCACCACCGCGGAAATTCTTTGCATGGCCGAAAGCCACTTCCCCTTGGCAACGTTTGCACATCGATTTTGCTGGTCCATTCTGGAATGCTCGATGGTTGGTTGTGGTCGATGCTTTCAGTAATTTTCCTTTTGTTGTCCGGATGTCTTCCACGACGTCTTCTGCCACAATCCAAGCCTTGTCTGCTATCATTTGCATTGAAGGTCTTCCGCAGACTATTGTTTCCGACAATGGCCCACAATTCATGTCCGCAGAATTTCAGTCCTTCTGCGAGGCCAATGGTATTCAACATCTGACATCCGCGCCGTTTTCGCCTCAGTCAAACGGTGCCGCTGAACGATTGGTCCGGACTTTCAAGTCACAGATGTTGAAATTGAAAGAGTCGCATTCTCGGGAGGACGCTTTGTTGCTCTTTTTGTCTTCGTATCGCTCTCAGCCCCGCGATGGTCGCTCGCAGGCTGAATTGCTCCATGGTCGTTCTCATCGCACCTTGATGTCTTTGCTGCATCCGCCACATCAGGTTCCTGTGCAGCGGCAGACTCCTGCTTTTGCTCCTGGCGATGTTGTCTATTATCGCACCTATCGCGGTTCACGGCGTTGGCTCGCAGGGCGCATTCTTCGCTGCCTCGGCCGCGTGATGTATTTGATTTTGGGGGCCTCTGGTGAGGTGCGTCGGCATCTCAATCAGCTGCGCCTCTGTCGTCGCCTGGGTTCTGCCGCTCCCCGTCTGCTTTCAGCGACGGTGCCGTCAGGTCAGCGCCCTGGGGACCCATCTACTGGCTCGCCTCATCCCCAGGTGTTACCGACGCTGCCTTCCATTTTGCCTCATGGCGTCGCGCCGCCGCTGCCGCCGCCGCAGCCGCCGCCGGTGCCGCCCGCAGTGGACGCTTCGCTGCAACCGCATGGCGCCTCCCTGGGTCCCGCGCCGCCGCTCGCTTCCCGTGACCAGCCGTCCTCCGCCATGGACCTCTTGCCCGCTCCGGACCAGATGTCGTCTTCGCCCGTCGGGTGCTCCGGCCACATGGAGGTCGACCCTTCGGCCCCTCCTGTCTCATTACGTGCGCATACACCGCATGTTGACGGGCACCCTGGACTAGGTTTGCAGGTTCCAACAAGAGAATAAAGTTAAGTATTAAAAAAGCTACGTATTTTTCTTTAGTGCATTTATAAGTCTCATGTTCCAGACTTCACGCCCGTCTGCGTTAGCCTTGCGTGCCCTATCGGCTACAGCATTGTGTCTGGGCTGTATGGTCTAGACACAACAAAAACCATACAAGAATTCACTATCTTTTCCATAAATACTTGCTACTACTTTAGCAGTATAAATAATCAAATTTTTAGGAAATTTTACATGATAGAGAATTAAGGTGTAAAGTACCTTATCTGAAAGAAATATTTATGCGGAATCCGCCACTGGTCTTAAATGTTACGAGTCTCTGACATTTCTGTAGTTGTCGAGAATATATACAAGCATCAAAAAAAGTTTTCCATCACCCCGGTTTCCAGAACTTCTGAAGAAAGGCATTGACTGTGGATATTGTGCCATAGACACAATCCCTTAGACTGTTCAGAGATGTCACTAAACACGCTCAAATATGTAAACAACCATGCGTGAGCAGTGTCCATTACACGGAGTGGGTCCGACAGCCGAACGGTTCCAGTGATTCCACCAGGATGGTGGTATACGGCTCGTGTTGTCTGTAGATCAACCAAGCCTAGACGGTCAATACCGCGGTTCGATCGCGTCCGCATTGTTACTTTGTGCCAGGAAGGGCTCTCCACAGGCGTCTCCGAGCGAACCAAAGCGATGTTGTTCGGACATGGAGGAGATACAGAGAGAAGGAACTGTCGATCAGATTCCTCACTCAGGCCGCCCAAGGGCTACTACTGCAATGGATGGCCGCTACCTACGGACTATGGCTAGGAGGAACCCTGACAGAAACGCCACCGTATTGAATAATGCTTTTCGTGCAGCCACATGACGTCGTGTTACTACTCAAACTGTGCGCAGTAGGTTGCATGATGCGCAGCTACACTCCTGACGTCCATGGCGAGGTCCATCTTTGCAACCACGACACCATGCAGCGCGGTACAGATGAGACCAACAACATGCCGAATGGACCGCTCAGGATTGGCATCACGTTCTCTTCACCGATGAGTGTCGCATATGCCTTCAACCAGACAATCGTCGGAGATGTGTTTCGAGGCAACCCAGTCAGGCTGAACGCCTTAGACGCACTGTCCAGAGAGTGCAGCAAGGTGGAGAGGTAGCATTATGTGAGGCCGATATACGCTGCTGGTGGTCATGGATGGCGCCATAATGACTGTACGATACGCGAATGCCGTCCTCCTACCGATAGTGCAACCATATCGGCAGCATATTGGCGAGGCATTTTTCTTCATGGACGACAATTCGCGCCCCCATCGTGCACATCTTTTGAATGACTTCCTTCAGGATAACGACATCGCTCGACTAGAGTGGAGTGGCCAGCATGTTCTCCAGACATCAACGCTATCGAACACGCCTGGTATAGATTGGAAAGGGCTGCTTACGGACGACGTGTCCCACCAAGCAGCCTGAAGGATCTACGCCAAATCGCCGTTGAGAAGTGGGACAATCTGGACCAATAGTGCCTTGATGAACTTGTGGATAGTATGCCACGACGAATACAGGGACGCATCAATGCAAGAGGACGTGCTACTGGGTATTAGAAGTACCGTTATGTACAGCAATCTTGACCACCACCACTGAAAGTCTCGATGTATGGTGGTACAACATGCAATGTGTGGTTTTCATGAGCCATAAAAAGGGCTGAAATGGTGTTTATGTTGATCTCGGTTCCAATTTTCTGTACAGGTTTCGGAACTTTCGGAACCGAAGTCATGCAAAACTATTTTTGATGTTTGTATTAAGATTTATATTTTAGTATTACTAATTCAGCTTGGTAATATTTGTACGTGTAAAATGCAGTCTTTAGTTCCCTGGCATCTGCTGAATAAACGTCAGATTTCAAAACAATCAGTTAAACGAATATTAAATTTCAACAACTAGTTCTATTTTAATACCTGCTGCAACTTTGGAATTAGCCATTCTATTTGCTCCCACTTGAAACCTGCCTTTCTTGTATTCATCGATTTTCAATTAATAGTAGCAAAATATGGGTTAAGATATTAAACTGGTCTCAAATTCTAAATCTAGATTTCTTTTAGGGGTCCTAAAAGGTGTCTATGGAATCAGCAAGCCGTACGTAGAGCTGTTATCATAAACTAGTCTTAAGTATAAAAAATTTTGCCGGCCGGTGTGGCTAAGCGGTTCTAGGCGCTGCAGTCTGGAACCGCGCGACTGCTAAAGTCGCAGGTTCGAATCCTGCCTCGGTCATGGATGTGTGTGATGTCCTTAGGTTAGTTAGGTTTAAGTAGTTCTACGTTCTAGGGGACTAATGACCTCAGAAGTTAAGTCCCATAGTGCTCACAGCCATTTGAACCATAAAAAGTTTAATGCACTTGATATACGTATTCTGATTATGGGCAAGGATCTTGTTGTTAGGTGTCGCATTCGACTTTACCATGATAATCGAAGATGGAATGAAATCCAGCAGATTACACTGTACCCATTTCAAAATGGCTACATTCCACAAGAAATAGTTGTTGGCTGTTACCATGGGTCGGTTCAGCGACTTTCCACATAAGAATCTTACCGTTTGCCCCCACCCGCGCCATCCTCGCCTCCTCCGTCCCCAACACGCTCACGGTACACTCTTATTTCTTTCACCCGGGTCCGTTTTCACCATTGTCTGTAATACATCATGTACACAAGTTTTGCACTCGCAAGCCCCTAGCGCCATTTTCAGGTTGATACTCCAACCGGCCCTGCTGTTACTCACCTATCTCGTTTTAACAATTTATACTATACTCAGTCGAAAATCATTACATAGCCGAATCCATGCAATAGTGGAAAATCTGAAGTAAAAGAATAAGTTTACGCAACTGATGGCAATTGGTGCACCAGATTCTAATCATTCAGAGTAGGCCCAGGGGTAACATCCATCGAGTTGGAACAGTCTTACCAAGTAGAGACTAACCAGTAAATCCCCTGTTCTTTAAAGAATGAAACTCACATGTATAAGAGAGCATCAACCGTCGTATTACTTAACGTATGAGTTAATGTGTTACATGTTTAATTTAAAGCGTGAAAGCGAGAAATAATTGAGAAAAGGTTTGAACCTATGATTAATGTTTGCTGGAAGCCGCACAAAGTGTTCTCATTGCAGAACACTGTATTGTTATAAGTATAGTCAACGTATTTGCGTTCCGGTTTGAGAATAATGTAGTTTTCCACGCGTATCAATACTGATGGCCTGTATGCTGAAGTATATGACAATGATATAATTTTGCAGGTGTATTAAGTGGTTACGTGGATATTGTCTGCAAAACGTGTTGTGAAAAGAGTTATTCGCAAAGAAGTAATAAATTAAAAGGTTTTGCCTCTTGTTGTAATTTTACTACAAGAATAGCGAAAAGAAAGTAACTGATAAAGTATTTTCTTTCCCATCATTTTGTGGGGAGCGTCAACGAGAAAACCTTTTGTAAGAGTACAGTATGTTGGAAATCGATAAGTGCTGGCATTTTCAAATACTGGATGAATATAATCTGGATAATTTTCTCGCGATGAGTTACAGTTACAGTCAAGACATTGTGATATTATTGGATTTCAGACATTTTGCATATGAGAAAAGGACAGCCGTCGAGCTGTAGTTTGTAATGATACTAAGCATGACAACGCGAGAGTAAAGAAACGAAATCTGTGTATAACGTGCGCCTATACGAAGACGCGCGGCCAGCGTTTAAAAGGTACTTTTAAACACTGTGACTCGCTGGGCGCAGATATTTAAAATCATTGCCGCAGCGCTTGGTAGCAAGAAGCTGCGAAACAGGAGATAGAACAATTTCTCATTTGTTAGGAAAATTCTAGAGTCTTTATAGTTAGTTGTACCTCTGGTCGCCGATATGTTAACATGTACTTCATTACCTTTGATGTTTGGTCGCCGACTTGTTAAGACGTGTTGTGTAGCACCGCTACAAGTTATATTTCATTTAGTGCGAAAAACTACGTTATCACCAAGAAGAAAAAAAAAAACGCTTTTGTAAACCTTGTGACGATAAAAAATACTTACGCGCACGCCAGGACATTTAATTTTTACAAAATATCACACATACAAAAGCAGCGATTGTTGGACTGCTCCATGCATCAGAAAAACATAAAAATGTAAGTTTTGTATTCGTTGGAAATTTGTTAATGTTTATAGTTTAACGCCTTTGTTCTTTGAGAATATATTGACGCTTCACTGTACACAAAATCTATGCTTATTCTTTTCTTTAAATTAACCACCAATAATGTTTATGTTTAAATGAACTTTGTTACAGGTTCGCTCTTTATCGCGGTGTCTCGATTGTATTTGGGAGACCATTAATGTGTTCAAATTCCGATCTGACAACTTTTTTTACAAAATTTCAGTGTTTTGCATTCATTTCCAATTTTTATTTTATTATTGAAATAGGTCCCTTAGGTAATTTCATTGAAGAGTCTGATTGCGTGAAAGCAATCCGAGTTAAGAGGTCATTTGAGAAACTATTTTCGCGCAATCAATCTGTACGTCTCCTGAACACCATCGAGAACCGACGCATCGGTGATCATTCATTAACTTTTCTCCCTTTTCAAGTCGTACCAAAAAACGGCCAAGGAGAACTGCCGTGAGTACGCAATCTAGTGTTAAAGGTTGCATTCTTTATCTTGTCCGCAAACATAGTCATAAATTATCATCATCAATGTTATATTTGGTTAAATGTGAAAAGCAAAAAACCTTTTAACGCTAGATGTGGCGCCCGAACAGGGACCTGACTATAAAACTAATTTGTTCTTTTTATTTTCATGCTACCATCTGGAGAAAATTGGTAGCCAAAACCGGTGATAAAAAAAAGGCTGCATATGCAGATAATCGCAGTAAGAATCTATAACAGCAATAAATAGCAGCGCGCAAGACAACTAATGTGAGTACGATTTTTCATTACGTTTGAAGCTTTGCGTACCGAGCATTCAGTCGGCTCGTGACATTCACTCTCTACGATTTTTTCCTTTTCCTCAATCAATTTAATTTGCAAACTCCTTTTGCTATTAGATCCGCCTCTATCACATCATTTCGCTTACAATAGTTAGAAATAGTTAGCCAGAATTTCCATTGTTGTGCATTTTAGTGAATCACAATGGCCGCTATGTGCCAGTTTCAGTGCTCTATAAGTGTTTTTCAATTATTTTATGACTCCCGTTTCCATATTGGCGTTTTCGGGTGTCAGAGTTTCACTTGTTTATAACGCGCAAGCAATATCTGAGAAATCAGATCGCGAAATCCTTGGCGCACCTGACAAGTGAAAATCATAATCAAAAAAAAAATTATCTTTTCTAGCTCGTGCAGTGTAACTAATTTAAATTTACGATGGCTGATGAGCAACCAAGGCAATTTAGACTGCGAGCGGGTGTAAACAAACCTGAATCTCGTAGTGAGGGAACAACAGACGACGAGGCGACACGTGAGATGTCGGCGCCACAGACCGCGTCGCAGTCACGTGAATGCTCGCTGTCAGATATACTAAAATTGTTTGCTGATATGAAAACCAGTTTTGAAGCAAACATGGCACAGCTTACAAACAAGAGTGATAACATTGGAGCTCACATGGGTAATCTTGGAACGCAAATCAGTCAGTTAGCAAATCAAAGTGACAGCAGGTTCAACAGTTTAAAATCAAGGATAGAGGACACTGAAGTGCGAATGAACAATATAAATTCTGTTATTACCGACATCCAAGCACAGATCAAAAATTCGAATGACACTATGGAGGAAAAAATTAAAGCCATTACCACTGCATACGCAAGCGAGCTAAACGCAAGCGTACACGCAAAAATTGATAGTGTTCTTTCGATGGTGGAATCCGCCGGGACCAATATTGGTAGCAAGTTCACAGATATGCAGGCCCAAATAGATGTGTGTAAATCAACTGCGAGTGACTCTTTGAAACATTACAATGATGTTTCAAAGAGAGTAAGCCAATTGACAGAAGGTGTCAACTACGTTGGCGAGCGAGTTGAAGACCTTGCTCAGCAAATATCCGATGTCAATATTGACAAAAAGATCGCAGATGTCAACATCGGTATAAGCAATACACTTAATAGGGAATTTGAACAGTGGATTCAATCCAAAGAACAGTACATTGTCAGCAAGGTACACGCTGAACTAAAGGGTACGGTTAAACTGCTACAGCAGAAATCTTAACCGCTCCCAGTACTTCTGGTGACACGTTAACCAGTGAATTAGGTGAAATCAGACGAGCATTTAGCCACGATCTTCTGAAATGGAAACGTCAGCTGAGCAATGATATAGATCAACTGAAACAACAAGTTACGGAATTGCAAGGTGACAGTCAAAGTGAGTATTCGCTACCGCCAGAAGACGATAATCGTCAATATCCCGAGTGTCAGGTACAATTCTCACCAACAGTAAACAATACGCATGACGAAACTTCCACGTCACGTAGTCATGCCGATCAACTAACACTCGTTGAACTAATGTGAGACGAGAGTGTGCTAAAACACAGAGTTTTACAGCCTTTTATTTCCGAAAAGCGAAATATACATCCCATGGTATTTCTAAAATCATTCACAGGTGCTTTCCCAGAATCATGGAACGACAGGCAGCTGATACAGTTCATCTTAGGCTATGTACACGGTGAAGGATCAATTTGGGGTACAGAAATAATAGACAAATGTCACACCTACGCAGATTTTGAAAAGCATTTTTTGAATAAATTCTGGAGTTCAGGTATACAACAGAGATTCCGAAAGGAGGTTTACAACGCCGAACCTTTCAACACCAAAGGAGGAGGTTTGAGACGTTATTTTGAAAAATATCTACGTAAAATTCAGTATTGGGACACGCCCATTTCAACCAAAGATGTAATCATGATCGTAAAAGTCAAAACTTCCTGTGTCCATAAGAGAAAAACTAGTTAATGTGAGTGAAGAAGACCCAGAAGCCTTTCTTTCTGTTCTTGACAATTTGGATATGATATATGAGGATGTGCGTGCGAGCGCGCGGAATGATTATAATAATGGACCGCCCGCTCCGCAGCAGCACATAACAAATTGCGTCAATGGAATGTCGTACCAACATAACAATGGAATGTCGTACCAACATAACTCGGGACAACCAAACGCTCAGCCTTACGGAAATCATAACAGTTTCAACCGCCGTAATGGAAAACAATATAACAAATATCCATACCAGAATAGATACAATCCGATTTATCAAAATACACAGCAACAATACGGTAATTCGCCGATAAATCACAACTGTAATTACCAGTACCAGAAGAACAAGACGAATAATGGAAATCGTCACTAGGGAAAGAGATGGAACAATTATAACAGACCACAACAGTACAGTCAGCCGAGTCACTTCACTCCCTCTCACCAAATGAATTTTGCACAGCCGAAAAATGCGACATTTCCTCACCAACCCAACCAACAGTTCAGGAACAATAGTCAGGACAATTCGTCGCATGCTTTTCCTGACACCGCCGGTCATAATAGCCAAGGAAATATGACCATTTTCTACACACAGGCGAACCAAGCACCAAACACGATGTCAAATAACACGAAATCAAGAGATGCACAAGTCGTATGGGATACGAACGCAAATCTCTTCACTCCATAAAAGTCTTTTGTGTTTTCATCTAAACAGTATCCTTACCATCCTACCTTATCCAGCAGAGAAGTGAATTTTACGAGCTGGTTGCATGATTGATACATACAGGCTACACGAATGGATAGTCGTGACACATTGGTTGTCAACGGGCTATGCTCATTCTCCGCAAATTGCGAGTTCAATTAAGATTTGTTATGTGCAATTGCACGACAGGGAACACCAAGCTTCCCAATTTCCCTAATGGTAGTTTGAACACGAACTGTTCATCACGTAAACGAAGCCACATTGACTATGTCTTCAAACTAACGACGTAATAGAGAGAAAATAAAAGAACTGAACTTGAGAAAAGAATAACTATTGTAAAAAGAAAAGAATAACAAGATTTCGAACAAAGTGTAAACCTAAAGTGCCTTGGAAGCACAAACTACGAACAAGAGACACGCTTTTCGTCAGGCCTTGTAGTCACAGAGACTAAATATTTCTTTGTAAATAATTTTTAGACATGATATGTATACTAAATGTTAACTGTACTTTGTAGTAATAATGCAGTCAGTAATAAATGGACACGTATATGCTGCTGCGTGTGAATCGACTATAGACAAGTAATTAATGGACACGTATAAAAGTGGTGCGTGTGAACCTTAACATGGCGACCAAATAAATGTGAACACGAAGTAATAATAACGCGTGAACTGAAAAGGTGATAACTCCAAGGACACGTGTGAAATACCGCGTGTGAAGTAATGTTATAAGTACTTGTACCACGAAACCACGATGTAGAAAGCCGAAGAGTGAAAGTGAATAAGTGTTGTACTTACCACAAACGGTACTGTACGCCTTTCCACGGACACATTCTTCGAAACAGCTGCGGGAGTCGCCGCATCTGGCTGCTTCCGTAATCCAGAGTCGATGAAAAACTGTGTAAAAACTCACACCACGGCTAGTAGACACCAAACGCACTGCTTCTCGCAGAATACTGCTGCTAGCGTTGTGGAACTGTCAAGTTATTATCACGTGATTGTGACCAACGGACATAGCACTGTGTACGCTGAGCGCTCAACAATGAATTTTTCTTTGCACAACGAGCGCGGATGCCAAATGTGTTTGAAATGCATTCAAAATAAAATATGATAAATTAAGCACTCATGTATCTTGTGAAATTATAAAGACACTAATCGGAAGAGTCTTAAGCTCGATTTTGACAATTGCTACCGAATTTACTGACCAGGCCAAGTAATGACGAAAACGTGTCGAACCAAATAAAACCAGAAAAATAGATAAATATGAGAAGCAAGCAGTCCTAAGAGAATGAGACCTTATATACATAAACAATTGTTATCCTTACCTAATCCAATTTTCTTTTAGACTAAGTTATTAGTAAGTAAGCACATTCTAATACAGATTTTTTTCTGTATTTTTCATGTACGAAAACATAAATGGAAGCACGAACATGTGACAAGTGAAATAGAGACCGCCACCATACGGCTCAACATGCTGCCGAACCAATCTTCAAGTTCCTGACCCACGACGTATTTCCAACGCAACATCACACCCCGATAACTACTCCAACTTCCACAGTGAAAGTGATGCCCCACTTTTCTTGCACTGTGAAAGTGTAATCAATTTCCCCACTCAAGTGCAGTGCTATCATCTATACCCGAAGTTCTACCACTCCCAGTGCAACTCATACCTACCCAAGTGTAGTGAAACATTTTTTTTGCAGGTCATGAAAGCCACAAATAAGTAAAGTGCTACGTATTTACTGCAAGAAATCTTCGACGAAACAACGAAAAAAATATTCCTGTAATATGTCAGTGTAAAACAATAATGTCAATTTTTTGTAACATATTTTTTTTCCGCGAGTGCACTCAGCACCCAGACTTCCTGCGAAGTCAAGTAATTTATTTCTTTGTTATTTTTCAATATTTATTATGCCATGTATAATGTATCTATGTATGTGTGTCTTTATCTTAATTTCATTATCTTTTACCGAGAAATGAACATTTGTTATCCTTGTACAATACATTAGAAAGAGCACAGTTCAATTGTCATGTAGTTACCCTATGGACAAATTACTATCAATTTCAGTCGTACGAATATACTTACCTGATACTCTATATGTTAACCACTTTGCCTGATGTAGTGTGTAAAATCTATTGTAAAGAATTTTTGCAAGTAATACTAACAATTTTCACGAAAGCAATAATATCACGACTGCGCGTGAGTCGCGATGATCCTGACGGAGTCATCGCTCCTCACGCGGGAAGCAATGTGATATTATTAGATTTCAGACATTTTGCATATGAGAAAAGGACAGCCATCGAGCTGTAGTTTGTAATGATACTAAGCATGACAACACGAGAGTAAAGAAACGAAATCTGTTTATAACGTGCGCCTATACGAAGACGCGAGGCCAGCGTTTAAAAGGTACTTTTAAACACTATGGCTCGCTGGGCGCAGATATTTAAAATCAGTGCCGCAGCGCTTGATAGCAAGGAGCTGCGAAACAGGAGAGACTTGTTAAGACGTGTTGTGTAGCACCGCTACAAGTTATATTTCTTTTAGTGTGAAAGACTACGTTATCACCAAGAAGAAAAAAAAAACGCTTTTGTAAACCTTGTGACGATAAAAAATACTTACACGCACGCCAGGACATTTAATTTTTACAAAATATCACACATACAAAAGCAGCGATTGTTGGACTGCTCCATGCATCAGAAAAACATAAAAATGTAAGTTTTGTATTCATTGTAAATTTGTTAATGTTTATAGTTTAACGCCTTTGTTCTTTGAGAATATATTGACGCTTCACTGTACACAAAATCTATGCTTATTCTTTTCTTTAAATTAACCACAAATAATGTTTATGTTTGAATGAACTTTGTTACAGGTTCGCTCTTTATCGTGGTGTCTCGATTGCATTTGGGAGACCATTAATGTGTTCACATTCCGATCTGACAACTTCTTTTACAAAATTTCAGTGTTTTGCATTCATTTCCAATTTTTATTTTATTATTGAAATAGGTCCCTTAGGTAATTTGATTGAAGAGTCTGATTGCGTGAAAGCAATCCGGGTTAAGAGGTCATTTGAGAAACTATTTTCGCGCAATGAATCTGTACGTCTCCTGAACACAATCGAGAACCGACGCATCGGCGATCATTCATTAATTTTTCTCCCTTTTCAAGTCGTACCAAAAAACGGCCAAGGAGAACTGCCGTGAGTACGCAATCTAGTGTTAAAGGTTGCATTCTTTATCTTGTCCGCAAACATAGTCATAAATTATCATCATCAATGTTATATTTGGTTAAATGTGAAAAGCAAAAAAACCTTTTAACGCTAGAACATACGCACCGTTTCTAACTGTAATACTTGACTCACCGTGTCAGATCTGTAACAGATTCATTTTAGCTCTTGAGGGTAGGATATGACAGCATTTTAAATTTGGTTACTGAATGGGTGAAATGTTTTACCATCAATTGTTTTCAGCCCTAGAAGAAGCTATAGAGTCAATCTGTGAGCAGGACTAGCTGACCGTGTCCGGGTTAGCTGTTTAGTAAGATTAATTTCCAAAACAACAGTGGAACTGAGAGTAGTAATAGGCAGAGTCCTGTGTATGAGGGCAAGCAGCAGCTGCCCCACATGCTTGGTAATGGCCTTTTCGCCCTAACAGGTATTTGCCTCGTACGCGTATATCACCTCAAGACTGAAATTCTTTAGTTTAGTGATTTACACTATCCGTGCGATCTCACTGCTTAATGAACTGTCCCAGTTCCAGTTAAAAGTAAAGTTCGACTTTCCAACTCAACAGTGGCCGAGAGCTACGGTTGTAGATGGAGTAAGGAAGACGACGAGATCCTTTAAGAAGCTACAGAAGCAACGTCTGTGGGAGAATGTGGAACGAGATCACGTGCTTCCTTTTGAAAGCGACACTCCCTGCACGTACTTTGATCCATTTAGGGAAACAAATGAGACTGTATCGATTTCTCCGTGTCTCGATTTCACCGGCATAAAGTGACGCTTGTTCTCCTCTTGGCGAGTGCGCGCAAGCCGCGGTTTGGGGAGATGTTTTAAACATCGCTCTAGCGTGGGAGTGTACGCTGGACAGGAAGAGTAAGCCTGTGTTAGGGGTCACGTACTGGTGCTTACGTCCGTACTCGTGTTTACGCCTGTTTACCTCTTTGGTCTGATTTCTTTAACTCTTTTCATTAATTACACTGTCAGTCAGTTGCAGCCAAACGATCGGCTGGGCGGTGTGGCAGTGTTAGGTACTGTACAATTACCTGTTTTATTATGTGTGAATTAATAGTGCCCCTCTCTCTGTTGCAGAATTCCCTTAGTATTTGTGAAGCAATGTGGGTTGAAAGAAATGGTGGTGCGAAGGTTGTACTTCTGTCAAATGTGACACAATAGACGCCAGTTTATTGAACATGTGCCTCCCGAATTGTTATTTATACAGCGTGAGTCGAAAAGAACTTCACAACTTTGGAATGATAGGTACATTATGGAAGCTTATAGCACCGATGGATGGGTCATTTTATAGGACACAAAACATCAGGTTTCACATGAAGGTGCCAAGCGTCAATTTGGTTCATTGAAACTACCATTCGTGATGCGGCAAACATCCCACCGCTAATCAAGTCTTTCCCACACCAAAAGGAACAATTGGGGAACTTGTGCGACAGCAGCGCAGATTCAATGGTTCAGATCGGCTAAATTATTTGGAAGAGGTCTTCGATGAAATCCCAGAGAAATAAATTCAATGTTGTCAAGTCTGAGGAGCGAGGAGGTCACGCGTTTGGTCCTTCACGGCTAACCCATCGACCTAGGAAGCGATTATCGATGAAACGTCTGTCTTTGTGGGGAACTGAGAGGCTGCCCCGTCTTTCTGGTAGTAAACCATCCCACCTCGGTCACCTTTATCGATCTGTCGAATTAAAAAGTTTTCAGGCATATATAGATACACATTACCTTTGACCGTTTCCTTCATGAAGAACGATGGGAGATACACTTCCAATTTGCTAAGGGCACATAACACTTTAACTTTGGGGGTGTCACGAACGTGTTCGAGGGTTACACGTGGATTTTCGCTGCCGAACGGTTGTTACAGATTTCGTTTCGTGAAACCGTAACAGACAGCGAGCGCACTTCGCACCATGTTCAAAATGGTTCAAATGGCTCTGAGCACTATAGGACTTAACTTCTGAGGTCATCAGTCCCCTAGAACTTAGAAGTACTTAAACCTAACTAACCTAAGAACATCACACACATCCATGCCCGAGTCACGATTCGAACCTGCAACCGTAGCGGTCGCGCGGTTCCAGGCTGTTGCGCCTAGAACCGCTCGGCCACCACGGTCGGCCCGCACCATGTAAGCAGCCATTTTAACTGTGCACGACTCCGGTGGTGGAATGGAGTGCTCATGCACTTTGTGAATCAAACTTGAGGTTTTTGCAACAAAAGAACACATTTACCAATTCTTTAACTCAGTGGATTTCTGTATCATTCGAAACAGGATGTACAGCTGGGATAAGGTATTATGGTGGATGTAAAGTCAGCAAAAGACTGTAATAGGTTGGAACATAAGATCATAGATATTTTTTGTATGTTGGTATTCCGGTAGCTATGGGTTTATTTATCGATTATCATTTTTCATTTGTAGTTCACTCAGTCGTTTGAGTTTAAATTTTCTCATTTTGTCATTTGGAGACAGTGAGCGGAGCTATGGACGTTATGCAATGGGGTGTCAAGTAGAGAAATTTGTAAATTTCCTGAGTATTCTTCTGTTTGAGTTCGATACAAGGGTGTCAGCAGTGAAGGCAAACATTTTCGCCGTGTATGGAGATAATACTGCTGTACAGAACAGGGCAAGAAAATAGTTTTAGGAAGGATCGCTTTGACATTAGTGACTCTACACGTTCAGGAAGACCTTCAGGGTTTGATGAAGAACGTCAGTTTACTCGTGAGCTGGAAGATGGGATGAACTGTGATTATTCCACCGTCGTGTGACGTTCACATTCAGCGGGGAAGGTTCAGAAACCTGGTGTAAGGATACCGCAGACTCTAAGTAAAAATCACAAAAATAAGCGTTTGATCAAACATCCAACTCTGCTTGCTCGTCGTCAGCTGACTAGTGGACAACATCGACCGTTCGTATACTCTGTCATTATTGTGACGAGAAATGGTGTCTTTATGCTAACATAAGAAAAAGGATGGTATGGTTGAGCCCAAACAACAATGTTTCATGCAAATACCTGAGTTCATCCACAAAAGATAACGTTATGCACCTGGTGGAACAGCGACGGTCTGTTTTACTGCGAATTGGTTGCCCGAGTTGTGACCGTCATTGCTGTGCTGGCATTTATTCTCAACAAATGAGGTGTATTGCAGACGCAATCGATGAACACTGACCAGGATGACTGATTGAAGTATTACATTCTGCTAGGGTGACAACGCTATACAGGAGTTGGATTGAGAAGTCATTTCGCACCCACCTTATACAACTTATCTTAGACTCTCAGATGCTCACCTTTTAGGTTCTCTATCGAACAGGCTTCAAGGGACTTCCTTTCCAGATAAAGATGTGCTCTGATCATGCCTCGACAAGTGATTTCTACAGTCGTGCAATCGAAAAATTTACCCAGCGTTGGTTCAATGCAGTAAATAGTGAAGGAGGATATAGTATTGATTACTATACACTCTGGTACGTCTATTTGTTGCTTTTAGTAAATTTATGGAAAACGCTGGGAATGTATGTACAAACGTAATATGTATTTTGTCATAATCACGTATATAGATTTTTTAATTAATACTGTTCAATACCAGTGCTTAGGGTCAATACTCAATCCAGTAACTGGCAAAGCTTTCTCTTGTAGTAAAAGGTGTGCCGTACATTATTTTCTCTCTAGTTTCCTGCTGAGCGGCATGGTTATTTAGAAACTGGTGTGTCGGTTATGAGTACTTAATGCCTCTTGAGGTGCTACTTCAATTATTTAAAATTAGTTAACGTTCTACTAGCTTTCTGATCGTATGTCAGATCTGTTGAGTTCTTTAATACATTTTGTTATCTGTTTAAATTCTTGACTGTTAAGGACTAAAGCCCAGTGCTCCTTCTTAGAAACTGTTTAATTGTTTTTTTCCCTATTCATTGCTTGAAGGACATAATCCTGTTAGTCTGTTGGATGGTTCTCTTTTGAACGTCCAGTGCAACGGTAGTTCAAGTACCAATGTACGTAAAGGACAATTTTAATATTCTGTGTTTGCCAAAATAAATGTTCAGTAAAAGAGATTAGTGGCCTATTGCTCGAGGATCCATACATACAAGTCAACCTGCTCTAAGATTAACCAACTCCTACCCTTAGCTAGTGGTACGACATTTCAGAAACCATGGGTAGCGTATATCTTAATTTATGGAAGCAGAATCGTACCCATGTCCTCCCCGAGAGATGCCGCACGTCTTAAGGCACGTACACGTAAGCCCAACGCAAGCCAACGAACGAGAAAGACTGGATTCTGCCGAACTTTGGACCTCAATCCTCTGGCGTTCCGCTCCTTATTCACACCACACGAAGGGCGTATTGGGCAAAGGGATTCACCCTGTGGCTGGCTATAATAACTTTCGACACTGCAACCGTTCTGTTAGCGTTATAAAGAACCGTTTTAACTACAATTTCGACGGCCGATATTATGAGGAAGGAGAGCATTTATCAGCTGCCACTTGTGCAGTTTTTTCTATTGCAAGAAACCAGAAAAATAAGTACAGCAGAAAACATTGATGGACAACCTCTCTTTTAAAAAAAATGGGAACCAGTGTGTTGGGACAAAATTAATGGCTAACTTGCTGCTGAACTGGAATATGGGCTATTTCATAATTTTTTTTCGAAACGAAGGTTAAGATTTCGAATTGTTATTGAACTGTATAGGCCGTAATATTTCCAACTGTATTTTAGGAGAGCTGCACCTGCAGTGGGAAGTTAATAGTAAGTCTCAGTGTTTTCCAAGCGTCTAGTCTTTTCAGTTTGTTTCTATAATCGCAATTCATAAGGGGCCATACACTTACCCATTCACGACAAAACTCTAATAGCTCTAATGCTCTGCCGGCCAGGGTGGCCGATCGGTTCTAGGCGTTACAGTCGCAATTCATAAGGGGCCATAAACTTACCCATTCACGACAAAACTCTATTAGCTCTAATGCTCTGCCGGCCGGGGTGGCCGATCGGTTCTAGGCGCTACAGTCTGGAAGCGCGCTACCGGTACTGTCGCAGGTTCGAATCCTGCCTCGGGCATGGGTGTGTGTGATGTCCTCAAGTTAGTTAGGTTTAAGTAGTTCTAAGTTCTAGGGAACTGATGACGTCAGAAGTTAAGTCCCATAGTGCTCAGAGCCATTTTATTTTCTAATGCTCTCTACATATTCCGCGCTATACGGCAGAATTTTTAAACACAAATACTCACCCTTAGCGAGAGCTGGTATTGCCTGCAGGGTTAACAGCGACTGTTGAAATTAAGTTTTCCAGGACAGCCAAATGTCGCACTCAGCATGTTTATGGATTAGTTTCACCATTCAGTTTAACAGCCAACTACTGCACTTTAAACTGTAAAGTCCAGAGCTTTTGCTGATGCACTTGGCCTATCGAAGAGCGACACCGGTCAATAACACATACTAAGTGGGACATGTGGCCGTCCTGAAAAACTTAAGTACACACCGGTTCTTGAGTCACAACAAATAGCTGCTGGACCAACGAACTGTCGATCCGGTCTCCACACTAGGAGAGGAGTCCCAATGCCAACCAATAGCCAACGCTTTGATGTTACCGCTGGCAGACTGAAGCCCAACCAAGTCCAATCGCTTCGCTGGCTCCGTTTTGCCACCAGTAAATACTTAGCAAACATCGGTCAACGAAGCGGTTGGCTGCCGTTCTTTAGCCTTCATTGGCCTATGGTGCATCCGCCTTTAACCATGCGACACCTTACATAGTTGTTGTTTTAGTTACGCAGACCAGAAAGAACACGGGGCGGAACGGAATAGGAGGGTGTAACAGGATTGTGCTGATTTTTCTGGACCAGGGAGCGCTGCAACCTAACGTAGTAACATGTAACTTACCTGAATGGGAGAAAATGTGCAACAACCATTTTGGCTTGGTATGGAGCTTGAGTTTTAACTGAACGGCTGTCCTTCACGTTTCCAATCTTCTTCAGGTGAATTTCAGAGCACGATAACCGGTCGATTGTTAATTATATGCTCTTAATCTAATCTTCACCGGCTGAAGAGGCCGAGCGGTTCTAGGCGCTTCAGTCTGGAGCCGCGCGACCGCTACGGTCGCTGGTTCGAAAACTGCTACCGGCATGGATGTGTGTAATGTCCTTAGGTTAGGTAGGTTTAAGTAGTTTTAAGTTCTATGGGACCGATGACCACATATGTTAAGTCCCATAGTGCTCAGAGCCATTTCAACCAATCTAATCATATTCGCTATGCTTTAGTTATGTAACACGTAAATGTTGCTAACATGAAATGTGCTGTTGGGGCAAAGGGGATTTTGCAGAGTGGGTTAATATTCCGTTCATCCGGTCTTTTACTGATGCAAATACATTTCAAACTAGATATTTCTTTTTCTTGCCTTGCTTTTCGATTGGTGCGAACTTATGTTGGAAAGACTGACAGACAGTGATGGAAAATTATATCAACGGAAATAGTAGTTTCAGCTGCATTATCTTCTGCAATGGGAGTGTCGAAACCAACTAAGAATCTTAAAGTATACAAATCATCTTTGGAAAGATACGGCCATAAAGCTAAGAATAATCCCAACTATTGATTTGACAAATCAGACGGAGAATTTAAGAACATTTTCATTGCAGAAGAAAAAAGACGAGCATACCTGTAGCCCATGGAGAGCAGACTCATTAGTCCAGCGATGGAATATTCCCTCTCAAATTATTAGCCTATCATTCAGCAGAAGTATGTAGCTTCCAATATACATTTGGCAAAGAAACTTGTCTAGCTGGGCAGCTTTTATTACTAGGCACGCTACATTCTCTGTTCGCAAGCCAGGTGTGCGGCAATGGGATACTATGTAATAACATAACGGTCACTCAGCATTAAGCATTAAAAACAATTTACATTCTTCAAAACAGCATTAAAATATTTTGTTATTGTTTAGTTTTGAATGTTCCATATTCCTTAGTCTAAATTGTTCATTAAGCAACTTTCAATTTTACTTTTAAGACTGTGTTCCTAACAACTTCAATGTTTATGTACTAATTTTACAAAATATATCGTCTTATTCCGTTCTCCCCGTGGATAGAACTGAACGGAACATACGCAAGAATTTCTTTGAAGAATATAAAAAATACGTAATATCCTGTTTTGAGTGATTTTGCATTAAGATACGATATGTTACACAACAAGGTGGGCTTTTATAACCTGATGAAAGTGTTTCCTTGTGTTTCTTTCAATTACAAAAATTGTTCAACGTGAGGTATGCCTTTGCGCCCCGAGTTTCCGTACGTAGTTCGGGTAGTCCTGTCTTCGCCGCCATCACACTCAGAAGCATCCAAGGCCGACGGGTCTTAGGGTGGCTTTCGATACTACGACGGTCACTGAGTGAAACTATAGCTTATACAAGGGACGAGACGGTAATTGGTTCAAATAGCTCTGAGCACTGTAGCACTTAACATCTGAAGTCATCAGTCACCTAGAACTTAGTACTACTTAAACCTAGCCAAACTAAGGACATCATCACAGAGATCCACGCCCGAGGCAGGATGCGAACCTGCGACCGTAGCGGTCGCGCGGTTCCAGACTGAAGCGCCTAGAACCGCTCGGCCACAGCGGCCAGCCAAGACGATAATTATTCCCGCATATTGTCTCATTGTAGTACATTACCCGTGGTCTAGGGGTAGCGTCTTTGATTCATAGTCAAAACGTCTTCGATCCCGGGTTCGGTCCCCGCCACTGCCTAAATTTTAATGAATAATCAGCATTGGCGGCCGAAGACTTCCGGCATAAGAAGTCAGCCTCATTCTGCCAACGGCCTTGTCAAAGAGGGCGGAGGAGCGGACAGAGGTTCAGGGCACTCTATTGTCCTAGGGGTGGGAAATTGCCCCTAAAGGCGGAAGAATCAGCAATGATCAACGACATGAGGATGCAGAAGGCAATGGAAACCACTGCATTAAAGACACGTAACGTGTATCCACAGGACATGTGGCCTGTATTTGAAGAAGTGTCATGATGATCTCTCCATTGGCAAAAGATTCCGGAATAGTCCACCATTCGGATCTCCGGGAGTGGACTGCCAAGAGGGAGGTTACCATAAGAAAAAGATTGAATAATCAACGAAAGGATAACGTTCTACGATTCGGGGCGTGGAATGTCAGAACCTAGAACGTGGTAGGGAAACTAGAAAATCTGAAAAGGGAAATGCAAAGGCTCAATCTAGGTATAGTAGGGGTCAGTTAAGTGAAGTGGAAGGAAGACAAGGATTTCTGGTCAGATGAGTATCGGGTAATATCAACAGCAGCAGAAAATGGTATAACAGGTGTAGGATTCGTTATGAATAGGAAGGTAGGGCAGAGGGTGTGTTACTGTGAACAGTTCAGTGACCAGGTTGCTCTAATCAGAATCGACAGCAGACCAACACCGACAACGATAGTTCAGGTATACATGCCGATGTCGCAAGCTGAAGATGAACAGATAGAGAAAGTGTATGAGGATATTGAAAGGGTAATGCAGTACGTAAAGGGGAACGAAAATCTAATAGTCATGGGCGACTCGAATGCAGTTGTAGGGGAAGGAGTTGAAGAAAAGGTTACGGGAGAATATGGGCTTGGGACAAGGAATGAAAGAGGAGAAAGACTAATTGCGTTCTGTAACAAGTTTCAGCTAGTAATAGCGAATACCCTGTTCAAGAATCACAAGAGGGGGAGGTATACTTGGAAAAGACCGGGAGTTACGGAAAGATTTCAATTAGATTACATCATGGTCAGACAAAGATTCCGAAATCAGATACTGGATTGTAAGGCGTACCCAGGAGCAGATATAGACTCAGATCACAATATAGTAGTGATGAAGAGTAGGCTGAAGTTCAAGACATTAGTCAGGAAGAATCAATACGCAAAGAAGTGGGATACGGAAGTACTAAGGAATGACGAGATACGTTTGAAGTTCTCTAACGCTATAGATACAGCAATAAGGAATAGCGCAGTAGGCAGTACAGTTGAAGAGCAATGGACATCTCTAAAAAGGGCCATCACAGAAGTTGGGAAGGAAAACGTAGTTTCAAAGATGGTAGCTGCGAAGAAACCATGCGTAACATAAGAAATACTTCAGTTGATTGATGAAAGGAGGAATTACAAACATGTTCCGGGAAAATCAGGAATACAGTAATACAAGAGGAATGAAATAAATCGGAAGTGCAGGGAAGTTAAGACGAAATTGCTGCAGGAAAAATGTGAAGACCTCCAAAAAGATATGATTGTCGGAAGGACAGACTCAGCATACAGGAAAGTCAAAACACCCTTTGGTGACATTAAAAGCAACGGTGGTAACATTAAGAGTGCAACGGGAATTCCACTGTTAAATGCAGAGGAGAGAGCAGATAGGTGGAAAGAATACATTGAAAGCCTCTATGAGGGTGAAGATTTGTCTGATGTGATAGAAGAAGAAACAGGAGTCGATTTGGAAGAGATAGGGGATCCAGTATTAGAATCGGAATTTAAAAGAGCTTTGGAGGACTTACGGTCAAATAAGGCAGAAGCGATAGATAACATGCCATCAGAATTTCTAAAATCATTGGGGGAAGTGGCAACATAACGACTATTGGCTCTGAGCGCAATGGGACTTAACATCTGAGGTCATAGTCCCCAAGAACTTAGAACTACTTAAACCTAACTAACTTAAGGACATCACACACATCCATGTCCGAGGCAGGATTCGAACCTGAGACCTTAGCGGTCACGCGGTTCCAGACTGAAGCACCTAGAACCGCTCGGCCACTCCGGCCGGCGCAAAACGACTATTCACGTTGGTGTGTGGAATATATGAGTCTGGCGACATACCATCTGACTTTCGGAAAAGCATCATCCACACAATTCCGAAGACAGAGCTGACAAGTGCGAGAATTGTTGCAAAATCAGGTTAACAGCTCATGCATCGAAGCTGCTTACAAGAATAATATACAGAAGAATGGAAAAGAAAATTGAGAATGCGATAGGTGACGATCAGTTTGGCTTTAGGAAAAGTAAAGGGACGAGAGAGGCAATTCTGACGTTACGGCTAATAATGGAAGCAAGGCTAAAGAAAAATCAAGACACCTTCATAGGATTTGTCGATCTGGAAAAAGCGTTCGACAATATAAAATGGTGCAAGCTGTTCGAGATTCTGAAAAAAGTGGGGGTAAGCTATAGGGTGAGACGGGTCATATAAATATGTACAACAACCACGACGGAATAATAAGAGTGGACGATCAAGAACGAAGTGCTCGTATTAAGAAGGGTGTAAGACAAGGCTGTAGCCTTTCGCCCCTACTCTTCAATCTGTACATCGAGGAAGCAATGATGGAAATAGAAGAAAAGTTCAGGAGTGGAATTAAAATACAAGGTGAAAGAATATCAATGATACGATTCGCTGATGACATTGCTATCCGGAGTGAAAGTGAAGAAGAATTAATTGATCTGCTGAACGGAATGAACAGTCTAATGAGTACACGGTATGGTTTGAGAGTAAATCGGAAAAAGACGAAGGTAATGAGAAGTGGTAGAAATGAGAACAGCGAGAATCTTAACATCAGGATTGATGGTCACGAAGTCAATGAAGTTAAGGAATTCGGCTACCTAGGCAGTAAAATAACGAATGACGGACGGAGCAAGGAGGACATCAAAAGCAGACTCGCTATGGCAAAAAAGGCATTTCTGGCCAACAGCAACCTACTAATATCAAATACCGGCCTTAATTTGAGGAAGAAGTTTCTGAGGATGTACGTCTGGAGTACAGCATTGTATGGCAGTGAAACATGGACTGTGGGAAAACCGGAACAGAAGAGAATCGAAGCATTTGAGATGTGCTGCTATAGACGAATGATGAAAATTAGGTGGACTGATAAGGTAAGGAATGAGGAGGTGCTACGCAGAATCGGAGAGGAAAGGAATATGTGGAAAACACTCATAAGGAGAAGGGAGCTGTAGAGGGCAAAAACTGTAGAGGAAGACTGAGATTGGAATACGTAAAGCTAATAATTGAGGACGTAGGTTGCAAGTGCTACTCTGAGATGAAGAGGTTAGCACAGGAAAGGAATCTGTGGCGGGCCGCATCAAACCAGTCAGTAGACTGATGACAAAAAAAAAAAAAAATCAAATCGACGAAACATGAGCTGCTGTTATACGAGTAATCCCGTTTTGTGCCTCACTTCGGCTATTCAGAGGCTTGGAGTACAAACATCTGGTGGTCATAACTGGAGCATAAATTAGTAAAACATGTGCAGTTGATTACACGTTGCTGGATATGGATTCATCATGATGGTGTTTCACCGCTCCAGTCGGTGTACTTCGATATCATGTTTCTGCCGTTTTCCCTCGTAAATGCATAAGAAGGAAATGACCGGCCTCCACGTTCGTAAAGAGGTTTCATCCTATGTCGAAACACTTTTTTCTATGCAGGTCATATTAAAGCAGATTGTATTTGTAAAGGAACCGGCGTAATCCGAATGCCTTCAGGATTGAAAAAGGATTTATAACGGGTGTGAAACCCGGATAGCGAATTTCAACTTAGGGCTCCCGGGAGTAAGTATACTTTGCTGGCCTCTGCTGACACGTTGCCTTTTACTCTTAAGAAAGAAAATGGATGAATTTTACCGTTGTTGCAAATTTCATTAACGAAGACTATTTCACCTCCACGCTTTGGGCCGCGGAACAACGTTAACTACACGGTGGTGGCTACCGAACAGTAAACTGCTTGCAAATATTGAAGAAAACAGTTTCTAGGAACAGTACAAACAGAATAACATAAAACATGTATTGGCAGAGCGCAACAACGATAATTCTAAATTCATATTGTGGAACCACTTCCTGATATGAATATCGTTAAATATCTGTAAGAACACATTTTTCGGTTGCTTAGAAATTATTACCAGAGACTCATTCATTTATATCAGTTTCATACTTATTATATCCTTTAATGTTACAGCTCTTGGTTGAATTTCAAATACATAGCAAAAATTAATCAACTCGCTTCTGAGCCAGTCCCTAAATAATCATTGTACACAAAGCAAAGCAAAACATCGTACTGGAGCTATATATACAAATTTTCTTGCGCTGAGTTATTCGATATAAGATAATACATCTACATCTACATGATTACTCTGCAATTCACATTTAAGTGCTTGGCAGAGGGTTCATCGAACCACAATCACACTGTCTCTCTACCATTCCACTCCCGAACAGTGCGCGGGAAAAACGAACACCTAAACCTTTCTGTTCGAGCTCTGATTTCTATTATTTTATTTTGATGATCATTCCTACCTATGTACGTTGGGCTCAACAAAATATTTTCGCATTCGGAAGAGAAAGTTGGTGACTGAAATTTCGCGGCCGGCCGAAGTGGCCGTGCGGTTAAAGGCGCTGCAGTCTGGAACCGCAAGACCGCTACGGTCGCAGGTTCGAATCCTGCCTCGGGCATGGACGTTTGTGATGTCCTTAGGTTAGTTAGGTTTAACTAGTTCTAAGTTCTAGGGGACTAATGACCTCAGCAGTTGAGTCCCATCGTGCTCAGAGCCATTTGAACCATTTTGAAATTTCGTAAATAGATCTCGCCGCGATGAAAAACGTCTTTGCTTTAATGACTTCCATCCCAACTCGCGAATCATATCTGCCACACTCTCTCCCCTATTACGTGATAATACAAAACGAGCTGCCCTTTTTTGCACCCTTTCGATGTTCTCCGTCAATCGCACCTGGTAAGGATCCCACACCGCGCAGCAATATTCTAACAGAGGACGAACGAGTGTAGTGTGAGCTGTCTCTTTAGTGGACATGTTGCATCGCCTAAGTGTCCTGTCAATGAAACTCAACCTTTGGCTCGCCTTCCCCACAATATTATCTATGTGGTCTTTCCAACTGAAGTTGTTCGTAATTTTAACACCCAGGTACTTAGTTGAATTGACAGCCTTGAGAATTGTACTCTTTATCGAGTAATCGAACTCCAACGGATTTCTTTTCGAACTAATGTGGATCACCTCACACTTTTCGTTATTTAGCGTCAACTGCCACCTGCCACACCATACAGCAATCTTTTCTAAATCGCTTTGCAACTGATACTGGTCTTCTGATGTCCTTACTAGGCGGTAAATTACAGCATCATCTGCGAACAACCTAAGAGAACTGCTCAGATTGTCGCCCAGGTCATTTATATAGATCAGGAACAGCAGGGGTCCCAGGACGCTTCCCTGGGGAACACCTGATATCACTTCAGTTTTACTCGATGATTTGCCGTCTATTACTATTATAATAGCTAAACCAATTCTGTTAATCCATATTTGCTGTCAACATTGTAATGCCACAGTACAACGTATCCACGGGAAACGATATCGAATTTCTGCAAATTACCTGATGATGGACAACGAATGAAAGCTGCTAATCGCAGATTCGTCTTCTTTCTCGAGAGGTTACCGTCCAAACAGTCACTAAATTGCTAGCAACAATGGATATACTCTGAGCGAAAAAAGCATAGTTGGCTCTGATTGGTTTAAAAGAGCAGCAATGAGAGCAGCACTGACGTGTATGCTGACCAATATATTCTCCGTATTACCGTCACGGGCCTGATTATACGAAAAATAAAGTCCGTTTCTGTGTGTCAGCGTTTAACAGATTGAAATGGCTGGGTGGGGATTGGGTACAGAAAGATTTAAACAGCGCGTCGCCATGGGACGGGCGCTGCGGCGCTCATTAATGGATTCCACGCTCCAGTTGGTGGCCGGTGCCTCACAGGAAAACAAGAGACACAAAAAAAGTCGTAGTATATGCACAATAGCAGCCGCGGGCAGCATCGGAAATACGGCTGGACAAGCAATAATGAAAATCGGGCACGCAACGTCCGACAGGAAGCTGGTGGCCCTCTATCAGTCAACCGCACACAGCTATATTCGTTCCGCGGTGAATAACGGAAACACAATATTCCTGTGTACCTTTGCCCTTTGTGTGTCGTGGCACCTTTGGAAACACATCGATGCGCAGAACTCACAAATTTAATTCAGGGAATATTTTTGTTAAAAGTGTGACGAAGTTTCCACCAACTTCAGAAAATAATAATGAGGGGAGCAGCTACGAAGGTTATACATGAGCAAAAGGAAAGTATCATCGTCTGTCAGTAAAACAGTGCTTTTAAGGTAAAAAATGCTTTTCAACGCAGTCTTCTTAGTGCAAAGTTTTCTCGAGTGAAGATATTTCACTTATGAATTGCGATGCCGGACGGGGTTCGAAATTCCAATCTACGTTTGTTGTAATTTGTTCTCTTGGATGTAAAGCATTTCCAACACAAATTTTATTTACATCTGGAAACAGGAGGAAGTCATAGACGAAAAATGTAATGAATGAAGTGAAACGTACAAATCTTATTTTCAAATCCTTCAGTCTTGCAGCATAAAAAGACATAAATTTGGGTACTGGCCTTTTTTTTCCACAGACAGAAATAAACTTCTTTTCAACAATTAAGGATAGAACACAACTCCTTGTGACAAGTATGTCACGTTTCGATGAAGTAGTGCCTATTCAGGCAGCAGAAGACGCGAAAACATTCTTCAAAGCTAAAGTAGAACTTACAACGTTAATTTAAAGATTGAACACAATAAGAACTGTTTAAAGTTAAGAGAATACCGAAATCTGTAAGTGTAAAGGTTAATAATAAGGCTGTCTCAACCCGAATAGGGTAAGAGACAATATGAAGTCTCGCTCTATCGAAAGAAGCTTTTTAAGAACGTAGCTTCCGAACTGCATTTAAAATTAAATAATCTGCTGACACCACTGCATTGCAGGGAAGCTAATAGTGAAATTAACGCTATATATATATATATATATATATATATATATATATATATATATATATATATATATAGGGTGAGTCACCTAACGTTACCGCTGGATATATTTCGTAAACCACATCAAATACTGACGAACCGATTCCACAGACCGAACGTGAGGAGAGGGGCTAGTGTAATTGGTTAATACAAACCATTAAAAAATGCACGGAAGTATGTTTTTTTTTAACACAAACCTACGTTTTTTAAATGGAACCCCGCTAGTTTTGTTAGCACATCTGAACATATAAACAAATACGTAATCAGTGCCGTTTGTTGCATTGTAAAATGTTAATTACATCCGGAGATATTGTAACCTAAAGTTGACGCTTGAAGCCTCCGACGTTCAGTTGCGTGTTGTAACAAACGCGGCCCACGGTCGGCGAGCAGCATCTGCAGCGACATGTTTACGATGACGACCGTGTTTACGAGTGTGGCTGTAGTGCATTATTGTGGGTTGGTCTAGCTGTCGCAGTGTCCGCATGTAGCGCTTGCTGGTATTGTTATTCTGCATTCGTCTCCGCACGCAGACCAACTGTAGTACACCGTGTTACCAGACGTCTGTGATAGTGTAGTGTTGCAGGAACTGTGACCATGGTGTATTCGAACTCTGAAAAGGCGGGGATGATACTCATCTATGGCGAGTGTCGACGAAATGCAGCTGAAGCCTGCAGGGTGTATGCAGAAGGGTACACGGACAGAGAGCATCCAACGTGCCGCACATTGCAAAACATCTACCGCCAACTGTATGCAACAGGTATGGTCGTAGCACGCAAACGGGTCCGTAACAGGCCCGTCACAGGAAAAGCGGGTGTAGTTGGTGTGTTAGCTGCTGTTGCCATGAACCCACACATGAGTACACGGGACATTGCGAGAGCCGGTGGACTGAGTCAAAGTAGTGTCATGCGCATACTGCATCGTCACCGCTTTCACCCGTTTCATGTGTCGCTACATCAGCAATTACATGGTGATGACTTTAATAATCGAGTGCAATTCTGTCAATGGGCATTAACAGAGAATGCGTTGCAGTTCTACCTGTTTACCGATGAAGCGGGTTTCACAAACCACGGGGCAGTGAATCTACGGAACATGCATTGCTGGTCCGTGGACAGTCCTCGCTGGCTCAGACAGGTAGAGTGACAGCGACAGTGGACTGTAAATGTATGGTGCGGAATCATTGGCTACCACCTCATTGGTCCTCACTTCATTGCAGGGCCCAAACAGCTGCAACATACATCGCGTTTCTACAGAATGATCTGCCAACGTTGCTCGAAAATGTCCCACTGGAAACGCGTCGACGTATGTGGTAACAGCATGATGGTGAACCTGCACATTCCGCAATTAACACTAGGCTGACACTTGACAGGATGTTCGACGGGCGTTTCATAGGACGTGGAGGATGCACAAATTGGCCAGCCCGTTCTCCTGATCTTACACCTCTGGACTTCTTTCTGTGGGGTACGTTAAAGGAGAATGTGTACCGTGATGTGCCAACAACCCCAGAGGATATGAAACAACGCATTGTGGCAGCCTGCGGCGACATTACACCAGATGTACGGCGGCGTGTACGAAATTCATTACCCCAGAGATTGCAATTGTCTGCAGCAAATGATGGCCACCACATTGAACATCTATTGGCCTGACATGTCGGGACACACTCTATTCCACTCCGTAACTGAAAACGGAAACCACGTGTGTACGTGTACCTCACCCCTCATGGTAATGTACATGTGCATCAGTGAAAAAGACCAATAAAAAGGTGTTAGCATGTGGACGTAATGTGCTGTTCCAGTCTCTTCTGTACCTAAGGTCCATCACCGTTCCCTTTGGATCCATACGTAATTCGGTGCTCTCCGATACACACGATCGAACAGCGGAGGAGTGGTACTCAAGCGTCAACTCTAGGTTACAATATCTGCGGATGTAATTAACATTTTACAATGCAACAAACGCACTGATTACGTATTTGTTTATATGTTCTAACAAAACTAACGGGGTTCCATTTAAGAAAACGTAGGTTTGTGTTAAAAAACATACTTCCGTGCATTTTTTTATGGTTTGTATTAACCAGTTGCACTAGCCCCTTTCCTCACGTGCGGTCTGTGGACTCGATTCGTTAGTATTTGATGTGCTTTACGAAATATATCCAGCGGTAATGTTAGGTGACTCAGCATATATATATATATATATATATATATATATATATATATATATATATATATATATATATATATACCGCAAGCTATCGTATGGTGCGTGCTGGAGGTTACTCCTGCATCACTACTGGTCATTCATTTCCTGTCCCACTCGCAGACAGAGCAATGGAAAAATGATAGTCTTTATGCCTACATAAGAGTCCTAATTTCCCGTATCTTATTTTAGTGGCCCTTCCGTGAAATACAGGGTGTCCGTAAAGTCTTTCCCTGATTACATAAATTGATAACTCAGGCTAGAAGTAAGATACAAGTATGAAACTGGTGCCTAATTGTTTACGAACTATCAAAGTTTTTTCCACATATCAGTAAACTTCCACATCAGCACCCTTGGTGGCACGTAGCACATTTAGGCGATATTCAATTTCCGTCCACACATTAGCCAACATCACTGGAGGGATCGATTCAACGACTGTGGTTATCCGTTGCCGCAGGGTTTCGAGATCTGGTTCACGTGTTCGGTAGACCTCGTTCTTGACATAACCCCATAAAAAGAAGTCTAATGGGGTTATTTCAGGAGAGCGTGGAGGCCAAACCGTTGGCCCATCACGACCAATCCATCGCCCAGGAAAGGTCATATCGAGATAGGCACGGACGTCCAAACCCCAATGAGACGGTGCACCGTCTTGCTGAAATAAGACATCGGGGTGATACTGAAGCAGCTGAAGAACAGCACACAGTTGCAACATGTCCAAATACACTGCAGATGTGATGGTGGCCTCAGCGAAGAAGAATGTCCCGATAATTCGATCGTGCAATAGCGCGTACCAAACATTCACCTTTGGACTGCCTCTGGTGCACTCCATGACCTCTCCAGGGGGTTGTGAACCCCAAATGCGCACGTTATGGCGATTCACTACTCCACTGTCAAAAAAGGTCGCTTCGTCGGAGAAGGTAATTCGTCTGAGATAACCATCATCGTCCTCAATACGTGAGAGAATTTCGACTGCAAAGTCATATCGACGTGTACTGTCATTGGGCAACAAGGCCTGAACGATTTGCACTTAACAATAAACGTTTGTGTAAAATGTCATCGAGAGAGCTTTTTGGCATCTGTAATTCACGTGAGGCCCTGCGCACCGATTTCTTCGGACTTGGCAGAAAAGACTGCCTTACAGTTTCCACCCTGTCTGCTGAGGTTCCTGGTCGACCAGACCTTGGAAGGTCAGCAACCGATCCTGTGTTCTTGAACCTCTCACAACAAGCTTTAATGCTCTTGACATCAGATGGATTCCTTCCAAATGTTGTCTGGAAGTGTCCCTGCACTGTGGTTGGTGATCGTGTCTCATGGTACCACAGGACACAATGTACCTTCTCCTGATTGGTTAACATGGCTTCTTGGGCACTGCACCTCATCAACTACTTACGTACTGCGGACCTAAAACAGAAACAAACTTTGATAGTTGTAAACAATTCGACACAAGTTTCATATTTGTATCTTACTTCTAGCCTGAGTTATCAATTTATGTAATCAGGGAAAAACTTTTTCTGACACCCTGTATATGTTAGCGGCCGTAGCATCGTTCTGCAGTCACCTGTAAATGCCAGTTCTCTACATTTTCTCAACAAGAGCGTCGCCTTCCCTCCAGGGGTTTCCATTTGTGTTCCCGAAGCATCTCTGGGACATTTGGGTGTTATTCAGGTCTTCTGGCAAAAAATGTAGCAATCTGCCTCTGAACTATTCCAACGTTTTCCTTTCATCCGACATGATGCGAATCCCAAACGAGCAGTACTGAAGGATAGGTTGCACTAGCGTTCTGTATGCGTTCTTCTCTACAGATGAACCACAATTTCCTAAAATTCTCCCAATAAACCAAAGTCAGCCATTCGCCTTCTCTGCCACAGTCCTCACACGTTCGTTCCATTTCATATCGCTTTGGAACGTTACTCCCATGTATTGAAACGACATCACCTCGTCCACTAAATCTTTTACGTATATAGAAAATAATAGCGGTCCTATCATATTTCCCTGTGATACCCCGATCGATACCCTTGTCACTGATGAACAGTTGCCGTCAAGGACCACGAACTGGGTTTTATTACTTAAGAAGTATTCGAGCCACTATCTGAGAACTTACTCCATATGCTCTTACCTTAGTTCACAGTATGCAGTGGGGCACTTTGTCAAATGACTTCCTGGAAATCGAGAAGCACGGACTTTGCTTGCCGGCCTTCGTCCACCCTCCGATCCGTTATGTGAGTAAATCGCCAGCTGAGTTTGGCAAAGCGATGCTTTCTAAAACCGTGCTGATTCGTGGATAAAAGCTTCTAGATCTCTAGAAAATTAATTATATTTGAACTGAGAATACGTTCAAGGATTCTGCAGCAAACAATTTTAAGGATATTACTCTGCAGTTTTGTGCGTCCATTCTTTTATTCTTTCTATATACAGTAGCCACATGCGCTTTTTTCCAATCGCTTTCTACATTTCGTTCGCAGAAAGATTCGCGATAAATGCATTACAAGGTACCGGCCAATGGCGTAGAGTACACTTTGTAAAACCGAACTACGCTTCCATCCAGATCTAACGCCTTATTCGTCCTCAACTATTTCAATTGCTTCTGCACGCCAGAGATGCTTATTACTACGTCGTAATGCGACAGTCCGTACGATGGTCAAACGACGGTATGTTAGTGCGGTTCTCCCATATGACCGATTTCTTAAAAGCGGAATTTAAAACTTCAGCTTTCATTTTGCTACCTTCAACTGCCACACCTGACTACCAACGAGTGACTGGATGGAAGTCTTAGATCCACTTAGCGATTTTATATAGGACCAGAATTTTCTCCTGTTCTGAGTCAGATGTTTTGTTACGTTATGGTTCTAGTAGCTGTTGAATGACTATACTTAGACGCGTGTATCTTAACTAACTTTTACCTGTTATCATCTGCACGTTTCCTCTTGAACCGTGAGCGCAACAGCCTGTGCTTCCTCAACATTTTCCATATGTCTCTGCCAAACCACGGTGGTGGTTTTTGCCCTTAACCAATCTTACTCGGCACATACGTGTCCAGAGCACAATTTGCAATCTGTTTAAATTTGCTCATAATTCCTCTATGTCCTTCATACTGGAACTAAATGATTGCAATTTACTGTCTAAATGAGATGCTTTCAATTGCTTATCTGCTGTTTGTAGCAGGAAAACTCTTCCAATTTTCTCAGTTGACTAGAATTGGAGTGCATTGATCATAACCACAAAAAGTCAGAGTAAGAAATTAGCTCATTTTTGTAACGTAGCAGCAAGTAGGAGAAAAACTGACTCGATGTTGTTGTTTAAACGAAAAAATAGACAAAAATATTAAACGAGCAGCGTAAGAAGATGCTGTTCACGTCAGAGATTACGAAGACAGCAGTTATTACGATTTTAGATTTGATTGTCTTCAGGAAAGATAGTTTCTCAGATAAGATAATAGGAGAAACCTCATGTCACGCAGCCGAACGTAAGAGAACATACGTTTATGCAATGTGCAACAGAGGCCTCAGCTTGCCCCTCACAGAATACAAATATTAATGACAACTACAAATAATTAACGGTATGCCTCAAACAACTGCAACATTTTTTATGGAGAATGTAGCTGCAAAATATTGAATTTCACACACAGAAGACATAAATACAGCAGGCAAAATGGAACCAATATGATAATTCAGCAGTGTGTAAATTCAAGTCAGCAAATTGTAAGAAATATTATGAAGTCCATATAGGGTGAAACTTTGATATTTGGTATAAAACTATTGAGAACACAGTAATAGAAAAGAATCTGAGGGACATATTATACGAAACAAAGGTGAACTTCGTAGGAGAACAGATAGAGATACCGCAAAGACCTCCAGACAGTTTTTTATAAGAATGTGCTGAAGGAACTTGAGATTTACACCCACTATGCGTAGAAACCAATGGAGAACTACTGAACAACCAAAGCAAATCAGTGCACAATAACTATTATGATATTTTTCAATATACACATTAACTTTTATCAACTGCGATGAGTCAGAATGCTTTACCGCCATGCCTACTGCTGCAGTCCACTGCACATTGGCAGGTTATAATTTAGTATGGTGGGGAAGGGGTGGGGAGGGAGGCGGACCTGAGCGTGCCACTACTTTCAACCTGGCAATTACACATCCCCCTCTATAAGTGTCTAATGGAAACAAGACACGAAACATTTAAAATATTTCTATTTACATAATATGCTTATAAATTTAAAAGAATCCTCATTAATGTTATCAATGCTTCGGAATATTTTAGGTACAAATTATTTAAAAATTGTACTATAAATACGTTATTGCATGTAAATGGCACTCACTAAAACTATAGGATTTAAAATTCAATCAAATCCATTTTAAAATTTTAATGTAACGTGACAGAATGTAAGTGAAGTTTTGGTATGTGTAGCAAAAATGAGTGTTGTGACATTGTGAGCTACTGTTAGAAAATATGTTTTTAATAGTGCAGACATAGGATCTGAACACATCTGTCACTACTTCTGATAGTATAACAGATCTGAAGGTGGATTACATAGCCCGAAACCGTTCATGTAATAATAAATAACGGTATTAACAGGCAGAAAATAAACTTATTTTGTATAAATAATGACTGCAGACTTCTCCATGCGGCAAGTAAGCCCAATCTTGTGAAATAACGTATGTTCCATGAGACCCAATAGATTCTTCATTTTTGAGCCTCTATTGTCCGTAGTTGCTTTACAGTTCCTTAGGATTTTAGCGTCCCGTCATTATAACTACAAGAAAATGCGTGTTTTACTCATCAAACTCGTTTTGCTTTATTGAGTTTAAGAATTATCAGGAGTTTTTAATCACATATGTTTACAATATGATTTGTTACTAAGCTCGAGAAATAGTTCTTCAACAATTTGTAGGTTTTTGGTTCAAATGATTCAAATGGCTCTGAGCACTATGCACCTTAACTTCTGAGGTCATCCGTCGCCTAGAACTTAGAAATAATTAAACCTAACTAATGTAAGGACATCACACACATCCATGCCCGAGGTAGGATTCGAACCTACCACCGTAGCGGTCGCTCGGCTCCAGACTGTAGCGCCTAGAACCACACGGCCATGTACGTTTTCACTTTTTTTTCCCTTTTCTTTTTTTTGTGTCTCACCTACATCACTAAATGCCAAGAACTAGCACGTCTTTGGTGTCTTTCTTCGTCAGACACTGATACTTGTAGTCTAATATTTCGCTGTTGCAACGATGGAACGAAAATACCTTCATTAACTTAAAAGTAAATATGGACAATAACAACATACAAATGAAGAATTTAATGACACCCCATCAAACATTCCCAGTTGGCTTTGTTACCCGTGTAAGAAGATTTATTTTAATGTGTGTGAATCAGTTGAAACCTTTAGATTTAACAACCAGTGTAACCATAGTAATATTATGTCAAAATACATAAATATAATGGTTGAAAGCCGACCTGAGTGGCCGAGCGGTTCTAGGCGCTACAGTCTGGACCCGCGCGACGGCTACGGTCGCTGGTTCACAACCTGCCTCGGGCATGGATGTGTGTGATGTCCTAAGGTTAGTTAGGTTTAAGTAGTTCTAAGTTCTAGGTGACTGATGACCTCATTAGTTAAGTCCCATAGTGCTCAGAGCCATTTAAACCATAAAGATCGAAAACACTTCGACAGCAGGAAAAGCTGCCTGACAGGCTGCTAGAAATGCTTGGCTGAAACAAGAAATTAAGTAACTAATATGAAAAAAAATTCTCAACCAAGTAGTAGTCTGTAGCAAAAGAGGACTGGATAGGCAGATTTGATGGTGTGCTCTGTGAAGTCATCAGTGTGAAATTAATGTAGGAATTACGAGAGCATGTAAGCAGGAGTCCGATTGCTAACAAGATAAAGATGTTAAATATTTATGACCCTCTTTTCGCCAATGCATTGATATTGGCTGATAATTAGTAACTGTTGAGTAACCCCATAATGTAAGTAAACTGATTTGATGTAAATGATAGTTCGGTATTTTACTTTTGTAATGTTTCTAAGATTTCTTAACAGATGTATATGTAATTTGATGATTTGTATTTATGCACTCTTTCAGAGATGTTAGATAATACTTTAAATGCTAGATAATACTTTCTGTATAAATCTCATTGTTTGTGAATCAATGAGTAAAAAGGATGTATTTTTTTGAATGATGTAATTTCAATTGGCAAATGTTTGAAAAGCCAAACTTAATTTGGAATATAATCCACTAAAAAATCAGTGTTAGAAATTCCTACTGTCAGTACCACCTCCTCCTCGAGGTCATATTTTTTTCAAGGACAATGAACTTTTCTTAAATGTTTACATTGGTCAGCCAAAAGAATTTCATGTACATTTCAAAGCATTATGGCGAGAATTGCTCAACACATACAGTTTTGTATGACATGCCAGAATAAATTGCGTTCCGCCACTTCGGATTTAGAGGAAGAGAATTTAATTTATTTCTTACGTGCACAGGTATCAAAGATATCATTTTTCAACAGGGACAGAGGATTCAGTGCCTAAGGGGCTGACTGCATTTTGCGGTTACTGTACTTCTTTATTGGTATTGGGAGTTGCATTGCCTGATCAGTTCGTATCAAGTTTTTATAACAATAAGACAAAGTATGCACTCCACTTGCAGTACAACACACTACACAATAACTGGAGTTATGTATCTAGCCCTCAGTCATGCATTCATTCAAGAATTCACATAAAGACAATATATATATTAGTATGCACTCGCCTTCATTCAATGTATTACAAAAAGAGAAATATTTCTTAAAGAATGTTGAAAGAGAGTAAAACAGAATAAAACAAATGAATACATCGAAAACAGAAAGTTTACCTATGGGTGCATCTATTTCAGGAACGTTAGACAACATATCATGAATCATATAGAAAAATTAATATTTGAAGATACAATAACAAAGAAAAACTACACCGTCTTATACTGGTACAGGTACAAGAATGACATAATATGCATTGAAGATGAACAGAAAAATGGAATATAGAAACTACACAAAGAGATAAATACTGACAAGAAAACGTAAAGTTCAAAATAGAAGAAGAACAAGAAAGCACAATCATCATTATGGACATAACCATACGGAAACACAATCATAAACACACATTTGACATGTACAGAAAACCCACAACAGGTGACACTATGTTGAATGCAACCTCAGAATGCTGGCTGTAATCAGAAGCATGTTAAACATACTGAACAAGATGCCCCTAAACACATTTGATTACTGAAAATAGCTGGCCATTATAAAACAAATAGCATTTAAAATTGACACAGAGAAATAATGGTAGAAAAAATAAACACAATTATAAAGAGACAAAATGAAAAAAGTAACGAAACCACATCAACACATGCAACTTACAATACAACAGAATATGGCATACAATGACCCACCTTAATACATTCGCACAGAAAATAGGTAACAGATTCAAAAACAAGGAATAAACATTGCTTATAAAAAACGACTCAATAAAAAACACATTCCTAAACTGAAATCACTATCAGCCAGTTATCAAAAATGTGGTACCTATTAGCTGAATTGCAGAGATTGTCAAAAAATCTACACTGGAATAACTGGCAGGACATTCGACACAGGATATAAAACGCACATCACAGCACTGAAATATGGTCTGCAAAAATCAACATGTATAGATCATCTATTACAGGAAAACCACAGATCAAACACTATTGAAGAAGATGTCTACATAATGACAATTAGTAAAGAGAGAATTACTAAAGACAGACACTTTACACCTATCCAAAAAAAAAATCAGTGTACAGAAAGCATTAACACGAAATAAACCTGTAAGTGTATATTTGAATCCAGACACTTTACAAAATAATTGAAAAATTCACATGAAAAGAAAATAGGATTTTTCATCCTACACCCTCTTCCACCCATCATCCAACCCACCTCTCCACTATTATTTCACTTCTTGCTGCTCAACTTTTCCTCCAACTCACTCATCATCACGCTACTGTGCACTTACTTCCACTCACAAAATAATCACTCCATGACTATTCCTTCATTACCCAGCAACATAATTAAATTGAATAACACACATACAATTAACTAAAAAAACATATCAAAGCCAAAGTATTGGCAATATTACGTTGGCAACACTGCAAAAGATAAAACACACTTAGAAGTATAAAAATAAACAGTAGAGGGTGGCAAATGAATAAGTGTGCCCCTTAAAACGTAAGGAATGCTAGGTTCTCCAGAGCAGCGAAAAACTAGACTACAAGCGTCAGCATCTAATGATGAAAGAGACCAAGAATGTGCTAGCAGGCAGCGCTTCTGATGTAGTCGAGAAACCAAACAGTAATACCGTAAGTAAAAACCAAAAAGTTGTTTACCAATTATTTTTCGATCTTGAAAAGAAATCCAATTTAAATATCATTTATTACAGATTGCAGATTTTGTACATCAATAAAGCGAAACACGTCTGATGGGAGAAATATGCCATTTCTTGTAGTTGTAAAGACAGAACGAAAATACTCTCGGGATGTGATTTTATAAAGTGACAAAAAGTTTTTGTGCTTGCAATACTTTGGTAATTATTCACTTCCTTAAACTATTTTTCTCAGCTCTGGTGCTAAGATATTGATAATGAAGGTGTCTTCCTGTTCAGGTGTATTTTGCTTCTGATGAAAGTATATTTAGATATACCGAAACCGTAGCCAAGGATTTGAAAAAATCTTTATTCTGCAACTGTTTAGCTGTTATCATTTACCACGAAGAATTTCAACAGTTGCTGTTTCACCCATGCTTAAAATGTTGAAATATGTACCTGCTCAGGTTTCAAAGGCTGTTTCGAAGTACATGGATATTTCATTTAAAATCCTAAAAACAAGTATGGCTATTGACTTCACTAAACAGTGTGATAGATGCCATATGACACCGAATTACGTCAAGCCTTTTATTAATGTGAAACACTGTAACAAGTTTCCATCTACTACAGCAAAATTGGTGAAACATATTATGAGTGACATAATCAGTGACCTTTATATGAAGAAAGGTAAACCAAATGAAGAAGCTTACTCTTTGTATTTCTTGATAACTATAACTTTTAAAGATTGTTTTAAATTTCATGTAGATAGTATTAGGCATGGTGTTTAATGAGTTGTTACAGAATCGTAGGAGTGAAATTCAGCTTATGTACGATTTCAAACTTCAGAAGCTAGAAAGTGGTATACCTAAATGTAATATTGCTCCTGCACAAAGAACTGTTGATAGTGAACACAAATTTTTTGACAGAGTACTAAATAAAACTTCCACTAGCTTTACTCCTCAAGAAAGCGCCATGCCAGCAAGAGGTTTTAAATGCAATATCATACCTAGTCTTAAAGACCCTAGAGTGGTGGACAATTTTATTGTTGACCTTAAAGTTGGTCTTGAGTCTGTAAAAACAGAAAAATCCGGACAAACTAGAATTGCTCATGAATGCAGTGCAATTTTAAAAAGAGAAGTCAATTCTGTAAAAAACAACGACTAACAACAGAGAGAGGGGAGCATTATCACTGGCATTAACCGTAAATTAAAAAATAATAAGGCTCTCATCACTAAATCTGATAAAGGAAATTCCATTCTTGTAGCCCAAAAAAACGAATATATTATTAAACTTTGGCTTTTTTAAAGGTAATTGGAATATTTGAAATCGAGCAGGATCGTAGCCTTACATTACAGAGGCAAATTATGGATATTTTAGGCAAAACTAAACATCTTAATAAAGAGTTTCAAAAGTAAACTTTAATTCATATGAACCCCATAGAAGTCGCCCCAAAGGTAGAAATTACTTACTTAACTTTTACAGGCATCTTAGCTAATTTACTAATACTTTCGTGTACAAAGAATCCAAATGTGCTCTTGTCTGAATTCCTCTCACGGTTATGCCAATGAGGAGACAACGATTGTCAACATTTTCATGCAGCTTTGGGTCATCACGGTGACGTTCATCTTATATCCTCCTTTCATGACACTGTCCATTCCGTTTAACTGCTCTTCCAAGTCCTTTGATGTCTCTGACAGAATTACAATGTCATCGGAGAACCTCAAAGTTTTTATTTCTTCTCCATGGATTTTAATACCTTCTCCGAATTTTTCTTTAGTTTCCGTTACTGGTTGCTCAATATACAGATTGAATAGCATCGGGGAGAGGCTACAACCCTGTCTAACTCCCTTGCCAACCACTGCTTCCCTTTCATGTCCCTCGACTCTTATAACTGCCATCTGCTTTCTGTACAAATTGTAAATAGCCTTTGAAAATAATTATTCTGTTAAAAATAGTGCTGATGTAATGAACAAGTTAAAAGCGGTAGATATCACTTCCTTTTCTCGTTTGGTTTCTTTCAACGTTGTAGGTTTAGACACTAAAGTTCCGGCGGATATTACTCTTAAAATTATTGAAAATAACATTCAACAACATAGAACTTTAAGTGAGTTGCAATTGTCGGAACTTATATCACTATTGCAGGTTGTAATCGATTGTAATTACTTTCAGTTTAATGGCAAAATGTATGAGCAACCATTCGGCTTAGCCATGGGTTGCCCATTAACTGGTATCTTGGCCGACATATTTGTGAATGCGTTAGAAGAAAATTTTTCAAAATTAATCCTGTGTTGGGTAATATGATTTCTTTGTATTCTCGTTATGTTGATGATATACTCATAATATTTCAAGGGAGTGACCAAGTTCTACAACTAATGTTCCATGTTTTCAACAGTTGTCACAATAAAATGAATTTCGCAAATGAAATGCAAAACAATGAGAAATTACTCCATTTCCTTGAACTGACACTTAAGTTATTTGACAACAGAATTAGCTACGACATTTTTCTTATAAAAACTTTTTCTGACAATATTATCCCAGCAGATTCTTGTCATGCTCCAACTCACAAAATTACCAAATTGTTAGGAAAAAAACAGCTGTAAAATGTTCAAACGTAGGAGATAACAGAGAGAAAAAGAATGAGGGTAACTTTATTTCTATTCCATTTTTGGATAACGTATCATATAAGATAAGGAGACTTCTACAGAAACAATACGGTTAAAGAGCTTCCTTTTCCGTAAATAATAGTCTGAAACTATTGGGGCACTGGAAGAACTCGGTACTAAATCCGCAGTTTACAAAATTACTTGTAACGACTACCCAAACTATTACATTGGACAGACAGGTAGACCCATTAAAGTAAGGTATAAAGAACACATGCTAGGTAAAAATGGGGAAAATGTATATAATTCCACTTTGCTGAACATCTATGGCTCTTACAGCATACGCCACGTAAACTGGATGACACAGAATTGCTTCACGAAGTGAGTAAGCGTTACACACTGGACCTGCTCGAAAAATTATAGATTTTTCAAGCATCTGTCTCAAGAAGATGGTTTTATTCTTAATGAGCAGGGGCAGCTTAGAAACAAAAATATTTTTAGATAGTTTCAAACCCCTCCTTGCTCTAATGTAATATACTCTGGCTGACCAGAAGTTAGTTTTCTTGCCTGTTGATGATGGTGAGATGCGCTTTTCCTGTCTTGTTGGGATTTTACGTATTTTTGATGTATGCTGTCTGCGGCTTTCGATGTGTCTGTGTGGGTAAATGACTCTGTTATGTTTTTATTCACACTGACAAATGGTTTCGTTTTAGTTTAACATTTTGGTTGTTTTCGCTAGTATGTATTTTACCCTTTAAGTTACGAGAGAGTCTCGCGCATAGCAATATTGCCCTCCCTAGTTAGATGTGTTCCGTAGCACAAGTTTCAGCTGCTTGTCACTAGGACACAGGTAAATTAATTTCATATTTTTTATTGTGCATAGGTGTTTTGAAATCGTTCCGATATGTTTTATTTATTAAGACAGAAGGTTTGAATTAGCACAACTTTCAGGAAGTTTGATGCACATGAGTATGTATTCATGGGTTTCAATGAGCACGAGTGTCTCCCACATACCACAAGTGCCTTCACTTGGTGTAACTGTATGCCCTAGGGCTTTCACAGCCTCTTCACGCTAGTTCTCAGGCGCGGTACTGATGCTATGCTGTGTTTGGCACGATTGTTTAATGTGTCTCCACTGCAGGATGTGTTTTTAGTAACTTACTAAAGGTTTTTGTGCTTTTAATATTTTGGTAATTTTACAGTTACTTAAGCTATAAGTATTTTTTCTTTCTCAGTTTCGGTACTAAGTGTTTGCTAACAAAGGTGTCTTCCTGTTCAGGTGTATTTTACTTCTGATGAAGGTATATTTAGATATACCGTAACTGTGGCCAAGGATTGTAATAAATCTTTATCCTGCAACTTTTTGCCTTTTAATCTTTTACTGTGATTTTGAAGTGCATTTCAGGTAGATGACACTACTGAAATTAGCAGAGATTTTTTTTTTTTTAGGTTTTGAAGTTATTGAAACAAGCTGCTATGACGACGATGTGTATTATACTGCTGTGGCATGTTTATGGTCAATAAGCTGATGCTATACGAGGAATTTGATTATGCTAAGTATTTATTATGATGAAATATTGAAGAAGTGTCTACAAATATGTATAATATGTGTAATAAGGTAAGGAATAATGAACGTTGGTCAGGGACTCTGATTTGTGAAAAAGGATGTTGTAAACCAACAATCGTACTTTAAGAGTTATGAAATGTGTGTACATGCGTGAATGTGAGTGTCACAACACTGCTACTCATGAGATTTCGTTTCTACACATTTCTGGTGTAATTTCTTGACCTGTGAAATTATATTTGCATCAAACTGTCACTGTATCAGAAACTGCTGTTGTAAATATGTCGGTAAGGAAGGTAAGTGATCTTGACATACTGTGCTGTGGGCACTCAGCTGCGCGACAGTCTCCTGAAAAAAAATCCATTAATGCGTACCTTTCAGAGGGACAGGTGGAGTAAAACAAGGCCATTAACCACACTATTGACATTCCTTTGTAGAAAGCATCGTAAATACGACACGCGCATACTTGAAATCATATGATTACAGTTGGGAACTTGTACTTTCTATTTACTGAAATTCCTAATGAGATGATGAGAAGCATTTTACAACTAATATCTTTCTAGTTGAATGACCTTATGAAATGCCATATGTCTAGTGAATAACGTTTGATGCCTTATTTTATGTATATATTTGCCTATTTTGTGTAATATCTAGTTTCTAGTTGCACTGCACCATTGGTTCAAATAAAATTTAGTAGATGTAGTAATAGAACTGTTTTCTTTCTACAGATGGATTAGATAATAATTTTATGATCTAATTTCCTGAAAAAAAGGGAGCACAAATAGACATTTCCATTCATAGGAATTGCATACATAAATTTTTCAATGATATGGTAACTTTTTTGGTAGAGTAAGTTATTGTGATGAATCATGCTAGTGTTAAGATCTGAAATAGGTATTAGACATTTCCTATATTTACTGTAATATTCTTTCTGTTTGGGCTTTATTACGTTTAGATATAAGTTATGGCATTTGTTGCTGCTATTTGCCAGGCATTGTTCAACTGAATTTTACCTTGTATTAAGCCAGTTTTACTACTGATTTATTTTTCTTTTTGCCGCACATTGGCTCATAGTTGTAATTTTTTATTTGCTTTGCTAATTTATATTTCTTGCTGCTTGCTTTGCCAATGTGCACTTGTGGTCATTGCTGTTTGTCTTAATTGTTTTGTACTGCTGCATTACCTCGTCCCTTAGAATATATATTGGAACTCTGTAGATTTAAGTTAGCTCAAGAGGGGCTAGGCTGTATAAGAGAATGATTTGTGATGAACTGGAAGAAATGCATTGAGAAGCTATAAGAAAAAGTTTTGCAAAAAAAGTAGTGTACAATGAAGAATAATGATTTTGAAATAGGATATGGACAAAACAGTAGGGTTTAGGGACAACAAGTATAGATAGGACTTTTTGAATAAAGATGAACTAAGGCAGATGTTTTGTTTGCAAATAAAATATGACAAATACTGCATTACCATATGTCATACTGAAAACCAATCCTGTACTTTCCTTTTGGGTTATTCTGCCATGTGTTTATATACCCTTGTGTATTTGTGTTCTTCCTGTCTTTATGTTTTTATCTGATAGGAGTTATGTTGTAGAATTTTTCTAATACTGTTGTCCTCAAATATAATTTGCATTTATAATATGTTATTTACTTCGTAAAGATGTTTAGACGTTATTTATTCTGTTCTGTTTTAATGCTGATATGTGAAGTTAATGTTTCGAAAGCTATTCTCATCTGTTTGGTATTTACTTATGTCATAATTCCTGTAACACTGATGTATACATTTATTTCTATTCTTTTGTAAAACATGTATTACTACAAATGTTATCTGTGTTATTATGTTCTTCAATGATATATTTTGCACCTTTGCAATTGTATTCTTATGTTTTAAATTTAGAATTGTATAGACACCAGTTCTTCAATTTAAGTTTCATTTCACTGCACACGTTTCTGTTGGTCATAGTATATGCATAATATGTGAGAAGTTAATGAAAGGGGACTGTTTGCGTTTGCACATGTGTTGATAGTTCAACATGGGACTGGTTAACAGCACTACTGGTTGTAAGAACATTCCAAAAAGTTTGTGTGTGCACAAGTGGTGGTTTATGGACTTGCTATATTGTCCACAAGACTATTTGATGGTAATTGTGCACCCGCACAGTAGCAACAGATGGCTGCTGGCCATCTCTGCAAGGACTACAATGGGTCTACACCTTTGATGGCAAACCAGTACCATTGTTTCTACAAGGACTGCAGTGGGTCTGCACCTCTGGTGCCCCACCAATACCATAATCTCTACCAGCGCTACAGTGGGTCTGCTCTGTGATGACCTACCTAGCAATATTCTTCAAAACTTCGACTGACTCTGTTTTGGGTTTGCTCTGTTGTGGTCCATTGCCTACCTCCATGTCAAAAATCAGCGCTGTCTTTCCATTGGAACGACGGCACTACTTCTTCAAGACTGCATGGAAATCCATTACTTCCGTGAGCATTTTCTTTTACTGCCCAGACATAGAGAAGAAAAGAACTGTAATTACTACTGTGATGAATGATCAGAACTGTCTTTATGAGAAGAATTTTTGCTTTTGACCGACATTGTATCAATAAGTGTGTGCATTTAATATATTTGTTATCCTTAATATAAAAAAATTAGCAAATAATTATTAGGCACTGCCCAAAACAAATTGTAAAATTTTTTGTGGGGAGCATGGGGGCTATGGAAGTAGGCTGTTTAAGTTTTTATGTTGGTAACGCCATGTAGCGCTCTGTATGAAGATCAGTGACTGTGCTGTGTGCAGTCTGTGGCTGGTTGGACTCATTGTTGGAATATTCGCAGTTGGATGTGAACAGCGCGTAGCGTTGTGCAGTTGGAGGTGAGCCACCAGCAGTGGTTGATGTGTGGAGAGACAGAAAATATAGCACCACAAGTGTTTGTGCAGCGCAATGACAGGCAGAATTAGTACAATCCCAGACGAAGGGTAAAAGAGGGAAATAGGCGCGAGTGCCACAGACGCCATGGTACACACAGGGGAGAGAAAGGCAGGATAAAAAACACTGGCCCATGAAGGTCACGCAAAATGCCTGGAGGTGTCGGTTGATGAGAGGAGCCGTAAGAGTAATGGAGGTTCACATCACCGGGCCCTCCTGAGGCAGAGGTGCCCGAGATCGCACAGCTGAATGACCAAAGGCTATGACGTATCGCAGGGGATGACTCAATAAAGAAGTGTGGTACTAAGTATTCCGAGCGTAAGCCAACATTGACCATTACCGTTATGGTATAAAGTTACGCAAAAAGGCGGTCATTGGCTTCACCGTGGGAGGAGTTCCCATGAGACCACGTCTGGATTCTGAGTGAAAGATGACAGCATTTTCGATGTCTTTCTACACAGAACTGGTGGAAATCAAAAATAAATTAGCTGAGTGGCCACTAAAAGTTATCGCACTAATTCCAGATTTTGAGCCAAAAAGGAAGGCGAAAGGAGTTTGCGACGGAAGAATCAGCTTCCAGGTGACAGTCGTCGTCGCTGGGCTGTCACTAGATTTTATTTTCGATAGTGACATTCTGTCGAGTAGAGTGTTGATCAGGGACTGGACCACCAAAACTGTGTTTAATTTGTTCAAAGATCCGGTTGCAAGGGGTGAAGAAAGCATCAAGGGCAAACTGATTTAGTAAAATATATGGAGGACTGGGAAAGTTTCGCAGGTCAGCGACAGGAACTAAAAGGTGATTTATTAGAGGTAACAGTGGTCTCAGATTAAGTCAACTTGCAGTCCGCAAGCCGTGATGACAGTTCGACGTACAATAACGGTGAAAGAAATTCTGATGTACATGATGGGACTCTTCATGGGATTGACACCCTCGCAGATGTACTTTTAGGACTTGGAATGCCAGAGTTATTCAATGTATACGTCACATGACACGCCACATCGCCTATGCGTGTACGAAAGACATTCCCCAAGTAGACAATTTTAGAAAAGTAGAGACCACAGTCAAATCCAATGGCAACAGGCGTACCACGAAAGTGCCTTATACGATGCTTTCCAGTAGTAGAAGACATAGTTATTCCGTCCGCGGGTGAAAGATTACAAACCTGAGACATCGAAGGACCACAGGTGTTTTCACTCGTTGAAGTGGCGAGAAAAATTTATGCGCTCATTTGCAGTCAGCGGACACTTCACACACCACCGAATGCTTGTACTGTTTATGATGACGAGCGTGAGGTTACAGTATGTAAAATGGTTCAAATGGCTCTGGGTACTATGGGACTTTACATCTGAGGTCATCAGTCCCCTAGAACCTAGAACTACTTAAATCTAACTAACGTAAGGACATCACACACATCCATGCCCAAGGCTGGATTCGAACCTGCGACCGGTTCCAAACTGAAGCGCCTAGAACCGCTCGGCCACACCGGCCGGCTACAGTATGTAACCTCTGCAATATGTGGCACGGTAGTATAGTGTACAGTAGTAGCGGTATAGGCAGTTGTAGATGACAGTTAAATACACGTTGGATTTCGTGAGTAAATTTCCTGTCATAGTAATTGTACGTATTTATTATACGTCGACAATCGCTTCTGTATGTCTGTGGACTTTGGGGCACTTGGGGTGTATGTGGCGGGGTGATATGAAGGCTCATTGTGTGTTACCATGGGTGCCTTGTGCCAATGTCTCATGCAGCGCGAGGGGAAGAAGAACCTCCTGCTTAATAACATGTGACCTTTGCCTTTTCCATGTATTTAACTTTCTTCCTTTTGTCGCGTATACTTAAATGTATTATAATGTGCACGAATATCATCGTGTGGTTTCATCGTATCACATTCATACGAATGGAATGGCACTAGCGTAGATGGTTGATCCACAGATGCATCATTACTTGATGACATTTGAGTTGCAGAATACAGAGATGCGTCACACATACCTTGCAGTCGACGGAGAAGACACTTTGTCTTTGCAGAGTAGTGCATGAGGCGTAAATAGAAATATGTGACGGTTAATTTGGTTGTTAGAAGTTAATGGTAGGCTAACATCCCTCCAGTGTGAAAAGGTATGAACACAGACGATATTTTTGTCTTTGTTTCATTTGACATTCGAGTCTGTTCTCTTGGTTCACACAACTGACAGTATGAAACCCTGTAAATAAGACAGAGACTGATTTTGCATGTTACAAGATAAGGGTGGGCTAATATCGCTCGAATATTGAAAGTTAGGTACACACACGATTGTCTTTTGTAGACGTTCGAGTCCGCTCGCACATCTTACACAGCTGACACTAAAAAACCTCGGAAGTAAGAAGGAGGCCTCTCCAAGATAGCTGATGTGTACATTAAATACAATAAGTACTGGTAATGTGGTAGAAAAGAAGTCACCAGTTTCATCATTGTATGTCTTTATCGATTCGAACCAAATTCACTGAGGAGGAATATGGAGCACTGTTATGAGAGTGTTACGGTGTTATCAATCCAATGCTAACTAGGTTGGTCTATGGCAGTTCAATAACGTGTGTCATCAACAGCTTATGGTCCTTAATGACTAAGTGTCAGAAGAGAAGAAGGAGGAGGAGATTAGCTTTTCACATCCCATCGAAAACGAGGCCATTAGAGACGGAGCGCAAGCTCAGCTTAGGTGAAGACGGTGACGGAACAATGTGCTACCAACACTGGGAACCGCCTTGACAGTGGAAACGCATGGAAAACGCCAATTCTCGAGCAACATGCCAGCCCACGCAAAACAGAAAAATTCTACCCTGCACCATGAGGCGTGGTCACGGATCAGCGTTGAGTCATCGGGCAGAGTTGCAAATTTTGTCCGCCAATGACAACGCAGAGAGGAGTAAAAATTCTAGGTATCGGTGAGATTACCAGAGTGAGGTGTGAAGAGACAGGGTGGAAGCAAAAGGACGTGGAAGCTATCTCATCAATCGCCTACTTAGTCATTAGAGACGGAGCGCAAGCTCAGCTTAGGTGAAGACGGTGACGGAACAATGTGCTACCAACACTGGGAACCGCCTTGACAGTGGAAACGCATGGAAAACGCCAATTCTCGAGCAACATGCCAGCCCACGCAAAACAGAAAAATTCTACCCTGCACCATGAGGCGTGGTCACGGATCAGCGTTGAGTCATCGGGCAGAGTTGCAAATTTTGTCCGCCAATGACAACGCAGAGAGGAGTAAAAATTCTAGGTATCGGTGAGATTACCAGAGTGAGGTGTGAAGAGACAGGGTGGAAGCAAAAGGACGTGGAAGCTATCTCATCAATCGCCTACTTAGTGCGCTGACTTTGATATTGAAACGCTGGCTGACGAGAAGGGTCGGTAAACCCGAAGACGACAGATCTCACGCATAGTCGAGGGAAGTATTAGTCCTGGAGTAAGAAGCGTCGTAATACTGCTCACGTCAACGACTTTGCAGACCACATTCCTGATATACTGGACGGACATACCACTGCCTAAGTTCGGTGGAATGTGCAGTCCACCAGAACGCATACCTGAATAATTAAGATGCGTATCTGTGTTTGAAAAGGGCGAGGGAATGGAAAGCTTTACTTGCTGCTTGGCAGACGCTCGTGCACGCGGAAGCTGCCTTGTTTGATGTAACAGTTTGCGAGAATAGTAGTTATAAGAACTTCTGTACCCCATTTCTGGTAACATACTGGATCCCTGCCGCAAAGACTAGTGCAAAGATGAGTATATATCGGGGATAGTCTGCGTCAAAGCCACGTCTGTCGATGAAAACATACTCCGCTGAGTTTTCTATTGTGGCGGGATACTTGGACGACAACATGATAGATGAAGAACGATGTTGCACGGTACGCTCACATTTTCCTACTCACGCACAACGTGCAGTCATCCGGGAATTGACGAGAGAATAGTTTCTCGATCTTTTAAGGTATGTGGACGACATCGAGTAGCAGGAGAAAGATAGCATGGAAAACGCTGGCGAAATGAGGACAGAAAATAAAATGCCACATGTGTATCTGCTGCGCAATAACAGGCAGAGTTGGGACAATAATGGACGAAGGAGGTATGGGAATAGGGTAGAGTGGGATGGACGCCATGGTACACATCAGGGCAGAAAGGTAGATTCGAAGCATCAGAAATTAATTGCTTGCAAGCGTCGCATAACGAAAAAGGCAGTGAAAGGAATGGTGGTTCGCCATCAATCACCCCTCCTCAGGCAGAGGGGCATGGGACGCACATACAGGGTGTTTCAAAAATGACCGGTATATTTGAAACGGCAATAAAAACTAAACGAGCAGCGATAGAAATACACTGTTTGTTGCAATATGCTTGGGCCAACAGTACATTTTCAGGCGGACAAACTTTCGAAATTACAGTAGTTACAATTTTCAACAACAGATGGCGCTGCAAGTGATGTGAAAGATATAGAAGACAACGCAGTCTGTGGGTGCGCCATTCTGTACGTCGTCTTTCTGCTGTAAGCGTGTGCTGTTCACAACGTGCAAGTGTGCTGTGGACCACATGGTTTATTCCTTAGAACAGAGGATTTTTCTGGTGTTGGAATTCCACCGCCTAGAACACAGTGTTGTTGCAACAAGACGAAGTTTTCAACGGAGGTTTAATGTAACCAAAGGACCGAAAAGCGATACAATAAAGGATCTGTTTGAAAAATTTCAACGGACTGGGAACGTGATGGATGAACGTGCTGGAAAGGTAGGGCGGTACGTCTACAAAGGCCTCACCCCGTAGTCAGCCGTTTATAAAAAGAGAAAAATCTTTCTAGTCATTAGTGATACGTACATATAATTCAAATCATAACAAAATGTTTAATAGAATATGTCGAACATATATTAAGTCTCTGCAGAGAAAAATTTGTGTCGCAAATGAGTTTGCTACAGTAAAATGTGGTTCACATGTCTGGTGCCTTGGTCTGCGTACACAACAGTGAAAAATCTTTCTGACGTAAGAACGTATTATCGTCCATGTATTGAGCGTACGGCAACCACAGAGGGCAACGCGCAGCTAGTGCAGCAGGTGATCCAACAGCGGCCTCGGGGTTCTGTTCGCCATCTTGCAGCTGCGGTCCAAATGACGCCAACGTCCACGTATCGTCTCATGCGCCAGAGTTTACACCTCTATCCATACAAAATTCAAACGCGGCAACCCCTCAGCGCCGCTACCATTGCTGCACGAGAGACATTCGCTAACGATATAGTTTACAGGATTGATGATGGCAATATGCATGTGGGCAGCATTTGGTTTACTGACGAAGCTTATTTTTACCTGGACGGCTTCGTCAATAAACAGAACTGGCGCATATGGGGAACCGAAAAGCCCCATGTTGCAGTCCCATCGTCCCTGCATCCTCAAAAAGTACTGGTCTGGGCCGCCATTTCTTCCAAAGATATCATTGGCCCATTTTGCAGATCCGAAACGATTACTGCATCACGCTATCTGGACATTCTTCGTGAATTTGTGGCGGTACAAACTGCCTTAGACGACACTGCGAACACCTCGTGGTTTATGCGAGATGGTGCCCGGCCACATCGCACGGCCGACGTCTTTAATTTCCTGAATGAATATTTCGATGATCGTGTGATTGCTTTGGGCTATCCGAAACATACAGGAGGCGGCGTGGATTGGCCTCCCTATTCGCCAGACATGAACCCCTGTGACTTCTTTCTGTGGGGACACGTGAAAGACCAGGTGTACCGCCAGAATCCAGAAACAATTGAACAGCTGAAGCAGTACATCTCATCTGCATGTGAAGCCATTCCGCCAGAAACGTTGTCAAAGGTTTCGGGTAATTTCATTCAGAGACTACGCCATATTATTGCTACGCATGGTGGATATGTGGAAAATATCGTACTATAGAGTTTCCCAGACCGCAGCGCCATCTGTTGTTGACAATTGTAACTACTGTAATTTCGAAAGTTTGTCTGCCTGAAAATGTACTGTTGTCCCAAGCATATTGCAACAAATGGTGTATTTCCATCGCTGCTCGTTTAGTTTGTATTGCCGTTTCAAATATACCGGTCATTTTTGAAACACCCTGTATGAATGACCCTCAGTAAAAGAGGGACATCAGACATGCAATGTGCGTTACTGGCACTGTGATGACCCGCAGTTGCATGAAACGGTTAACAATCGTTGTCCCTTCATTGGCATAACCGTGAGAGGAATTCAGACAAGAGCACGTCTGGATTCTTTGTACGCGAAAGTAGTAGTAAATTAGCTAAGATGCATGTAAAAGTTAAGTAAGTAATTTCTAGCTTTGGGGCGAGAAAGAAGAATGTAGAAAAGCAGGTTTGGTGTCACTAAGTGATGGAAGAAGCGGCTTCCAGATGAATACAACTGTCATCGATGGGTTGTCGCTAGGTTTTACAATCGGTGCGAAGTAATGACGTAGTCTCCAGTAGAGTGGTGATCATGGACTGGACCATAAAACCGCTGTTAATTTGTCCAAAGATCCGGCCACATAGAGTGCAGAAAGCACAAAGGGCACACTTAGCAAAACGGAAGGAGGACTAGGAAATTTTCATGGGTGAGCCACAGGAACTAAACGATGATTCATTACAGGGAATAGTTCGTAGCAAAATTACGAATTCTCCTCTTATCCAGAACACCGCATCCAGTTGTCACAAATGGCTAACAGAGAACGAGACAGATATGACGACACTTAAATAAGGCATCGTATATCCACACGCAAACAGCTCAATACATGGACGATAATACGTTCTTACGTCAGAAAGATTTTTCACTGTTGTGTACGCAGACCAAGGCACCAGACATGTGAACCACATTTTACTGTAGCAAACTCATTTGCGACACAAATTTTTCTCTGCAGAGACTTAATATATGTTCGACATATTCTGTTAAACATTTTGTTATGATTTGAATTATATGTACGTATCACTAATGACTAGAAAGATTTTTCTCTTTTTATAAACGGCTGACTACGGGGTGAGGCCTTTGTAGACGTACCGCCCTATCATATATCTAATCATATGCCGTTCATCGACTTTCAGAACAGTGACCACCTACTATCTGTTTTTCTGTTAGATTTTTTCCTTCGAAAATTTTTACCTTCGTGTTAGCGTAATGGTTCTGAATGGAGTTAAGTTTATAAGACTGTCTAGTTCATTACAATGTACAAAGCTTATAACAATAATAAATGCTTACTAAACCAGAAACCTAATGAAGAAGTTGCTCAATATTTGCGTACACTGAATTTTGTGGAAGAACTATTTGATCGGGAATACATTTCTCTGGAGGTAACATATTTAAGTGAGTATCTCTGGATAACGTAAGCATGAGATATGCCACTTCAAATGTGAAACGCCTGCACATTAATAACCGGTGTAACCGCCAAAATGTAGAATGCAAATGTGCAAATTGCATGCACAGAGTTTTACGAAAGGAGTTCCACGCCTGTTGCACATGGTCACATGCCTGTTTCACATGGTCGGTGAATACAAGCCCGGTTAAGGATGTCCCAGTTGTGCTATATTAGAGACATCTCAGGTGATCGAGCAGGCTAAGGAAATATGTCTACATTCTCTAGACCACGTTGCGTTAGAACAGCGGTAAAAGGTCAAGTGTTATCCTGATGATAAACTTTAAGGTTCGCCGATGACACTGTAATTCTGTCAGAGACAGCAAAGGACTGGGAAGAACAGTTGAACGGAATGGACAGTGTCTGAAAGGAGGATATAAGATGAACGTCAAAAAAGCAAAACGAGGATAATGGAATGTAGTCGAATTAAGTCTGGTGATGCTGAGGGAATTAGATTAGGAAATGAGACACTTAAAGTAGTAAAGGAGTTTTACTATTTGGGGAGCAAAATAACTGACGATTGTCGAAGTAGAGAGGATGTAAAATTGCAGACTGGCAACGGCAAGGAAAGCGTTTCTGAAGAAGATAAATTTGTTAACATCGAGTATAGATTTAAGTGTCAGGAGGTCGTTTCTGAAAGCATTTGTATGGAGTGTAGCCGTGTATGGAAGTGAAACATGGACAACAAATAGTTTGGACAAGAAGAGAATAGAAGCTTTCGAAATGTGGTGCTACAGAAGAATGCTGAAGATTAGATGGGTAGATCACATAAGTAATGAGGAGGTACTGAATAGGATTGGGGAGAAGAGGAGTTCGTGGCACAACGTGACTAGAAGAAGGGATCGGTTGGTAGATGTTCTGAGGCAACAACGGAAATTTAGTATTGGAGGGCAGCGTGTAGGGTAAAAATCGTAGAGGGAGACCAAGAGATGAATACACTAAGCAGATTCAGAAGGATGTAGGCTGCAGTACGTACTGGGAGATGAAGAAGCTTGCACAGGATAGAACAGCATGGAGAGCTGCATCAAACATAGTCTCAGGACTGAAGACCACAACAACAACAACAAACAACCACTATAATGCTGTTTATGAATGGCAGCACAACAGGTAATGTACAGATTTGCAGACTGGATGCGTGGGGTAAGCAAGAGAGAATTCCTGTTGTCGTACGATGTCGCACCAAAGAACATTTTTGCAAGTGCAGGTCCAGTGTGGCTAGCCCGCGTACAGGTTGGTTGCAGGCCCTTAATTCGCCTCCTAACCAACGTACAACCGTCACTGGCACCAAGGCGAAACCAGTTTTCATCAGAAAACACAATATACCTCTACGCTACCCTGCAATCAGCCCTCGTCTGATACAACTGAATTCGCAAATTTTTTTGGGGTCAATGGAATGCACGCGATAGGTCGTCTAGTTTGGAGCTGTCCTTGATGTAACCGGTTTGTAACTGTTCTTTGTCTCACTGTGGTGCCCACTGCTGTTCAAAACGCTGCCGGAGATGCAGTACTACGTGTCAGAGCCATACATCGATCACGATGGACGTCCCTCTCGGTAGTGCCACGAGACTGTCCGGAGGACGGCCTTTTTGCGATCGTACATTCGCGTGTCGACTGTTGCCAGTAATCATGTACAGTGACTATATTCATGCCAATTCTTTCTGCAGTATCGCAGAATGAACATCCATCTTCTCGTAGGTCTGTTACACGACCCCGTTCAGGCTTACTGAGGTTTGACTAACGTAATTAACATCAACTCAATAGGTCCCATCTCAAAGGTAACTAACCCTCACGATCGTCACAGCGTATAATTGAGAAAACCTGATATGCAACCTCATATCGGTGCTTCTGGCGACTGCTGCGAAATCTGGACAGACATCATCTTTCAGATGTAGAAGCATGACTACCAACTGTCGCTTATGCCGCACAACTCCTTCGCGATACGATTTTTTTTTTTTTTTTTGCCGTCAGTGAATATTAGACGTTTATCACACTCGTGCTCGCTGCTCGACGTTTTCTGTTATCTTTAACTTCTCTCGCTGTAGAAAGCCGAACCGAAACTGCAATCTAAAAACGAAAATTAATGTTTTCAGTCACCGAAGAACTTTAGGTCACAATAGAGTACACAGACTTAGGAGCAAGATTCCTTGCCATCTGAATTATTACGTAGTGTTCAGCAAACGTGGTTGAGAAGAAATATAGTGTGTTACGAATAACGACAAGATGGCACACGACATTACTCAAGAGAACTGCTAATTGCCTAGAGAGTAGTGGAAGCATTGGGTGTGTTACACCGGTTGACTAACGAGGAGAACATGGCTGGTGTCATCGCCCGTTTTTCCAGGAGTTTCATTCAATGAAAGGGGATTCAAAATAAGCTAACACTTATCTCGGCTTATCCCTAGATACTCCAACGTTTTTGAAAAAACGTCGGTCAAAGTTTTCCAGCTTATTTTCCAGGTACGTTATGTCCCTTTTAACCTGCTATATCTTCGGATGAACTGGTGGCTCAGTGATTGGCATCGCGGCTTGTTACGTTTGTGCGCAATGTTTCACTTTATTTTTACTTTTTTTACTTATCTATCTATGTCTGCAGACGGTTACTACACGAATGTTTCTTATCTAATTAGAGGACATAAGGGCGCTATATTAATTGTAAAATTACAACTAGATCTCACAATAAGTGTCATACACTTATTACATAATATATGTGTACGGAAATTTGTTTTAATTCGTATATTGTGATATTCCATTCCCATACCATTTCTTATATTAGTTCATATATTTTACTCGCATGCTTATTCGTCAGGAAGATTTGGTCCACTCATCTTGATGATATCGATCGTACAAACATTGGAAACACAGATATTCCAAACACCATGAGCACCGTGAGAAGACAGATTTACTAAAGTGAGGTTTATTCATGTGAATCTCACTCGGGATACTGCTAACGGTCTCTCACCTTGGCAGTAAATTCGTTGTAGACCATGCACAGCGGATCACATTTCCGAAAACTGACCCCCGCAGTTGACTACGAATCAAGATACAGTACTGAAATTTCACTGAAAATTGTTTCAATTTTTTTTACATTCATTCATCCAAAATTCAATAGCAAACGAAAAAGGAAAACGCTATATTGATATACACAGAAGAACATTCGTGTAGTAATCTTCTACATGCACGGTTATGTAAATAAAAACAAAAACCACTGTACCACCATTTCGTCTAGTGATATCGTGCGGTAAAACGCATACAAAACATCTGAGAAATATTTAGAAAATTTTGACTGTAGCTCTTTAAGAAACAGTCGAGTATCTACGGGTAAGCTTAGACCTATATTCGTTTATTTTGACACCTCCTCCACTTTGCGACGTTTATGGGGAATCGGGTAATGGCTCTTCTTGTGTTCTCCTTCCAAGAACTCTGGGCATGTGGCGAATTACTGACGAATGTAGCAAATCTCACGGTATTCTGCAACCACGGATCCCATTTCTGCAAGCCGCTAGAGGAACGGCGTGTTGCTTCGTTGATTACCTGCTGCGTCGGCCGCAGGGGCCAGCGAGTTAACAATAGCTGCTAGCGGATTACGTCATCCCAGAGAGGTCGCGAGGACCGACCCGAGAAGATAGCAACCCGAGAAGGAGCCGCACTAGGTACTTCTGCACGTGCTGGTGCTTTGTGTACTAAATAAACAGAGCTGCTGCAACAGCAAGGATGTCTGTAATTAATGGTATCAGTCAACACGACGACAGCTAGCAAAGCACTGGAGTACCTATGTTGGTACGGTAGCCACTAACGAAGTACACTGTGCATGCTACATGATCTTATACTATTGTGTTTATATTACGACAGAAGGGGGCCGAATTAGGAGAGGAGGCCAACCCTGATCTCTGTGGATACAGCCGGTTCAGTTAACACGACAACTTCGGCGAGCAGCAGCACATGTCAACCATTCACCTATCTTACTTCAGCACCTCTCCTCCTGTGTCGGCACGACTTTGAGGGAGCCAGTACTCATTCTCCCTGCTATAACGATTTGGCGCAAGTTGACTTGTAATCGAACCAACATGGTATGCTACATGCTTCCTAATATCCGATAAGTGTCGCCTAATATGTACCGTTTACTCTTGTGAAGCGTCCACGCGTCCTCATTTGTCATCATGTCTGCTAGCAAAAAACTGGATGAAATGGCTCTGAGCACTATGGGACTTAACATCTGAGGTCATCAGTCCCCTAGAACTTAGAACTACTTAAACCTACCTAAGGACATCACACACATCCATGCCCGAGGCAGGGTTCGAACCTGCGACCGTAGCGGTCGCGCTTCCAGACTAAAGCGCCTAGAACTGCTCGGCAACTGCGGTCGGCGTCTGCTAGCAATACAATGCTGCAGACTCATTGCTGACATCATACAAAGGGAACTTAACGATGGACGCTAGCACAAAAAGCGGCATTCATCCACGAGGTTAATATACTTAAATAATTTATTAGTGCCACAGCTAACAGAATTGACTGCAAAATTGGAGGCAAGAAGAAAAAATAATACGTGTGAAATACAACGACGATGAGCACTCTGATAAAAAAACACTGCTTTGAAATGAGGACTATCCATGTTCAGTTGTTGTGTTGGCAGAAGCGCCAACACCGTGTTACTAGTGGGAGGCCGAAATGCGTGCGTTTTAGCTCACGCAGGCTGGCGTGAGGAGGGAAGGACTATACTGACGTGAGGTCTGGAACATGACAAGGAATTATAATTCAGAAAGCGGACGGAATTAGTTTGATACTTAACTTTAATCCATTAATGATGAACGTCGCTCTTGACGGTACATGATTCACAATATTATCTGTTCAGGATACATAGTAACTATGGCGCCTTGCTAGGTCGTGGCAAATGACGTAGCTGAAGGCTATGCTAAACTGTCTCTGCAAATGAGAGCGTATGTAGGCAGTGAATCATCGCTAGCAAAGTCGGCTGTACAACTGGGGCGAGTGAAAGGAAGTCCCTCTAGACCTGCCGTGTGGCGGCGCTCGGTCTGCAAACACTGATAGTGGCGACACGCGGGTCCGACGTATACTAACGGACCGCGGCCGATTTAAAGGCTACCACCTAGCAAGTGAGGTGTCTGGCGGTGACACCACAAGTTGTTATGGGAAACTATTTAACACGGTTTAATATTCGGCAAAATACTGTAATTCTAGATGCAAAATCATTTGAATATTATATTGCGTATGACATACAACCGGTATTGAGACAGTCGGTGTAACGAGGTCGATGGACACTAGAACACATCATACACTAGTTATGAATTAAAATATAAATGTGTTTATTTACAACGTATTCGGTATAAAGAATGCGTAACACTGTATCCTGCAGGGCAGGCTCTGCAGTCTCTTTCTGTTCCAATATGTTAAAGATTTGTTCCAATAGTACTTGTTGTCAATAGTCACAAGTCCTCGGAGTACCAATACCGTCATGCTTGGTGCGTGGTAGCATCTTTGACTCCTAATCAAAACGATCTGGGTCCCGATTTCGAAGCCAAACACTGCTTAAATTTTGAACTGAAATCATCAGCAAAGGATGCGGAAGACCATCTGCATAAGAAATCACCATAGGTCTGCCAATGGCTTTGTCATAGAGTGCGGGGGAGGTAAAAGAATTCAGGTCACTTTCCTTTCATTTAGGTCGAAAACTGCCACTTAAAGGTGAAATAATCGACACTGATCAACGGCATGAGGATGCAAAAGGCAGTGGAAACCACTGTATTGGAGACTCATTAAATGAGCCACAACACGTATGAACTATAACGGGGAAAGTGTCATGATGATCTCTCCATCCGGCAAGAGAAACCACCTTAGTCCCACATTTGGATCTCATGGCGAGGAGTGACGAGGGGAAGGTGGCCATGAGAAGAAGGTGGAATAACTAACGATGGGAAAACATTGTAATAGTCGGAACCAGGATTGTAGAAGGGAAATACAGCTCCTCATTCTAGATATAGCGGGTCGTCTGTGGAGTGAAACGGAATGAAGATATGCATTTATTGTCAGTTTAAGATACGGTAGTGTCAACAGCAGTAAAAAATGATACAACTGGATTAGGATTCGTCATGAACAGTTCGATAATAGCTTAAAACTGTGTGACGGACCGAGAGTCGAACTCGGAACCTTTGCCGTTGCCTTTCGCAGGAGAACTTATGTGAAGCTTGGACGGTAGGAGACGAGGTGCTGGTGGAATTAAGGTTTTGAGGACAAGTCGTGAGTTGTGCTTTTCCCCGCAAAAGGCAAAGGTCCCGAGTTCGAGTTTCGGTCCGGTACACAGTCTTAATCTGCCAGCACACTCCGCTGCAGAATGAAAATTTCATTCTTATTTCAGTAAGAGGGTTGCTCTAATCAGAAACGACAGCTAGCAAGTGCCGATAACGAAATTCCGATGCAAATGCTAACGTCACAGGGAGAGGAAGAAGAGATAGAGAGCATACATGAAGATAGTGAACTGTTAATTCAGTACGGAAATGAAGATGAAAGCCTGATAGCAGTGATGGATTGGAACACGATTGTAGGGACAAGAATAGTTGAAAAGGCTAAGTGAGAATATGAGCTTGGCAGTAGGAACAAGAGAGGAGAAAGACTAATCGAGTTTAACAATAAATTTCAGGTGGTAACAACGAATACTCTGTTCACGAATTGCGACAGGAGGACGTATTCTTCGAAAAGACCTCATAGACACATGAAGATTCCAGTGGCATTGTCCCATGCTGAGACAGAGATTCCGAAATCAAATATTGGATTGTGAGACGTACCCCGGTACAGCGATAATCAAGAGTAGACTCAGGTTTAATAGAATCGTCTAGAAGTAATCGACTAATGAATGTGGAAGGAAGTAGGATACTCAGGTACTGAATAATGATGGGACGAACTTTATGCTGGCTATGTGTGTGGATACTGCTATAAGCAATATCAAAGTAAGCTCCTTTGTTGAAGTGCAGTGAACATACCTAATAAGGGCAATCAGAGATGTCAGACAGATGAAATATTTTAATTGATTGACGAAAGAGCGAAGTACAGATATGTTAAGCGAGCGACAGGTTTACAGCAACGTAAATCACTTACGAATGAAATAATTAACAAGTGCATGGCAGCCAAGACGAAATGGCTGCGGGAAGGACGTGAGGACATAGAAAACGAAATAATCATCGAGCTAACTGACTGAGGGGGCAGAAAAGTCAAAGTAATCCTCTGTGAAATTAATTGCTAGCATTGTAACACTGAGAGCGTGAAGGTAATTACTTTGCTAAAGGCAGAGAAGAGAGTGGGTGGATAGAAATAGTACCGGGTAATTGTAATTAAATATAGTCTACTTGAGCTAGTTAACAAGGAAATCTACTTGGTATGGGTACCCAACTTTATAGGAAGGATGTTGAGATTCTTCGCTATAGGATTTTTCTTGTTACTAGTGTTAGTGTTACGACACTCCGTTAGGAGGCGCACGTTGCGTTTGGTAATGAAAGCAATCATTAGCCGGCACGGTAGCTCAGCGTGTTCGGTCAGAGGGCTGCGTGCTCTCTGTAATAAAAAAACTGAGTCAAGGAACTACCGATCAATTTGAACGGATGTCTTATGACGGCCGCCCCGACCAAACGCAACGAACTATATCGAACAAAATTAGTAAAAAAAAAAGGGTAGCGTCTTTGATTCATAATGAACATGTCTTCGGTCCCGGGTTCGATCCCCACCACTGCCTAAATTTTGATAAATAATCAGCATTGGCGGCCGAAGACTTCCGGCATAAGAAGTTAGCCTCATTCTGCCAACGGCCTTGTCAAAGAGGGCGGAGGAGCGGATAGAGGTTCCGGGCACTCTCTTGTTCTAGGGGTGGGAAATTGCCCCTAAGAACGGAAGAATCAGCAATGATCAACGACATGAGGATGCAGAAGGCAATGGAAACCAACTGCATTAAAGACACGTAACGTGTATCCACAGGACATGTGGCCTGTAATTGAAGAAGTGTCATGATGATCTCTCCATTGGCAAAAGATTCCGGAATAGTCCCCCATTCGGATCTCCGGGAGGGGACTGCCAAGGGGGAGGTTACCATGAGAAAAAGATTGAATAATCAACGAAACGATAACGTTCTACGAGTCGGGGCGTGGAATTTCAGAAGCTTGAACGTGGTAGGGAAACTAGAAAATCCGAAAAGGGAAATGCAAAGGCTCAATCTAGATATAGTAGGGGTCAGTAAAGTGAAGTGGAAGGAAAACAAAGATTTCTGGTCAGATGAGTATCGGGTAATATCAACAACAGCAGAAAATGGTATAACAGTTGTAGGATTCGTTATGAATAGGAAGGTAGGGCAGAGGGTGTGTTACTGTGAACAGTTCAGTGACCGGGTTGTTCTAATCAGAATCGACAGCAGACCAACACCGACAACGATAGTTCAGGTATACATGCCGACGTCGCAAGCTGAAAATGAACAGATAGAGAAAGTGTATGCGGATATTTAAAGAGTAATGCAGTATGTAAAGAGGGACGAAAATCTAATAGTCATGGGCGACTGGAACACAGTTGTAGGGGAAGGAGTGGAAGAAAAGGTTACAGGAGAATATGGGATTGGGACAAGGAATGAAAGAGGAGAAAGACTAAGTTCTGTAACAAGTTTCAGCTAGTAGTAGCGAATACCCTGTTCAAGAATCACAAGAGGAGGAGGTATACTTGGAAAAGGCCGGGAGATACGGGAAGGTATCAATTAGATTACATCATGGTCAGACAGAGATTCCGAAATCAGATACTGGATTGTAAGGCGTACCCAGGAGCAGATATAGACTCAGATCACAATATAGTAGTGGTGAAGAGTAGGCTGAAGTTCAAGAAATTAGTCAGGAAGAATCAATACGCAAAGAAATGGGGTACGGAAGTACTAAGGAATGACGAGATACGTTTGAAGTTCTCTAACGCTATAGATACAGCAATAAGGCATAGCACAGTAGGCAGTACGGTTGAAGAGGAATGGACATCTCTAAAAACGGCCATCACAGAAGTTGGGAAGTGAAACATAGGTACAAAGAAGGTAGCTGCGAAGAAACCATGGGTAACAGAAGAAATACTTCAGTTGATTGATTAAAGGAGAAAGTACAAACATGTTCCGGGAAAATCAGGAATACAGAAATACAAGTCGCTGAGAAATGAAATAAATAGGAAGTGCAGGGAAGCTAAGACGAAATGGCTGCAGGAAAAATGTGAAGACATCGAAAAAGATATGATTGTCGGAAGGACAGACTAAGCATACAGGAAAGTCAAAACACCCTTTGGTGACATTAAAAGCAACGGCGGTAACATTAAGAGTGCAACGGGAATTCCACTGTTAAATGCAGAGGAGAGAGCAGATAGGTGGAAAGAATCCATTGAAAGCCTCTATGAGGGTGTAGATTTGTCTGATGTGATAGAAGAAGAAACAGGAGTCGATTTAGAAGAGATAGGGGATCCAGTATAAGAATCGGAATTTAAAAGAGCTTTGGAGGACTTACGGTCAAATAAGGCAGAAGGGATAGATAACATTCCATCAGAATTTCTAAAACCATTGGGGGAAGTGGCAACAAAACGATTGTTCACGTTGGTGTGTAGAATATATGAGTCTGGCGATATACCATCTGACTTTCGGAAAAGCATCATCCACACAATTCCGAAGACGGCAAGAGCTGACAAGTGCGAGAATTATCGCACAATCAGCTTAAGAGCTCATGCATCGAAGCTGCTTACAAGAATAATATACAGAAGAATGGAAAAGAAAATTGAGAATGCGATAGGTGACGATCAGTTTGGCTTTAGGAAAAGTAAAGGGACGAGAGAGGCAATTCTGACGTTACAGCTAATAATGGAAGCAAGGCTAAAGAAAAATCAAGACACTTTCATAGGATTTGTCGACCTGGAAAAAGCGTTCGACAATATAAAATGGTGCAAGCTGTTCGAGATTCTGAAAAAAGTAGGGGTAAGCTATAGGGAGAGACGGGTCATATACAATATGTACAACAACCAAGAGGGAATAATAAGAGTGGACGATCAAGAACGAAGTGCTCGTATTAAGAAGGGTGTAAGACAAGGCTGTAGCCTTTCGCCCCTACTCTTCAATCTGTACATCGAGGAAGCAATAATGGAAATAAAAGAAAGGTTCCGGAGTGGAATTAAAATACAAGGTGAAAGGATATCAATGATACGATTCGCTGATGACATTGCTATCCTGAGTGAAAGTGAAGAAGAATTAAATGATCTGCTGAACGGAATGAACAGTCTAATGAGTACACGGTATGGTCTGAGAGTAAATCGGAGAAAGACGAAGGTAATGAGAAGTAGTAGAAATGAGAACAGCGAGAAACTTGACATCAGGATTGATGGTCACGAAGTCAATGAAGTTAAGGAATTCTGCTACCTAGGGAGTAAAATAACCAATGACGGACGGAGCAAGGAGGATATCAAAAGCGGACTCGCTATGGCAAAAAAGGCATATCTGGCCAAGAGAAGTGTACTAATATCAAATACCGGCCTTAATTTGAGGAAGAATTTTCCGAGCATGTACGTCTGGAGTACAGCATTGTATGGTAGTGAAACATGGACTGTGGGAAAACCGGAACAGAAGAGAATCGAAGCATTTGAGATGTGGTGCTATAGACGAATGTTGAAAATTAGGTGGACTGATAAGGTAAGGAATGAGGAGGTTCTACGCAGAATCGGAGAGGAAAGGAATATGAGGAAAACACTGATAAGGAGAAGGGACAGGATGATAGGACATCTGCTAAGACATGAGGGAATGACTTCCATGGTACTAGAGGGAGGTGTAGAGGGCGAAAACTGTAGAGGAAGACAGACATTGGAATACGTCAAGCAAATAATTGAGGACGTAGGTTTCAAGTGCTACTCTGAGATGAAGAGGTTAGCACAGGAAAGGAATTCGTAGCGGGCCGCATCAAACCAGTCAGTAGACTGATGAAAAAAAAAAAAAAATGAAAGCAAGAATGGAGAAAATCGAGACACGCTCTTAGGATTTGCCGGCCAAAAATAACTGTTTCACTCTGCAAAATGGTGCGAGATGTTCAAAATTTTGGGATAAAAGAAGTAAGTGCAGGGAAAGGCGGGTGATGTATAGTATGCACAATAACTAAGAGGGAACAATAAGACTGGAAAACAAAGAACGAAGTGCTGGGATCTAAAAAGGACATGGATGCAGTGTTTCGCCTATACTGTTTAATCTATACAGAGAAGGAAAAAAAAGTAAAAGTGAAGAGGAATTACAGAATCTGTTGAATGGCATGAACATTCCTAAGAGTGAGAAAAGCGGATAGAAGCAAGTAATGAGAATTATCGTGACAATACCGAGAAACCGAACACCAATGCATGTGATCACTAAATAGACAATGTCAAGAAATTCAGCTACATTGGAAGCGAAATATACCAAGACAGTCGAAACCAGGAGAATACAAAAAGCAGACCAGTCCAGGCAATTAAGGCACTTCTGGCCAAGGAGATTGTAGTGGTATCAAACGTAAGTCTTCATTTGAAGGAGAGTTTTTGCGAATGTACGTTTGGAACACCACAGTGTCGCATGGTAGTGAGTCATGGACATTGGGAAAATGGAACTGAAGAGAATCGAAGAGTCTGATGTTTTACGCTACAGAAGAATGTAGGAACGACTATTTTCTGATAGGGTAAAAACTAGGGAATGAGTAGGTCCACCACAAAAATCGGTGAAGAAAGGAACTTATCGAAAGCAGTGACAAGAAGAAGGGGCTAGGCGATAGGGCATTTGTTAAGACATGTTACGGATACTCTCTGTTATCCTAAAGGGAGCAGTAGAGCATAAACCGGAGGAAAGAACAGAGACTGGATACATCTAGCCAATAATGGAGGATGTAGGGCGCCAATGCTATTCTGGGATGAAAAAGTTGGTGCTGGAGAGGATTTCGTGGTGTACAGTATCAAAACAGTCAGAAGACGAATGATCCAGGTAAGATTCTTTTGCACTGTCGTCTGTACGCAAGGCGTGATCTTATCAGGAATCTGGCAGTTGCTTGTAATCCATTCGAGTCTGGAGATAAGCTGAGGCGGTCGTTTGGTGCGCCGGCTTGTAAAGATTGGCGAACCAATCACCATTGCAGTCATTGTTCTGTTGCGAATTCGGGTTCCTCTGTTGGCGCGGGACGCGCCACCTGGATGCGTTTGGCGAAACCTCTATGGCAGCTGCAGGTTACAGCTGGTTTAAATGTTTCTTTTGGGGAGATATTAGCAGCGCGCAACTCGCCGCAAGCGGTCGACAGAAGTCGAAGACATCTTCGATACCATAGGTTGCGTAAGAATTTTGGTTCTAATAGGAGCTAGAGTACTTTGAATAAAGTTTCATCCATCCTTTCCAGATAATCGTGTTAGATATGACCTTTCAAGATCATAATCTGCATGGACAGTCTCGTTGTACGACGTAATACTTGTTATCGAAATGGTTCTTGAAACAGAAAGTAATAGCCAGAGAAAATGGAATTCCAAACAGTATGAATCATTGAAACTTCCTGGCAGATTAAAACTGTGTGCCCGACCGAGACTCGAACTCGGGACCTTTGCCTTTCACGGGCAAGTGCTCTACCATCTGAGCTACCGAAGCACGACTCACGCCCGGTCCTCACAGCTTCACTTCTGCCAGTATCTCGTCTCCTACCTTCCAAACTTTACAGAAGCTCTCCTGCGAGCCTTGGCAGAAGTTAAGCTGTGAGGACCGGGCGTGAGTCGTGCTTCGGTAGCTCAGATGGTAGAGCATTTGGCCGCGAAAGGCAAAGGTCCCGAGTTCGAGTCTCGGTCGGGCACACAGTTTTAATCTGTTACGAAGTTTCATATCAGCGCACACTCCACTGCAGAGTGAAAATCTCATTCTGGAAACATCCCCCAGGCTGTGGCTAGGCCATGTCTCCGCAATATCCTTTCTTTCAGGAGTGCTAGTTCTGCAAGGTTCGCAGGAGAACTTCTGTAAAGTTTGGAAGGTAGGAGACGAGATACTGGCAGAAGTGAAGCTGTGAGGACCGGGCGTGAGTCGTGCTTCGGTAGCTCAGATGGTAGAGCACTTGCCCGCGAAAGGCAAAGGTCCCGAGTTCGAGTCTCAGTCGGGCACACAGTTTTAATCTGCCAGGAAGTTTCATATCAGCGCACACTCCGCTGCAGAGTGAAAATCTCATTCTGGAAGTATGAATCATTGGTACACCGTTTAAAGCTCTTTAATACATCTTGAACATCGACTTCAAGGGGTGTTAACCTATTGCTTTGGTCATAAAATTTCTTGTATTTATTGAATATGTAAAACAGCGGTTTTAGGTGCGAGGTAAAATTGTTAAAAGTAAATATGTTATGAGATTTTAGAGTTTAAACAAATATGGCTCAAAGTGAGTTACCACATACTGCTCTAGATTTATATAGCATATAAGGTCTTGATTCTATAATGAAAATTAGATCTCTGATTCTCTACATTTACTTTTGCGTTTACGGTGTGTATTATGACCATAACGCAGGTGAATGAGTCATTGTAAACCTGTCAGAGAAGTTTTTTCAAATGATTTTATGCATATTTGTTTGTCATTTATGCTTTTAGTTATTCTTACGTATCTTCGAAATTCATCCTTGGGAAACTGGTGTGCAAGCAGGGTTTTACTGAACTGGAACTCTACAAAATCTAGATGTTATGGCAACAATAAAATGCGTATACAATTGCATTGAGGACCTCAAAATGATCAGAAGAATCATGATTATGCACAAAACGTAGCCTCAACGCCACGAAAGACAATATAGCAATAAAGGACTTGGATATGTCATGTTATGGTACATATGCCTGGTTAGTATCCGAATTTTGTATAGTTAGTTTATGTGACATGAATCCCTTTCACAGTAAATAATAATGCTGTGGCGTGAGTAATTTTAGATTCACATCGCAAATTAGTTTGTAAAGATGGCTACAAACTATACATCTACGAGCTTTCTTTACATATACTGATATGAGTTACTAATTTCTACCCTCCACCTTTTACACATTACAGTCACAGAAATTTTACAACGAAAGTGAAGGAGTTATCAAGGAGAAACGTTTTGGGTTAGTTTTCAAATTTTAATTTGGCGTCTGGCAGCCATTTCATTTCACAGGGTAAGTGATAAAGAAATTTTTCTTACAGCGGTGTGCACCCCTTTTTCTCCTAAAGACAGTCTTGACGTGAAATAATGGATGACCTTATTTCTTCTGGTATAGTAATTATGTACATCATTGTTCCTTTGGAGGCCTAGGGAGCTGGTCGGTAAGTGGGAAGGTGCTGGGACGTCAAACTAAGTATACGTAGACCACAGGTGATTAAAAATAATCGAAATCTTTTCAGTGAGGAATACATTAACAAGGGGATGACAGCAAGCAAGAAAAAGAAATTTATAACGTTTTTAAAACCTGCAGCACAAGTAGTTAACTAGGTGTTATAGATCAAAAACAAGCCAATTCAACGTCTTATGTTCAAATGACAAGTGGCTTGCTTATCGAAAAAAAAGAGAACTTAAAGCTTTGGGTTGCAGCAGAACAAGTGACAAAGAATGAGTTACAAATTGAAGCCAATCAAATTACCATCACCCAATAACCTATGTTAATAGCCTTGTGCCTCATACATAGACTGAAACGTTAAGAAAATTCTAGTAGGAACCTCAACAACCACCTTACTAGCTTAGCCCCCATTAAAAGGTACGCTTCAGCGGTAAGCCAAAATATTTTTCTACAAATTGGTATCGTACAAGCAGTTAACAAAACAACAGTGCAAGGTTAATCCAAAATAATTCTTAGAAACTGGACCAACGGCTTATGGCTTAATAATGAAAGCCTGCCACAATAAGGTATGACGTTACACTAAGAATACAAAGAACAAATATAGATCAAGAACAAAATGCTGAACCAATGGTCGTACTTGACCATACGGCTTACATTCCAACGAAACATAGAAAGTATGTTAACCGAAAAGAACATTTTACGGATACTAAAAATATTACACAAACTGGACCTTATCTCTATTCAAGAAAAGAGAAACATGTAAAGCTTTATTGAATTAACTGCCTGTGGCCAAGCAAAACAAATTTTAAATGCGCTATAAGATTTGTCTGAAGTTGGCCTAAGGTGCAAGTAAGTCGCAGGTAACTCTACTGAAGAGCCAAAGAAACCGATACCCCAGCCTAATATCCCGCAAGCATGCAGAGGTGCCGCATTACGACGTGGTATGGACTCGACTAATGTCTGAAGTAGTGCTGGATTGAGTTGACACCATGACTCCTGCAGGGTTGTCCGTAAATCTGTGAGAGTACGAGGGGGTGGAGAACTCTTCTGCACAGCACGTTGCAAAGCATTGTAAATATGCTCAGTTATGTTCATGTTTGAGGAGTTTCGTGGACAGCGAAAGTGTTTAAACTCAAAAGAGTGTTCCTGAGCCACTCTAGGAATTCAGCAATTCGAGACGTTCTAGCGTTAAAAGGTTTTTTGCTTTTCACATTTAACCAAATACGACATTGATGATGATAATTTATGGCAATGTTTGCCGACAAGATAAAGAATGCAACTGTTGTGTCTAGACCATACAGCCTAGACACAATGAGGTAGCTAGGTGCACGCTAAACTAACGCAGACGGGCTTGAAGTTCTGGAACATGAGACTTATTAATGAATAAGAAGAAAAGTACGTAGAGATTACTTAACGTTTATTCTCTTGTTGGAATACATCTCTGGAATAGTAGTAAGCTATAAGCACTGATACAAATGGCGCCTTGCTAGGTAGTAGCTATGGAATAAGCTGAAGGCTATTCTATCAGTCTCTCGGCAAATGAGAGGAAGACTTGGTAGGTCTGGTCGCAAGCTATGTCGTCCGTATAACTGGGGCGAGGTCTAGTCCGTGTCTTGTGACCTGCCATGTGGTGGCGCTAGGTTTGCGATTACACAGTGGCGACACGCGGGTCCGACATGTACTACAGGACCGCGGCCGATTTAAGTTACCACCTAGCAAGTGTGGTGTCTAGCGGTGACACCACAGCAACCTTTAACACTAGATTGCGTACTCACGGCAGTACTCCTTGGCCGTTTTTTGGTACGACTTGGAAAGAGAGAAAAATTAATGAATGATCGCCGATGCGTCGGTTCTCGATTGTGTTCAGGAGACGTACAGATTGATTGCACGAAAATAGTTTCTCAAATGACCTCTTAACCCGGATTGCATTCACGCAATCAGACTCTTCAATGAAATTACCTAAGGGACCTATTTGAATAATAAGTAAAAAAATGGAAATGATTGCAAAACAGGGAAATTTTGTAAAAAAAAATTGTCAGATCGGAAATTGAACACATTAATGGTCTCCCATATACAATCGAGACACCGCGATAAAGAGCGAACCTGTAACAAAGTTCATTTAAACATAAACATTATTTGTGGTTAATTTAAAGAAAAGAATAAGCATAGATTTTCTGTACAGTGAAGCATCAATATATTCTCAAAGAACAAAGGCGTTAAACTATAAACATTAACAAATTTGCAATGAATACGAAACTTACATTTTTATGTTTTTCTCATACATGGAGCAGTCCAACAATCGCTGCATTTGTATGTGTGATATTTTGTAAAAATTAAATGTCCTGGCGTGCGCGTAAGTATTTTTTATCGTCACAAAGTTTACAAAAGCGTTTTTTTCTTGGTGATAACGTGGTTTTTCACACTAAATGAAATATAACTTGTACCGGTGCTACACTACACGTCCTAACAAGTCGGCAACCAAACATCAAAGGTAATGAAGTGCATGTTAACATACCGGCGACCAGAAGTACAACTAACTATAAAGACTCTAGAATTTTCCTAACAAATGAGAAATTGTTCTTTCTTCTGTTTCGCAGCTTCTTGCTATCAAGCGCTGCGATAATGATTTTAAATATCTGCGCCCAGCGAGCCATAGTGTTTAAAAGTACCTTTTAAACGCTGGCCGCGCGTCTTGGTATAGGCGCACGTTATAAACAGATTTCGTTTCTTTCCTCTCGTGTTGTCATGCTTAGTATCATTACAAACTACAGCTCGACGGCTGTCCTTTTCTCATTTGCAAAATGTCTGAAACCTAATAATATCACATTGCTTCCCGCGTGAGGAGCGATTACTCCGTCAGTATCATCGCGACTCACGCGCAGTCGTGATATTATTGCTTTCGTGAAACAAGTTAGTATTACTTGCAAAAATTCCTTACAATAGATTTTACACACTACATCAGGCAAAGTGGTTAACATACAGAGTATCAGGTAAGTATATTCGTACGACTGAAATTGATAGTAACTTGTCCATAGGGTAACTACATGACAATTGAACTGTGCTCTTTCTAATGTATTGTACAAGGATAACAAATGTTCATTTCTCAGTAAAAGATAATGAAATTAAAATAAAGATACACATACGTAGATACGTTATACATGGCATAATAAACATTAAAAAATAACAAAGAAATAAATTACTTGACTTCGCAGGATATCTGGGAGCTGTGTGCACCCGTGAAAAAAAAATATGTTACAAAAAATTGACATTCTTGTTTTACAATGACATATTACAGGAATATTTTTGTCGTTGTTTCGTCGAAGATTTCTTGCAGTAAATACGTAGCACTTTACTTATTTGTGGCTTTCATGACCTGCAAAAAAAATGTTTCACTACACTTGGGTAGGTATGAGTTGCACTGGGAGTGGTAGAACTTCGGGTATAGATGATAGCACTGCACTTGAGTGGGGAAATTGATTACACTTTCACAGTGCAAGAAAAGTAGGGCATCACTTTCACTGTGGAAGTTGGAGTAGTTGTCGGGGTGTGATGTTGCGTTGGAAATACGTCTTCGGTCAGGAACTGGAAGATTGGTTCTGCAACATGTTGAGCCGTATGGTGGCGGTCTCTATTTCACTTGACACACGTCCGTGCTTCCATTTATGTTTTCGTACAAGAAAAATACAGAAAAAATCTTTATTAGAATGTGCTTACTTACTAATAACTTAGTCTAAAAGAAAATTGGATTAGGTAAGGATAACAGTTGTTTATGTACATAAGGTCTCATTCTCTTAGGAATGCTTAGTTCTCATATTTACCTATTTTTCTGGTTTTATTTGGTTCGACACGTTTTCGTCATTACTCGGCGTGGTCAGTAAATTCGGTAGCAATTGTCAAAATTAAGCTTAAGACTCTTCCGATTAGTGTCTTTATAATTTCACAAGATACATGAGTGCTTAATTTATCATATTTTATTTTGAATGCATTTCAAACACATTTGGCATCCGCGCTCGTTGTGCAAAGAAAAATGGATTGTTGAGCGCTCAGCGTACACAGTGTTACGTCCGTTGGTCACAATCACGTGATAATAACTTGACAGTTCCACAACGTTAGCAGCAGTATTCTGCGAGAAGCAGAGCGTTTGGTGCCTACTGGTAGTGGTGTGGGTTTTTACATAGTTTTTCATCGACTCTGGATTACGGAATCAGCCAGATGCGGCGACTCCCGCAGCTGTTTCGAAGAATGTGTCCGTGGAAAGGCGTACAGTACCGTTTGTGGTAGGTACAACACATTCACTTTCACTCTTCGGCTTTCTACATCGTGGTTTCGTGGTACAAGTACTTTTAACATTACTTCACACGCGGTATTTCACACGTGTCCTTGGAGTTATCACCTCTTCAGTTCACACGTTATTATTAATTCGTGTTCACATTTATTTGGTCGTCATGTTAAGGTTCACACGCACCACTTTATACGTGTCCATATCAGCACGCCAATAATATCAGAACGTGTGCGGTGTCGCATTGGCCTGCTGGAATTGCCCAAGTTCGTCGGAATTCACAATGCACATGAATGGATGCAGATGATTAGACAGGACGCTTACATGTTTGTCACCTGTCAGAGTCATATCTAGACCTATCAGGGGCCCCATATCACAGCAACTGCACACGCCGCACGCCTTTACAGAGCCTGCACCAGCTTGAACGGTCTCTTGCTGACATGCAGTGTCCATGGATTCAAAAAGTTGTCTCGATACTCGTACACGTCCATCCGGTCGATACAATTTCAAACGAGACACGTCCGACCAGGCTACATGTTTCCAGTCATCAACAGTTCAATGTCGTTGCTGACGGGCCCGTGTGAGGCGTAAATCTTTGTGTTGTCTAGTCATCAAGGATACACAAGCGAAACCTCGGCTGCCAAAGACCACGTCGATGAGGTTTCTCTTAAATGGTTCGCATGCTTACATTTGTTGATGGCCCAGCGCTGAAATCTGCAGCAATTTGCAGTAGGTTGGCACTTCTGTAACGTTGTACGGTTCTATTCAGGAGTCGTTGGTCCTGTTCTTGCTAGATCTTCTTCCGGCCGCAGCGATGTCTGAGATTTGATGTTTTACTGGGTTTCTGATACCCGCTGTAAACTCGTGAAATGGTAGTACGGGAAAATCGCCACTTCACGCCTACCTGGGAAAGCTGTGTCGCACAGTTCGTGGGCCGACTGTAACATCACATTCAAACTCACTTAAACTTGATAACTTGCCAAGTGTAGCAGGACTAACGATCTAACAACTGTGCCAGACACTTTTAGTCTCACATAGACGTTGCCAACCGCAGCGCCGTATTCTTCATTGTTTACAGATCACTGTATTTGAATATGCAGACCTATACCAGTTTGTTTAGCGATTCTGTGTATATAGCAAGATTTACAGCACAGTTTCCAAGTTAACACAATAGTCTGAAATTAAGAGTATATTACAGATAGCCTGTAGGTGTCTTTTTAAATTTACTTCATATAAACAGACTAAATTTACATACAAAATCCACATAAATGAAAATTTCCCAGTGAAGAAAACCCCAACCATGGGGAGACAAGGAGAATACAACAACAGTAGCTGATCAAATACAAAAGAGACTGGACAAGTCCCAGCTGGCAGCAACATAAAGAAAAGCATGACAAACAATGTTGGAGATGTGGCATGTTCAAAACTCATGCAAATGACAAGTAATACGGACTTCATGTAATCAGATGCCCTGCTGCCTTACCAAACAGATACCGTTTGACAAATGTATAGTAGAAATGTTTGGTGAATGTCACCAGATCAATTAAGGAATACAGTGAAGACCCTGGTAACTAAGTCATTAAATAGTGTCTATGTCCTGCCCCCCACTCACATATAGACAGAATATAACCTGGTACAAAAGATTTGGTAGGCCAGCATTAAGGGCTACATGATACTTCAATGAACTGCCAAAACAAGCAGAGGCTGACAACTTTAAAATTCAAAACACTGTGAAATAAGTAATAAAATATAACATATAATGGCAAAGTGAAATTAAAGGAAGCGCCTTGAAGACATTACAAGCCCATCCTTACTCCATTCAGTATTGTGGCCAGCAGACAACGAATTTGATGCATCTTCGCCACAACTAGCAAGAAAATGTTTTACATAAAAAAAAAAAATAACGAGTATCTTTGCCTCACAATACCAGACCGGAGTAGTGATGCAGATATCATGTAAGTGCAAAAGGAACCACGATTCTGTGACTGAGCACGTAATTAACCCTCACAATGGCGGTGGAGGGGCGAGGGTAATGTATGCCCACTTTTGAAATAATTGTAACCTAGTCAGTTACTTTACGTTTTAAAATTTTGGAAAATTTTACTTATTTTTTAAATGAATTTTGCTACCAGATTCTATATCTGTTTTAAATTTCTCGGTTAAACTACACCCAAAAATTTTAGACTCGATAGCAGGTGTCTCTTTCCCCATTCAATGTCATATACAGTATGTGGAGGTTCATGGCCTTACTGATACTTAAGTATCTCTTTAAACAATTTACTGAGAGTATAACTCAACAACAATGAACGAAATTTTAATTTATAATTTCTTTGTGGTGGTCACGCAGTTGAAATTACATATTATTGTAAAGGCATTGATATTGCTAAGAGTGTGATGAAAGGTGTTTTCAGGTTCTGGACCCTACTTATTATTTTTAAATTTTTTGAATTTTCATGATGTTAGCAGTGATTCACGCCCATCACATCGGCAAAATTATTAACGCTGCGTATAGGTGTCTTTGAGAGTAGAGGTTATGGGTCATGTACTTGCTTTCTGAGTTTTCTTCTTTGGTTCAAATGGTTCTGAGCACTATGGGACTCAACATCGTAGGTCATAAGTCCCCTAGAACTTAGAACTACTTAAACCTAACTAACCTAAGGACATCACACACACCCATGCCTGAGGCAGGATTCGAACCTGCGACCGTAGCAGTCCCGCGGTTCCGGACTGCAGCGCCAGAACCGCTAGACCACCGCGGCCGGCTTTTTCTTCTTTCTTTTGTTTTTGTTTTTTTTTTGTTTCATCATGGGGAGACCGCATTACTGTGAACCGATAGAGAGCGTCATCTCCGAACGCCGTTTGGTGTAACTCGCCGTAAGTTAGCTGTTTAAGGGAATGTAAGCAGTGTAATGCAGATCTATATTCTGTGCAGCTCGTTACTTGCTTAATTGGCAAAGTGAACGTACGTTGCTTACTTTGGATATATTTGTTGCTTCTAGTTGTAACATTGACGTTGATAACGTGAGCTGTCCACTTAAGCAGATCTTGGGCGCTAGCTCCATATATATACTGTACCAAAAATCTGTATAAATATAATACAATAAAATGTAACTAACTTCATTAATTTGTGGAATACAATCCGTTGGCTGTTTCCTGAAGCAGCTCTGGCAGTGAAATCTTCTCAGGAAAATTTTATTTGATAGACCAGCCTTCTGGGCACGCCAGATAGAGCTAAATACTTGTGACTCGCCGCCTCCGAGTTCATTCAGCCGCGAGGTCTACTAAAGGCAGGAGTTTCCCAATATGTCCCACCAGCCTCCATCCAGAAACAGCGCCTGAAGAATGGATCGATTTTCATTAATTCCACAACCAAATACTGACCGATTTTAAAAATTCAAATCTACATGAAAAGGGCTACCCACAGAATCCCAAACCAAATTTTTCTTACTGTACTTGACTATCTACCAAAATGCGTCTCTTGATACCTTATCGTTAAATGTACCCATCAATTTTTCCATTGTCTTTTGATGTGTAAAAGCTACTTCTCTACATGTCGTGTTAATCACTTATATAGGATAATTTGTTATGAAATTATAAAGATTTGTATCAACGACTCCTTTCAGAAGAGTAACTCATCGAGAAAACCGTGATAACATTCAAATAATTATCCGATGGCTCTAAATGACACACTTCCTGAGGAAACATTCCGTTTCTTCCGTTTTTCAATCATAGATTTTGCCACTTTACATGATCAGACAGTGGTAACTCAGCAAACTGGTTATTTTTTCGACTATTTTGAAATACATAAAAATGAATTGAAGCATATAAAATTCTATTCTGTCATACCAATCCGTGAGATGTGGCTCAAATTTTTTTTTCTTACCTAAACCAGCAACATCCACAATTTTAGGTTCATTGAATGATACTGTAATTTTAGGATTTTTAACTATATTTTCTCACTGTTTAAGCTCATAATTCAATTCATATTTCACAATAGCTACACAAATATCCATAGATTTTGCTACAATTTTACCTTAGTTTGAAAGTTGAAACCTCCCCTTTGAACAATTATACATGACTGTGCTTGAACTGACACATAATATTTTTTAGCGCAACGCAATCGGACTTTCAATAATCCCTACAAAAGAATGGCCCTGACTAACGTTAACCTATACCTTTCACAAATCACTTACCTCACAAAAATCTTCGTTACTCGAACTACTGCAATACAGCGAGCGCCACTACTGCCAGCTAAATAAAAGATTCAAACTACGGAAGGCACTAACTACTGATAGGCATAGTTAGCAAATGAAATATTTTAATAGAGAACAAACAATGTATTTACCTTAATAGTCATGATATATATAGCAGTTGATGACATCCAGTCTTACAAATTTCAAAACTCCGCCATCTCTCTCCCCACATCCACCACTGCTGGCGGCTCACCTCCAACTGCGCAGCGCTACGCGCTGTTCACAGCCAACTGCCCAACACTACAAATGCAGACAACAATGCAAACTAGCCACAGACTGCACCCAGCACAGCCAGTGATTTTCATACAGAGCGCTACGTGGTGTTACCAATATAAAAACCTAAACAGCCTACTTAAATAGCCCCCATGCTCCCCACAAAAAATTTTACAATTTGTTTTGGGCAGTGGCCAATACAGATTGGAAAAAAATTTTTCATAGTTACGATAACAAAGATATCAAATGCACACACTTATTGATTCAATGTTGGTCATAAGCTAAAATTTTCTCATAGTCCATAAAGACAGTCCTGATCATTCATCACAGTAAAATTACATTGCTTTTCTCGAAGTCTGAGTAGTAAAAGAAAATGCACACGGAAGTAATGGATTACCATGCAGTCTTGAAGAAGTAGTGTTGTCCTTCCAACGGAAAGACAGTGCTGACTCTCGACATGCAGACAGGTAATGGGCCACAACAGAGGAAACCCACAGCAGAGTCATTCGACGTTTTGAATAATATTGGTAGGTAGGTCAACACAGAGTAGACCCACTGTAGTCGTGGTACAGATTACGGTATTGGTGGGCCACCAGAGGTGCAGACCCACTGTAGTCCTGGGAGAGATTGTGGTATTGGTGGGCCACCAGAGGTGCAGACCCACCGCAGTCCTTGTAGAAATAATGGTACTGGTGAGTCAGCAAAGGTGTAGACCCACTGTAGTCCTTGTAGAAATAATGGTATTGGTGGGTCATCAAAGATGCAGACCCACTGTAATCTTTGTAGAGATGGCCAGCAGCCATCTGTTGTGACTGTGCAGGTACACAATCACCATTGAAGAGTCTTGCGGATAATATAGCAAGTCCATAACCACCACTTGTGCACTCATGAAGTGTTTGGAATTGTCCTTAGAACCAGCAATGCTGTTATCCAGTCCCTTGCTGAATTATTAACACACGTGCAAACACTAACAGTCCCTACTTCTCACATATTGTCCATATACTACGACCAACAGAAACGTGTGCAGTGAAATGGAACTTACAAGTTAATAATATGATGAACAAGTGTCAATTACAATTTTATAACATAAGAATACAATAACAAAGGTACAAAATACATCATTAAAGAACATAACAATACAGATAACATTTGTAGTACAAGCTTTACAAAAGAATCGTAATAACATATACATCAGTGTTACAGGAATTATGACATGAGTACATACATAAAAGGTCAGAATAACTTTCGAAACATCAACTTCACACATGAGCATTAAAACAGAACAGAATAAATAATGTCTAAACATTTTTACAAAGAAAATAACATAGTATTTGAAAAATTCTACAACATAACTCTTATTAGCTAAACACATAAAGACAGGAAAAAGACAAATACACAAGGGTACATAAACACATAGCAGAGTAACTCAGGAGAAAAGGACAGGGTTTGTTTTCCGTGTAACATTTGGTACTGCAGTCCAACCCAAAACTTCATTCCATAGATCTTTCGTCTTATTTCAACATTTGTTTCCACCAAAAGATAATCCTATCTAAGCATGCTTTCTGTATTCTGTTCATCTGTTCACATCCTCTTTCAAAAATAGTTTTTCTCCACTGTGCACTACTTTTTTGGCGAAACCATTTTCTTTTAGCTTCTCAATGCATGTATTCCAATTCATCATAGTTAGTTTCTTATATAGTCTACCCCCTCTTAAGCTAACTTAAATCTACTGAGCTCAGATGCTAAACTAAGGGACGAGGCAATGCAGCAACACAAAACAATTAACACAAACAGCAATGACAAAAAATTCAAATTGGCAAAGCAAGCTGCAGTATATATAAATTAGCAAAGCAATTGCAATATTACAACTAATATAAGGCAACGTGCAGCAAACAGGAAAAATAAATCCGTAGTTAAACTGGCTTAATAGAGTAATACAAAGTCAAATTCAGTAACATTATGCCTGGCAAACAGCAGCAGCAAATGAAATAACTTATACCTAAACATGACAAAGCTCAAACAGAAAAAATAGCACACTAAAGACAACAATGCAGAAAAGGGAAATGTATAATCACATCTTAATGTCTACATAATCAAAATGGTGCACCACAAAAACTAATTCTACAAAAATTACCAAGTACTTGAAAATAAAATTATATATGCAGTTACTGTTATTAGTCCCTTCTTATTGTCCTTTCCATTCGAAGAGCTCCTTTTTCGAAGAATGTGGATCATAAAATAATTATTTAATAGATATGTTGACAGAAAGTGTTCACATTAGCAAATGCATTTAAGTTTACTTTATAAAACCAATGCTGCAACACAGCTGGAAACTAGATATCAAATGAAATAAGCAACTATGAAAAGCAAAGCATAAAAATATCATTCAATAGTCATGTGACATTTCATAAGTTAGTAGAAATTCTCTCAACTCTCATAGAAAGACGCTTGTCATAATCAGTTGTGCAGATGTAAGTATCTTTCCAAGTAATGAGCGTGTCGTATTTGCGATGCTTTCTACAAAGGAATGTCAATAGCGAGGATAAGGCCTCCTTTTTTTCCACCTGTGCCTCTGAAAGGCACAAACTAATAGCTTTCTCTCCAGGCGACTGGCACACCTGGGCGCCACCTGGGTCACTTAGATTCCTTACCGAAATATTTACGACAGCAGTTTGTGCTACAGTGACAGTCTCATATAAAAAAAATTTCAGAGGTCGAGAATTTGCGTTATGAATGTGTAGAAACAAAATCCTATAAATATAACACCATCCAAAAGCTTTGCTGGCATTGTAATACATTCACGCATTTACATACATTTCATAACTCTTAATGTACGATTCTTGGTTTCCAACAACCTTTTTCTCAAACCAGAGTCCCTAACCACTACTCATTATTCCTTACCTTATTACACATACACATATTCGTCGAAACTTCTTCAATATTTCATCATAACAAATACGTAGCATAATCAAATTCCTCATATAGCATCAGCTTATTGATCATAAACATACCTCAACAGCATAATACACATTGTCATCGTAATAATAACATCATAACACCTCAGTCAAATCTCAAAATCGTCGTAGCTTCCTCCAATAATATCAAAACCTAAAGAAAATTCTCTGCTCATTTCAATAGTGTCATCTACCTCAAACGTACCTTAAAAATCATGATTCCATACCAAATACATCATTCAAAGCTCTCATAGTATCACAATGGTTCCAAAAAAAATATGAACAGTTCCCAAAGTATAGACAAAATACAATTTTATAAATGTGAAGTTATCCAACTGTGTAATTACGTAAACATCTGTCACTGATATAGTGAAAAGATGTTTGTTTCTCTGTCAAATAATCAGATAGCTGTGTAATTTATGTGTTAGAGAAATATGGTACTGATGTGTAAAGCAGTATAAGCAAATACGATATTAGCTAGGGATCCTTGTGCTTGCCAAACACATGACACACAAAGTAAGCGTGTACCCCCCTGAGGATTAATTTAATTACACCCTCAGATGTTACAGATTACACCAATGGAATGAAATGTATCACGGAAAACATTTGTATCATTGTACTTCAAATACTTTTAAAAATAAATGTTTTAAGTACAAAATTAATCACTCAAATACGTGTACTGTACCGCTAAACAGTGCGTCTTGTTGTAAGATAATCTCTGTGGAAGTGTCGTAGTTATCGTCCTCTGAAAGCTAAGTTCTGCAGAAGTCAATGTACTTACCTCATGATAAACGGAAGTGAAATGCTTTGCATATAGATATTTTAGTTATTACGCTTATTCCCGTGATGAAGAAAGTACTGTGCCGTAACGTATTGTTGTGCTACGGAAAAGGCTGTCTCCTTATAGCTTTACCACAAAGTTACTGTTATACATGTTTTACTTTCCAGAAGAATTCAGAAAAACTGTGCAGATATAAAGGAGATACAGCACAAAAGCAACAATGTAAATTGTGTCACACATTAGTAGCGTCGTGATATAATTGAGTAGCTGTCAAAGAAACCAAATGCTAAGTCATCTTTAATCCCACAGAAAGTACTTCAAATAAAGAATGTCTTTTCAAGTAAACCAAAATGATGCACGAAAATCTCATTAGCAGTGCCAGTATATTTTCTAAGTATGTGAGCCTTATAGTCGTTACGTAATCGTGCAAATAACAAGCAAGAATGTACATACACAATAACACTGTGTCGTCTGTTCACAATAACAATGCATTTGTAATTTCAGTTTAAATAAGTTCTCTTGGTTCTTCACTGGATATTTAACTTCAAACATTGTTGCATGTTAACAGATTCTAATTCTGACAAAGCATACTAGTAATGTAAAGTGAAAAGTTATATGGCAAAGACAAAGTTAAAAAGCAGATTATCTTTCAATAAACGGTTTTACATGTGAAATGTGGTGTAAACCTTTACTCTTCCTAGTACGCAGAGTTTCAACTTAAACGCAATTATCATGTGGTATATGTCGGATTCTGTAAGGTCCATTGTAAACTAGAAAGAATTTGTGACTCAAATGTTTCTTCTTATGTGACAATGAATGAGCTTTAATGAGAACTTTCTGACCAATATATAATTTCTTTGCATTTGCTTTACAGTTTAGTTTTCTCCTTTTGTCTGCTGCAGGTTTTATATTTTTAAGAGCCAAATCAATTATGTCTTTGTGTCGAAGTTTACATGTATTCGGGAAAGGTAAAAGCTCTCTGAATCTGTTAGGTGGTTCTTCATTCTTCAGTACAAGAGTAAGTGGTAAAGCAGTGGAGTCATGAGGCATTTCATTCAGCACATTTTGAAACAGATGTAAATATCTGTCCCAATGCTGATGCTTTCTGTGACAATGAAGTCTGCAAAGCTTATTGGTTTCTTTCATAATCCGTTCGGAGGGGTTACAATGTGGTGAGTACAATGAAATAAAAACAGGTTTCATTTTATGATTCCGAAGCATGCGTGACCAAAAACCAGATCTGAATTGCGGTCCGTTACCTGAAATGACTTTAGCAACGTGTCCAACTTCACGTAAGAAATTTTTAACAAAGGCGTTGGATACAGACCGTACAGTGGCTTTACGTAACGGAGGGAAAGAAACAAATTTTGAAGTAAGTTCAATAGCGACTAGAACGTACGAAAATCCATTCGATGTTCTGACAAGGGATCACAAAAGAGCAACAAAAGCAAATTCTTTTTATTTAGAAGGAATAGTAGGAAACAATGGAGCACGATGTGAGATAGTAGATGGTTTCGCCTTTTGACAAAGTTTACAAATAGACCAGACTCTTCGAATTCTCTTTTCCATATTGTTAAATTGACAAGTCGTTCGAAGAATATGATTATATTTTTGTGGACCAAAATGTGCGTAGCTGAAATGAATGTACCAAATGAGCTTATTAACAAAATCGTCTGGAATGCAAAGTACCGATAGCTTGTCATCAAGAGTGCAGCGTTTGAAGAGTATGTTTTTACTAACCAGGTTGTTGTTGTTGTGGTCTTCAGTCCTGAGACAGGTTTGATGCAGCTCTCCATGCTACTCTATCCTGTGCAAGCTTCTTCATCTCCCAGTACCTACTGCAACCTACATCCTTCTGAATCTGCTTAGTGTATTGATCTCTTGGTCTCCCTCTACGATTTTTACCCTCCACGCTGCCCTCCAATGCTAAATTTGTGATCCCTTGATGCCTCAAAACATGTCCTACCAACCGATCCCTTCTTCTAGTCAAGTTGTGCCACAAACTTCTCTTCTCCCCAATCCTATTCAATACCTCCTCATTAGTTACGTGATCTACCCACCTTATCTTCAGCATTCTTCTGTAGCACCACATTTCGAAAGCTTCGATTCTCTTCTTGTCCAAACTAGTTATCGTCCATGTCTCACTTCCATACATGGCTACACTCCATACAAATACTTTCAGAAACGACTTCCTGACACCTAAATCTATACTCGATGTTAACAAATTTCTCTTCTTCAGAAACGCTTTCTTTGCCATTGCCAGTCTACATTTTATGTCCTCTCTACTTCGACCATCATCGGTTATTTTACTCCCTAAATAGCAAAACTCCTTTACTACTTTAAGTATCTCATTTCCTAATCTAATTCCCTCAGCATCATCCGACTTAATTTGACTACATTCCATTATGCTCGTTTTGCTTTTGTTGATGTTCATCTTATATCCTCCTTTCAAGATACTGTCCATTCCGTTCAACTGCTCTTCCAAGTCCTTTGCTGTCTCTGAAAGAATTACAATGTCATCGGCGAACCTCAAAGTTTTTATTTCTTCTCCATGAATTTTAATACCTACTCCGACTTTTTCTTTTGTTTCCTTTACTGCTTGCTCAATATACAGATTGAATAACATCGGGGAGAGGCTACAACCCTGTCTCACTCCTTTCCCAACCACTGCTTCCCTTTCATGCCCCTCGACTCTTATAACTGCCATCTGGTTTCTGTACAAATTGTAAATAGCCTTTCGCTCCCTGTATTTTACCCCTGCCACCTTCAGAATTTGAAAGAGAGTATTCCAGTCAACATTGTCAAAAGCTTTCTCTAAGTCTACAAATGCCAGAAACGTAGGTTTGCCTTTTCTTAATCTTTCTTCCAAGATAAGTCGTAAGGTCAGTATTGCCTCACGTGTTCCAACATTTCTACGGAATCCAACCTGATCTTCTCCGAGATCGGCTTCTACCAGTTTTTCCATTCGTCTGTAAAGAATTCGCGTTAGTATTTTGCAGCTGTGACTTATTAAACTGACTGTTCGGTAATTTTCACATCTGTCAACACCTGCTTTCTTTGGGATTGGAATTATTATATTCTTCTTGAAGTCTGAGGGTATTTCGCCTGTCTCATACATCTTGCTCACCAGATGGTAGAGTTTTGTCATGACTGGCTCTCCCGAGGCCATCAGTAGTTCTAGTGGAATGTTGTCTACTCCCGGGGCCTTGTTTCGACAAAGGTCTTTCAGTGCTCTGTCAAACTCTTCACGCAGTATCTTATCTCCCATTTCGTCTTCATCTACATCCTCTTCCATTTCCATAATATTGTCCTCAAGTACATCTCCCTTGTATAAACCCTCTATATACTCCTTCCACCTTTCTGCCTTCCCTTCTTTGCTTAGAACTGGGTTTCCATCTGAGCTCTTGATATTCATACATGTGGTTCTCTTCTCTCCAAAGGTCTCTTTAATTTTCCTGTAGGCAGTATCTATCTTACCCCTAGTGAGACAAGCCTCTACATCCTTACATTTGTCCTCTAGCCATCCCTGATTAGCCATTTTGCACTTCCTGTCGATTTCATTTTTGAGACGTTTGTATTCCTTTTTGCCTGCTTCATTTACTGCATTTTTATATTTTCTTCTTTCATCAATTAAATTCAATATTTCTTCTGTTACCCAAGGATTTCTATTAGCCCTCGTCTTTTTACCTACTTGATCATCTGCTGCCTTCACCACTTCATCCCTCAGAGCTACCCATTCTTCTTCTACTGTATTTATTTCCCCCATTCCTGTCAATTGCTCTCCCTGAAACTCTCTACAACCTCTGGTTCTTTCAGTTTATCCAGGTCCCATCTCCTTAAATTCCCACCTTTTTGCAGTTTCTTCAGTTTCAATCTGCAGTTCATAACCAATAGATTGTGGTCAGAATCCACATCTGCCCCTGGAAATGTCTTACAATTTAAAACCTGGTTCCTAAATCTCTGTCTTACCATTATATAATCTATCTGAAACCTGTCAGTATCTCCAGGCTTCTTCCATGTATACAGTCTCCTTTCATGATTCTTGAACCAAGTGTTAGCTATGGTTAAGTTGTGCTCTGTGCAAAATTCTACAAGGCGGCTTCCTCTTTCATTCCTTCCCCCCAATCCATATTCACCTACTATGTTTCCTTCTCTCCCTTTTCCTACTGACGAATTCCAGTCACCCATGACTATTAAATTTTCGTCTCCCTTCACTACCTGAATAATTTCTTTTATCTCGTCATACATTTCATCTATTTCTTCATCATCTGCAGAGCTAGTTGGCATATAAACTTGTACTACTGTAGTAGGCATGGGCTTTGTGTCTATCTTGGCCACAATAATGCGTTCACTATGCTGTTTGTAGTAGCTAACCCGCACTCCTATTTTTTTACTCATTATTAAACCTACTCCTGCATTACCCCTATTTGATTTTGTATTTATAACCCTGTAATCACCTGACCAAAAGTCTTGTTCCTCCTGCCACCGAACTTCACTAATTCCCACTATATCTAACTTTAACCTATCCATTTCCCTTTTCAAATTTTCTAACCTACCTGCCCGATTAAGTGATCTGACATTCCACGCTCCGATCCGTAGAACGCCAGTCTTCTTTCTCCTGATAACGACGTCCTCTTGAGTAGTCCCCGCCCGGAGATCCGAATGGGGGACTATTTTACCTCCGGAATATTTTACCCAAGAGGACGCCATCATCATTTAATCATACAGTAGAGCTGCATGTCCTCGGGAAAAATTACGGCTGTAGTTTCCCCTTGCTTTCAGCCGTTCGCAGTACCAGCACAGCAAGGCCGTTTTGGTTAATGTTACAAGGCCAGATCAGTCAATCATCCAGACTGTTGCCCCTGCAGCTACTGAAAAGGCTGCTGCCCCTCTTCAGGAACCACATGTTTGTCTGGCCTCTCAACAGATACCCCTCCGTTGTGGTTGCACCTACGGTACGGCCATCTGTATCGCTGAGGCACGCAAGCCTCCCCACTAACGGCAAGGTCCATGGTTCATGGGGGGGACTAACCAGGTAATAATGCCGAATCTGAGTGTGTATCTTTTCATGCCATTTACTTTTGATATCTTTCCAAATCGGATCTTCATCTTGTTCATGAGCAATGTCCTTTAAAGATGTGGTGATGAAGTTTTCAAAGGCGACTTTCTGAATGTAAAGAATACCGAAAATTTTCTCGAGGTTGCCTTTCTGTGTTACTTTTCTCAAGCCCAGCCGGTGCACGTGACAGTGCGTCCACAACAATGTTCTCCTTGCCAGGAATGTAGACTATTGTGAAGTGGAATTCTTGCAGAAACAATGCCCAACGTTTTAACCTGTCATGATTTAATTTTGAAGACATAAGAAATTGTAATGCACGATGATCACTGTATACTTTTACGTGCTTACCAGAAAGAAAGAAACGGAATTTGTTAAATGCCCAAACGTTAGCTAAAGCTTCTAATTCAGTAACGGAATAATTTTTTTCAGATTTTGTTAGCAGTCGGCTAGCAAAAGCAATGGTTTTCTGAACAGTAGTGTCCTTTTCTGTGGCTGCTTGAAATAAATGGGCACCAAACCGACTTTAGAAGAATCCGTGCTAAGGCAGAAATCTTGTGACAGATCTGGATGAGCCAGTATTGGCGCATTAAGTAGCGATTCTTTCAAAGAATTGAATTCCAACTGTGCTTGTTCGTCCCAGTTTCAAATACTATTTTTTCCAGTGAGAGAACTAAGTTTTGGTGTAACTATAATTTGCATATTCAGAAAACGACGGTAAAAATTTACGAGACCTATAAAACTGCGGTCTTGTTCTTTTGTGGATGGAACTGGAATGGCTCTGATTGCTTCTAACTTTTCAGGATCCGGCTGAATGCCTTCTGATGAAATAATATGTCCCAAAAACTTCACCTTTGTCCTACCGAATTCAGACTTTTCCAAGTTAACTGTATTTCCAGAGTCTGCAAAAATACGTAACAAACTGTTGAGGATGCGATTATGTTGTTCCCATGAGGCTTCTGCTGTCAGAATATCGTCCACATATAAGATGATGTGACGTTTTAAGAACTCAGGTAATATGGAATTTAGCCTGCGAATGAATGCTGCCGAAGAAATGTTCAAACCAAAAGGAAGTGTCCGAAACTGATAACAAACGTCAAAACAAAGGAAAGCTGCGTATTTTCTACATTCTGGATGAAGTTCGATCTGATAAAAGCTGGATCTGAGATCAATGGAAGACAACACTTTTACACAATTAAAATTTTGAAGAAGTTCTTCCAACGTTTGCGGCCGATCTGTTTCAGGAATAATGATACTATTGATTTGTCTCGAATCCAAGACAAGCCTGATCGATCCATTTTTCTTCTCAACAACATGTAATGGATTGTTGTATGAGCTTACTGCAGGCTCAATAATGCCCTCGTCAAGCTTAGATTGTATTTCTGTTCTAACATGGTCCCTATAATGTGCTGGAATTATGTATGGTCTAACACAAAATTTAGTATGCTCACGAACACGAAATTGGTACCGAAATCCCTTGATTGTTCCTGTTTAGAGAGTAAAAACTGTGGAATGTGCTTGTAAAATCTCAAAAAGGTCCTGCCTATCACTGTCATTACAATTGTCAATTGTTTGTGTATATCGAGCACCTGCAGGTATCTCTAATCTGTTTGTAAACCACCTTGAAGCTGTACTGGCCCATTTAACAACCAAAAACAAAGAAATACTGGTTGCTGGTGATTTCAATGTAGATTTCCTTAAAGACTCTCCCAATAAGAACTTATTTGAGTTAGTAACACTATCATTCAACTTAATTCCCACTGTAAAGTTCCCCACTAGGATAGCCACTTGCTCACAAACAGCCATTGATAATATCTTTATAGAAAAGTCCAATGAACAAAATTATGTTACATAACCAATAGTCAATAGCCTCTCAGACCATGATATGCAGTTCCTTTTGTTAAATGTTAATACTGAACAGGATATAAAATCTGTTAAATCTGAGCTCAAGAGGGTAATCAGTAAGCCAAAAATTGATTATTTTAGGACACTCCTCAGAGACATTCACTTGACTGATGTTTACAGTGCTCATGGCATGAATGAAAAATATAACATTTTTGCTAATAAAGTGCTTGCCTTATTCGAACACTGCTTTCCCCCAAAACTTACGAAGGTTAGAGCAAAATCTACAAAGAAGCCATGGATTAAGTCATGGATTACTCGAGGAATAGGTGTATCTTGTAAAACAATAAGAAAACTGTATCTGTCAATCCGAAACATTTCCAATGTTGATGCTATAGCAAATTATAGGAAATACTGCAAAATATTGAAGACTGTAATACGGATGTCAAAGCAAATATATTACAAGGAAAAGATAGTCATATCAGATAACAAAATAAAGACAATATGGCATATAGTAAAGGAGGAGACCGGTAGAACCAGATATGAAGAGGAACAAATAGCATTAAGAGTAAATGATACATTGGTGACAGATGTGTATAGTTTTGCAGAACTTTTTAACAAACATTTTAGAACTGTTACTGAAAAGATGGGGTTGTCATGTTGGGTAGATGCTGCTATGGATTACCTTAGACCAGACATTTCAAGTAACTTCCATAATATGAATTTGACCCTCACTACCCCAACAGAAATAATGTCCATCATAAAATCTTTAAATTCAAAAACATCTAGTGGGTATGATGAAATATCAACAAAGTTAATTAAAGAATGTGATTCTGAGCTAAGTAACATATTAAGCTATCTGTGTAACCAGTCATTTATCAGTGGAATATTTCCTGAATGGCTCAAATATGCTGAAGTTAAGCCACTGTTTAAGAAGGGAGATAAAGAAATAGCATCAAATATCCGTCCAATTTGACTGTTGCCAGCATTCACAAAAATTTTCGAAAAAGTAATGTACAGTCGTCTTTATAACCATCTTATTTCAAATAACATACTGTCAAAGTCACAGTTTGGATTTCTAAAAGGTTCTGATGTTGAGAAGGCTATCTACACTCACAGTGATAATGTGCTTAAGTCATTAGACCAAAAATTGCAGGTAACTGGTATATTTTGTGATCTGTCAAAGGCATTTGACTGTGTAAATCACAATATCCTTTTAAGTAAACTAGAATATTATAGTGTAACAAGAAATGCTGCAAAATGGTTCAAATCTTATATATCTGGCAGGAAGCAAAGGGTGTTATTAGGAAAGAGACATGTATCAAGCTAACAGGCATCATCCAACTGGGAACTAATTACATGTGGGGTCCCACAAGGTTCCATTTTGGGGCCCTTACTTTTTCTTGTGTATATCAATGACCTTTCATCAGTAACATTACCAGATGCCAAGTTTGTTTTGTTTTCCGATGATACAAACATTGCAATAAATAGCAAATCAAGTGTAGTGTTAGAAAGATCAGCCAATAAAATATTTGTGGACATTAATCTTTGTAACTATGAAAAAACACACTACATGTAGTTCAGAACTTGTAAGGGGTGTCCCAAGAGTATATGTCTAACATATGATGACAAGAAGGTAGAAGAAGTGGACAGTGTTAAATTCTTGGGATTACAGCTTGATAATAAATTCAACTAGGAGGAGCACATCACAGAACTGCTGAAGTGTCTTAACAAATCTCTGTTTGCAATGCGAATTTTGTCAGACATAGGGGATATAAAAATGAAAAAGCTGCCATACTATGCTTACTTTCATTCCATAATGTCATATGGGATTATTTTTTGGGGTAATTCATCAAGCCAAGCTAAAGTTTTCCGGGCACAAAAAATGCAGTAAGAGTTATATGTGGTGTGAACTCAAGAACATCCTGCAGAAGCATGTTTAGGGAACTAGGGATACTAACTACTGCTTCCCAATATATTTATTCCTTAATGAAATTTGTCATTAAAATATATCACTTTTTCAAACCAAGAGCTCAATTCATGGAATCAATACTAGAAATAAGAATAATCTTCACAAGGATTTAAAGTCACTTAGTCTTGTACAAAAAGGTGTGCATTATTCAGGAACACACAAATTCAGTAACTTGCGAGAAGCCATAAAAAGCTTAACAACCAATGAAATTCAGTTTAAGAGAAGCCTAAAGGATTTATTGGTGGCCAACTCCTTCTACTCAATTGATGAATTTCTTAGTAAAACCAATTGATTTGTATATAAGTACAACATAACTTCTGCACAATTTCAGTGCAGTAATGTGTTCATTGAAAATTTGTGTGTCTGTGTGTGTGTGTGTGTGTGTGTGTAAGTATAATCTAACTTCTGCACCATTTCAGTGCAATAATGTGTTCGTTGTAAATAAGTATTACAGTAGTTGTGTTACATGTTTATTAGCTTATAATTAAATTAAAAACTTTTTTATTTTAAATTCAGTGCATTAGTATTTGTAAAATGACTCTTAGTGTTCATTAAAAAATGACGATCATTCCACTTGGGACCTGTGGAATGGTACATTAGCTTATTTGTTTTGGTTGTAAACATTTGTCATGTATTGTTGTTTTTCTGACATGTTCCACATCCTGGAGGACCTGCTCACTATGGATCAATTGGAATGAAAGTAAATCTAATCTAATCTAATCTTTGAATTTTATTCTGAATTAACTCATTAGTTTCAAATATGCTGTCGATATCATCCCTGTCAGTACTTGCTGAGTGATTGTTAGTGTCTAGTTCCGTAGAAAATTCCGAACTGTTGTCTAACAGAAGGTAAAGCCGATTAATTTCCTCGTCATGGTTTGAGAGCCAATCTTCAAATTTCAAAGCTATTGATTTACCTTCTTTCTCTAAACTTATTTCAGCATGGTGTAAGTTTTAGATTGCTTTGTATTCATTCAAAAAGTCTACTCCCAGTATAATTTCCGTTGACAATAATGGAACAATAAGAAAGTTCATAGAGAAGCTGTGGCTTTGACAAAAGAATTCTAAGTTGGTTTGTTGGCGTACATCTACACTTTTTCCAAATATTGCACCTTGTAATTTAATCTTACGTAACGGAAGTGTGGGACAATCGTTCGATTTGTTGCATTTGCTAAACGCTGTTTCACTAATTACTGTAATGGGACTGCGAGAGTCAAGTACTGCCGTAAATTTTATGTCATTTACTGTAATGTGAATCACAGGATATGCAATGTTGTTATACTTTACGTCATGCTCCTGGAGTAAGATGTCCCCAATGTCTTCCATTTTTACGTAATTACTAGCTACGGCAGCTGCGTCGTCAGTTTCATAAGTACGTTTTGTGGCTGCCAGCGGTATGAGATATTGCCTACTGTGTCTTTGTTGGCGCGTCGTTATTGGTATTTGGAGACCTAAGTTCTACAAATTCACCTTGTCGAGAGGGCCCTGCTCTGTTTGAATCCCGCCGGTTCTGATGCAATTCAGGTCTGTCGTTACGATCATATCGTCTGTCATCATGTTGGTAGATTCCATGGTTTCTTTCTTGTCGGTCACGTGGTGGAGAATTTCTCCCTGAATCGTAAATGCGCGCTGGACCGTCCGTTGATAATAACTATTTTGGTTCCCATATTGTCTGTTTCTCTGATTGTCTTTGTGATAGTCATTACTGCGGAGAGGTGATCTTTCCCTGTAATTATTACTACTGTGCCAACGGTTGTCATACGGGTGGTGTCTGTTTTGGTCACGATTTACGTTGTAAGAATAGCCTTGTCGTGTATTATTTCTGTCATCGCGGAATTGCGACGGATGTGACCTGTAATTGTTGTGTTCCTGTTTCGGCGTTCCGCGATTGTCAGTGTCAATTTCCAGTCGTTGTCAGAATTCTTAAATGGTTTGAATTTACGTGTAGTAATGAACAGCTTATAGTCAAAATCGTCGTGTCGGCGAGTCGCACATCGGTCATTGTTACTTCGTTTCGGCGGTTCCATCTCAAAATCCAATGCGCCTTGCCAATTTCTTTCATAATTTCCGAAGTGTCCTGTGTTATTATTTTGTGGTTGTTCCGTATTTATATGTCCCTCTTCCCGTACTGGAGCGCGAGTGTCCTCTGAAATATGTAATTCTTCTATTACTTGTGCCAAATGATCTTGTACTTCCCGGATTTCTCTTTTGTACTGTGTATTGATTTGATTTTGATTTTGTTTGAATTTTCTAATTTGTTCATACTCTTCAGTGTCCGTGAAGGCTACAAGTCTTGTGTCATTCAGATCATCATCTACCTTTGTAGATAAGTTAGTGAACTGATATGAAAGTTCGGCTACTTTATCCGTTAGTGAAATTATTTCCTCTGTGTGTTTTTCTGAACCAAGTTTCAGAGTGTCCATTTGTGTTGAAATCGTATCTACTGCGTCCTTTAAGTTTTCCTGAGTTTTTGCAAGGTGCGTAACCGAATCGGTAGATGAAACTGAGTCAATTTTAGCTTGCAAGGTGTCGTGATTTTCATGAACAATAGTTTGCAGTTCTTTTATGGCTGCTTCGTGATTCTGTATTGCATTTACATGACGCGAAAAAATAGGTTGGAAATGCTCACAAATTTGTGTTTTTACGTCATTACAGACTTTTTGACATTTCGATTGAATGTTATGTAACTCAGTAGTTAAATCTTCACGTGTTTGCTCAAGTGTGGTGCCTAACTTCCGAAGATTTTGTTCCATTGTGTCTAACTTTTGAAGATTTTGTCCCATTTGTTTCTGATTTTGTTCAAGCGTTATGTCTAACTTTTGTAGGCTTTGTCCCATTTGTTGCATTAACTGTAATAACAGTGCACTGGTGTCTGAAAGATGTTCCTCAGTGCTATTTGGCAATATTCGCGTTTTGAAAAGCAGAAAATGTCTTGATTTATTTGAGATAACGGTGAGGACGCAATACCTGAATCTACAGTATTTGCAAGATTGTGTCCTGTCATTTCGGAATCGTGAGGCGAGCTGTTGCCGACCGATCGATCGATAATGCTTCCCTGTTAACTAATTGTTTCACTGCCTACACCATTATTTGCAGCTCGCTCCATTTCCCTATGCACAATTACCAAACTACTACTTTGAACCTTAGTTAATTCATTACATGGTGGCGCTAACACACTGCTTTCGTCTTCACTGTCATTTCTCAGTTTACTTTGGAGCCTAGTATTACGTTTAACACACGCCATTATTGTCACAATATTTCAGACGACAACACATAAAAACACAATTTAAAGAGCAAAAATAAGAGAACACATTAACATAGCACTGAAAATAATATCTAGTTAATTGCAAGCGCAGTTGCGAAATACTTGGTGCAAATTTACATGCGTGCCACACCTGTTTTAATGTACAACAATGAAAGACTGCAACTACAAAGGACATTCCCTCTACAATTACGCGCTAGCAATAAACAAAATCTACACTAATTACACAAACCACAAGAAAAAATCAGGAGATTCCAGTGAGGTATCCTCGGCTAAGGGTCGACATATGAAACGTCCCCTTTGAACAATTATACATGACTGTGCTTGAACTGACAAACAATATTTTTTAGCGCAATGCAGTCTGACTTTCAATAATCCCTACAACAGAATGGACCTGACTAACATTAACCTATACCTTTCACAAATCACTTACCTCACAAAAATCTTCGTTAATCGGTACTACTGCGATACAGCGAGCGCCACTACTGCCAGCTAAATAAAAGATTCAAACTACGGAAGGCAGTAACTACTGATAGGCATAGCTAGCAAATGAAAGATTTTAATAGACAACAAACAATATATTTACCTTAATAGTCATAATATATATAGCAGTTCATGACATCCAGTCTTTCAAATTTCAAAACTCCGCCATCTCTCTCCCCACATCCACCACTGCTGGCGGCTCACCTCCAACTGCGCAACGCTACGCGCTGTTCACAGCCAACTGCCCAACACTACAATGGCAGACAACAATGCAAACTAGCCACAGACTGCACACAGCACAGCCAGTGATTTTCATACAGAACGCTACGTGGCGTTACCATTATAAAAACCTAAACAGCCTACTTACAAAGTATATCTCTCATTTCAAGTCCACCTCTATTGTAGTCAGGCCATATAAGAAGGGCACATCTGGCACTGGAAATAGAAGTAAAAATTACACTAAAATCTCTTTCCAATGAATTTTCTTTATAGTCCATGAAGAAACAACCCAGCATATTAAGTGGATAGAGAACTTTATGTTTTCTTGCTGTCTAGTATACTACTATTAAGTATATGTCCTTCCATACTTATTCTGTCATTAAGAGATGAAGTAAAATACAAAAGAACTGATGATGAAATAAAACGCTGCTCTGTTCTAGAGATAATATTATTTCCTTTGATTATAGTTATAAAATCAAATAGCTTCACCACATAATTATCAGTTATCCTTTTTTATGTATTTTGTATGTTCAGTTGGATAATCTATACCATCAGTTCCAATAACACTGAAGCTAATGTACAACTGAACATGATTAGGATGAAGCAACCCACCTCCTACATTTATATCATTTATATTAATTTCTGTTTTCCTGTTAGGTACATTTAGATTTTCTTTTGATTTCGCATTCTCAGTGAATGAGTTGAGCTGATAGCTCTGTATTTTGTCCATTATGTACAAGAGAACATAATTTTATTAATTCATTTATAAAACAACTTTCACAAAACAGGTACAGAATTCAATAAAATTACACTTTCTGTGGATGCAGATATTTCTAATTCCGGTGTAGTATCGAAAATTGGAATATATGCAGAAAAATGTGGTTGATGAATTAGTGGCCCACCAAATTCAGCATTGTGCTTGAATAAAGTAACAATATTAGGGTCTGAATGAAAATGATCAGTATACTCGACAAACAGTCTATCAGCAAGATTAAAATTTATGATGATTATTTCAAATGGAATAAATTTAGGAACATCATTAGCAACTGCTTTTTCATTTTTCACTAAATCGAAGCACACTTCAATTACTGTCTTTTATATCCTTAAATGCAGTTTTACATCACTCTCAATAGTAACTCTACTGAAACTTTTATCAGATTTAATGTGAGTACGTATTCATCTTTTTTGAGTGAATAAATTTTTCCAAGCTTTTCATATTGACCAACAGGAATTTGTATCGTTTCTCAACTGCAATATGATTTACTATTTTTACATATAATATTTCGAGCTATAAATATTGCCTTAAAACCAACTATGCAACATTACTGTAATATTCTCATAAAGTTATAGTCAGTCTATTAGACCTAGATGATGGTATTTTACTTGAACATATAAATGAATTTCATGAAGATCTTAACTAAACAACAGAATATGAAAAATGAAAAAAACCTCATCATCACTTTAATAATTGTTCATGAGCTAATAAAGAACCTGAATGTGGATCAGATATATGTGACTGCAATTTTTTTAATAACTGTACAAGCAGCATCCATAAATCCATGAATAAAAATAAATTCCATTGATGTTTTTTATAATTAGTAATTTTTTCGAAATGTGAGCCAAAGCTTGGTAAAAAAGCTAAATGAAATAGAGAAAAAAGCAAAGAATTGAAACAAGGATTCAAGATTTTGAAAAAAAATAACGAACATCATAATCTAAAAAACATCAACTTGTTACTGATGCATTCTAAAAAGTTAAGGAAGGACTCAGAGGTTTAGGCAATAATGTACTGAAAGCTGTAGGACAAATCGGAGAGGTTGGAACACCAGTGGTCCCATATTGTCATAGACATTTAAAAGAACTTGGAGATGTATCAGGGTACGTAAGTCCAAAGTAGGAGTGGTCTGGTGATCATTGTAATAACTGTAGCTGTATATTATGTGAATCAGACATGCAAGTTACATTGAAGAAGTATGCAGAAGACATTGTTGTTGTTGTTGTGGTCTTCAGTCCTGAGACTGGTTTGATGCAGCTCTCCATGCTATTCTATCCTGTGCAAGCTTCTTCATCTCCCAGTACCTACTGCAACCTACATCCTTCTGAATCTGCTTAGTGTATTCATCTCTTGGTCTCCCTCTACGATTTTTACCCTCCACGCTGCCCTCCAATGCTAAATTTGTGTTCCCTTGATGCCTCAAACCATGTCCTACCAACCGATCCCTTCTTCTAGTCAAGTTATGCCACAAACTTCTCTTCTCCCCAATCCTATTCAATACCTCCTCATTAGTTACGTGATCTACCCACCTTATCTTCAGCATTCTCCTGTAGCACCACATTTCGAAAGCTTCTATTCTCTTCTTGTCCAAACTGGTTATCGTCCATGTTTCACTTCCATACATGGCTACACTCCATACAAATACTTTCAGAAACGACTTCCTGACACTTAAATCTATACTCGATGTTAACAAATTTCTCTTCTTCAGAAACAATTTCCTTGCCATTGCCCGTATGCATTTTATATCCTCTCTACTTCGACCATCATCAGTTATTTTGCTCCCTAAATAGCAAAACTCCTTTACTACTTTAAGTGTCTCATTTCCTAATCTAATCCCCTCAGCATCACCCGATTTAATTTGACTACATTCCATTATCCTCGTTTCGCTTTTGTTGATGTTCATCTTATATCCTCCTATCAAGACACTGTCCATTCCGTTCAACTGCTCTTCCAAGTCCTTTGCTGTCTCTGACAGAATTACAATGTCATCGGCGAACCTCAAACTTTTTACTTCTTCTCCAAGAATTTTAATACCTACTCCGAATTTTTCTTTTGTTTCCTTTACTGCTTGCTCAATATACAGATTGAATAACATCGGGGAGAGGCTACAACCCTGTCTCACTCCTTTCCCAACCACTGCTTCCCTTTCATGCCCCTCGACTGTTATAACTGCCATCTGGTTTCTGTACAAATTGTAAATAGCCTTTCTCTCCCTGTAGTTTACCCCTGCCACCTTCAGAATTTGAAAGAGAGTATTCCAGTTAACGTTGTCAAAAGCTTTCTCTAAGTCTACAAATGCTAGAAACGTAGGTTTGCCTTTTCTGAATCTTTCTTCTAACATAAGTCGTAAGGATAGTATTGCCTCACGTGTTCCAAGACATTAAAAATAGTGAAAACGATAGCTTAAGCTGAAGGTTAAAGAAGAAAAGTAAATGAAAGTGAAAGAATTTTAACATGTATTAATCATAGTCAAGACAAAGTTTTTATTGAAACCTGTTGGTATGTTTAAATATACCATTAAAGTCTGTGGCAGATAAATTAACTATTAGTGTAAAAGAATATGAATCTGCAGACGGATTAATGGCTCAGTTAACTAAAAAATAAAATACTATAGATGATATGGGTGAAAAGTTGATTGCTGTTGGTTTATCACATTCTCCAGATACATTACTTAACTACAGAGCATTACTTTCTGATAAAAATCCAAGTAAAGGAAGATCAGGTGAAGGGAAAAAACATGAAACTTTCATAAAAGTAAGTGATGAAGAATATTTTCCAAAATTAAGACAACTACTTTCAAATTGAGGTTTTTAAGATGCAGAATAGGTTGAAGACCTAATGAAAACAATACAGTAGAACCAACTAAATATATTTCGATAAATGATGTTGAAGATTGAATCGATAGATTAGCAGTTATTCAATTGAAGAATTACGTGGAAATACAAATTATCATAATGAAAAAGTTGGATAAACACAAATGCTAAAAAATTTATTTTTCTATTTTGAAGACTCCAAGGGTGATTCCATATCTGATTAGATTTTTAAATAACTTGCCACACACTTTCTGGAAAAGAGAGTATTATTGGAAATGATTATTTATCACTACAATTAATAAACTAATTTTTGAAAGGCATCTACCTGACTATAGATTTGGTGGTCTGGGGACCAACTTAGGTGAAAGATTATCTACAGGAGATCAAGGAATAAATCCACAAGTTGAAGCTCCCCAGAAACACGAAGCTGCATATAGAAATAATGAAAATTTAAGGTAAAGAGATTAAGCAGATAATCAACTTCAGTCTGCTGCAAAGGAAAAAGATCTGATGCATAAATTGTAGAAAAATTCACCCCTACAGCTGTAGAGGAATAATGTGTGTGTCAGTGCCCACAGGTGGAAATTTGAATCGTCGATTCTACCAGAGGACCAGGAATTTAATGGATTAAATAATCGTTAGGATCCATTCGAATTGCGATGAATGACAATATATGTAGCGATGCACTTATTATTGACAACAATCACATATCCGACAGCCGAACGACCGAGTCCCCATTCACAACTGCAAATCTCTTCCTCGCCGCGGCGAGTGTTACGTTAGGTGCCCTCGGAGGGGCGGCCCACCAACCACTGTCCATCATGTACAAATACCTCCAGAGAGAGCAGCATTGTCCAGAGACTCAGTCACAATTAACGACCGAACATACCGGCAGCCAAGGTAATATTAATATCTTTCCAGCATAGTACAAGTAACTCAAGTCCTGCCAAATCAGAAAGTAACACAAGTAAATGCTCAGAACATTGCGTCCTTCTGTCACAGAGTTTGTCTCTGTATCAGGAAATCACAATCACATAAACAAATAGAAATTTAAACATAAAAACATGACGAAATAAACTGAGTCTCCTGCAAGGTACACACAAGACAGAAAGAGAAAAACACACAAATATAAAACAGAACACGCTGTTTACATTTGTGTCATGTCACTCGGTAAAGGACATAGCTTGCAGATTGGTCTCTTGAAAACCCCTTGCAGTGTGCAAATAATGGCCACTCGCACCATTCCATAGCTCCCAGGGTGTACTCCTTCAATGAGCGCCAGCTTTTGACATAAGGGTGTCAGGTTATGTTCTCTTGCTACGACCAGTGCACCAGGTTCCACATTCTGACTAGGGACCATCCAGTTGGTCCACTGGTGCAGACGATGCAGGTAGTCAGATGACCAACGCCGCCAAAATATCTGGAAGCCTTGCTGCAGTAGTTCCCCTCTTTTGAGCAAGCTCAGGTTAACTGTACCTAGATCTGGTTGAGGGTGCTTGTGACTGCGGTTTCAATCAGGACATGAACTGAGGTGAGGGCTTGGGGATCAGTAGAATCGCAAGACAGTGGCGTGAGAGGACGACAGTTCAAGCAAGCCTCAATCTCGCAAGTCTGGGTTGTTAGCTCTTCGAAAGTTCCCATCATTCGCCGCAAGTGGTACTTGAAGGACTTCAGCTTCCCATATTACGCCGAAGTGTGGTGACGCAGGATGAATGAAGTGCCAGTTGATGCGTTCTTCGCACATAAAGACTTTCACCTATGTCTGATGATAATGACTGCTCACAGCCGCTTGGAACTCCCGAAGTTTCCAACTGGCTCCAACGAAGTTTTTCCCACTGTCGCTGTACAGGTTTTAGCACCTACTCCGCCGTGAAATAACTCTTCTGAGGGCCGACGGGAATGCTTCAGTCATCAATTTGATAACTACTTCCAAATGCACTGATCGTGTAGCCAAGCACACAAACAGGGCAACGTAGCAATTTTCTTTTAATTTGGATCTCTGTGAGCCGGTTTTCACATAGAACGGTCCTGTGTAATCAATCCCACAAATGAATAAAGGCCACGCAGCTTCTACACGTGGGCGTGGAAGGCCTCCCATGAGCTGTTTCGGAGGATTCGCTTTTAATCGCAGACAAGTCAAGCACTGATGCACAACACGCCGGATGGTATTTCGTCCGTTAGGCATCCAGTATTGCCTTCTGGGAGACGTAAGCAAAAGTTGACACCCAGCTTGGGAAAGATGACGATGTCCACTTTCCACTATAAGCCGTGTGAGATGATGATTAAGTGGCAGTACCAGTTGGTGCTTCTCCTCGTTTGAGAGATCAGCATTTTGTAGCCTACCTCCTACCCGTTGCAGTCTCATGTCATCGAGGATAGGATGCAGTGAGTTGAGCTTGCTATTTTTATCCACTAGCATTATGGTCTTCAACTGGTAGATTTCCGTTGGGTATGTGCCTTCTTGTGGTATCCTGACAACCTGTAACAAAGCATCCTGCAGTTCACTGCAGGACAGTTCAGCTGTTACTCTCATTTCCGTTGCAGTCTTACAGTTATTAATGAATCCAAGGCAGTATGCTGTTATCCGCTGTAATCGAGAAAACTTTGAGAATCGACAGATGATACCGTCTTGAACTACTGTGCTGATGTGACAGAGGACTTCAACCGTTTCTTCTGGCACCTACTGGGCTGCAGAATCACTAGAAGTGTCTATCACAGGTCATGAAGTGATGTCTTCCTGATACCAAGCTGGTCCTTCCCACCACAGGCTGTTTTCTTGCAGGCCTGCAGGAGACACTTCTCGCAAAGTCATATCAACTGGGTTTTCCATCGTAGATACATGGTTCCACGCCACAGCTGCTGTATTTTCCTGTTTCTCAGCGACACAGTTCCCCACAAATGTCTTCCACAGCGTGGGTGGAGGTGCGAGCCATGCCAGTACGATAGATGAGTCAGTCCACAAGTAAGTTCGTTCTATATCTATACCCAGTGAGCGAACAACATGGCAAGAGAGCACCACGAAGTTCCCGGACAGTTAAGGACAACCTTTTCAATGGAAATAACAACCTTTTCAATGGAAATACTCGTGTTTTGGAGCTTAATAATTTGACACATGTGATTCCATGATGATTAGTTGATCGTACATTTACACAACAGTCGTAGGCCTTCTCTGAAGCATCGCTGAATCCGTGCAGTTGAATGCTGACACGTTTTATTTCTGTAATGACTCTTCTATATACACGAATATTATCTATCATACGAACTTCTCTGTATAGTGCCTGCCACATGCAATTCAAATCTTGAGGCAAGGGCTCGTCCCATGTTAACTGAAGCTGCCACAGACGTTGTAACAAGATTTTGAATGTGGTAACAGTGAAACTCATGAATTCCAGAGGATCAAAAATGGATGACGTGACTGCCAGCACAATGCATTTGGTGAAGCTGTAGACCTTATGTGTTGGCTTGTCATTATTCACAATTTGTAATTCATCAGCGGCTGGGTTCCCGAGTAAACCTTAATATCCTCGTAGTTATCAAGCCGTAAGGCTTGACTCTGAGGGGATATTTTCGAGGAATTCCAACATGTTACTGGACCACTTCCGTAATGAGAAACGACCTTTCTTCAAAAGCTTCGTGAGATCTTGCTGCAGTTTCATTGCAGCCTCTACTGCATCGCAACCTGAGATACAATTGTCCACATAGAAGTCATTACCAAGAATGTTTGCTGCCTTGTTACATCTGCCCGCTTCATGAGCTAGTTGTAAGAGACATCGTACCGCAAGAAAAGGTGCACAGGTCATTTCGTATCTGACCGTCTTTAACTGATATTTCTGCAGTGCTGCAGATCTGTCACTCGTCCATAGTATTCGTTGGTAGGCACGATCTTCATCCACTATCAGAACTTGTCGATACATCTTCTCTATGTCGGCTGTGAAGGCAACGCTATGCATGCGGAAGTGTGATATTGTGGACCACAAATCTTGGTGAAGCGTTGGTCCGACCATCAACGAACGGTTTAGCGACGAATTATCGTTCATTTTGGTCGAACAATCAAGAACTATTCGTGTTTTGGTAATCGAGCTGGCTTCCTTAAGAACTGCGTAGTGTGGCATGTAGTATGAAATTGCAGCAGGTGTAGCTACTGGTTCCGTATGTTCTGAGTCTTCATATTCCCTCATAGACTTTGTATTGCTTTCTTTAATCTTCGGATTTCTGTTCAATCTGAGAGAATCGTTTTTCTGCAGTATTGAACAATTCGCCTAATTTACTTGGCCCTTTGCGAAACGGAAGATGGACAACGAATCGGGATGTGGCATCTTCCGTTGTGTGTTGCACGAAGTATGCTTCACATTGTTCTTCTTTTTTCGTCATTACATCATGATTTAATTCTTCTATGTCCGAGAATTTCTTCAAGGCTGTTTGAACATCAGCGTTCTTTTTTACAAAGGACGATACTACCGGCCGCCGTGACGAAATGTTTTCCTCTATCGTCTGATACTGACCAGATAATACCCAACCTAGTTGTGTCTCTTGAAGCACAGGATGATCAATTCCTACGGAGATAGTCCTTGATTTGTGAATGTAAATACGGAATTCTGCTCCTAGCAACACGTCGAACTTTCCAGGTGACCAAAACTCTGGATCAGCGTGTTGTATATTCGGCAAGTGCCACGTACTGGGATCAATTATTTGTTCAAGCAAGGTGTCATCTTTGTCAAAACTAAGCATTCGACAGATGACATGAAGCTACTTACACAGGAGCCCACTAGTGTAGAGACACAGTGTTCTGTTTCTGAGCGGATAGCACCTGTTTCTTGAGCCGGTACTCTGCTGTACCATCTTTTAAGTCTGAGGCGATGTGCGCATGTTTCCGATTTGAAGCATGACAGCGACCCAGTACTAAACTGGTGACCCCTTAGAGTCTCAATATTTGACCTATCAACCTGTCCTTTCTTCTAGTCATGCTGTGACACAAATTTCTTTTCTCCCCATTTCTGTTTAGTGCAACCTTATTAATTACGTGATCTGACCATCTAATCTTGAGTATTCCTCAGTAGCACAGCATTCTTGTCGAAACTGTTCATCGTCCACGTTTCTCTTTCATACAGGGCTACCTCCCATACATCCACTTCTATAAAAGACTTCTTAACACTTATAACTACATTCTGTGTTAACAATTTTCTTCGCCAGAAACTCTTTTATTGCCGCTGACAGTCTACATTTTATATCCTCTCTCGGCCATAATTAGTTATTTTGCCGCCAAAGTAGCAAAAATCATCTACGACCTTAAGTGTCTCGTTTCCTAATCTAATCCCTCAGCATCATCTGATTTAATTCGACTACTTCTCATTATCTTTGTTTTGCTTTTCTTGACGTTAATCTTATATCCTACTTTCAAGTCACTATTCAGTCCATTCAATGACTCTTCGAAGCCCTTTGCTATCTCTGACAGAACCACAGTACCATTGTTAAAACTCAAATTTTTTATTTCACCTCTGAGGGCTTTAATTCGTCCTCCAAATATTTGTTTGGTTTCCTTTACTACCTGCTTAATGTATATATTGAATAACATCCAGGGTAGTCTACAAATATGTCTCACTCCGTTCTTAACCACTACCTCGCCTTCATGCCCCTCGACTCTTGTAACTGCCGTCTGCTTATAAACAGTCTGTCCCTGACTGTACTTTATGCTTGCTACCCTCAGAATTTGAAAGCCAGAGCTCCAGTCAAATACGTCAAAAGTTTTATCTAATTCTACAACCGTTACAAACGTATGTCTGTCATTAGCTAACCTATCGGCTGAGAGAAATATTAGTATCATTATTGCCTCGCGTGTTCCTACATTTCTCCGGTATCCGAATCTTCCCCGAGGTTTCCATTCTTCTGTAAGGAATTTGTGTTAGTATTTTACAACCATGGTTTATGAAACTGATAGTTCGGTTATATTCATACCTGTCAGTACCTGCTATTTTGGAATTAGAGTTGTCATATTCTTATTGAAGTATAAGGATATTTCTCCTGTCTCATACGTTTTGCACACCACATGGAAGAGTTTTATCATGGCTGATTCTCCCATGGCCAGCAGTAGTTCTGGGGAATGTCGGCACTCCTGAGGTCTT